>NC_135345.1:33071122-33720895 GCF_023851605.1 Tamandua tetradactyla | reverse complement strand
AAAGGTGAATTATTAAATTTTGAAAAAGAGGTTATTATCTATATTACAGTACACAAATAAAAGAGTATTAATTTTTAGGCAATAGAATGTTTATAAAATATGAATATCTTTAGCAAATTCATATTTTAAACAGAGTCAAAGTAAAAACAAAATAAATAGGGTACATACATTTCAATTTTTTTCTTTCTTTTCCCCTAGCTACCCACTGGATATCCAGAAAGAGGATCAAAAAAGATATATGAGAAATTTAGAACTTTAATATTTTGCTCGTATGTTGTTCAAACAGTGTCTTAATCCAATTTTTCATTTAAAATTCTACTGTGCATTTTATTTTAGGTAAAAATAGTTCCTTATTCTCTTAAGTTAACACCAGACAGTAAATATCTGAGCAGACGGAATCCCTTAGGAAAGTCTTTAAACAAAGATCAAAGTTACATATAAGTCAAATAAATAGAGCAAACAAACTCTGAAACTAATACTAAAAGTACAATAGTGCATGAAGTCAAACTGAGAAAAATAGCAAGGAATACAAATTTAAAAACTTACATCAAATCATAACATACTTCAGAATATGGAAAGAATGGAACTCTATGCTACTTTCTTCTGTTACATAGAAACTAGTAGTTCTGTAGTTTAATTAGTCATGGATCTTTTTGATAACTCATTCCATAGATATCAATGTTTTACCAAGACAAAATTTCTTGGAAGACAAAAAGAGACATAAGGTCTCATTCTAGGATTTTCTTGATGGTTTTCAACTCAATAGGTGACTGTGGAAATCTAGCCTAACATATCCTCATGAGTTTACTAAGATAATACTATCAATAAACATGTAAAGGTTTTAGCACATAGTTTTGGTAAGAGTTCAGATATCAATAATGATAACTGTTCTATAATACAATGAGAAAATCCACTCAAAACATATCCACAAGGGAAATTCACAGATTCTTTAAAGAAAATTCAGAATTTAACTTTTGACCATCAGAGGTAAAAGAAAACATTTGAATCAATTCCGCTATACATCTGTGCCAGATTCTTAAAGAAGGAATTCTTTCTCTTCATACTGTACTGTCTCTTTTTTTCAAAGGAAGAGATACATTTTTATTAGAGATGAATTAGACTAATACTATCAATTCTAGGAACTGCTAAACAAGACAAGAAGTTCAAGGTACTTCTGTTAGAAGGAAATTCTTTAGTAGTTCTTGCAGTGTCTGTGAATGATAATTTTCCTCAGTCTTTTTGTTTTAAATTTGTAAATATAAATTTATTTCTTCCTCAATCTCACATGACAGTATAGTAGGTACAGAATTCCAGTTTGGTATTTATTCCCTCTCACTTTTTGTACAACCATGTCACCCCACACCCATCCTGCAGCACTCTAAAAGTATTTATCCTGTTTTTAGAATTTAGGATTGGCAATGAAGAATTTTATGAACTTAATTGCCTTTCTTTCTTTCTTTCCTTCTTTCACCCTTCCTTCCTTCTTTCCTTCCTTTCTTTCTTTTCTTTCCTTCCTTCCATCCTTCCTTCTTTGTTTATTTCTTTGACTTTTCTTCTTTCTTTCTTTCCCTCTCTCACTTCCTTCCTTCCTTCTTTCCTTTCTTCCTTCCTTTCTTTCTTTCTTCTCTCCTTCCTTCCCTCCCTCCCTCCCTCCTTTACTTCCATCTCTTCTTCCTTCCCTCCTTCCTTTCTTCCTTTCATGTCAATCTTTTGTATTTTCTATTTGTCTTTGATATGTCTAGTTGAAATCAATTTTCATTGTTTTCTCTTTGAGATATTGTTTCTTCAAAATAACACCTTTATCTTTTAATTCTGAAAAATTATCAGGTATTAACATTCTTTATTTCAAATTATACATCGATCTTTTATTTATTTATTTACTTAGTTACTTAGCTATTTATTTATACTTTTTTCTCACTTTAAAATTTTTTTATGAGAGATTGTAGATTTTTTTAAAGCAGGTATAAAATACAAAGTTCCCATTTACCACATTATTTTTAACACACCTTACATTAGTGTAGTACAGTTATTACAACCAATGAAAGCATACTTTTTACAATTGTACTAACTACAGTCCATGGTTTACATTAGAGTTCCCTGTTTGTTTTTTTATCTGTCATTTTTAAAAATGGTTTAATTGAGATATATTCATATACCATAAATCAGTCCAAAATATACAATCAATGGCTTACAGTATCATCATGTAGTTGCATATTTACCACCAGAATAATTTTAGAACATTTTCATTTATCCAAAATAAAACATCTCATACCCTTTAATCTCCCCTATTATTGACCCCTAACAATGGTGTGGTACATTTGCTACTGTTTATGAAAGGATATTGATATATTACTGTAAACTATAATGCATAGTTTGCAATAGGTGCACTTTTCCCATATGCCACTCTTTTGTACACACCTTGTTAAGAAGGATGTGTATTTGTTCATGAAAATAGTTCATGTACTATTTTATATTTGTACTATTCTATATTTGTACTTGAAAGAACATCTAGTTCATGAGAGAACATTTTTATATTTGTACTATTAATCTCAATCATGGTCCATCACACTGTTATGCAGCCCCATGTTTTACCTTTAGTTTTCCTTCTAGTGAGATACATAACTCTAAACTTCCCTTTTCAACCACAGTCACATACATAATTCAGTGTAGTTAATTATACTCACCTTAATATTGTACCATCACTTTTATCCATTTCCAAACATTTAAATTCAATATAGTTAAAAATTCTATGTCTGAATTCTCAAATCAATTCCATTGATCAATATATCTATTTTGATGGCAGTATCATCTTTTGACCACTGTAGCTTGTAATATGCTTCTAAGTCAGGAAGTGTGGGTGCTCCAACTTCATAGTTCTTTTTCAAGATGTTTTTAGCTATTCAAGACCCCTTATGCTTTCATATATATTTGATAATTGGCTTTTCCATTTCTGCATAGTAGGTTGTTGGAATTTTGATTGGTATTTCATTGAAAATGTAAATAAATTTTGGTAGAATTAACATTTTTATGTTATGTAGCCTTCGAATTCATGAACACAGAATGTCCTTTCATTTACTTAGTTCTTCTTTGATTTCTTTTAGCAATATTTTATAGTTTTCTGAATATAGGTCTTTACAGCATTGGTTAGATTTAATCCTAGATATTTGATTCTAAATTGATTTCCTCCTCAGATTGCTCATTACTAGTGGATAGAAAAGAAACACTATTGGGGTTTGCTTTTTGATCTTGCATCCTACCACTTTGCTGAACTCATTTATTAGCTTTGGTAGCATTTTTATAGATGTTTCGGGACTTTCTAATTATAGGATCATGTCATCCTCAAATAATGAAAGTTTCACTTTTTCCTTTCCAATTTGGATGCATTTTATTTCTTTTTCATTCTTAATTGCACTAGTTGAAACTTCTAGCACAATGTTGAATAACAGTGATAATAGTGGGCATCCTTGTCTTATTCCCAATCTTGAAGGGAAAGTTTTCAATTTCTCAGCATTAAGTAGAGTGTTACCTGTGGGTTGCTCATATATGTTCTTTATCATGTTGAAGTTACTTTCAATTACTGCCTTTCAAAGTGTTTTTATCAAGAAAGGATGCTGAAATTTGTTAAATGTGTTTTCTGCATTGAGATGATCATGTGGTTATTCCCTTTCAATTTGTTAAATTAATTGATTTTCTTGCGTTGAACTCCCCTTGCATAACTGGAATACAACCCACTACGTCAGAATGTATAATTCTTGTAATGTGCTGTTGTATTTGACTTGCAAATGTTTCTATATTGCATCTATACTCATTAGAGGGATAGATCTGTAATTTTCTGTTCTTGTGGTTATATCAGGCTTTGTTATTAGGGTGATGTTGGCCTTATAGAATGAGTTAGATAGTGTTCCCTTCTCTTTAATTTATGTAAGAGGTTGAGCAGGATTGACATTAATTCTCCTTGCAATGATTGGTAGAATTTCCCTATGATGCCATCTTGTCCTGGACTCTTCTTTGTTATGAGGTTTTAAATGATTGAGTCAATCTTTTACTTGTGATTTGTTGTTGGGGTCTTCTATTTCTTCTTGAGCCAGTGTAGTTTGCTTATGGTGTCTAGGTAGCTGTCCATTTCATTTATGTTGCTTAAGTTATTGACACATAGTTGTTCATAGTATCGCCATATGATGTATTTTATTTCTATAGCGTCCATGGTAATAATCCCACTCTTATTTCTGATTTTATTTGTTTTCCTTTTCTTCTCTTTTTTTTTTCTTACTCTAGCCATGGGTTTAATTTTATTGATATCAAATAACCAACTTTGGGTTTTTTTTAATTTTCTCTGTTTTTTTTGTTGTTGTTGTTGTTTTGTTTGTTTGTTCTCAGTTTCTTTGATTTCTGCTGTAATCTTTATTTCTTCCCTTCTGTTTGCTTTGGGATTAATTTGATGTTCTTTTGCTAGTTTCTTTAGGTGTTCAGTTATGTCTTTGATTTTAGTTTTTTCTTCCTTTTTAATTCAGGCCCTCATTGCTATAAATTAGCCTTCACTGCATCACATAGGTTTTGTTAAGCTCTGTTTTATTTTTCATTTATCTTGAGATATTTGCTGATGTCTCTTGCAATTCCTTGTTTGACCCATTGATTTTTAAGTACACATTGTTTAACTACCATAAAGTTGTAGATTTTCCCAACCACCATCTGTTATTTATTTCCAGTTTGATTCCATTATGATCAGAGAAAGTGCTTTGTATAATTTCAATCTTTTAAAATTTGCTAAGATATACTTTTTTTATTAATTAAAAAAATTAACTAACACAACATTTAGAAATCATTCCATTCTACATATACAATCAGCAATTCTTAATATCGCACAGATGCATATTCATCGTTTCTTAGTACATTTGCATCGATTTATAAAAAGAAATAGACAACAGAAAAATAAATAAAATGATAATAGAGAGTAAAAAAGAAAAAAAAAACTATACCTCAGGGCAGCTTCATTCAGTGTTTTAACATAATTACGTTACAATGAAGTAGTATTCTGCTGTCCATTTCTGAGTTTTTGTATCCAGTCTTGTTGCACAGTCTGTATCCCTTCAGCTTCAATTACCCATATCTTACCCTATTTCTATCTCCTGATGGTCTCTGTTACCAATGACATATTCCAAGTTTATTTGCTAATGTTGGTACACATCAGTGGGACCATACATTATTTGTCTTTTAGTTTTTGGCTAGTCTCACTCAGCATAATGTTCTCTAGGTCTATCCATGTTATTACATGCTTCATAAGTTTATTCTGTCTTAAAGCTGCATAATATTCCATCGTATGTATATACCACAGTTTGTTTAGCCACTCGTCTGTTGATGGACATTTTGGCTGCTTCCATCTCTTTGCAATTGTAAATAATGCTGCTATAAACATTGGTGTGCAAATGTCCGTTTGTGTCTTTGCCCTGAAGTCCCCTGAATAGATACCTAGAAATGGTATTGCTGGGTCGTATGGCAATTCTCTACTCAGCTTTTTGAGGAACTGCTAATCTGCCTTCCACAGTGGTTGCGCCATTTGACATTCCCACCAACAGTGGATAAGTGTGCCTCTTTCTCCACATCCTCTCCAGCACTTGTCATTTGCTGTTTTGTTGATAATAGCCATTTTGGTGGGTGTGAGATGATATCTCATTGTGGTTTTGATTTGCATTTCTCTAATGGCCATGGACATTGAGCATCTCTTCATGTGCCTTTTGGCCATCTGTATTTCCTCTTCTGAGAGATGTCTGTTCAAGTCTTTTTCCCATTTTGTAAATGCATTGGCTGTCTTTTTGTTGTTGAGTTGATCAATCTCTTTATAATTCTGGATACTAGACCTTTATCTGATATGTTGTTTCCAAATATTGTCTCCCATTGTGTAGACTGTCTTTCTACCTCTTGATGAAGTTCTTTGATGCACAAAAGTGTTTAATTTTGAGAAGCTCCCATTTATTTATTTATTTCTTCAGTGCTCTTGCTTTACGTTTAAGGTCCATAAAACCACCTCTAATTTTTAGATTCATAAGATAACTCCCTACATTTTCCTCTAACTGGTTTATGGTCTTAGACCTAATGTTTAGATCTTTGATCCATTTTGAGTTAACTTGTGTATAGGGTGTGAGATACGGGTCCTCTTTCATTCTTTTGCATATGGATATCCAGTTCTCTAGACACCATTTATTGAAGAGACTGTTCTGTCCCATGTGAGTTGGCTTGACTGCCTTATCAAAGATCAAATGTCCATAGATGAGAGGGTCTCTATCTGAGCATCTATTCAAATCCATTGGTCGATATATCTATCTTTATGCCAGTATCATGCTGTTTTGACCACTGTGGCTTCATAATATGCCTTAAAGTCAGGCAGCGTGAGAACTCCAGCTTCGTTTTTTTCCCTCAAGATACTTTTAGCAATTCGGGGCACCCTGCCCTTCAGGATAAGTTTGCTTATTGGTTTTTCTATTTCTGAAAAATAAGTTGTTGGGATTTTGATTGGTATTGCATTGAATCTGCAAATCAATTTAGGTAGAATTGATATCTTAACTATATTTAGTCTTCCAATCCATGAACATGGTATGCCCTTCCATCTATTTAGGTCTTCTGTGATTTCTTTTAACAGTTTTTTATAGTTTTCTTTGTATAGGTCTTTTGTCTCTTTAGTAAAATTTATTCCTAAATATTTTATTCTTTTAGGTGCAATTGTAAATGAAATTTGTTTCTTGATTTCCCCCTCACCTCGTTCATTGCTAGTGTATAGAAACACTACAGATTTTTAAATGTTGATCTTGTAACCTGCTACTTTGCTGTACTCATTTATTAGCTCTAGTAATTTGGTTGTGGATTTTTCCGGGTTTTCGACATATAGTATCATATTATCTGCAAACAGTGATAGTTTTACTTCTTCCTTTCCAATTTTGATGCCTTGTGTTTCTTTTTCTTGTCTAATTGCTCTGGCTAGAACTTCCAACACGATGTTGAATAACAGTGGTGATAATGGACATCCTTGTCTTGTTCCTGATCTTAGGGGGAAAGTTTTCAATTTTTCCCCATTGAGGATGATATTGACTGTGGGTTTTTCATATATTCCCTCTATCATTTTAAAGAGGTTCCTTGTATTCCTATCCTTTGAAGTGTTTTCAACAGGAAAGGATGTTAAATCTTGTCAAATGCCTTCTCTGCATCAATGGAGATGATCATGTGATTTTTCTGCTTTGATTTGTTGATATGGTGTATTACATTAATTGATTTTCTTATGTTGAACCGTCATTGCATACCTGGGATGAATCCAACTTGGTCATGATGTATAATTCTTCTAATGTGTTGCTGGATTCGATTTGCTAGAATTTTGTTGAGAATTTTTGCATCTATATTCATTAGAGAGATTGGACTGTAGTTTTCTTTTTTTGTAATATCTTTACCTGGTTTTGGTATGAGGGTGATGTTGGCTTCATAGAATGAATTAGGTAGCTTTCCCTCCACTTCAATTTTTTTGAAGAGTTTGAGCAGAGTTGGTACTAATTCTTTCTGGAATGTTTGGTAGAATTCACACGTGAAGCCGTCTGGTCCTGACATTTCTTTTTGGAAAGCTTTTGAATGACTGATTCAATTTCTTTACTTGTGATTGGTTTGTTGAGGTCATCTATTTCTTCTTGAGTCAAAGTTGGTTGTTCATGCCTTTCTAGGAACTTATCCATTTCATCTACATTGTTGTATTTATTAGCGTAAAGTTGTTCATAGTATCCTGTTATTACCTCCTTTATTTCTGTGAGGTCAGTGGTTATGTCTCCTCTTCCATTTCTGATCCTATTTATTTGCATCCTCTCTCTTCTTCTTTTTGTCAATCTTGCTAAGGGCCCATCAATCTTGTTGATTTTCTCCTAGAACCAACTTCTGGTCTTATTGATTTTCTCTATTGTTTTCATGTTCTCAATTTCATTTATTTCTGCTCTAATCTTTGTTATTTCTTTCCTTTTGCTTGCTTTGGGGTTAGTTTGCTGTTCTTTCTCCAGTTCTTCCAAGTGGACAGTTAATTCCTGAATTTTTGCCCTTTCTTCTTTTTTGATACAGGCATTTAGGGCAATAAGTTTCCCTCTTGGCACTGCCTTTGCTGCATCCCATAGGTTTTGATATGTTGTGTTTTCGTTTTCATTTGCCTCGAGATATTTACTAATTTCTCTTATAATTTCATCCTTGACCCACTGGTTGTTGAGCCTCCACATATTTGTGAATTTTCTGGCACTCTGCCTATTATTGATTTCCAATTTCATTCCTTTATGATCTGAGAAAGTGTTGTGTATGATTTCAATCTTTTTAAATTTGTTGAGACTTGTTTTGTGACCCAGCATATGGTCTATCTTTGAGAATGATCCATGAGCACTTGAGAAAAAGGTGTATCTGCTGTTGTGGGGTGTAATGTCCTAGAAATGTCTGTTAAGTCTAGCTCATTTATTGTAATAATCAAATTCTCTGTTTCTTTATTGATCCTCTGTGTAGATGTTCTGTCCATTGATGAGAGTGGGGAATTGAAGTCTCCAACTATTATGGTAGATGTGTTTATTTCCCTTTTCAGTATTTGTAGTGTATTCCTCACATATTTTGGAACATTCTGATTCGGTGCATAAATATTTATGACTGTTATTTTTCTTGTTGAATTGTTCCTTTTATTAGTAGATAGTATTCTTCTTTGTCTCTTTTAACTGTTTTACATTTGAAGTCTAATTTGTTGGATATTAGTATAGCTATTCCTGCTCTTTTCTGGTTGTTATTTACATGAAATATCTTTTCCCAACCTTTCACTTTCAACCTATGTTTATCTTTGGGTCTAAGTTGTGTTTCCTGTAGACAGCATATAGAAGGATCCTGTTTTTTAATCCATTCTGCCAGTCTATGTCTTTTGATTGGGGAATTCAGTCCATTAACATTTAGTGCTATTACTGTTTGAGTAATACTTTCCTCTACCATTTTGCCTTTTTGTATTATATATATCATATCTAATTTTCCTTCTTTCTACACTCTTCTCCACAGCTCTCTCTTCTGTCTTTTCATGTCTGTCTCTAGTGCTCCCTTTAGTATTTCTTGCAGAGCTGGTCTCTTGGTCACAAATTCTCTCAGTGACTTTTTGTCTGAAAATGTTTTAATTTCTCCTTCATTTTTGAAGGGCAATTTTTCTGGATATATAATTCTTGGTTGGCAGTTTTTCTCTTTTAGTAGTTTAAATATATCATCTCACTATCTTCTTGCCTCCATGGTTTCTGCTGAGAAATCTACACATAGTCTTATTGGGTTTCCCTTGTATGTGATGGATTGTTTTTTTCTTGCTACTTTCAAGATCCTCTCTTTCTCTTTGGCCTCTGACATTCTAACTAGTAAGTGTCTTGGAGAATGCCTATTTGGATCTATTCTCTTTGGGGTACGCTGCACTTCTTGAATCTGTAATTTTAGGTCTTTCATAAGAGTTGGGAAATTTTCAGTGATAATTTCTTCCATTAGTTTTTCTCCTACTTTTCCCTTCTCTTGTCCTTTTGGGGCACCCACAACACGTATATTTGTGCACTTCAATTATCATTCAATTCCCTGATCCCCTGTTCAAATTTTTCCATTCTTTTCCCTATAGTTTCTGTTTCTTTTTGGATTTCAGATGTTCCATCCTCCATTTCACTAATTCTAACCTCTGTCTCTTGAAATCTACCATTGTAGGTTTCCATTGTTTTTTTTCATCTCTTCTACTGTACCTTTCATTACCATAAGTTCTGTGATTTGTTTTTTCAGACTTTCCATTTCTTCTTTTTGTTCATCCCTTGCCTTCTTCATGTCCTCCCTCAATTTATTGTTTGGTTTTTGAAGAGGTTTTCCATCTCTGTTTGTACATTCACAATTAGTTGTCTCTGCCTCTGTATCTCATTTGAACTATTGGTTTGTTCCTTTGACTGGGCTATATCTTCAATTTTCCTGATGTCTGGACATTTAATCAGATTTCCCTGAGTGTGAGGCCCAGCAGGTTGAAATATTTTCCTGTGAAGTTTCTGGGCTCTGTTTTTTTTATCCTGCCCATTATGTGGTGCTTGTCTCTCTGCGGGTCCCACCAGCAAAAGATGTTGTGGCTCCTTTATTAATACCACTATTGGTGTTTGGTTGGTCCCAGTCCCTGCCACTGTCAGAAACTCCCTCCTCTCCCTCCGGGCAGCCACCTGTGGGGGAGGGGCGCCAGTTACCGGCCACCATGGCCCGAGGAACTCACCGATCCGAGACTCACCGCCAGACTGGGAAGCCTCCTGTGGGGGAGGGGCACCAGTCACTGGCTGCCGTGGCCTGGGGAACTCGCTGATCCGAGACCTGCCGCCAGACCGGGAAGCCACCCGCCAAAGAGGGGCACCGGCCACTGTGGCTTGGGAAACTTGCTTCTCTGAGACTCTCAGCCAGTCCGGGAAGGAGGGAGGGAGGGGCGCCGGCTACCAGCTACCGCAGCCCGGGGAAGCGCGCACCGCTCGGGGAGCTCACCGCAGCGGAGTCTTGCAGATGGTCCAGCCAGTCCAGATTGGGGTACGCTGTGTGTCCGGTCCCTGCCATGGCCCTTGGAGCTGTCGTTAAGATATACTTTTGGCTCAGAATGTGACCTATCCTGGAGAATGATCCATAAGCCCTTGATAAGCATTTATATCCTTCTATTTGGGGTGCAATATTCTGCTATATAATGTTAAATATGGTTCATTTATTATATTATTTACGCCTGTGTTTCCTTATTGAGCATATGTTTAGATTTTCTATTTACTTCTGGAATGGTGTTTTGAAGTCTCCTGTTATTATTTTTAGGTGTTTATTACTCCCTTTGTGCATAAATATTTATGATTATTATTTCTGCTTGGTGGCTTGCTCCTTGTCATTAACATACAATATCCATCTTTGTCTCATAATATTTTTGTATTGAAAGTCTGTTTTATTCGATATTAGCATGACTTCCCCAGCTTTTTTATTTTTTTATTTTTTGGTCACTGCTTGCATGGAATATCTTTGTCCAGCCTATCATTTTTGACCTGTTTGTATTTTTGGGTCTAAAATTCATCTGTTATGAACAACATATAGATTGATCATATTTTTTGTCTCTATTCTGCCAATCTGTACCTTTTGACTGGGAAGTTTAATCCATTAACATTCAATTTTACTAGTACTTCAAACATTTTATCCTTTGGCTGTTATTTGTCATATATATTTTTTCTCTATCTCTTTCTTTCCTATTAGTTACTGTTACTGATAATCTTCATCTCTATTATCTTCTTCAAATCTCTGTTTATATGTTTTCCTTTCAACCTGCAGAATTCCCTTCATTAATTCTTATAGGGCAGATCTGGGTTTTTTGTTTGTTTTTTTCTTTTCTTCTTTTTTTTTTTTTTTTTTTTTTTTACATGGGTGGGCAAAAAGGAATCAAATCTGGGTCTCTGGCATGGCAGGTGGGACCTCTGCCTGCTTAGCCACAATAGCCCATCTTAGCACAGATCTTTTGCTGAAAACTCTGGGTTTCTGTTTATCTGTGAATATTTTAAACGCCTCATTTTTTAAAGATAGCTGTGTTGTATACAGGATTTTTTATTGGCTGCTTTACTTTTTCAGTAGTTTAAATATATTGTATTATTGCCTTCTCACTGATATAGTTTCTCATGAGAAATCACTTAGTATTGTTGGACTCCCCTTAAATGTGATGAATCACTTTTCTATTGTTGCTTTTAGAATTCTCTTCATCTTTGGCATTGTCATTCTCCTTAGTATGTGTCTCAGTGAGTTTATGCACATATATTCTGACTGGAGTTTATTTGGCTTCTTGGATATACAGATTTATGTCCTTTATAAGGTTTGGGTAACTTTTGGCTATTATTTTCTCAAATATATTCCTGACCCTTTTCCATTCTCTTTTTGTGCTGGGACACCTGTGATATGTATATTTATCTGCTTCATGCTTTCAATCATTTCCCTGAGACCCTGCTCATTATTTTTCCATTCTTTTCTCCATCTGCTCTTTTGTATGCTCAAATCTGGATGCTTTATCTTCTAGCTAGTTGATACTTTCTTCTGCCTCTTCAAATCTTCTGTTGTGTGCCACTAGTGTATTTTTTATTTCACCTACTGTGAACTTCATGTCCATTATTTTTCTTTATATGCTTTAAAATTCTACTTTATGCTCACCCAGTATCTTCTTAATAGCCTTTATCACTTTAGCCATTAGGAGATTTATTTGAATAAATTTTATTAATTGTTCCATATGCTGTATCTCTTCCAACTTTTTAATTTGTTCCTTTGACTGGGTCATATCTTCCTGTCTTTTAGTATGGCTTGCAATTTTTTGGCTGATAACTGCACAGCTGATTATCTTGAAGAATTTATTCTGAAGGTTGGCTTCTAGGATCTTTTGTTGATTGGGCTTGTCTTAAGGCTCTTCTTTGACAGTTTGTTTCTCATTGTTTCCCAGCCCAAACAGGGCCACATACCCATGAAATGAGAGCAGGCCAGATTCAGTGTCCTGAGAGAGTCAGAAAAGACTCTAAAAAGCTTTTTTTTAATTTTCCTTCCACATCACCATGCTGCACTTTCTGGCTTGCCAAACAGATGGTGTTCTTTGTTTATCTGTTCACCTCAGCCCTGTGAAGTCAGGCTGTTATGGCCTTTTGCAGTTTCATCTCTGAAGTGGTCAAAACAATGGTGCCTGGAGGTGTCTGACTGGGACAGGTTGAGACTGCAGGATCCTGAATTTTAACTTCACCAACCAATATCTGGGCTGTGCCCCCTCTTTACTTGGGGCTGAGGACTCTTACAGCTTTCCCAGTCTGCAGTAATACCTCAGGCAAGCATGGACTGCTCTGTCACTGCTTCCTCAAATGTTGGGGATGGGTGCCAGGGACTGCAGAGAGAATTACTCACAGTTTTTAACTGTGGTCTCTAAGTCTCTTTGACCCACGTGTTCCTGATGTTGCACAGAATTCCCCTGGCTTTCAAAGCCCCAGAATAGTTTATTCAGAAAGTTTGGGGTACGCTGTGTGTCTGGTCCCTGCCATGGCCCTGGGAGCTGTCGTTAAGATATACTTTTGGCTCAGAATGTGACCTATCCTGGAGAATGATCCATAAGCCCTTGATAAGCATTTATATCCTTCTATTTGGGGTGCAATATTCTGTGTATAATGTTAAATATGGTTCATTTATTATATTATTTATGCCTGTGTTTCCTTATTGAGCATATGTTTAGATTTTCTATTTATTTCTGGAATGGTGTTTTGAAGTCTCCCGTACTGCTGTTCAGCAGCTCTCTGGTTAACTCTCCATTTTCCCAGAGACCTAATATTATCTTGAATATTGCTTCTTCCTAATTTTCCCCTAATAAATGTTAATTGATAATAAAGTGGATGTTATTTTTCTCTTCTCTACACTTCTTATCTATTAATCACTCATTTATATTTTTTATCCCTCTGCCTCTCTGGACAACATTTTCTCTTACAGATCTAGCAGCTCATTAATTATATCTTCATCTATAATATGTTTTAGATGATGTATTGAATTATAATTTTATAATTATTATTTTTAGAAGTAATTTTAATGTGTAATTCTGGTGACATACTGATCATTTCTCTCATTTTAATTTCTATCCTTAATTTTCCATTCTTACTATTCTTTTCAGCCACAGAAGCATGTAATTCAATTTATTGCTTTGTCTTTGAGTTATTTCTTTCTATTTAGCCAATGGGCACTTTCATGACTATTTTAGTATAGTATGTTCCTAGAACGTTCTTTATATTTTTCTGTATTTTCTATAATTTTTTATTTATAAAAAATCTATAATTTTTTATTTATAAAAAATCTATACTTTTTTATAAATAAAAAATTATAGATCATGGGTATACATATCTCCTCAATTCCACGTTTTTGGAAATTGAACTTAAACTATATATATTTTATGAAGTGTAATATATTGTGAAGGAGTAGAAATATATCTGATATACTTTATTTTCACATTACAGTCTGTAGGAGCAAGTTATTTATCTTTAAATCTAATTTAGTAGTTATCTATTGTCACCTGTTCATATCAAATAAACTGCTATTATTTTGAATATATTGGCAGACATCAAATGTATGTTCTCTTTCCATGGCCAAGTTCTGACTATTTTCAGAATATTATTCATTGAAATATATAACTTCTAACATGCAGAAGACAACCTCATGAAAACAGACACTTTATTTTATCAATTTCTGTGTCTACAGAACTAGGGCAAAGTTGACACAACCCAAATGTAACTGGAAAATAAAATGTCAAGGAAGTGACCACAGAGCTTACTGAGTTATATAATTGTTTGCAGGTTGAGCTTACGTTTCTAAATATCCAAAATTGCCAACATATTAACATATTCTTCATACAGGAAAAATTGTTTATGATATGATTAATGACAATTATTCTCAACCTCAAGCTTTTGTTTCACTATACCATTCTAGCTTAATTAGAAATGAACAATTTTTTGTAAATATCTTTCCCTTGACATTTTTATCTTCCAGAAAAACAACAAAAATTCTTAAAATATTTCTATTAAAACACAGCTAGATTAACAATAATTTACCAATAATTAACAATAATCAAGAGGAATTTGAATTTAAAAATGTATTAACATACGTTCTCTAGGCTGCAAAACATAATAATGATACATTCTAGAATATAGACACATTTTCTTTCCAATGAAATAATTTATATTCTTTGAATAAAATATTACAATTTATGTTCTGCCTCATTTCAACCAGTCAATTGGGTTTAGTGAGTCCTGACACTAGGCAATAGTTGTTTTCATGTGTTGATGACATACGCCACAACAAACATTTTCCAGTGTTTTCATCAAGTCAAATATCTTTGTAAGGTTAATGAATAGAGTGTAAATGCATTTTGTGCATGTAGTAAAAATCAACAAACTGTGCTATATTGCTGCCTTAAGTTACAATAAAATTCCAGGAGTCCATTGTTGGAAATAACACATATAAAATAGTATTGAATATATTTCGTCTGCAGTGAAAAAGCAGCTTGATATGATTTGACTACTGAAAAAATATTATTTGATTAATAATATGTTTAATTTTCCAAAAATGCTAGGGAATTCTAAACCTGAGTTCTAACCTCTCATAGTAAAATCCCATATTCTGAAAATTCCTAATAATAAAATATAGCATATATATACATATAGTGGTATTATATACATATGAAATATAAATTATGTTTTTTCTGCAAAGATCATCTCTTTACTGAGTTTCCCCTCACCTTAGCCCAATTTCGTTATTAACAGTTTTATAGGGGTCCTTTTATGGACATTTCTTCCCAACCATAATTCAATTGTTCTATTCATGATCTTAAAGTAAGAAGATACATTTCGTGCTCTGCTGCTTTCTTTTATAAAAAGTATGTTTTTTGTACTTTATGTACATTTAAGATTAAATGATGAGCTCTCTGAAATTAATGGTATGCTCTTAGTTCTTCCTACACAAATAGTGTAATACTGCAAAAGAAAATGGTAGAATAACTTTTTAGAAATGTTGATACAAAATATTGAGCTTATAAAAAATTATAAATCATTTTTAACATTTTATTCATGACATTAAAAAATTTAATGTGGTAATTAAAGTACTTGGTCCTGAAAGGAAAACTCTTTCTGATAGTCACTTAGAGACAGATGCTTTATTTGTGATATATTATATTCAGTTACTGCTCGTAGACAAACATAAAGATTAATAGCTAATTAGTTATGGATATAATGCTTTTGTGAATTGATAATAATCAGTGGGGAGGCATACTTTAAGCATGATCATTGCTGCAAAGGGTCTAAACTTAACTAGAGGCCTGGATTACCTTCTCTATGTTTTTAGAAATGTGTGTACTTTAGAATGCTATGTACTTTTCATTTTCCTGATGTATATTGAACACTATTTGGCAGTATCAATTTTATAATATCATGTATCCACCAGTCAGGATTTATTATTGTTAGAGAAGTTGCATGTTTACAGAAAGATCGTGCAGAAGGATTTAGGTTTTCTGGATTCTCTGCTTGCTCTATTGGCATACTGTCTAACCCAGACAGTACAGTGTATTTGTGTATATGTGTATAGCAACTGATGGCACACCATACACCATGTCTACGTGTCAGGGTAATTGTGGCTTAATCATATAGCTTTTCACTAATAAAGGCTAAGACACTAACAGATAATCTCATATGCAAAGTGATGTTTCAACCATACCACAGTATTTTGTCCTTATTTTGTTCACTTCTTAAACTATCATTTCTTAAACTAGAATTAAACCATATAAAATTTGTTGGAATGATTAAAAATACCGTTAGGATTTAATAAATATTATAGGGAATTGGTCTATAGCAAATAACAGAATAATGTTGATTTCTTATTTTACCTTAATTTTTTTGTTTTCTCATTTAACTCAAGTCTAAAAAGAAATATATTGATGAAAGTTTGATTAATTTAGATAAATGACTTGGTGACTTATATAATGTTTTTCACCATCCAGTCTCCCATAGTATGTACAATTTATACAATGTCTTTTGAAACTTTTATGGTAAGAAAACAGTGGCTTTTGCAGGTCAGACAGAGCTAGGTCAATAGTCAACTAAACCATTTACTTGTTGCTTAATGTCAGTTAAGTTACTTAAGTTGTTCAAACCTTTTTCTCATCTATCAAATTTTCCAATGGAGATGATGAACATATCTGTCTCAGGATTGCTTTAAAAAATCATTGAAATAATATTGTTTTAAAATGTAAACTTCTAAGAAAAAAATAAATTTCTGCTATTCAGTAAATGGTAACTTATTTTTGTTGTTGGAATTGTTAATGCTACCAGTATTAGAACACAGCATTAATGTTAGTTTTATTTTGTTTATATGTTAGTATATACTTTCAATTATGTGTGTGCAAGTGAGTTTATCATCAATCTTCCTAACTCTGTAAAGTATTCTATAATATGCTTTACTTTATTATAAGTAAATGGGTTTTTTTTCCTGGCTTTTCCAGAGATTAATGCATTATCATCTTGTCTTTTACTTCCTGTTACTGCCTCAGACATGACTTCCCTAACTACCATTTGTAAATATATTTCTCTAAAGTCTTAGTCACTCTTTATCACTATATTTCCATTTCATTTCCTTATGGCATTTGTTACTGTATGTTAATATCTGGTTTATATTTCTTACATTCTATGAAACTGTGCACCGTCTCTGTGACTCCCCTCCATTGAAGTGATGACCTTGTTTGTCTTGCTCACTCAATGAATATTTCTTGAATAAGTGATTGAAAGAAGGAATGGTATTATCCTCATTTTAAAATAAATCACAGGATGTTGACAATTTTCTCATTGTTATAAGTTGGACAGATGAAAGCTAACATAATGAAAGTATCTTGTTTTGGGGCAGGCGTCACATGATGTACTTCTTTTTAAACCTATTTTATGTACCAGGTAGTTTAGTTCATTAAGTATTTGTGGATGGATCATTTCAATATTAGGCCATTAATGGTTAATAATAGTAGGAGCAATTTCACTATTAGTTGAAATGCTTGAATTATTTTCTTTTGAGAAAGTGCTTGAGAAATAAATTTTTAGTAGAGATTCCAGTCCAATCTATCAGTATCAATGATGAATGAGTCTCTAGGGTATGGAGGAATCTTCAGTTTGAACATATAGAGAAAGAAAAATGCTTAGCTGCGTTTCTAAGCATTCAGAGGTTTAAGACCTCTGAATGTATTTTTTCCCCTCTCAAATGGAATGAAAAGAACCTTTTATCCACCCTCTATAGACTTCAGTCATTTGATTGAGACAGGGAATTTCTTTGTTGACTTTATATTTTTAGACCTTATTTGGAAAATCATATGGAGTACAAGACAGCTTAAGTTAAAGAAAATGCTAATATGTTTATTTTTATTTATTTAGTAAGATAATCTGCTCAATTTTATCCCATTTTGACGTTAAGGATCAGCAATGGAAAGAAAAACACAAACATACTTGATAAAATAAACAGAAGGAATAATACAAAACAGAACTTCAGAAATGGTCTGGTACTTCAGTAAACTTTGTTTTCATTATGACATACATTCTAATGTATTCTGGCAATCATGCACATTAAAATTTCACATCCAGTCATAGAAAGATATTTTCTGACACTTTTCATTTTTGTATTTTTTTATTAATTGTCATAATTAGAAAATCCTCTTCAAAAAAATAGAAGAACTTGCTAAGTGCTGAAATTAAGAAAGAAATGAAGAAAGGATCAGCATCCTTAAGGAGTTTATATATGACCTATGTTTATAATACTAATCTTATTTTTATATACTCAATTCACCCACACCCTGAATCTTGAGTTTTCCCTGCATTGCCATTTGTTACTCCTTGGTAATTTTCTTATTCTATGCCAAAGCATCTTTCTTTGTAAAATAAGCAAACTATTATCTCCAAATATGATTCATAATTTCTGTGTATCCATTTGCATATGTGCAGGTTTGCATTTTTCCCCTTCATCTTTGCTATTTTAGAAATGCCACTGCATATTGTCATGCTTAATTTTTGTTAATATAGTGGTAGCCATGATATAATATGTAGAAAACTAAACCAGTGCTTCGCTAAAGTTATATTATACATCCATATGCATCACATGGAAAACATGTTTAAAGGCAGATTTGGTTATGTATTTTCTGGAGTCTCAGATTCTTCATTTCTAGCAACTTCTCAGGTAATGTCAATACTACTGATTCAAGGATCACATTGTAGAGGCAAGAATGTAGAATTTCCTTGGTTCAAGTTTCTGTGCCATAATATGGACATCCTTTACAATTTTTGAGAATTATTTCCCTTGACTATAAAATGACTATAATAAAACCAACCTATTATATAATGTTTTTGTAAATATGAACAAGATTTCATTCTCGACTATGGTTTGTAAAGTTATTTATAGATTAGCAGTGGAGGGGCATCTCTTCTTTCTTTCCTTCTTGTCTCTCTCCTCCTTTCCTTCCATCCTTTCTCTCTTTTTTCTCTCCCTTTCTTTCTTTCTTTCTTTCTTTCTTTCTTTCTTTCTTTCTTTCTTTCTTTCTTTCTTTCTTTCTTTCTTTCTTTCTTTCTTTCTTTCTTTCTTTCTTTCTTTCTTTCTTTCTTTCTTTCTTTCTTTCTTTCTTTCTTTCTTTCCTTCCTTCCTTCCTTCCTTCCTTCCTTCCTTCCTTCCTTCCTTCCTTCCTTCCTTCCTTCCTTTCTTCCTTCCTTCTTTTCTTCCCTCCCTTCCTCCTTCCTTCTCTCTTTCATTTTATTAAATCCTTTCTTATAATTGCATCTATCATGGATTGAGTTGCATCCTTTAGCAAATTCCTAAGAATCTATATTTTGGCTTTTGGCTAGACTAATCAGCCTAAGATAAGTCATGTGACAGCTAAGTCTTCTTGTGTCATACTGATATGGATTTATGGATATCCCGGTAATACCAGTACACAGTATTATTGGACAGTATTATCACACAATGCTATTTTGTGTATCATTGTGTACCCATATCTTAGCACAATTCCCTGTTCTCAGTAGGCTCTCAGATTATTTTCTATATAAATAAACAATTGTATCAATTGCTAGTTCACTCATTTATTCATTAGTAAATATTTTTAGGTCATATACTAGACTAAATATAGGAAATATAAATGAGTGAAGCACAGGCACTCCCCCCATATCTAAACGAAGAAGTATTCATAAGTATTATTTTAATGAGATGTGAGAAGATAAAAACATAAATAGGGAGATATTGTATAGAAAAGAAAACCCTGGCATATCCTTATTGATAGATTGTTCAATTGGATCAAAACAACCAATGGATTGCCATGTGAAACTACAATCACAAAATTTCTTAGTGGAGGTATTAGGCAGTCATTTATGTAATTAATAAACAGTTGAACCAAACGTACTTCCAATTTGTAGTTTTATGAATGCTTAAAATTTCTTTTCTTTTTGTCAAGATACATGAAAAACCCAGAACATGGTGATTCATGATGTAAGGAACTTTTATATGAACCCAAATAAAGAATTTAATTAATTGAAAAAATGCTGATGATGGAGATACATTATAAAAGATTAAGTAACAGGGCTAGACAATAGTCTTGCAAAAATAATTCAGCACCAGAAATGAAATTATCATTGTCCAAATAGGCCTATCAGGGCTGCATATGCATCACCATCCACCTGACCCATCCTGGATTCTAACAGTTTCATAGAACAGAATGATGTCAAATCTTATCTCCTTCAGGGAAGAAGGTACATTGAAGCCGAGGGTAATTTTCACAAGAACAGAGTGTCATTTTCTCTCCCCTTACCTCACCTAGGGGATTGCAGCTAAGTCAAGAACAGTTCTTTTATATCCCTTTTGAGAACATTTGCTTAAAAAAGGTTTCTTTGCTTAGTTTCTTGTTTTCTTTTTAACACAGTGTTTTAGACAGATGAGAAAGTTATTTGTGTTTTATGCTGTTGGGTTTGAAATGAAACCTATCTTCTTGGCACTTGAACTCTTTTATGGTAAGTCAAATGCTTTGTCTAGCTGCCATTCCTCTCAGGAATGAGTAATTGAATTCCCAGAGATAGATTTGAAATGTGAGAATATATCTTATTTCAGTTTAAATTGAAGCTTTTCTTTCCCTTTTACTTGTCACCATATTCTTTTAGTAAGAAAAATAGATGGCAAACTATTATTTTTTCCTAGGCTAGCATTGAAGATATATTTGTCATACTTAAGTCCTGCAAATTTTCTTAAAGGAATCATATTAATGTTTTAGATCAAAGCATTATAAAAGGTCTGCAGTGATAAACATAATTCTCCCCTCAAGAGAATTAGCTTTTATAGTTGACCTAGCAACAAGACACCAAATTAATTGTTTTTCACAAAGGCTATTAATCATAATGGTGGCTATTCCACACAATGAACCCACTAGTAATTGAATATTGCTGTTCGTTTTAAGTATAATTTAAATCATCCAGCATGCTTTAACGCTGCAGACAGAAAAGGGTCTAAGTGGTTGGAGATGATCCATAAGCTAATTGCTAAGCAGTGGTGACATTTTCATTTATTATAGACCACTCAACCATTAATTGTGTATGGTGATGCAGTTCATTGGAGTTTTTCATTGAACAAGCTGCAAAGGTTAACTGAAGCCAAGTTGAAAAGACATCAAAATACGGAAGAACTATGGATCCTAATGTAGGAGATGCAAAAAACAAAACTTTTTAAAACTCTAACATTAAATCAACATTTTTATAATAAACATAAACTATTCTCATTTTTCTCTCTCCCTCCCTCTTTGGTGAGAGATGCAATATATCAAAATTTTAGGGGATTCACTTCATAATGTCAGATTTTTCATTCTTAGAAATATTTTCCATTTGAGAGAGTTAAAACAAAATTAACTCTTTCAAATAGAAAATTTTAATTAATACTGTGAAATTTCAGAACCAGATACATTAAATAATTAGTTCTTATATTAGCTGGAACTTCATCTCATTCTCAGGTATTTTGATATTGCTTTATTATTTGGGTTGTCTTAAGATACATAATATATTCCTTACTATTGAAAATACGGGCCTGATTCCAAAGCCCATATTCTTTTTAGTCTACTGCAATTAATCTGATTGAGTTGAGAGTAAAAATATCACCACTGTTTTTGATGATCTTACATGTCATAAATCTTTAGGAGTTCCTTGGTTATAAGAAGGCAGCACTTTAGATGAACTGTGTTTAGCAGCACTCTTGTGGCAAAAATCTAAAATCATTGTGATTTAATTTTTCCTTGTTTGTCTAGCAATTAATTTTGGTTTGGGGGTTTCAAATTAACATTTATGGAACATCCATTACTAATCAGGTAGGGACTTGTTAATATTTTTTAGCCGTGTATTTGGGGTTGAATTGATTCTCTGAATAACAACTCAAGCAAAATACACAGCTGGTAAGTGAAAGAAACCATCCATTCTAACTTTTGCAAGTGTCCTGGAATATAGGTGTGTTTTGAAAAATATTAACTGTTATAATACATTCCAAAATTTTAAAAATGGCTCAATGTCATAGATCTTTTCTAATTCTTTCTATTTTTATTCAACACGAGGGCCATAAGATTAATTCATGTGGCTTATTCAATATTTGCTTTCACTTGTTGATAAATTGCCTATTCATATCCTTTCCTCATCTTTTTTTCCATTTAGATTTTCTTGTCTTTTGTTGCTGATTTTTTTTAGTATTTCTTGTTTATTCTAGATATTTGAAATACCTTATATTCATCTATCACACTCTGAATTTCTTCTAAGCTATTCTACTTGGAACATAGGTTATTGATTTTGATGTGGTCAATTCATCTATAATGATTCATATCAGTTAATTATACAATATTTATCCTTTTCTGTCTGGCTCATCTCACTCTGCATAATGCACTCAAGGTTCTTCCATGTCATTACATTCATCAGGACTTCATTGTTTTTACAGCTGAATAATATTCCAATGTATGAACCACATTTTGCTTATCCATTCATATGTTGATGGACATATTTTTGCAATTCTGAATAATGCTGCTATGAACACCAGAGTCCTTGCTTTCAGCATTTCTGGGTAAATATCTAGTAGTAGGATTGCCAGATTGTATGATAACACTATGCTTAGCTTTCTGAGGAAATACCAAATTGTCTTCTACAGTGGCTGCAACATTTTGCATTCCCTAAAGCAACAAATAATGTTCCTTTTTCTCCATATTCTCTCCAACATTTGTAATTATATTTTTTATATTAATCATTCTAGTGTGTGTGAAATGATATCTCATGGAAATTTTGATTTGTATTTCCCTAATTAATTGTTATGTTGAGCATTTTTCATGTACATTTTAGTCATTTGTATATGCTCTTTGGAGTAATGTATATTCACATCCTTTACTTATTTTTAAAAAAGTGGACTGTTTCTCTTTTTATTGCTGAATTGTAAGATTTCTTTACATATTGTGGATATTAGACCCTCATCAGATATGCAGTTGCCAAATATTTTTTCCATTGAGAAGATTGCCATTTCATTTTCACGGCAATCGTTCGATGCACACAAGTTTTTAATTTTGAGGAGGCCCCATTTATCTATAGTTTCTTTCATTGCTTGTGATTTCAATGTAAAGTCTGAGGAACCATGACCTAACATAAGATGCTCTTATAAGAGTTTTATAGTCTATGTATTAGTTTGAAAGCTGCTGGAATACAGTATAACATAAATGGAATGGCTTTATAAGGGGAATTTAGTAAGTTGCAAGTTTAGAGTTCTAAACCGATAAAAATATCCAAACTAAGGCTTCCAGGAAGAGATACCTTAATTCAAGGAAGGTCAATGGATACAGAACACCTCTGTCAGCTGGGAAGTCATGTGCTGGCATTTGCTCATCCCTTGCTCCTGGACTCTGTTGCTATCAACCTCTGTTTTTGTGTGAGGGTTTCTTACTTTGCTTCCCCAGGGCTGGCTTTCATTTCTTGTCTTTCCTTGGCTCTCTCCAGGTTCTGGCTTGCTTAACAGCTCATGGTGATGTCTGCTGGGCTCCAAGCATCTCCAAACATCTGTGTTTCTGTTCTCCAAGTATGAACATCTATGTCAGCTCTCTATCTGTAGTTTCTGTCTTTTATCCAAAATGGTTTATCTTTTAAAGGACTCTAGTAAACTAATCAAGACCCATCTGGAATGGGTAGAGTCACATCTCCATCTAATCAAAAGGTCACACCCACAAATGCACAACACATCTCTATGGAGATAATCTAATTAAAAGTTTCCAACCTACAGTGTTTAATTAAGATTTAAAGAAATGGCTGCTTCCCCTAGATTGAATCAGAATTAAAAGATGTCTTTTCTGGGGTACATAACACTTTTACACTGGCACTGTCTGGTTCTTATGTTTAGGTCATTGATCAATTTTGAGTTGATTTTTGCATATGATGTGAGATAGGGATCCTCCTTCATTTTTAGTACATGGATACAGTTTCCCAGCACCAGTTGTTGAAGAGACTATTCATTCCCAATTGAATTGACTTCACAGCTTTGTCAAAAATCAGTTAACTATAGATATAATTGTGTATTTCTGAACTCTCAATCTTATCCCATTGATCTATTTGTCTATCCTTGTGCCAATACTATGCTGTTTTGTAGACTGTAGCTATGTACAATGATTTAAAGTCAGAAAGTGTGAGTCCTCCAACTTTATTCTTCTTTTCCAAGATGTTTTTGGCTGTTCATGGCCCCTTATCCTTCTAAATAAATTTGATTATCTGTGTTTCCATTCTTGAAAAGCAAGCTGTTGGATTTTGATTAGGGATTGCATTAAATCTGTAAATCATTTTGAGCAAAATTGATGTCTTAATGATATTTAGCTTCCAGTCCATGAACATGGAATGCCCTTCCATTTATTAGGGCTTCTTTGTATTCTTTTAGCATTTTTTTCCTGTATTTATGTGTACAAGTCATTTTCATGTTTTGTTAAATGCATTACTAAATATTTGATAATTCAAGTGCTATTGTAAATAGAATTTTTGTCTTTATTTCTTCTTCAGATTTTCCATTACTACTGATTTGGATTATTGATCTTGTACCCCATCAGCTAATAAATGAACTAAAATTCATTTTTTTTTTTTAGCTCTAATAGATTTGTTGCAGATTTTTCAGGACTTTCTATGGTAGGGTCATGTCAGATGCAAATAGTGAATGTTTTATCTCTTCCTGTCCAATTTGAATGCCTTCTCTTTCTTTTTCTTGCCTAAGTGCTCTGGCTAGAATTTTCATCACAATGTTGAATAACAATGATATTAGGTTTTCTTGTTTTGTTCCTGGTCTTAGAAGGAATGCTTTCAATTCTTCACCCTTGAGCATTATGTTTACTGTGGGTTTTTCATATATGCCTTTTATCATGTTGAGGAAATTTCATTGTAATATTTTTCTGAATCTTTTTATCAAGAAAATAAGCTGGATTTGTCAAAGGATTTTTTTTTATGTCTATTGAGATGATCATATGTCTTTTTCCTGTTTTTTTTTTCTTCATATGCTGTATGACAGGGGTCACATTTTGTTCTTTTTCCATGTGAGTAACCCCTTATTGTAGCACCATTTGTTGAATTTTTGTTTGGTTATTTTTTCATTTGTTTGCTTACTTGTTTATATTTTGGGAAGTGCATGGGCCAGGAATCAAACCCAGGCCTTCCACATGTCAGGTGAGAATTCTACCACTGAACTACCCTTGCACCCCCACTCCATTATTTTTTAATGTGGTAGAGTTCATTGAATGATTTTCTGATGTTGAACCATCCTTGCATACCTAGAATAAAACAAATTGGTTTTTCTTATGTTGATGTTGGGCTTGATTTCTCAGTATTTTGTTGAGTATTTGTACACCTATATTCATGAGAGAAATTGGTCTGTAATTTTATTTTCATATAGTGTATTTACCTGGCTTTGGTATGGAATGTTGGCCTCATAGAATGAACTAGGTAGTGTTCCCAAATGTTCAATTTTTTGGAAGAGTTTGAGGAGAATTGGTATTAATTCTTCTTGAAATTATTGATAACATTTCACCTTGAAGTCATCTTGTCCTGAACTGTCTTTGTTGGTAGATCTTCTATTTCATGTAAGGTTAGAGTAAGGTTGCTCATGTGTTTAAAAGTATGTGCGCATTTCATCTTGCTCTCATTCAAATGAATAAGAAAACTTCTCTTATCTCTGTGAGAAGTCCAATGGTTATAGCCCAGACAAGGTTTCTAGGAAATTCCAGGAAGAGTGGAGCTGCTATATCTTAGTGTATTTAAATTTCAAGGAGCAATGTAGCCAAAGATTTAGCAGAATTCCCTAAGAACTAAAAGCAGAGAAGCAGGGGGCTATCCGGCTCTTGGAGAAATTGCTAGGAGCAGACTATTTTGCTTATTATTTACTGTGATATATTTACTAAGAAATCTTTCACTGATACAGGACACTTCATGTGAGCATTCAATGTAAAATTAATAAAGATGAATATTAAAAACCCACAAATGTGAATTGATTTATGTACCTAACTCATACAACTGATTTTTATATAATGGTATACATACACTAAAATTAAAGAACACCTCAAAAAGCTAACAGACTTAGCATTATTAATATCTGATCACTTTCATACAAAGTCTGCTGTCATTCCCAAAATTCCATGAATGAAACTTTCCTTCATGTAGGCACTTGACCTAGTTAATTTACTTATCTAGGTTCTACCCTGCCACAGCTGCATGGACTAGAGCATATGGTCTCCCATATTTATGAGGCAGGATGGAGACAGTTGGAGGGTGATGTGCCTGCTATATATAACATGTTTCAGTAGTTACATGTCACTTGTGTTTATAGTTCAGTAGCCAAAATAAGTGACATGATCCAGCCCACCCCCCTGCAATGAAACAGTGAAGTGGAATTTCCATTTAAATCAGTTCTGCTATTAATGCAAAATAAGTGTGCCTAAAAATTACCATGCTATATGAAACACAATCACAGGATTTACGTAAAGAGATGGGATTGGAGAACAACACTCAAAAGTTTCATCAGTGACACATAGTAAAAAACAAATAAAAACATAGGAACTGAATAAAAAATGGAAGCATAGTTTTATTCATGTTGAATAGTCAAGAAAAGCATAAATACAGCTATAAATATCACCATCTACCTTGAAGAAGATCTGACGTTTGCTTGCAGAACTGGATGTCAGTATGATTGTATCTTGTAGGTTATTGTGAATGATGGAAGACTGGTTATCTGAAATAAGATGGAAAGTTCTAATACCAGATGCAAATGAATATGGTTGATAACACATGTGATGGACTGATGTGGGTGTATCTCTACATGCCTTGGTCAGCTGGATACAATTTTCTGTGCTAAAATAGGGTGTTTCACAAAGAATTAACACATAGGTGGAAAGTCCTTTTTTAACTCAAACTGTATCCTAATATATCAATCAAATTAGAACAAATCTACATTTTGAAAAACACAGTGGAGCAGAACTGACTATACCTGGAAAGAAAGAGGACTGGTTATGACTATCACAACTAATGCTTACAACATCTTTCTGTAAGTATTGATGACTTAAATATTAATGAAATATTTATACTTTCCATTATTAATTTTTTTATCTAATGATCATACAATCAATATTTCAATCCTAATTAGCAAAAACCAAATAACACTTACATTAATTAAGACCCTGGTTGCATGTTCCCTGCTTATGGTGATATTAAACTTCATTCATTTGAAACAAAGTTGTCTTTCTTCAAAGCTTTATGAGCAGTCAGTAAATTTAGCAAGAATGTTTAATTTCCTAAATTTTAAATCACTAGGATTTTCCCTTAATATTTCTAAATGCTAATTATTATAACCACCAGAAAGTGACTCTCTTAATTTAGATACTAAATTATCTTTCCTTTATAATAAGACCATTGGCCAAGCAAACAAACAAAATGTCCCCAACAAACACAACAACAACAAACCTCTACTACACAAATGAACTAATTTCTTACCTTTGGTGATTAAAAATATTGATTTATATGATGCATTGCACATTTTTATTGATTTATATTCTGGCCTTTCAAGTATTATACATATGATTTATATTTCAGATTATAGCTCCATTGTCAGTCTTTATGTGTCTGTGTGTTTTTCTTTGTGTGATTAAACCACTTTCTGTCCAAAGGGAATGTGCTCCAGGGATAACTGGAAAGATATAAAATAACAGCTAAGTGATCAAAGCCACTGAACTTAATTACTTTCCTAATGTCATTTCTCATCAACTAGACTCTTATCCTAAAACAACTCTGTAAATCCCCTTACTTGACCCAATCTAACTCCCCTCTGGACAGTCATGAATCTTTTACTTGTCCTTTGAAGTCCATGCTCTTTCATCCACATAATTCATTATTTGCGGTGTTCCTACATCATCCACTTATAAACAAAATTCTTACTGTCTTGTGAGAGTTTATTTTTCTTGCAGTCACTAATGGTAACTGTCTTTCTTCACAAACATATCATTTCTCTGGGGATGGAGAGGCATCTTCCTCTCCCCTCATTGTCACATCCAGAAAGTCATCTCTACTTTATGAAATACCGTAGCACCTTTGAAAATCTAATGGGTTACTTTATGAAATACTGTAGCACCTTTAAAAATCTTATGGGCATCTGCAGCTCCCCATGTCACTCCTTGTCACTCTCAGTCTTTTTCTCCTAACATAATTCATAATTATTTAATATTCATTGAGAGGCTACTTCCAATATCTCCATCTCCAATGAACTTTTCCTTTAGCTTGCCTCTCACTGTTGCATGCAATTGTAAACATTTCACTATCTGGCCACAACTTCTGTGTTTCAACCTCACTATCTCTTGTCCCTAATCCAAACTTAGTATTTTTTTAATCCTAGTGGGACCATTAATCTGTTGAATCCTACAATGTTTGCATTGTCACTCACTAATATTTTTATCTTAATTTTTTCCCTTCTGTGTTGGATTCCTTAATCCATTTTATAATTAACCCTTTCCTTATTCCCTCAACTCTCTTGCCTCCCTTACTTAAAACTCTTTGGTTAAATTCCAATGTGGTTAAGTCCAACTCTTTCCCTATAGGAAGAAAGATCACAGTTATACTGATTATTCTCACTATAAAACCATAATTGCAAACTTTAAGAACTACTATAAAACCATATTAAGTATTTCCATTTGAAAACCACGAACCTCAAGGGATAAGTTAGTGCTGCTCAGTAATTTTCCTATGCTTAGAAGTTTTTATTTTCTTAACCACTTAAAAGAGTACACCCTTCCCCCCTTTGTTTTTCTTCTAACTTTCCTCTTTTATAGCAGAGATCAGTTGTATGTTCACAAATGCAATTTCCTCCTCTTGGATATACAGTTAAATCACATTTCTTGGAGAGAGATGATACATTCTTGACAATGGAATGTGAGTGCAAATTATGAGACCCTTGTGGGTCAAGCAAGTTAAGAATTTGTGTTCCTTCTCCATATTTTCTGTTTTGACCCTTCCTGGCCTGTGAATGGAGTCACATGCTGAAGTCTATGGAACCACACATTGGACCAAGGCTGAAACCAAGAACCACAGTTTACACAAGAATATCAGCCATACTATTTGGAAGTAAAAGTGTCTTTTCACAGTGTTAAACCTTTGTATTGTAAGTGCGTTTGTAAAAATTACTTGCCTTAAATACCCTTATTCCTACCAACTGTTCCCTAGTCCTCATTCTTAGTTGGTAATCTTGCATATCATTTCATTTTGGAAAATATAAATCCTAACAGAAGATAAGTTTTTACATGTTCCCAAAACTAAAATGCAATTTTGAGGGCAGGCTACGGTGGCTCAGCTGGCAGAGTTCTCGCTTGTCATGCCAGAGACCTGGGTTTGATTTCCTGTACCTGTCCATGCAAAAAAAAAAAAAAAAAAAAAAAAGAAAAGCACTTTTGAGAGAGAGCAAAAGCATGAAAAATGATCATTTTTGTGATGACCTAAACAATGGAAAGAAATGCTATGGAAAATGTAGCGAGGCCATTTTGGCAGTGATGAATGCCTATGCAAAGGTGAAAATAAAGACATAATTGACTATGCTTGAAGAATAGTTTTTTCAGTTTGTATAGAGCTCAGGGAGCACACATGGGACATGATTTTGAGGAAAATGATGTGTTAGTTTGGGATCATACTGAATTGAAATAAAGAATAGCAGAAGTGTTTCTTCTCAAAATATTTCAAACTAGAAAAGTTTAAGAGTAAGAATCAGCCATGATTTTTTTCCCTAAACAAGCTCTCATTGAGCTTGTGGTGAACTTGATGGCCTTAATAAGACTTTTGTGCTTTCAATTTTTGTAATTCTATGAACTTGCCCGATGCCTGTCTGCTATAAATGCTCATGATATGAATAAAATTAATTTCTGTCACTATCAACTTTGATATTCACATTCAATAGCTGTAGATACTACATCACAAAGAAGGCATTTGCCACTTTTTTTTTTATGTGTTTCTAACCTTAATTGCCAGTTTCATTTTTGTCTGTGTGTTTGCTTGTTTTCTAATCCATTGCGCCTTGAACTTTAGTTAATCTTTGACCATTGTTTTGGATATCGTATGAACATTGAATAACAATGGCAATTCAATTATGAACTCTTGACTATGGCACTAATTTCATTTTTTAAAAAAAATACACGGGTATAAGAGTGGGAGTGGATTAGGAAAAGTCATAATGTTCAAATCCCTTAAAGCATCTTTTCTGAATAGCTTCCACTCCAAGTGAATGTCAAAAATTGCTTTGACATTATTAGCAGGCTAACAAATTCCTGAGCCAGTCACATTCCTTGAAGTTAAAGGTTTCTAAGAAAATATTATTTATGAGGTGGAAACTTCTAGTATAAGTTATGAAGACTCTATGCAATCAGTAAATCTTTACTTAAAATATTTGAGATACAAAATTTCCATTCTTTAGCCAAACTAGCTGATATGGAATAATCCATTGCTCATTAAGCCATTTGAAACAATGTCAGTCTTAAAACAGGCAAGCAGAAAAACAAACCTCTGAACAAACATTTCCAGTTGTTGTTTTTTTTTCTCAGAAAAAGGACAATCTGTTATTCTTATTTTTTTTTGGTGCATGGGCTGGTCTCCTGTATGGCAGACAAGCATTCTACTATCGAAGAACCCACACACCTTAGTACAGTAATTTAAACAGAAAAATATTATCTTCAGAAAACTTGATGCATTGTCCTTATATTTTTCATTTTATCATTTGTTGGTGAAAATTTTGTCATGGACTGGCAGCATTTGAGATCCTTTCTGGTTTTAAAAATCTATGCCTCAAGTCTTAAAATAATCTGGTGGCTGCTGACATAGCCTCCAGTATGAACAGGTTCCTTCAGGCTCTGGATTATGTTTACTTATTTATTTTTCATTTAAAATGTTTCTTTTTTTAAATATTTTTATTGAAAAATCTTCACACATATACAGCCCACATGTGGTATACAATCAATGGCTTACAATATCATCACATAGTTCTGTATTCATCACCATGATCATTTTTAGAACATTTTTATCACTCCAGAAAAATAAATTAAAAAAAAATCCTCATGCATCCTATACTCCTTACCTTCCCGTCATTGACCACCAGTATGTCAATCTACCCAATTTTTATTCTTTATACCCACCCATTATTTATTTATCTTTTTACTTTTTATACCTGCTTAGTTGGCTTATAGAGAAAGGCCACATATGAGCAACAAAAGAGGTTCCCTGGGGATGACTCTTAGGCATAATTATATGTAGGCTTAGCTTCCCCTTGGCAGGAATAATTTTCACAGGGGCAAACCCCTAGATCAAAGGCTCAGCCTATTGATTTTGTTTCCTTCACTGTTTGTGAAAATGACAGGAATTCCCAACAAAGGGAAGTTAAATATTTCCTTCTTTCTCCCCAGTCTCCCAAGGGGACTTTGCAAATGCTTTTTTATTCATTGCAACGGTTACTCTGGGATATTTAGGGCATCACACTACCTGTACAAACCAGCAATATTTCATACCCTATTCAAGTTTCCATGTATTTATAGTGTTCAAATAAATTGACCATACAAGTTAAATTAGGAAATGGACTACCCAAAATACAAATTTTGCACCAAATGCACATTTTTCCCTTTGATCACACACAGAAGTTGAAGTTTTAAAATATGGACCATATCATCCTTTACCCTGTATTCTCATTTACCTCAGTACTCTCCAGATCAGCCTCATTCATATCACTATTTGAAGTTTGATCACTTTTCAACTTTTTAAACATTTCCTGAATGGGGTAATGCTGACTTTCTTAGCTTCAGAGCTCAAACACTGAGTCTCAGATGTCAAATGCATATCCAAAGTTTCTGGGAATGATCAGGTTATATATAAACAGCTCAGTAGCTCAGAATTTAGAAATAAAAGTTACAACTCCTGAATATGTGACTCTTACAATCTAGGTCTATTTACAATAGACACCAACTTGCTAACCTATGGTTCATTGTATTTGCCCATTATAGTTTGTCTTTATGAGTGACGCTTGATGATATTTGTCTTTTTGTTTCTGCCACTACATTCAACATGCAATTCTTAAGTTTCATTCACCTAGTTACATGTCTCACATTCCTTTTTACAACCATTCAGTAGTCAGTTGCATGCATATACCACAGTTACCCCCTCATTCCCTCAGTCCTTGCACCCTTGGGCTACCTCTATACATTGTGAATCACAAACATTGCTTCCATTAACAACAGTAATGCAAATGATCATTCCTGTCCAAACACTCCGTTTCTCAAAGTATATACCAAGCAACAGGTTTGAAAGATCATATGGCAACTGCACCCCTAGCCTCCTGTGGAACCATGACACTGTTCTCCAGAAGGGCTGCACCTCTCAGCTTCCCAATAAGCAGTGAATAGATACATCTCTTTCTTTGCATTTTCCCTTCACTTAAAAACAGTTTTCTTTGTACATCATACAATTGACCTAAGTAATAGACATGCCTTCACCTCCATAATCTATATGGAGACATTTTCTTTTCTTCTGCAAAGAATCTATACTCCTCCCCCATACCCTCTGCTTGTTGATCTTTAGTTTTTGCATAATGTGTATGTTACATTCAGTGGAAGCATATTACAATGTTACTGTTGACTACAGACCATAGCTTGCATTGATTATACTTTCCCCTGTGTACCACCCATTTTCAACACCTTGCAATTTTGACATTCATTTGATCTAATTTCATGCAGAAATATTTCTGTGTTTCTACATTTAATTACCATCATTGGTCACTTTAAGCATTCCAAAGTTATACCATCTCAATCTCTATCCTCTGACCTTTATCGTTCCTTCTAGTTTCATACATGCCCCCAACCCTCCTTTCTAAATTATTTTCACATTCAGCTTCATTCATACGTAACTTATATTATAGTGTTACAATTAGGTAGTATTATGCTATCCATTACTGAATTTTTACAGTCAGTCCTGTTTCACAATCTGCATTCCTTCAGTGCCAAATGCCCAATCTCTACCCTATTTCTATATATTGATAACCTGTGTTCTTAATTTTCACTCTCAAAGTTCACTCATAAATGTTAGTTCTTATTAGTGGGACCATGCAATATTCATCCTTTTGTTTCTGGATAATATCACTCAGCATAATGTCCTCAAGCTTCATCCACATCTGCTTCATGACTTTATTCTGCCTTACAGCTGTGTAATATTCTGTCATGTGTGTATATCAGAGCATGTTTAGCCACTCATCCAATGATGGACACTTGGGCTGTTTCCATCTCTTGGCAATCATAAATAATGCTGCCATAAACATCACTGTGTAAATGTCCATCTGTGTCCTTGCCCTCGGTTCCTCTGAATATATACTTAGTAAAGGGATTACTGGATCATATAACAATTTTATGTTTAACTTCCTGAGGAACCACCAAATTGTCTTCTAGAGCAGTTCCACCATTTTACATCCCCACCAACAATGGATGTCTTTTTCTAGATTCTCTCAAGCACTTTTTGTTTTCTGTTTTTTTTTTTAAATTTTGATTTGTTTTTGATAATGGCCATTCTAGTGGGTGTGAGATGAATATCTCCTTGTAGTTTTGATTTGCATTTCCCTAATAGCCATTGAAGTTGTACATCTTTTCATAAGCCTTTTAGCCATTTGTGTTTCCTCTTCTGAGACATGTCTGTTCATGTCTGTTGCCCATTTTTTAATTGGGTTCTTTGTCTTTTTGTGCCAAGTTGAATATCTCTTTATATATTCTGGATACTAAACCCTTAACTGATATGTGGTGTATTAGTTAGGGTCCTCTAGAGAAACAGAATCAACAGGGAACACTTGCAAATATACTATTTATAGAAGTGTCTCATGTGACTGCAGGAAGGCAGAGTCCGAAATCCGCAGGGCAGGCTGTGAAGCCGACAACTCCGATGGATGGTCTGGATGAACTCCACAGGAGAGGGTCACCAGCCAAAGCAGGAATGTAACCTCTCTCCTCTGAGTCCTCCTTAAAAGGTTTCCTGTGATTAGATTAAGCATCACTCATTGTAGAAGACACTCCCCTTTGGCTGATTACAAATGGAATCAGCTGTGGATGCAGCTGATGTGATCATGATATAATTCTATGAAATGTCCTCATTGCAACAGACAGGCCAGCACTTGCCCAACCAGATAAACAGGTACCACAACTTGGCCAAGTTGACACATGTCCCTGACCATGACATGTGATTTCCAAATATTGTCTCCCATTGTGTTGGCTGCATTTTTACTTTACTGGCAAAGTTCTTTAACGCACAAAACTGTTTAGTTTCTTGGAGACCCCATTTATCTCTTTTTGTGTTCAATGCTTGTGACTTGAGTGTAAAGTCTAGGAAACTGTCTCCTATTAAAATTTATATTTCCTATGTTTTCTTCTAAAAGTTTTATGGCCTTAGCTCTAATGTTTAGGTCTTTGATACATTTTGAGTTAACTTTTGTATGAGGTGTGAGATATGGGGGATCTTTTTTCATTCTTTTGCATGTGGATATCCAGTTCTCAGAACACTATTTGTTGAAGAGGCTTCTCTGTCTCAAATAGGTTGGCTTGAAATAGATTATCTTATCAAAGACCCCATTGTCCATAGATGAGGCCGTCTTAATTCTGAACACTCAATTTGATTTCATTGGTCAATATATCCATCTTTAGGACAGTACCATGCTGTTTTTACCACTATAGGTTTGTGACATGATTTAAAGTTAGGTAGTGAGATGTACCATTTCATTTTTCTTCCTCAAAACATTTTTAGCTATTTAAGACACTTTGCCTTTCCAAATAAATTTGGTTATTGGTTTTTCTATTTCTGCAAATTAAGTTGTTGGGATTAGAATTGGAAATACCTTAAATCTATAACTCAATTTGGGTAGAATTAACATCTTAACTATATTTAATCTTCCAAGGCATGAACATGATATGCCCTTCAATTATTTAGATTTTCCATGATTTTTTTCAGCAATTTCTTGTAGTTTTCTGTTTATAGGTCTTTTATATTATTAGTTAAATTTATTCCTAAATATTAGATTGTTTTGGGTCCTATTATAACTGGGATTTTTTCTTGATTTCCTCCTCAAATTGCTCATCACTAGTGTATAGAAACACTACTGATTTTAGGGTATTGATATCATATCCTGCCACTTTGCTATACTCATTTATTAGTGCAATAGCTTTGCTGTAGACATTTTTGCATTTTAAACAAACAGTATCATGTCATCTGCAAACAGTGAGAGTTTTACTTCCTCCTTTCCAATTTTGATGCCTTATTTCTTTTTCTTGTCTAATTGCTATGGCTAGAGCTTCCAGCACAGTGGTGAATAACAATGGTGATAGTGGGCATCTTTGTTTTGTTCCTGGTCTTAATGGTAAAGCTTTCAGTCTCTCCCCGTTGAAAATGATGTTAGCTGTGGGTTTTTCACATAGTCCCTTTATCATGTTGAGGAAGTTCCCTTCTATTTCCATACTTTGAAGTGTTTCCATCAAGAAAGAATATTGAATTTTGTCAAATGCCCTTTCTGCATTAATCAACGTGATCATGTGGTTTTTCTGCTTTGATTTGTTGGCATGATATACTACATTAATTGATTTTCTAATGTTGAACCAGCCTTGTATACCTGGAATAAATCCCACTTGTTCATGGTGCATAATTCTTTTAATGTGCTGCTGCATTCAATATGAACGTATTTAATGAGGATTTTTGCATCTATATTCATTAAAGAGATTGGTCTGTAGTTTTCTTTTCTTGTATTTTTTGTCTGGTTTTGCCATGAGGGTGATGCTGGCTTCATAGAATGAGTTAGGTAGCTCTCCCTCTTCTTCAATATTTTTTTAAAATGTTAAGCAGGATTGGTACTAATTCTTTCTTGACTGTTTCATAGAATTCACATGTAAAGCCATCTGGTCCTGGACTTTTCTTTTATGGGAGTTTATTGATGACTGATTAAATCCCTTTATTTGGGATTTGTGCTGGTTTAAAAGGATGTGCACCCTCTAGAAAAGCCATGTTTTAATCAAAATCTCATTTTGCAAAAACAGAATAATCCCGATTCAATACTGTATGTTTATATCTGTAATTACATAATCTCCCTGGAGATTTGATTTAATCAAGAGTGGTTGTTAAACTAGATTAAGTAAAGACATGTCTCCACCCATTTGGGTGGATCTTGATTAGTTACTGAAGTCCTATAAAAGAAGAAACATTTTGGAGAATGAGAGCAATTCAAAGAGCAGAGAAGAACAACATAGCCATGAGAAACAGAGTCCACCAGCCAACAACATTTGAAGATGAAAAAGGAAAATGTCTCCCAGGGAGATTCATGAAACAGGAAGCTGGGAGAAGAAGCTGTCAGATGATGCCGTGCTCACGATGTGCCCTTCCAGATGAGAGAGGAACCCTGACTATGTTCACCATGTGCCTTCTCACTTGAGAGAGAAACCCTGAACTTCACTGGCCTTCTTAAACCAAGGTATCTTTCCCTGGATGGATGCATTTGATTGGACATTCCTATAGACTTGTAATTGGGAATTTTCTCAGCCTTAGAAATGTAAACTAGCAACTTATTAAATTCCCCTTCTTAAAAGCCTTGCATTTCTGGTATTTTGCATTCTGGCAGCTAGCAAACTAGAACAGGATTGGTTTGTTGAGGTAATTGATTTCTCTCAAGTTATTCATCCCTTTTTAGGAAATTGTCATTCCATTTACATTTTATAGTTTATTAGAATATAATTGCCCATAATATCTTCTTATCATGTCCTTTACTTCTGCAGGGTCACTGGCTATGTCTCCTGTTCCATTTCTGATTTTATTTGTTTGCATCCTCTCTCTCTTCATTGTTTGTCAGCCTACCTAAGGGCCTATTGATTTTGTTGATTTTTTCAAGGAATCAACTTCCAGTTTTGTTGACTTTTTCAACTGCTTTCATATTTTCAATTTCAGCTATTTCTGCTCTAAAAATTCATTATTTCTTTCCTTTCTTTGCTTTAGGGTTAGTTTGCTGTTCTTTCTTCCAAGTGAACAGTGAATTCCTTGATTGTGCCCTTTTTTCCCCAATATTAGGCATTTAAGATAATACATTTCCCTCACAGTCCCTGCCTTTTTCTGCATCCCATAAATGTTGATATACTGTGCATTCATTTTCATTTGCCTCAAGATATTTATTGATTTCTCTTGTAATTTCTTCCTTGATCCACTCGTTGTTTAAGAGTGTGTTATTTGGCCTCCATATATATGTGAATTTTCTGGCCCTCTGCCTGTTATTGATTCCCAATCTCATTCCATTGTGCTCTGAGAAAGTGCTTTGTATGGTTTCAATCTTTTAAAATTTATTGAGACGTGCTTTGTGAACCAGCATATGGTCTATCCTTGAGAATGATCCATGACCACTTGAGAAAAATGTGTCCTGCTGTTGTGTGGTGTAACGTTTTGTAAATGTCTGTTAGTTCATTTATTGAATTATTCAAAATCTCTGTTTTCTCATTGATCCTCTGTCTAAATTTTCTATCCATTCATGAGAGCAGCAAGGTGAAGTCTCCAAGTATTATGGTAGAGGTATATACTTCTCCCTTCAGTGTGGTCAGTATTTGCTTCATGTATTTTGGACCACTCTGGCTCAAAACATAAATATTTATGATTGTTATGTCTTCTTATTGAATTGATTTTTTTATTAATACATAGTGTCCTTCTTTATCTCTTTTAATTTTTTACATTTGAAGTCTAATTTGTCAAATATTAGTATAGATACCCCTGCTTTTTTCTGGTTGTGATTTGCATGAAATATCTTTTCTAACCTTTCACTCTCAACCTATTTTTGTCCTTGGGTCTAAAATTATTTTTGTCTTGTAGACAGCATATACATGGGTCCTGTTTTTTTATGTCTTTTGATTGGGGAGCTTAATCCATTAACATTTAATATTATTAGTCTAAAGGCAGTACATACGTCTATCATTTTATCTTCAGGATTTTATGTGTTAAAGCTAATTTTCCTTTCTCTTTTTACCAGGATTTTCTTGCTGCATGGCTTTTATTCTCTACCTGTTCTTTGATATTCAGTTCAATTTATTCTAGACCTCTAGCATAGGTTCTGCTTAACTGATCAGAATTTTTCAGTTCCTATGGGTTTTTTGTTTGTTTGTTTCTTGCCTTGTGTATATGGAGCCTTTTTTTGTTTGTGTGGTTTTTTTTGAAGAGGGTCTCCTTAGATATTACTGATTCCAGTCAGATTTTCCCAGATCAATTTTCCCTAAGGGTGAGACCCAGCAAGTTGTCAGACTTTCCTAGGAAGCCTATGGACTCTGTGCTTTTCCTTTCCTGTTCCAACATGTGGTACTTATCTGCCCACGGCTTCCTACCAATGTAAAGTGGATTCAGCAGAATCCCCCTGCCAGGGGTGTGGTTGAATCAGTGGCTGCAGGAGTGGATGAGCTTTGGTTACTTCTCTTTTCCATCCCCTGTGTCCTAAATTCTCAGAAGGAGGGCCTCCACTTGAGATTAGTACTGCCCCCCTTTTTCTTGGGGAAGATAATCTTTTCGGGAATTAACCCCTTTCATCTATTTATTTTCACCTACTTGCATGTCTTAGTTCTACCCTTTCCAGAGGTATTGTTGGAGCTTGAGAGTGTTTTCTGCTTTTCAGAGCCGGACCTCTGTTTCTCAGGCTTGAGTTGGTATGTGGCTTTATGTATCTCCAGACTCTATGTGCTCCCTTTACTTAGGGTCCAGCTTCTTTCCAATATTTTGTGCTGTCCAACTCAAAAAGCCTCTTTTTTTTTTTTTTTTTCCAACAGAACCACCCACTGTCTGCCAGGGCAAAAACTCCTGGGTTTTTTAGTGCTTATTCCATTCTTACCTGTGCCCAGGACCTGTTTTCTGTAGTTATTATTTGTTAATTAATAGTGCAATTGGAGTTTGGTCAAGCTAAGACCTTGATACTAGTAAAGTTTGTTTTTTCTTTTCCTTCAGGGAACCAGCCTGCCTTGCCTGTGAGGGAGGAGCACTGGCCTCCATGGCTTGTGAAACTTACAGTTCTGTGGGGGGAGGCTCAGCTGTTCCACCCCTTTCAAACCAGTGTATGCTGTGTGTCTGGTCACTGATGTCTCCCCAGCAGTCTTTTCATACAGTCCCTGGCTATTTACTAGCTGGTCTGTAAGATGAACTAAATTCCACACCTCATTCTGCCACCATATTTCCCCACCTAAAAAATACATATATATATATATATATATATCTTCTTGAAAACAGTTATCCATCTTTCCAGACATTTTCAGGCCAGAAACTGCATGGTTAGGGAAATAAAAGCACTTAAAAGTTTCACTACAGCTGTGCTCTCACCTGAGGGCATCTACCAAACCCTGTCAATGTGAAATGAATTAAAGCATCACAGTTAATAAATGATAAAATCCAAGACCAGATCATCTGCCATGTGTCAAAAAGATTTCACACCACTTACACCAAAGGCCTTAATGTAAGTGGGAAGAACAGTCCATGGGTGCTGTATGGAGAATTAATTGCTTTGTAACTTTCTGCCAACTGTATACTCAAACAATGGCAATAAACGGACCAAAGTAAAACCACTGCTGAGAATTCAGTTTGCAAACTTATCCCAGGTCTTCAAAGTAGCCAAAATTAACTATTTGTGTGAAGACAAGAAACCAAACAAACAACAACAACGACATCAACAAGAAAACAAATTGGAGATCTTTCAAGGTATATTCAGGTTCTTGGCAGATGCAGAGGCAAAGGTCATCTGTGAAGAATTGCTAGGATAGATATCCAAAGAAAAAAGAAAATCTCACAGATTTCTTGCACAGAGAGGAAGGAGATGATATGAGTGGGAATCCGCACAAAGAAAACCAAATAGAAACAGTCACTTAAAAATTTCATATTATTGCATTGTTAGATACATAATAAAATGAATTCATAGTTATTGCTTAAAATTTCCAATTATGTGCAGGGATATATAAATGATACAAATATGAAAAAGAAATTAATAAAATAATAAATGAATGTATGGTGGACTACTTTTACTTTCAGTGAGACAAAATTAAGAGTACATAACTCAGGAATGACTTGATGAACTGGATGATAACATTGTATATTCCCTCAGGATCTTAGAGATTGAAGGGATTGTGAAGGATACATATATATTTTATAACTTTGGTAACTAGTATATAAATATTGATTTTATTATTAGAAAAGTATATAAGTGTTTTCTGAATTATTTTTCCTACAAGGATCATTTCACAATGCAATGATAGTTATTATATTAGGTATAATTTTCTTATCCTAAATGTTAAAATTCATTTAAACATAGCTTTATTTTAAGCTGATACATCAGTCCTGTTAATTTAGGGCTTCTAAAGCCATTGAAAATGTTTATGCGGTTATTCATTAATAAAACTCTTATAATCACAGAAATGATCTTTCTGACATAATCAGCATTATGAAAAAAAATTTTTATCACTTTTCTCTGTAAAAAAAAATTGACACACATAAACACAAAAGTATAGCTTTTGCCTTCAATTTTGCTTTGATATCCAGCCATATCCAGTATGGAAATCCTTACCTAATTCTTCTAATAGGTTGCTGAAAATTATGCAAAGTAAACTACTCATATTAAATTTTCGAATTTTAGTTTAGTACAGAATCTAAATTGTGTACTTATGTCTAATCTATACCCTACTCTTTGAAATGAATGGTAGTTAGATTCAAATATTACTCACCTTTTCTAGTCAGTGTCAAAACTGACAAAATCATTTTTAATTCAACAAAGAATATTTTGTACTTTGAATACACAATATGCATAGACCAAGTGCTGATTTGTACACTAATTCTTCAATATTTTCTCCCTATTGTAAATAGGTTTTCTATATCAATGCACGAAATTCATGAAACTGTTCTTCAATGTTAAAAGTCATTGACATTTTATTTATTTATGTAAATTTCCTATTGCTCCTTCTCTGTCTTTGTGGACATATTTCTTTTCAACTTTTTAACTTATTTCTAAGAACCTCAGTAACAACATAGTGTCCTTGTTTTCCTACAATCATTACTACTTTTAATTATGTTTTTGTGTTTACAGCATTTTTTCCCTTTCTGTGTATTGCTAATTTTTAAGATTTCATAATGGAAAACAGTGTCAATAGACCAGTGGTTCAATAGTTAAATATACGTTACCATACATAGAGTTCAGTTGCTTGTGTAAATTTCTATACCGCTAGACCAACTTATTTTTGTACATACAGATCACATTCTGTAATAAAATCAGGGTCCAGTATTTTAGCTTTATTTTATGCTTTAGTCAACTACCTTAGAATCAGTTTTTCAGAGACGAACATTGAAAATTTTGTGGAAAAAAATAGTAAGAAGGAAACATATGTATCAAATTCAACACACAAAAAATAATGGGTATTTTGGCTTGAGCATCCACTAGCCATGCTGAACAATCCTGTTAACTGAACGTTTAATTGATCTTAACTCATGAATGCAATCCTTTCGGCACATAACTGCTGGAAAATAGGTCTTGATCCTGCAAGCATAATATATTTCAGATTCAGGGTATTATTAGAAAAAGTGCTACATTACTTTTGTCCTCTGAGAATTTTTTTTGATTTACTACTATGAACTACAGAAGAGAAAAAGTGCATTAATGTACTGAAAGAAATTCAGTGAAGCTAAAGTAAAACCATCATGTGGAATTGTACGAGACTTCAGAATGAAAACAGGCAACTATTCTATAATCAAAGTTATACAAATCTTAGACATTTCTTATCTCAAATGTCAATTATCTTGATTTCTGTATAGCTGCATCTTATTAAATTCACTATAAATTTCACTTATTGCCTTCTATCATGAATTGGATTTTTCAACATTTATTATTTATTCAGACTTCTACCTTTCTTATATTTTTCTTATATCTTTCATATATTTTCTTAATTAATGTGAAGCTCTTTGAAGTTCCATCAACATATTTTGTTCAATTTATATCAGTTGTTATTAGGATATTACTTTTTGGAATTATGTAATTCAAATATATTGTCTTCTTTCTGAGATTACTATTTTGTATTCAGAAATATCATCTGAAAATGGTACATTCCCTTGTATTCAATGAAATCTGAAGCAATGGTTACACTCCACTGAGCAATTTCTTTCTTTGCATTTACACAAAGTTCAGACTCCCAAGTACAAATTCTTTATTAACTAAAACCAGTTCTAACTATTTCAGTTCATGTTTGCTGCTGAAAAAATATAATACACAAAGTTCTGAAAGTGCGGCCATCCTGCAATTTGAACATGTCTGTGTTTTGTCTAAGAATTGTCTCCTTCTGCAGTAATGTAGGGAAGTCTTTAAAGATAAGCTCTGCTATGTTAGGGAGAGAATAACTTCTGATCTGAGCCAAAACTGTGAGAATATAATCTATTTTTCATGCTCCTGTGTTATATTCTTATCATTTTATGTATACTTCAAATGGAGTTTAGCAATCCTCAAATGATTTCTATGAGATTACCAAATGCACGATGACCTTCAAAAGAAATATGTGAAGTGACTAGATGCATCCATACAGAGAACTTGGAAATACACTAAATATTTCAATTCAGGTTTTTTAATCATCAAAAATTGATTAATAATTATTTGATCTTTATAAAGAGATATTCTATATAATCACATCACACTAAATAAAGCATATACATATTCACGAATTTTTCAGATACTTAATTCTCATTCTCTTTGAAATCTATCTCCTCAATCAAAACAGCTCTATCCTTCTAGGAATGTGAATCAGTACTTTGTATGCTGTTTAATATTATCGTAAACTACTTTATAATTGTCCCTATACTGTGATATAATAATGTGCATATTATCAATTTGTCCTGCTTCACTGGAATTTCATTCAAAAGTGATAAAGGACAGGACATCAGTGAGAAAGGAGAGGACAACAGCGAGAAAGAAGACATCACCATGTGATGAATCAAGACAGAAATACAAGCCAAGGAATGGCAAGGATTGCTGACAGCCAGCACCAGAATGCTACTCTTTGGTGGAGAAAGCAATCTGTGTCACTCACTTTATTTTGTATTTCTGCTAGGTTTGGAAACAAGAGCCAATAAATTTCTATTGTTTAATCCAACTCATTGTGCAGTGTTTGTAATAGCAACTCTGGCAAATTGAGATAACTTTTGGTACCAGAAAGTAGGTTATTGCTATTGTAAATACCAAAAAATATCAAAGTGACTTAAGAGATATTTAATGGGTAGGACTGGGAGAATTGTGAGGTGCTTGATAGAGAAAGCCTAGATTGCTTTGAAGAGACCATTGGGAGAAATATAGGCTTTGAAGGTACTTTTGGCATATCAGAAAAAGGAAAGGATGAATGCATTATTGGAAATCAGAAGAAAGGTCATTCTTGTTCTAAAGTGGCAAAGAACCTGGTGAAAGTGTGTTCTGATGTCAGATGAATGGTAGAACTTGTAAGTGATGAACTTGGATATTTAGCTGAGGAGATTTGCAAGATAAGTGTGGAAGGTGCAGCTTATGCAAAGAAAAGGGATAAAATGAGAAATTAATTCTTAAGCACAAAGAAACCAGCAATTAGTAATTTTAAAAATTCTCATCCTATGCAGATAGTGTGCTCTGAGACTAAGGTCACAAATGTCCCCATTGGAGCCCTGCCTGAGCCCTTAGAAGGAAAATTCCCAGAGAACAGGGCTCCAGGTGAAGGAGAGAGGGTGTGTCTAAACAATCCTTTGCTAATGAGGTTCTGACTGAATGTGGATTCAGTCAACCAATTCAGAGGAATCAGGATTGGGAACATATCTGTCTATGAAGCATATGCAGGAATAATTTGTCTGATGGTTTAGACCCAGTTGAATTGCACAGAAAACTGACACAGTTTTTTAGAATGTTGAATGTACAATAGTATTGCCAGCCTGGACAGAAAGGAGCAGAGAAGAGATGAATTGAAGGAAGAAAGACTCTAAGGGCAGAGCTATGGAAACAGAAGTATTGACCAAAGAAAAATCCCTGGCCAAGAAACAGGATCTACCCATGCATTTGAATGGGCAGAGCTCCAGTGCTTTCAGGGGGCAGCACTTTTGCTCAGTCACTTGGAAGGGGTGGGACTTCAGTCTTGAGGAGAGTTCAGTTTCCACCCCAATGCTTGGAGTGGGTGGGGCCTACACCTCAGTTTTCTGACAGATATAGACTCTCACTCTATTATTTGGAGAAGGTGAGGCTTGAATACAATGAAGAGAGTATAACCACTGTCCCAGGATTTAAAATGGTGGGGTCTCTCCTCCATCAGTTTCAGAGTACAGAGGACAAGCAAGGATCTATAGATGACTCTCAGACCTTGAGATTTTGAATTTGCCCTGCCGAGTTTTGGATTTGATTGGGATGTGTGATCCCTATTTTCCTTCTCATTTCTCCTTTCTAGAAGAGGAATGTCTATCCTATACCTAACCCACCATTGTATTTGGAAGCAGATAACTTGTTTCTAAGTATCACAGTTCCACAGACAGATTAATTTTGTCCCTGGAGAGAGACCAGGGTCATAAATATATATATTTTTTCTTTTGCACAGGCAGGCTCTGAGAACTGAATCAGGGTTTCTGGCATGGTAGGTGAGAATTCTGCCACTGAGCCAACTATTGCCTGTCTCATAATTGATGTTGATCAAACTTTGTACTTGCAATTGTTTTTGGAATGACTTAAAACATTGGGGACATGGATATGGGTGAATGTGTTTTGCATATTAGAAGACTTCTATGGACCGAGAAGTTAGAGTGTGGTAGGCTGAATTATGTACCCCAACAAACACATGTTCTTAATCTGCATTTCTGTGGTTGTGAGTCCATATTAAAAGGGCATCTAGTGGATGTTACTTTTAGTTAAGGTGTGATCCAACTGGATAAGGGTAGGTCTTAATCTATGTTTCTGGAGGCCTTATAAAGGAAACCCAGAAGTCAGAAAAGAGAAGACATCACCATGTGACATGAGGCAGAATACAAGTCAAGGAAACCCAAGGGTTGCTGATTGCCAGTGCCAGAGTGCTACAGTCTTCAGGGAGAATGCAAGCCTTGTAAAATAACAAAATGTTGATTTTAGATTTTATCTTGTGTCAAAACCATAGGCCGATAAGTTCCCATTGTTTAGGCCAACATACTGTGTGATATTTTCCTTAGCAACAGAGGTAAACTGAGACATGTAAATGAGAATTCCAGAGACCTGTGACCATAGTTATTGGGGAATCAATTTCCCAATTTATAAAACACTGGACATTTTGAGTTTGGTAAAAATATAAATGTAATTTCTCCATTTTATTTTAAAAATAATAGTAGAGCTACTAATATAAGGTTTGAGGCTTTACATATGTATATCTGGAGAAATTATGGTACAATATTGGTAGCTAAAAATTCTAATATACATTGGATTTGATTTTCATTAATGTAACTCTTTTTTGTAATAAATTCCTGAGAATTAGCCTATTATCTTAGACTGTTTTTATGCTACTCCAACCATCTAGGAAAATGTGTATTTACACACTAAGAATTGGCTCAATTTTAAAGAAAAAAATGCATCCTAAGAGCTTGGTCTTAAAATCATCAAAATAAACACTAGTGAACTGAACAGAAAATCACTGATCATACTCTAATATGATATCTGTCTTGGTCCATATCAAGCTAAAAAGTTCCCAGGAATTTATTTATTAAGCAAGCAAAAATACAAAATCCTAGTTTTCATACTGAAATCCTATATTGTTCATCATTATTATATTTGGGTAAATTTAAGTGGTATGCTGTTTGAGAACGTGTTGAAAGATAGATCCTTAGATTTACGTAACTGAAAAGGAAGATCACACTTGTCCTCTTTTTTTGACTTCTCATGAGGGAAATAAACTGTTGAGAAATCACTCTTGTGAAAATAATAATTTATGTCATGAAAAAAAATAGGTTGAAAACAGCATGATAGTTAAAAGCTTGAAGTGATTCCTTAGCTCTGTCCTCAGTGGAATGCTTTCCTTACTGAATGACTAGATGAACTCAACTGATGTGCACCACTTAATGCAATTTAAATTAGAAACTGTTTTTGATTAGACAGGAGACAAGAAGTAGGAGACAAACTGATTCTTATTCCTTTCTAAAATGCTTGAACATATATGAACAGTAAGAGATATATTAACTTATTTTGGATGTAATACAAATTTGGGGAATGGGTAAATTGAAGAGTCTCTGATATTGTCTATCTCGTTAAAGATGACATTTTGCATTATCATGGCTTTCCGGAAACAAACCAACATTTTAAAATAGGGCCAGACTAATTTAGCTCAAGGGTATATTTCAGCAAAACACAGGGTTGTCACTATTAACATTAGGGTATTTATTTCTAAGCAAACTTTTAGTGATGATAAAAGATAATAAAACACAACACCCTCAAAGGAAGAGGCTATACTTTTGCTTATGGGAAAAACAAGCATACATTCCAAAACTACTTTGTACATAATAAACTTGAACTAGTGTTGTACAAATGAAATAATACTTTCTTGTTGAATTGAACTAACCCTTCATTCATTCACTCATAAATTTAACAAAGTTTTATGGAGCAGCTAACATCTACCAAATTGGTAAGTCATATAGTTATATTTTGAGGTTTTGCTAAGAATCTGCCTTATTATGTGACTTCTATTGATAGGGCACCTGAGGAAGAACATTTTATACTTTTCTCATTTCCCTCTCACCATTTATTGTTCTTCTTAACAATAGGAAAATAAATTATTTGACAGAATTCATAGACTTACTTTACTGTCTTCTGAGGTAAAATTAAGAAGAAGGAAAGGAAAGAAGCAAAGGCAAAGAGAAGTATACATAATATACAAAAGTAGAGCAGGATTATAGTGAGGTACAGAAATGAAGAAAAGCATGGAAATGAAGGGAAAATCTTATCTCTTTCAGTGTATGGAGAATCAAGCACAATAATGAAAATCACTAAAATATGGACAGTTTAGTTTGGTGGTTTGGAGCTATGTAACCCCTAAAAACATGTTTTTAAACATGATCTATTCCCATGGGTGTGAAAATTTTGATTAAGCTACTTCAGTTAACATGTGCCCTGTCTCAACAATGATGGGTCTTAATCTTTACCGGACACCTTTATAAACAGGATAAACTTCAGACAGAGAGAGAAAGCCACAGGGAGCAACAATTACCAGCAGCCAACACCAGAGTTCTAGTATTTGGGAAGAAAACAACATATTGATGAGGGCTTAATTTGAACTTAATTTGGACTTCTCCTAACTTCAAAACCATGATCCAAATATTAGACAGTACAATATTTGAAATAATTTGAATAAGCTACCTTGTAGAATCAGAATCTAGGATATAAGTTATAGGCTATGGAACACAGATAGAGAATGGGAAGTTAAGGCTTAAAATGAATGGAGTTCATATTTGGAATAATGAAAATGTATTATTAATGGTTGGTAGTGATGCTAGTACATTACGAATGTAGAAAGAAGATATATAAATCATATATGAATGTGATTAAAAGGGGAGCTGTTAGATTGTTTATATGGCAACAGAATAAAAATTCTACTAAAAATATCAATGGGAATATACTACACAAGCAGTGAACTCTAGGTTGCATCATGGACTAGTTAATATTATAATTATAAAAATGTGCTACCACCAATTATAACAAATGCTCCACATTAATGCAAAGTGTTAATAGGGTAGTTTATGGGGATCTTCTATTTTATACATGATTGTTCTGTAATGGACAACTTTTCTAACAAGGAAAATAAATAAATAAACACATACATACATACATATATATATATATATATATATATATATATATGTACAACTATGAGCCATTAAGTTCCCATTGTTTAAGCCAACGCATGCACGGAATTTGCTTGAGCAGCGAAAGAAACGAAACCACTTAGGAATATTACTTCATATTGTTAAGGTATTCTCTGGTCCCAACATTGCATATAAATTTGCCCAGAAATTTTGCTGTTTATTTCATCACATAACATTAATATAACCATATATACATTTACAAATGCAAAGCATAATATAAATAAAGACCCACGGTTCTCATCTAGAATGCCAACACACCTTATATTTCAAATATAGGAGTGAGTAAAGGACATAATGTAATGAAAATCCATATATTCGCTGCCAAATTTAGTTACATATTAATGTTGTGTCATAATTCCCTTGGAATTTTTTATAGGAGTAAAGCATTTTAGATACAGTTCAAAATCCCTATGCATTTTCCCTAATCACAGATTTTTTCTTTCTCCCAAGGAAAAACTACCGTGAACAATATTGCATGTATTATTTTATTCTATGATCAATTTTACTTTTTCTACTTTCAATTTTATACCATTACAGTTTTACAACAAATATGATAGTTCTTCTTTCTGTGGGCATATGAGTGTGTTTCCTTCAGAAATTCCCCTAGGGTATGAATTGCTATGAAGAAATGTATGAATTTAATATTTCTAGATATTTCAATTTGCTTACACTAATTTTATTTTTCTATAAATATATACTGAGCATTAACTATGTGTTGGGCACTTGTCATGGTCCAGGCATGTAGCAGTAAATAAAATACGAAATGTCCCTGACTTAATGAAACTTAACATTCTATTGGTTGAACAAATTATTAGCTACGTCCACCAAACATTGTATAGAAGTTCTCTTTTCTCCATGTTCTTAATATGTACAGTTTGGTATTTTAAGATTGATTTTTCTATTTTAGTTTTAAACTGATGAGTGTAAAATGGTGCACCATTATTTTAATTTACATTAACTGAATTACCATGAGCCTGGGAATTTTCATAAAGTTGTGGGCAACATGAGTTTCATATTTTATTAATACCTGCTTATAACTGTGAACTATATTTGTATTGACTTTCCTTCCTTCCTTCCTTTTTCCTACTTTTCTGCTTTTTATCATTTTGGGAGGGATTATTGGATTTCTTTGTATATTCTCATACTAGTCTTTTATTAATGAAATCAATAACAATTATTTTCTCCTCGTCAGTAGCGTATTAGATCAGTTCTTAAATGATGATTTAGTTCTTCGGAATGATTTTGAATTTTTTGTTGTCAAATATATTAAATTTGTCCCTTATTATCCACAAGCTTTCATGTGCTTTATTTAAAATTTTTACCTTACCTCAATGTAAATATTCTCTCTTCCTCCCTCTCTCTCTCCCCTTCATTCTCTCTCACTTTCTTTCTAGTTGAAACTGTTATATTTATGATCTTGGTATTTATTTTTAAGTGGAGGAGAAGGATATAATTTTTCTCCATATCAATAAGTAATTATCACAGATTAATTTATCAATTTACTCATTATTTTCCCACAGATATTTAAAGACAGTTATATCTTATATTAAATTTCTCTATATCTGTATATCTGTAGCTGGGCTCACTATTCTGTACATTTGATTGATTTTATATACCCTAGAAATTCTGTCTGCTCTTCTTCCACAAGATTTGAAGCTCACCTTTTTAATTGTCATGTATATCATAGTTTTTTTTGCATTTTATTGAAGTTGCTTTGCATTAATAGATTAATTTTAAAATATTGGCATATTTCCCATTATTAGCTATTCTTTAATAATTTTAATTATATTATTTATTACTCTTAATATAGTGAATATTTTTATTTTTCTTTAGATTCTTCATATTTTCAGTTATTGTTTATGTATATACTTATAAAATTATATTTTTTATTTGTTGCTTTTCTATAAGAATGTGGTCAGTCTTATATGTTATATAAAACTCTGCCACCTTGATGTAAAGGCATGTAAACACATGAATTTTTCCACTTAGTCATAGATTTTGCTTTTTCTTTTATTTCTCACAAACCTTATTTTTTTTTTCCTTTCCTTACTCTTTTGGAACTTGCTCCCTTACAATCTCACATAAAAATGGCATTCTCCCATGTATGTTAAATATTTCATGATTTATTATATTGCTTACTAGAGAGTCTCACTAAATAGAATTCATCAATTTATTCCCTTTCGTTCTTTGATAGGAAATGTATTTTATAGTTAAAATGATGAGATTTTTAATGCCTATGATATGTTCATATGCTTTCTAATAATCTTTAATTAGATGTTTTTTGTTAACTGATTAAAAAATTTAAACGTATATTTTTGGAATGAGCTCATTTGGTATATGTTTTATCACTTAATAAATTATTCATTACTAATTAATTAAGAAAGGAAAATATAAAACAATCTAAGAATAGTTTTGACTAAACTTGTAGAGAACTGATAATAAATATTCTTTAAAAATTGACTTTATGCTGTCTGGTCATTGCTACTGACACATAAACTTGTCACAGAATTGTCATTTTCATTCTCTTTGATTTAATGACTGAGGATAAATTAATCACAAAAATGACAAAATTGGGGAAAAGTAATCTTCAGTTAGGATTTTAAAGAGCCTGAAGAAACATATTCAAGGTTTGTGCCAAGGCCAAAGAGTGGAAAATAATGTTCCTTGTTTGAAACGAAATGATGAAGTTAATGTAATTTATAATTGTTTGGGAAATATTCAGTCTGCGTTTTCACCACACCCTATTGAGGGACTGGTATGATTTTCCACACTTTTCATATTAGGCTTAGATTGTGACTTCCTTTGGTCACTAGAATGTGGTCAAAAGTGATAATATACTACTTCAAAGCAAAGGCTTTGTGATATGTTATAAGTTTCCTTAGGTGTCTTATATTTCAATTCTCTGCCAAACAATATTGCGTGAGAAACTGCCACTTTAACCATTATGTAAGATCGAGAATATACCCTAGAGCCTGAAGTGTGCTGATTAGTTGATAAAGAGTCACATGCAAGGAAAATAAGCATGGCTATTTTGAGGCACTGAGATTTGGGGCTGCCTGTTATGCAGCATTATATCTTAACATTTACAAATTGAATGTCAGTGAAGATGAGGCATATTTAAGAAGGGGATAGGATCATAAGATATTGTTGAAGAACTAGTTCATTGAAGCATCATATCACATCTTGTACAGCAGGCTAAGTAGCTTGACTTTATTCTGGATACACTAAGAAACTGTGGAAGGACTTATAAAGATCACACTTGTTAATCAGGAAAATGTTGGAATGAACTGAATAAGAGTAGAACTGGGAATATCTGGAATCATAGATATTGAGAGTGGAAAAAAATGGGAAGATTCAAGAAAAATACTTAAAAGTTAGAATTGACAACATTTGATAAAATATGTATTGTGTGAACAGGGAAGTAAATATCTGGCTTAAGATACAGGATTAATGAGAATATTATTTATTAAGGTAGGGAAACTTAGACAAGAAACAACTTTTAGCTAAAAGATTAACAATTTGCATGAATATTCTGTTTGAGTTGTCAATAAGGTACAAGTAAATGACCAACGTAAGAAGAAATTTGACATTATTTGTGCAATTGCAAAGTGAAAAGAAAAATAAGATAGCGTTACATACCTGGTAATAATCAATACACAGTTGCATTTTAAAGCAAAATAAATGAATTATTTCATATAAAAAGAAAAGTAGATTGAGATAGGAAGAGGTTTGAAACCCAACTCAAGGTCATCCAGTATTTAGGATTCAGAAAAGGTAGAGCTAGAAAAGTGAATTAACAAAGAACAGTCTATGAAAATTTAAGAAACTTAGATGAGTATAGCATCTTAGAAGTCTAGATATGTGTTTCAAAAATGAGATTTTGCTAATATATGATGAATATTGCTGAGAGGTTAAGGAAAATAAGGACTGAAATATGTTCGTTGGATTTAGCTGTATTTTATTTTCTGGTTACCTATTAATGTAAAGTTCTCATAATGATCATGGGTGAATTAAAATTGAAATGGTTTGAAAATTAAACAGGGCATTATCCTTCCAGTTTATATGACTGACTAGATGTTTGAAGGGACCTTCTCAATATATAAAAAGCAATCTCCTGGATCATGCATACTCTTTGAAGCATCACTCATCTCATAAGAAGTCAAGGTGGTCTCTAAAAATGTTTACACTGAACCAAATCTGCATGATGATCAAGATGGGTAGGAGACCAAGAGAACTAGGCTTTCCCACAGGTGGATACTGATAGTAAAGAAAGACAGGTGGTGAGGCTGAATCTGGGAATCTTAAACTGAGCAGAGACCATGGGGAAGGAGAAGCTCACATGGTCCCATGACAGTGGTGATCCCTGGTTGCTAGAAGAAGCATAAGAGACGGGATTTTTTTTTTCTGGAATGTAGCCCTCAGCATTGAATCTCAAGGAACTTGAAAATATTTGGCATCAATCACTCTGCTCTCAGTCAAAGATAACTGAGCAGAGTAAAAGGCAAGCCACCCTTAATAGAAGTCATCAGATAAAACAATGGATTGAGATCTCCCCAAATTGCAAATAGGTGACAGAGACTATAGAAGAATTCTGAAATATGTACAAGAATTTAAAAAAGAACAAAATCACAAAGATGAGCAAATAAGAATATTTCAGGAATGGACAGGAAGATTTGAAATAAATGAAATTTCTAGAAATCTGATTATACTGAAAAGAAAAAAATAAATTACTTAATAGTGTATTGGGCACAGCTGAAGAAAGAATTAATCAAGCAAACAACATATCATGAATAATTATCCAGAATTTAGCACTGAATAACAAGAAAAGGGAAATGTTTTGGTGATACAGAATTAGAGTTAAAAGGTCTCAACGTTTTGCATTTTTTCATGGTGAAATTTTAAGGGTAAATAACAAAGGAAATATAGCAAATTTGAAATAAAAGAGCAAAGGGATATCTGAATAATAAAAATGAAAATCAAAGTTAACCAAATTACCTGCAAACAAATCCCTAAAAGCTAAAAAATCAAGACAGAAGAAAACGGAAGCATTAAAATAAATGTAGAACAAGATAAAGTGCAAAGCAAGAATATAGAACATCCAGAAATATCAACAAACATAATAATTATGAACACATTAATTCTCCTTTAAATGAAGAAAGACTGATGGCATCCAAGGATCCTCTGTCACACGGGAGGGAACGTGACTGGCATCTGCTGGCCCTTCATGCCCCCTGTTGCATTGTTTTCAGCTTCTGAAGCCAGTGGCTTTCTCTCCCAGCATCTGTGGGTCCTTGCTTGCTCTTCTCGAGACATCTCTCTGAGCTCTCTGAGTCCTGCAGGTACACTCTTGGCATCTCCAGGGCATTTCTCTTTCTCTCTCTCTCTGGATTCTGTATCGGTTTGTTCCAAAATGTTTCTGGGTGTTTCTTTCCAGACTCTCAGCTTTTATTGTCTTTTTTATGCTCTCACAAAGGACTCCTATAAAGAAGAATAAGCCCCACATTGAATTGGGTGGGTCACATCTCCATGGAAACAATCTAATCAAAAGGTCCCACCCATAATAGGTCTGCAACCACAAACATGTATAAGAAGAACATGGCTCTGTGGGGTACAAAACAGCTTCAAAGCAGCACATAACACTTAGTCAAAAATTGTGTCCTCATCCATAGACACACTGCTAATCTGTTTCATATATCAGCTATATCTGTAACATATTAAAGAAAGTACTGTTTTTTTTAATCAAAGTCACACATTTATTGAATAGGTGAAACAACAACAACAAAAACTGAACAAACAAAAGACATACTAACAGACAGACTTGTGATTGTTAGTTTAAGTCTAAGAAATACAGTGACTTTGGAAAATTACTGTATTAATAATGCACACACACACACACATACACACAAGTGCACACACAGATTTCTAAGCTCCCTAGCAGGTTTTTGTCTTTTACCTCTCACTGCTATAATAGTTTACTTACTAGAGTCACCAATGGGAATTTTTCCCACTTTAATTCACCCTGCACAGAGCACTGCTTTCAATTTGCTATTTCTTCATTTTAATGACTCTTCATGGTGGCTGAAACAAAGTGTAAATTCTTTAACTTGGATTAATGATCCTTCAAAACTATGGTTGAGTACAGTCTTACATCCTTCACTACCTCCATACTGAATAAACACTAACAGGTTAACTTTCTTTAAGAAAAAATATTGAACTTTTCCACCCATTTGGCTTTACTCAGACAATCATCTCCCTTAAATATCATATAAATTATTTCTTCCAAAATATGCCCTGTTTATCTTTCAAAAATAAGTCTAAACCTTCCTCTTCTCTGATACATTTTAAAAAACTGACCACAGTATTATCTCCTTCATGTAAATTTGTATATGTGTTGATTGTGTAGTGTGAAGCCAAAATTTTGTGTAAATTCATGTAAAAGAAATTTATTTGTCCTTATCTTAAAGTGCTATAGAAATAATCAATTTTAAATTATGTGTTTATTTATGTAGATGTATATATCTTGATTTATTGTGCCAGATATTAACTTCTGAGAAAAAAGAAAATTCTAGTTCAACAAAAATTTGAACTCCGCTTCTTTATTTATATATCAGTCTCTCTCTCTCTCTCTCTCTCTCTCTCTCTCTCTCTCTATATATATATATATATATATATATATACTATATATATATAGGTATTTCAACATATATATTATGCATATATTTTGATATACATATGTGTAATCTTATATATTCCATGTGGCAATTTCTTTAGAATGAAATGTAATAAAATAGTAATAAACTAGGAGCAGGAAGGCAGAAATACAATTAAATAGAGGTACAACATTCAGCCAATCACTCTTTGAGCATTAGGTAACATCTGCAAAATGGTATAAATGTCTATATCTGCTATTGTGAAAAATAAATGTTGTCTATGAATGGGCTTTGAAAACTTTGAAGCACTATGCAAAAAACTAATAAAATGCTATTATTACACACACATACACATACACACAGATAATTGGCCAATACGGGTAGGATGAAAATATTTTTGTTTTTTTTCCATTTTCAATCTATGTGTATTATTGTCAAACACACTCTCAGTGTACCATTCAAAATCCATTTATCTCAAAGTGTTGTTGTATTGAGGGGAGTGATATGAGTTTATGTTTTTCTTTTTTGTCTACAGTTTACTATCATTTACCATTTTGGCACTAAAGTATTATTCTTTAGTACTTTAGTCTTAACTATTTTAGCATAAGCAAAGTATATATTTTTGTAAATGCTCAGAATTTATAATTTCCTACAAGAGAAGACACAGGAAAAAAAGATTGGGTCTGAATGGTTTAAAACTTGATCTGTGGGGTACAGGGGTAGTTCAGTGGCAGAATTCTTGCCAGTCCATGCATTTCTTCCTCCCCAAAACAAAACAAAGCAATCAAAATGAATAAAAACAAACAATTTGACAAATGGTGGTAAATAACGAGATACTCACATGGAAAAACAATGAAATGTGACCCCACCATAGAGCATACAAAGAAAAAAGTGATCTATTTCAGTTTAGCATTATTACTGTTCTAATTGAAATATTTTGATTTTACTATAGGAAGATGTTTAAGATTTTCTAGGCTAATCTATCCAGTGTTTATCTATTTTACTATATGCTGTACAATTCTAAGTTTACTACATATTTTGATGAGGTGAAATGTTCCAAATTAATATTCAGGCATGGCACCATTACCGAAAAGTATAAAATAATAATGATGGCAATGATTTAGAGAAAGTGGTACGCAGGAAAATTCTCAAGTTTTTCATTCACATCCTTAGTTTCTGTCAATGGAAAATATTTTTTAGGCTATAAGTTTCCCACAGAATAACAACATACACTGGAGTCATTGGATCTCTGCTAAACTTGTAGGAACAGCTTGCTGAAATATCAAAATGTTAGCGCAATACTAGAATGACCCAGGGCAGCAATCAATGATAGCTTCTGTTTTCTACTTTCAAATACATGTTCCATGTTATTAGAACTGTACAAATATCTTTGAAGTAATATATAGGACATTTATAGCAAGGTAGAGTATGATTTCACTATTCTCAGGAATGTGCTGGAGCCCTTTTTCAATGGCTTTCCATGGTGACCTGATTAGTTTTCACAGATGATAGGTCACTAAATGGATGCTTTTTATTCCACATGAGTAACGTATTAGTCTCAGATTTGACCTGAAAGACCATCAAGATCATCTAATGAGGAGATTATAAACTGGAGGACCAATTGGCAATATCTAAGAACCAAAATTATCTTTTTTCATAATCATTTTTGTACTCATGTTAAGAATCAGATAATTTTATATAAGGCTCAATATACCCCTTGTTTCATCAGTGAAAAAACTGAAGTCAAAGAAAGTTATCAGGTTATAGGAATACTGAGGCTGTGTGCTTTTTTCTGTCATTCTATTTAAAGAACTGACCCTAATTCCAACACAGAGATATTTCTCCATAAATAGTGACAAACTGACCAGTCGAATGAATGATTACCTAATACAGGGCTACAGGGTATAATTAATACTGGATTGAGTTCATGGGTCACCCTATTTGTCAAATTGTATCAACTGCAGATAATTGGTTTTAAAAACAGCATAGTTTATCCATTCTCAGTTTCAGTCATTTTCTAAATGCTGTACTTCACACCTTTTTTAACCCTACAACCACAGTCCTAGTAGAATGCTATTAGTATTTTGTTGTTCTTAGCTCATCTGGCAGAGGAGTAAACCTGAATATAGAAAAGACAAGGAACTTACTTAATGTCAGGCTTCCAGTGAGTAGCTTGACCTGGACTAGGTTTAAATATGGTCTATACAGCTCCACAATTCCAAAAATGCTTATTTTACTTTCCATTATTTGGTTTTTCATTATTCAATATTATCTACTTTGATTATGTCATTAAATTAGAAGGTTAAATGCTTTGATTATTTAATTATTGTCAATTAAATGTTTATAAGTCCTTCACGTAAAAATGCTATATTAAATTTTTTAACTTTTTTTATTAATTAAAAAAATTAACAAACAAAACATTAAGATATCATTCCATTCTACATATACAATCAGTTATTATTAATATCATCACATAGTTGCATATTCATCATTTCTTAGAACATTTACATTGATTTAGAAAAAGAAATAAAAAGACAACAGAAAAAGAAATAAAATGATAATAGAGAAAAAAATGATTATACATATCATACCCCTTATCCCTCACTTTCATTTACCACTAACATTTCAAACTAAATTTATTTTAACATTTGTTCCCCCTATTATTTATTTTTATTCCATATGTTCTACTCTTCTGTTGATATAGTAGCTAAAAGGAGCATCAGACACAAAGTTTTCACATTCACAGAGTCTCACTGTGAAAGCTTTATCATTGTTCAATCATCATCAAGAAACACGGCTACTGGAACACAGCTCTACATTTTCAGGCAGTTCCCTCCAGTCTCTCTGCTACATCTTGAACAACAAGGTGATATCTACTTAATGCGTAAGAATAACCTCCAGGATAACCTCTCAACTCTGTTTGGAATCTCTCAGCCATTGACACTTAGTCTCATTTCACTCTTCCCCCTTTGATCGAGAAGGTTCTCTCAATCCCTTGATGTTGATTCTCAGCTCATTCTAGGGTTTTTCTCACTCCCTTGATGCTGAATCTCAGCTCATTCCAGGATCTGTGTCCCACGTTGCCAGGGAGGTCCACACCCCTGGGCGTCATGTCCCACGCAGAGAGGGGGAGGGTGATGAGACTGCTCGTCATGTTGGCTGGAGAGAGAGGCCACATCTGAGCAACAAAAGAGGCTCTCTTGGGGGTGACTCTTAGGACTAAATTTTAAGTAGACTTGACCTATACTTTGTGGGGTTAAGTTTCATGTGAACAAACCCCAAGACTGGGGGCTCATCCTATAGCTTTGGTTGTCCACACTGCTTGTGAGAATATCAAGAATTCAACTTGGGGAAGTTGAATTTCTCCCCACTCTCACCATTCCCCAAAGGGGGCTTGCAAATACTTTTCCAGTCACTGATCAAATCATTCTGGGATTCATTGGGGGATCACTCTGGACAAACCAACAAAATCTCATGTGCTACCTTTGACATTCAATCAAACTATCTACATGAGTTGTATTAGGAAATGCTCTAGTCAAAATCTAAATTTTGTAACAAAAAAACATTTTTTGCTTTAGTCTCATACACAAGGTGACATTTTAAAGTATTAATTATCATCTATTTTCAGCACCCTGCAATAATGACATTCCTTTGTATATATATACCACAGTTTGTTTAGCTACTCGTCTGTTGATGGACATTTTGGCTGTTTCCATCTCCTTGCAATTGTAAATAATTGTAAATAATGCTATAAACATTGGTGTGCAAATGTCTGTTTTATTAGTCCTTCACGTAAAAATGCTATATATAAATATAGTAGAGAAATGCTAGTCACACTTACTTGAATGAAACACTACAATGTGTTCTTTAAAAAACATAGTTACAAATTCAGCAGTTGTTAATTAATTGAGATTAAAATTTTTATAAATATATCTTAGTACAAAAATAGCTACTTAAACCCCTTTATTTGTATAAGTTTTAAGTTAAATCACTTATTGATTCTATTATTTTATGTTTTCACAACACTGAAAAGAAGTGCACATAAAATAATTACTCAGTGACCTCTCAAAATGATACCTGCCTTTCCCATAAAGCAAGTGTTAGTTAAAAAATCATGCTTTATTTCATTTATTGAGAGAAAAATATATACCTAGATAGTTCCCCAGATGAAAAGTTCAGAGAATTTAAATATATTGTATATAGATTTCTTACACTAACAGAGAATATGTTCTATTTACATGAAGCCAATAATAGGATAAATGTAAATATGCGAACTTCAGAAATAGGCTAAAAGGTCAATTCAATTTGGAAAAAGTGAAACTAAGTAGACTTTAAATACACATAAATCTTTTTAAATTGCACAAGTAAGTTATATATATTACCTATATGTACACATAAATAAAATTTTAATACTGGTATTTTAAATTTAATATGTTATCATTAATATAATTTAACATAACTTTGATACAACTTTAAACATATAAAATCATTAAAACATAAAAATCATTATAATCACACCTTTATTTTATACATATTTATAGATACATGTAAGTTATCTTATTATTTTATTTTATATTTATTAGATACATGTAAATAAAAATTTAATATCACTTTGCCCAAAAGCAGTATAAAGCTATTATGAATACTAATCATATGTTGAAGATGCCAGTTTATATTAAAGTTTTTAATGGAATGTTTGAAGTGAATATTTGGTGTTTTATTTAATTACCTCTCAAGACCATATCCTATGTGCATATGTATATATATATGATGTTTATAGTATAAGTACTTAGCAGTCATATAAAACTAGCTAAAATTCCAGTTCTTATGCTTACTTGTTTAATAATTTCGTTAAACAAACATCTTCTTTGAGGATTAATTTCATCCTCAAATTTGGAAGTAATTTCGTCAACTTATATTTTTTATGATGATTATTGAGAAAATGTATGCAAAGTCCACATCAGGTGCATATATGCTTAAAATGTGTTAAATATTTACATATATATAATTCTAATGATGACTATAGACAGCACTGGCATGAAAAGATAAGGACATATCTAGTCAACCATTTATTTTACAATATAATCAAGAAGTTGTAGTTGGTTGATTTGATCTTTGTGGAAATCATAAAAATTATACACAAATGACAGCTAATTTCTTTTTAAATGCTGATCTCATTAGTCCATATTTTTCCTGAGAATAAGTTGGTTTTATGATAGATAAAATTTGGGTTAAACATTGTCATATATTGCTCATGAAAATTCAGAAAGATGCTCCATATGTCTTCAGGGGCTATTGTGAAAATCTTTTCTAATAAATTCAAGAAAAATTGCCATGAAGAAAAGAAATAAGATTTAATTACCATTAAGCAGATGGAGGTGCTATAAGAATTGCGTGTCAGTCATGTAGAGGCTGGACTGAAGTAAAGGGAGAAAAAAAAATAAGGAATAAAAGTAAGCCAAAATGTAGTAAGAAATAAAGAGAACTTTATAGAATAAAAGAAAGAAAAAAAAAGAAAAGGACAAAATAGCAAATGCTTGTAGAATGGGAAAGACAAATACCAGAGAAAGGAGTGAGGATGAAAGGATAAGATTTTTAAAATACAATGGAGAAATTTGTCCAGGCAGTGCACTACAATAGTTAGCTGTGTAAGAGATCAATGCTGCAAAATGGACTTAGCTCAAGGCTGTCACAGAGATCATATTTTCAAAATGATGCTTTCTATACCCCAATCAGAGTGCCTTTTTGTGTTTGATGTTAACTGTCAGAAAAGGCAAAAGGGCTCAGGGTTAGCCACCAGGAAAACATCTAGAGACATAAAGAGAATAACAATCCTGGCAGAATATAGCTCCTTATGTTCCAAATTGGAACAGAAAAAGAAAATCTGGCCCAAAGAAAAATATAATAATTTTAATAATGACCTACAGTGAGAAACAAAATGACAAGAATTCCTCATCAGTATCAGAGAAACAGACTACGAAGTACAGAAGGAAGAAGGAGAAAAGAGAGGAAAAAATATGATAAGATGTGTTAATGATATCAGTAAAAAAAGAATGCTTTCTTACTTGGAAACATCTTTAGATATAAAATAGCAAAATATCAAGCATTCATGCTCTGAGGGCAAGTTAATTATATTCCATGCTTTTAATGAACATACTAAAATAATTCAACTTGCTACATATTTTGAGGGTAAATGCAAATTGATTTCCTCTAGGCCTTAATAGCACATAAGTAAAAATGAGATCACTTTATCTTTTGCACCCAAATTTTTCTGACTTGTTTCCAAACGCATTCTTCAGGATTTTTGTACTTCTGAAGTTATTCCCCCTTGGAGTCAGTGTTAAAAACCATGCCTTTTTTTTCCCATTGTTCTTTTCATACATCTCTTTTTCCATTTAAATTGAATCAGGAAAATATATGTCCAGGTATTATGGTATCCATGAATTCAGGCATGTCTGAAAGCCAGCTGAGGCTCAGCCAAAAGCCTGCAATAAACAACGCAGTATTTTATAGTGTGACTCCATCAAAAGATTTTCTTTCTTTTCTTTCTCTTCTCCTTCTCACCCTTTTCCTCCTCCCTTATTTCTCTTCCTATTCCTTCTTTTTTTTAGTCCTTAATTCATCATTTAAATCTATGTTATGTCTACAAAACTGTTTCCTGTGTTTTTAGCTCATTGTGAAATATTGTTTATATAGTCGTAATTAATAGCCACTTATCAAATAGCATGAGTTAGGATTAAGTGTGCTATATGGTTGAAAATAGATGTGAGTTCACTATTTAAGAATGGATAAGGAATCATTAGACCCAACTGATAAGTCTAGGATGTAATCATTTTCAAATTTTAAATAGTAAAGGAAACATTCATGTAAGCATGTATCATAGAAATTAATAATTTTATAAAGTTTCAGCAACAGATAAATTATAAAAGAGTGTGCTGTGGGCTGTTTGAACAATTTGCAGACAGATTATCTTAAATTTTCCTGAATTCATTATGTATTCCAATGGAATTAAACACTCAATAAAACATTCATTAAAGAAACACAAAACAAAATCATACTGATGTCCTAGATAAAGAAAAAAATGGCAGCATAATATTAATTTTCTCTGGTTCCAAGTAGAAGAGGATTTAATCATTTGGATATTGATTGATTCCAAGAGTACTCCCCAATAATCACCCTGTTAATCTCCAACTCAGAGTCTGGTCCTAGGGAATACAAACTTCGACAAATTCCTTTTGCTTTCTTTCTATTTATCTGCCTTTGCTGATTTATTTTTAAATCCTAAATATCAGATCATCAAACACAAACACATTTCTGTAGGCATTTTAAAATTTTATGCAAACTTTTGTTTATTGTTTACATAACCACATGGCACTATCACCCCTAAAACAAGTAGCAAAGAGTCTGGTATAAACTAAGTCTATAGACAATTTTAACAATTATCTCACAAATGTATTTTTAACTTTGGTTAGTATTACTAGTGATTTTTTATAATCGATTGGTCTAGAGCATTGTTTAAAAATATTTATATTCTGAGTATGTTTTACCTGGAAAGAAAATTATTTGGCTTCTTAGAAACCCAAGGTACACATTAAATTGTTACTCTTTCTCTTTCCCTGCTACTAAGCATCCCTCAAAATCCAGGTCTAACTTAAATCTACTTTTTAGTAGATATGTTGAACTATCTGTTCTCCTTGAATATGTCTTATGAGTGGTACTGAGCTATGAAAAATGTCACTTAAATTGGCTTGAGGTCATTATAATGCTGATTTCTTAGATTCTACCAGGGCATTTTAGGTAATCTTGAAGAATGCATGCATCTAAATAGATATATAAGAGGCTCAAGAGTACCACTGTCATTTTTAATTTCAACTAAACTCTGTCAAACAACTGGCTGGGAGATATAATAGATTTCTCTATTTTGTTTATATCTTTTTTTTTACAATATTGCACTAGACTGTATGATTACTAGATGCAGCAAAAAATATCCCGAAGATATGGACTTAAAGATCAATGTTTATAAAGGCATAGTAAATAAATATATATATGTATATATATATATATATATATATATATATAAAGATTATTTTTGTATTAATATTGATGTTAAAGTATAAACTGATAGATGGCAAATCTGAGTGTAAGATTAACAGTGTTGTAACATGAATTTCTAAGGTCCCACACCCTTAAAATAGATTTCTAAAATAGTGAATATGACTGTATCTGAATCAACTATATGATGAAATTAGCTCATGAATTAGGCTTGTGTCCTACTGATGACCCACAGTATCTGGATCTTAATTTTACAAGATTTCCACTCTCATGGTTCTGTTTTCCATCTTCTATGCCACAGTAACATTATTTGAACTTAGAGGTGTTTTACAATACACATGAACACAATCTGATATATTTTCCATGGGATACTACTTTCAAATACTTGACCAAGGACATAAACTCTTAGAAAGACATATATGTTGAAGAAAATGCATAGCAATGCTGATAATTGGAGAATAAAAATAGGAGGAAAATTAACCTACAAAACATATTTACATTTGTAGATAGTATTTGTTTACAGGTTAAGGATTAATTTTAATATTTGAGATATTTTAAATAATCATAAACTATATACTTGATTTAATATTATCATTGCATCAGTTGTCTTCATACTAAGCAATTGGGAAAACACAGAAAAATATGTGGAATTAAAAATGAAACCATTATACATTAAGAAAAATACTAAAATGGCAATTTAAAAAAATTTGGTTTTATTTTTTTAAACCAAAAAATAAGCTTGCCATTTAGTATTTTTGAAATACTATATGAAAAATAAGCTTGATACTGTCAGGCCATTACAATTAACAAATGAAAATTTCAATTATACTCATTATTCAATAGCTTTGCATTAGAAAGAAAATCCCAGATTATGGAATTAAAACTGAAATGCTTCAACAAAAACAGTGTAACATTGAAAAGGTCATTACATAATACATAATGTATCACAAAATAATGTTAAAATACCTGGAAATATGCTTGCTAACCAAAGAAATCCACATTAATATAGCCATGACTTAGATCTTCTAATTCAATATAAATGTTTCAAAAAGCAGAATTAAAATAAAAACTAGAAACATTATATGATTGAAGGTCGACTAGGTTATAATATAATTTAAAGTCCTGTGAGATAAAGTTGGTGATATGGATTACCAGTTTATGTTACTATGCAAATAAATCATTGTTGGGTAATTTTATAATAAAATTAACGGTTCCATTACTGAATCAAAGTGTAAAGGTTTTTCATTTTACTTACTAATACTACTGAAGGGCACCAAATGAACATATAAATTTAAAAATTGCCATAACAGAAAAGCATAAGGATTAAATTAAATATAAGAGCAGTTAATTTTGAGAGAAATAATAGTATTTCTAAATATAATGTTTACAATCAATTATTTTTCAGTTCTTTCCGTTTTAAAAGTGAGTAAATGAGCCAATGTCTATGTTAATTGGGACAGTATTTTTATCTACTACTATTGCAATCTTCTTCTAAACTTTAATCTTAAACATTTAATAACAGCCATATTTTTCCACTTTTGAGATAATCTAAGTACCCGCTATTGTACAATAGTGAAAAGTAACGCAGGGGGATTGTGGAACGTTGGCAGAGTAGGAAACTCCAGGATTAAGTTCTTCCGCTAGAACGACTATTAAACAGGCAGAAACAACTATTTCAAAACTCCAGAATCTAGTAAACCACTGCACAGCCTACAGGGAAAAGAAAGAAGAGGCTGTTAAACTACGGTAAACACTAGTAAATTCCTCTCTTGCCATAACAGTTACCAGTGTACAAACTCCTCTTGCAGGAGGCTGAAATGGGGTTCAGCCTCTTGTTAGCTCATGGGTGACAGAAATGGATGTGAAAATACTCTCCCCCAAGAGCAGGGGTGGGCATGGCAGGATGCTGAATACGGCTTTTGATTAGCAATTTTGAATTACTGGGGGCCCAGCTCTGAGGACAGTCACTGCTTCAACCTGTTCCAGACAAATGCAGTTGAGGAAATATAAAGACACTTGGCTAACTCAAGGCTGCAGGGGACAGTTAAAAGACTGCACTCACTAGGCAGATTAACAAAGTGCCACTTTGAGTAACCATGGAAAAAGCTCCTGGCATTCTTCCTGATTCCCTCCCCAGGACAATCTGGAGTCAGTTGATGTCACTTTCATGTATCACTAGCCCCGTTCCAGATAGCAAAGATTAACTTGGGAAACTCTTCTACAGCATCCCCACACACCCAGTATTTGCCCTTCAGATGAAAGCAGCTTGAGACAATGAATGGAGTCTAAGAAATTATTGGAACAGACATACTAGGACAAAGGTTTACCTTCTTTAAATACCAGAGAGGGAGAAGATCTGTCTTCTAGGAAACAGAGGTGTATTCAAACTACTGTAAACAGAGAAACTCCAAAGCAATTAACAAGCACAAGCCCAGGACAAGAAATTGCATTTTGACTTGGTCAGATCTTCTTAATAAGAGGGCTGAATCTAGAGAAAATCTCCTTCCTACGGCCAGCAGATAACAAATTAAAAAAACAAACTTCCTAAGGATTGCTTCCTAGACTTCACATTTTAAAATATTGAAGCATGCAGTGTGCCACGAAAGAAGACAAGGTGAACAAACAAACAAGTAAAAAATAGGAAATGATGACTTACCCAGAGGAATAGGATAAAACTCCAGAAAACGCCAATGAAGAAGAAAAGATCAAAGGCATTCTGAACAAAGACTTAAAAGATCATAAAAATGACAGAGATGAAGAAAAATACAGAGACAAGAAACTAAAGGATTTCAGAGAAACAAAGAGTGAGCAATATGATTATCTTAGTAAAGAAATATAAGTTTTAAATAGAAATCAGAGGGTGGGCCACAGTGGCTCAGTGGCAGAGTTCTCGCCTGCCATGTTGGAGACAGGGTTCAATTCCCAGTGCCTACCCATGTTAAAAAGAAAACAAAAAAACAGAAGGTACTAATGGGTGTGAAGGCCATAAAAACTGAAATACAAAATTCACAAGAAGGTTTCAACAGTGTGTTGCAGCTGACAGAAGAAGGAATCAGCGAACTCAAAGACAGGACAAATGAAATAGATCAGGCTGAGGAACAGAAAGTAGAAAGAATGATAAAAAGTTAAAACAGCCTAATAGACCTCCAGACTACCAGCAAGCATACCAATATATGCATAATGGGAGTCCCAGAAGAAGAAAGGATGGGGCAGAAGGAATATTCAAAGAAGTAATGACAGAGAACTTTCCAAACTTAGCAAAATATGCACATAGGCACAACCAAACGGCCCAGAGGACACAAAATAATATAAAAACACATCTTGTCGTATATTGATTACTCTGTTGAATAAAAAAGTATGAGAAGAGAGTCCTGAAAACCATGAGAAAAAAGCAACATGTATATACAAGAAAGTCCAAACTAGATTGAGCATCAATTTTCCATCGAAAACTATGGAGGCAAGAGAACAGTGGGTTGAAATTCTTAAAGTGCCTGAAGAAAACAAATGCTAGCCAAGAATTTAATATCTGGTGAGACATTCTATCTAAAATGAGGGATAATTTAAGACCTTCCCAGATAAATAAAAACTGAAGGGGTTCATCAGACCTACCCAGCGAGCACTGCAAAAGGGTATTTTTCAGACTGAAAAGAAAGGAAACTAAATGGTGTTCAAAGTCACATAAAGAAATAAAGTCCCTAAGCAAAAGTAACCGCTTGAATAATGGTTAATGCCAGTTAAAAAATGTTTGTTTGTTTGTTTGTTTGTTTTATTTTCTGGTATGTAATGCCACTTCTTAATTCCTACAGGTGCTAAAATGCAAATCAATAAAATGTAATGATAAATCTATGATTTGGGATATTGCAATATACTAAGGTAGAATTGGTGAAAAGGTGGAGAGATGGAGGCTTTGGAAATAAGCATTTATATGCTATTGAAGTCAAGTCAGTATCAAAATAAATATAATTTATATATTTAGGATGATAATTTTAATCCCATGTTGATCACAGGGAAAATATATGAAAAATATATACAGACAGAAATGAGGAGACAATGCATTATAACACAAAAAATCAAATAATATAAAAGTAGGCATAATCAGAAGAATTTAAGGACAAAATGGTATAAGACCCAGAAAGATTAAATAGCAAAATGGAGAGAAAATTCCTGTAATATTATTAGTGACACTAAATATAAGTGGATTAAACTTTCAAATCAAACTAGAATATGGCAGAATGGAGAGCCAAATATAACCTGTTGGGAAGAGACTCACCTTTAATTCAAAGGTACAAGTGGATTAAAGACGAAAGGATCAAAATATATACCATGGAAGGAGCAACTAAAAGAGAACTAGGATTGTAACCAATATAAGATAAAATAGACTCTAAGTCAAAAACAGTTATAGAGCACAAAGACAGACATTATATATGGATAAAGTGGTCAATCATATAAGAAGATGTAACAATTATAAGTATTATGTACTTAACAGAAAATATAGAAAGCAAATACTGGCAGATTTGAAAGGATAAACAGATGGTTCTATGTTGATAGTAGGAAACTCTACTACTTATTACTATCATTCTCAATACTGAATAGAACATCTAGACTGACGATCAATAAGGAAATGCAAGACTTGACTGATATTCCAAATCAACTAAATCTAAAAGACAGTTGTTGTCTACTTCAACCCAACAAATACAGACTATGCCTTCTTCATGACTGCATATGGATTATTCTTCAGGATGTCTCAATAAATTTAACAAAATATTGAAAATACACAGCGTGTCTTCTCTGAGCACAATGGATTGTATCAAGAAATTAATAACCGAGGGAGGAAGGTAAAATGAACAAATATGTGGAAATTAAACAGCATGCTCTTAAACACGAGGGCTAAGGTGGACATCACAAGGGAAATTAGGAAATATTTTGAGGTGATTGAAAAATAAATGCAGCATACCCAAACTAAGAGTTACAAAGAAGGCAGTGCTGAGAAGGAAATGTATAGATCTAATTGCTTGCTTACAATTTAAGAAAAGGAAGTCTGCGAATCACAGATATAACCTCAAAATTGAATACCTAGGAAAATAGGAGCCAACAAAACCCAAAGCAAGCAGGATGAAAAAAATGACAAAAGTTAGAGAGGACATAAATAAAATGACAACAACAACAACAAAACAATAAAAAGAATTGAAAAAATTAAAAGATCATTCTTTGAAAAGATCAATAAAATTTACAAATATTTAGCTAGACTGACAAAGTGAAAAAGCAAGAGAGGACACAACTAAAATGAGAAATGAAAAGGGGAATATTACTACTGACCCCACTGAAATAAAAAATGACTATAAAAGGACACTATGAACAAGTGTATGCAAATATTTTAAACTAGATGAAATGGGAAAATTCCGAGAAATGCAAAACTACCTTCACTTTCTCAAAGAGATATATGAAACCTCAAAAAAAACAATGAGCAGTACTTCAAGTTGTCCCATGAAAGGAAAGCTCAGTACCAGATGGCTTTACAGGGGAATTTTACCAAACATTCCAAGAAGACAATCCCAATTCTGTTCAAACTCTCCCAACAAAATTGAAGAGGAGGGAACACTTCATCATACATTCTATGAGGTCAACATCATCCTCATACCAAAGCCAGATAAAGATACTACTAGAACAGTAAATTAAAGAGCAATATCTCTTAGAATATGGATGAAAAATTAGTCCACAAAACACTAGCAAATGTAATCCAACTGCACATCAAGTGGGATATTTCTCTGATACACAAGGGTGGTTCAACATAAGAAAATCAATTAATGTAGTACACTGCATTACCAGATTTAAGGAAAAAAGCCAAATTGTCATCTCAATTGATACAGATATTTGCCATATGACATTTGTCATAATCCAGCGTCACTTCTGGATTAGAACACATAGAAAACTAGAAATAGATGGAAATTTCCTCAACAGAATCAAGGACATATATAAAAGCACATACATAATATTCCACTTAACAGCGAAAGACATAAAGCTTTCCCTCTAAGGTCAGGAGCAAGGTAAGAATGACTGCTGTCACCACTGTTATTCAACATTATACTGAATGTTCTAAATACAGCAATTAGGCAATAAAAAGGAACAAAATCACCCATATAGGAAAAGAAGAATTGAAACTTTCCCTTTCCCTTTCAGAAAATCTTGAAAAAATCCGCAATAAAGTTGCCAGAGTTTAAAAATGAATTCAGTGTAATGTCAGGGTACAAGATCAATACCCAAAAGTAAGTAGTGATTCTATACACAAAGAGTAAGCAATCAAAAGAAGAAACCAGGGGGGAAATTCCACTCACAACAGCAATTAAAAGGATCAAATATCTGGGAATAAATGTGACCAAAGATGTATAAAACTTGTACATGAAAAAACTACAAACATTGCTAATAGATGGAAACACATCCTATGTTCATGGATTGGAAGACTAAATGTTGCTAAGACATCAGTTTTACCTAAAGCAATTTACAGATGAAACACAATCCCAATAAAAATTTCAAAGCCTTTGCAGAAATGGAAAGGCCAATCATTAAATTTAAATGGAAATGTTAGGTGTCCTGAGTAGGTAAAGCCATCTTAGAAAAGAACAATAAAGTGGGAGGACTCATACTTCCCAATCTTAAAACTTATTACAAGGCCACAGTTGTTAAAACAACATGGTACTGGGACAAGAAAAATCTGTAGACCAATGGGATTGAATTGAGCTCTCAAAAACAAATTCTCACATTTATGGTCAACTGGTTTTTGATAAATCACTCAATTAGGAAAGAATAGTGCCTTAAACAAATAGTGCTGGGAAAAGTAGATTTCTGTTTACAGAAGAATGAAGAAGGAGTCCTAATTCAAATCTTATACCAAAATCAGAAAAATAAAGTCAAAATGGATCAAAGACCTAAATATAAGAGCCATAACTATCAAACTCCTACAAGAAAACATAGGGAAGCATCTTCAGGATCTTGAATTAAGCAGTAGTTTCTTATACTTTACACTCTAAGCGCAACCAATAAAATAAAAGAAATAGACCAGTGGGACCTCATTAAAATTCAAATATTTTGAACATAAAGGACAGTATAATGAAAGTGAAACAACCACCTACTCAATGGAAGAAAATATTTGGAAACCAGATATCTGATAAAGTTTTAATATCCAGAACATATAAAAAAATCCTTCAACTTAACAATAAAAAAACAACTCAATTTAAAAATGGGGAAAATATTTGAAGAGACACCTTTCCAAGGAAAATATTCAGATGGCCAAAGAGAACATGTAAATTTGCTCAGTATTACTAACCAATATGGAAATGCAAATCAAGACCACATTGAGATACCATTTCATACCCACTACAATCATTATTACTAAAAGAAGCAGAATAGTAAGAGTTTTGGGGAAAATGAATAGAAAAGGGACACTCATTGCTTTCATGTGGCAATATAAAATGGTGCAGCTACCATAGAAGAGAGTTTGGCAGTACCTCAGAAATTTAAGTATTGAATACCATATGACACAGCAATCCTAATAGTAGGTCTATGCACAGAAAAATTGAAAGCTGGCACTCAAGCAGATATTTGCATGTTGATGTCCTAATAGCATCATTCACAAGTCCCAGAAGATAAATACAACACAAGTGTCTATCAACCAATGAATGAATAAACAATATATGGTACATACATACAACGGAATATTATCCAGCCATCAAAATGAATGAAGTTGTGATATATGCTGTTTCAGTTTGCTAAAACTGCTGAAATATGGTATACCATAAGTGAGTTGGCATTTACAATAAGAATTTATTAGTTTCCAAATTTACAGTTCTAAGTCCATGAAAATATCTCAATTCTAAAGCATCAACAAGATAATACTTTCCCTGAAGGAAGGCCAATGGCATCTGGGGTTCCTCTGTTAAATGGGAAGGCACATGGCTGGCATCTGCTCACCATTCCCTCCCAGATTCCATTGCTTTCAGCTTCTGATTCCAGTGGCTTTCTCTCTGAACATCTGTTTGTCCTCTCTTAGCATCTCCATGGCTATTCACCTTCTGTGAATTCTCACTCCAGGTGTTTTTCTCTGAGCTCTCTTAGCATTACTTTTTGTCTTTTATCTTCTCATAAAATACTGCAGTAAAGGATTAAGACCCACCTTGAATGGCTAGGGTCACATCTCAATTGACACAACTTTAAAAGGGTCCCTCCTACAATACTTCTGTGCCCACGAAATGGATTAAAAACACATGGCCTTTTCTGGGGTATATAACAGTTTCAAACCACCACACATGAGATAACATGGATGAACACTGAACACATCATGTGGAGTGAAAGTCAGACACACTAGAACAAATATCGTATGATCTCAGTAATGTGAAATAATTAGAATAAGAAAGCACTTGGAGTCAGAATCTAGAATATAGGTTAGCAGGGTATGAGGTGGGAATAGGGAATAAGGATTTAAGGCTTTAAATGTAGAGTTCATATTTGTATGATGGAAATATTTTGGTAATGGATGGTGTTGATGGTAGCAATTAGCACCAGCGATTAACAGCACTGAAATATTTATCAAAATGTTGTTAAAAGGGGAAATATTAATATATATATATATATATATATATATATATATATATATAGTAATAAAATGAAAACCCATGAAACTGCTGAACACACACACAATGAACCCTAGGTTAAATCATGGGCTATAGTTACTATTAAAATTATAAAAATGTGTTTTCATCAATTGCAGCAACTGTAATGCACTACAGTAAGGTGTTAATAATTGGGTGGCATATGAGAACCCTGTATTTTATCTATGATTTTCTGTAAACCCACAACTTCTCTATTAAAAAAATAAATAGTTTTAGTTATGTAGGTAAAGGATATTTACCTTAATTTAGAAAAATATAATATTTATTAACTCCTATAAATATCATATTTTTATAATATATTATATTATATATTATATATGTAGTATATATTATAATCATTGCCATATATATGCAAAAACAAAGATGATATTATCACCATTTCTCTCACAGTTGCTTTGAATGATAAATTAATCCAAAGAAAATGACTACCAATGTGTTTAACATATATATATGATATAGTATCCACTAAATATGATATTTTATCACAAAAAATTTCTTTCCCAAATTTGTAGTCTCTAAATAAATGAAATAAATCATGTTTTCATTTCTAATTTTCATTAGACCAGGATTTGAACCAAATTTTGACTTCCTTAAAATATTTTTTTTCATTTGAGGTTGACAAAAAATTTAGTCTATTTTTTAAATTAAGTATATGGCAATTTAGAATAAATTAACTATGAATTTTATTTTTTAGAAAGTATAAGTGGCAAATAAAAGAAATTAAATTAAGTTATGAAAATCCAATGATTAAAGTATCAGATATCCAGGGTGGAACCTGATGGAACCAAATAATAACCAAATCTATAGCTATCTGTATATATATCTAGCACTTTCATTTAATTTATTGGAAAAGATAGTGTGTTCAATTAACAATTCAGGTCCAGTCAGAAAAATAAAAAGCATATTTTTTTTATTTTTCAAAAAGAGGAGTTAAAGTAATCAATAATATATGGATATATATTATATGGATATCATATATATATGTATGTATATATACACACACGCATTCAGTTTACTCTCACTGGTAACTGAAAGAATTAAATTCATAGTGGGTTTCCATTTGTCAGACAAGAAATTTGAAAGTTCATATTGTTTTTAGTGTTCAGAAAAATTCTTATTGTTTTACACTGTTTCCATGGATAGAAATTGGCATAGCATTTATAGAAGGATTGTGGCAAATTATCTGAAGTGTTATATAGTTATACCAGTTCTCCTATGCACATGGAAATAGTCACAAATTAAGATAATCATTTTAAACTAAGATGTTTATTCTAAGCAATTGATACACTGAACACTTTATAGAGCTTAAAATAAGCTTAGGAAGAATTTATATTGAATAGACATTTGCTGTTATAGTGGAGTATCATAAACACAGTTACAATTTTTGATATTCTTCATAGAAATATAAACTGATATTTATTACTTATTGAATGTTGCTTATCTCTAGAAGTTTTGAGATTATGGATGATATTTAAAAATCCTTTTGTAACTCTGTTTTCTATTTTCCAATTAGATTATAATAGTTAAAAAACACAGTAAGCCACCCCAAAAATGCAGAAACACCAAAATTGTTATAAAAAGAATTTAATTGTTACATTAATAGTTCTCTCATAGATAAACTATTACAACTAAAAAGTTGCTATTACAACTAAAAAGAGAAAGATTATTTCACTATTATACCATTGTTTTGTGCAATTCTAGAAGGAACATACACCTTGGAAGGATATTTTTTAAAAGTTATGTTTTTTACCCACTAAATAGCTGAAAGAAATTAATTCACTTAATGCTACTGACTGCTTTTCATGTTTAAGGCAATTCACTTCACTCATCTACATCTTAATTCTAATGACTACAAAACACACAGGAATGGAAACAGCACAGAATGTACATAATTAGTAAACTAGTATATTGGTTGTCAGGAGACATTTATTCTAGTGCCAGCTGTGCCTGCAATTAGCATTTAACCCTTCAGAAAAGCCTCCCACCTGCTTCTGGCCATGTTTTTCTCATCTGCTTAATAATGAGATTCAATAATGTGGTTTGAGTGGATAATCTCTAAAGTCCCATTAAGTTCTGACACTGCATGGTTCCAAAAGAGCATTGGAATTGAATGGTGGAGATTGCATATTTTTTTTTTTTTTTTTTTTTTTTTTTTTAAAGGAAAGACAGAGAGAAGGAAGGAAGGAAGGAAGGAAGAAAGGGAAACATTTTTAAACATTTTCTTGTTTTATTGTATTCTGTTTCTCCGTTTTTGTTACATGGGCTGGGGCCGGGAATCGAACCGAGGTCCTCCGGCATAGCAGGCAAGCACTTTGCCCGCTGAGCCACCGCGGCCCGCCCCAGATTGCATATTTTTAATTGGTATAATATATATTATTAATATTTAAGAATTTATTAAATTTCTTAGCAATGATACATATGTTTCAACATCTTTTATTTCTTTTCTTTTCTTTTTTATTTTTTGTAAATAACTAGAAGCTGAGTTTAGGCTTACCTTGATCCTAATGCAAAGAGAAAAATTATGAAAAATACCACTTCTTATAATTATTGTGTTTTTATTGCTTCTGAGTAGTACTGTATTTCTTCTCATTGTCATCATATTTTCTGTAAACTGTAAGTTTTAAGATTTGTCTACATTTAGATTCAATTTTCAGGGCAAAAGTTTTTAATGAGTGCTCTCTTTCTTCTATTCTGGATTTTGTTGCTTCCAGCTTCTTCCTTTCCATGGCACATGCTCTCACTCTGCCTCTCGCTCTGTCTCTCTGTCTTTCGTTCTCTCTCTCTTTCAATTCCATTTATAAAGGGCTCCAGTAATAGGATTACGTCTCATTTGCAATAAAGTGGGTCATACCTTCACTGAAGTAGCCTCATCAAAAGATGCTCCTTACAATGGGTTTCATCTACAGGAATGGATTCGATTTAAAAACATGTTCTTCCGGGAGTACATAAAGCTTTAAACCACCACAGTGGTTACGTTAAAAAAAAATGTCTGTTTTGAGATGCACATTGGAGTGGCTAATACTGAAATGACATGATGTACTAGATATGCTTTAAAATACTGCACCAAAAAAGAAAGAAAGATGAGACAAGAAAACAGACTGTGTATCATTGTTGATAGAGGGTGGGGTGGGAATATGGGGGTATGTTGAATTCTCTATTTTGTATGCTTGAATAATTTTATATGAAGTTCAAGATTATGGACAACAGAACAAAAATACTTATCATCTGACTCCAAGACCCAAAAATCATTATAGTGAAGGAATAAAAGGAATGTAAACTCATAATTTTGAGAAGAACTAGAAGGAAATAATCCATGAACAAAATATTTTGACAAAGTGCTGGGAATTGGGCTGCATACTATATTTATATGGTTATATATGATTTTGGAAACCTTGCATCTGATGCTCCTTTTATCTATAGTATGGATAGATGAGTAAAAGATATGGATAAAAATAAGCAAATAATAGGGGGAACAAAGGTTAAAATAAATTAAGTAGATTGAAATACTAGTGGCCAATGAGAGAGATGTGTAAAGGATATGGCATGATGCATTTTTCTTTTTTCTTTTTTCTTTCTTCTGCTGGAGAAATGCCAATGTTCAAAAAAAGTGATCATGGTGATGAATATACAACTATGTATATTCATAAGTATATATGAATATTCTAGTATGTGTATTCTAAGTATGCATACTATTCATAGTATGTATATTCTAAGTATGCGATGACACTGTGAGGCATTGATTATACACCATGAATAGAATGTTTGTATGTTTGTTTGCTGCTTACAATAAAATATTTTAAAAATAAATAAATAAATAATTTTAAAGATATTATTTATGATCTTATTATAGAAATTGGGAAAATATAGAGAAATACTAAAGGAAAAAATAATGAAATTTTGCATAAGATATCCAAAAATGAATGTTTTATTAATTTATTATATTTATCTGAATCATCTGAAAGCTAATTTTATAGGCATTTTTAAACAAAATTCAACAAATGTCACAATAGTAAACAAAAAGTTTGTATCTGTTTCCAGAATTCTTTATATTATGACCTATCATTAATGGTCTCTCAAAGTTCTTTTTTTAAGACCTACATAATTTTCTGTGGTGAGCATGTTTACCCACATTTCTAAATATTTTTTTGAGCTTGAACAGGTGTATTTATTAAGGCATACTCTGGTGTCTTTCCCAAAGAATTGTAGTTTTTCTGTGACATCTGCAAGTAAAGTGTCTAAACAAAGGTGGTATTTTCCTAACTTATGACTTTAAAAAGATTCAGGAAATAAAAACAGAGGTCATCAAGACATTCATTTTCTAGATGAGAAAAATTATATTCAAAGATAAGATTATTTGAATGTCACACTGCTAGTCAGAGGCTGAGGCACAGGTAGAATTAAACTTCAATGATAAACAGTGGAGGATATCTTGTCATAGGCAAATAAAAGCCTCCCAAATATGTTGACATTCTAATCCCTAGAACCTGTGAATATGTTACATTATATGGCAATTAGGGATTAAAGCTGCAAATTGAGTTAGTAGACTTTAGGTTATCATGGATCCTTTGTGTAAAACCAATGTAATCAAAAGGATCTTTACTGTTAAAGTGGGAAGCAGAAGGGAACTAGTATTGATGCAGTGTGAGAAAGGGTTGGCCTCACTTGTTGACTTTAAAGATGGAGGAATGAGCCATGAGCATAGGAAAGCCTGCAGTGGCTGGAGAAGTTATGGAAACAAATTCTTTCCTAGAGCCTTCAGGAAGAAATGCAGTCCTGCTGACACCATGATTTTAGCCAAGTGAAATCCATACCAGACTTCTGACTGCTCAGCAGCAAGATAATGCATTGTGTTGTTTTAACCTACTAAATTTGTTATAATTTGTTATAACAGAAATAGAAAAGTAAACCATTATCTTACAATTACTATGAACTATGGTGGAATTACATTTTTTTTCAAACTACATTACTTTAAATAAAATCTATTGAAATTGAAATGATTTCCATATTCAATTTACAAAAATCTAAAACAAATAGACAGCATTGCAATGTTAAATAATGTACCTTGAATTACAGAAGCAAAGTTGTTGTCATTTTCAGCAGTGTAAAAAAAAGTGATTTACAGATTTTCATTTCAAACATATGTTATAAAATGTTATTTTAAAATTTCAAGATTAAGAATGATTATATAACTGAATATAAATCATCAGTGGAGAACTATGAGAAATGTGAAGTTAAGGGGAGTGTAAGCATCTACATTAGGAAACACTTTTTATTAATAAGCAGAATGTTTAGAGTATTAAATAAATTTAATCTTATTTAGGAAATCACTAAAACAAAAAATATATATAATGTGTAAGTAACTTTCATTGTTTCTGTCAACTTTTGTGTGTGTAAAAATGTTAGTATATTTTGTTTTCTTTTTTTTTTTTTGTATGGCAGGGTCACATTTTATTATTTTTTCTTGTGATTATCCTGTTATTACAGCACCATTTGTTGAAATTTTTGTTTGTTTGGTTTGTTTATTTGTTTTTTAGGAAGTGCATGGACTGGGCAGCGAAACTGGGTCTCCCACATGGCAGGCAAAGTATATTTTATTTTAGTGATTTCCTAAATAAGATTAAAAATTATTAGCAAAAATATTAAAACTCTTCTTGTTTAGCATCTGTGTGGAGTCTGTTTAGTAAACATTTTTCTATAATTTGAGATTCATGAATGTTGATGACACATTACAACCACCAACTTCACACTTTGTGTGTATATATATATACACATACAGAAACTGAAAGAAATATACTATGTGGGAATTTAAATTTGTTTTATCTAGAACAATAATTCCATAAAATTGATATTAAAATTTTAAAAATTAGATTGGATTAAAATTAAAATATATGACTATGCTCTATTTAAGAGGCACAGCTAAACAGAATGAATGTAAAAATGAAGTTAAGATGAAAAATGAAATTAAGATGAAAACAAAGTGTGAAGTTGGTGATTGTAAAAATAAAAAAAATTTGAAATGGTGACCCAGATTATCAAACAATATGCAGAAGTCTACTTAGAAGTGCTAAATGATATAAATTAAATTTAAAATGTTATTAATACCTATGTACCATTTAATGTGTCATCAACATTCATGAATCTCAAATTATAGAAAAATGTTTACTAAACAGACTCCACACAGATGCTAAACAAGAAAAGTCTTAATATTTTTGCTAATAATTTTTTTTTTATTTAATCTCGGAATACAAGGAATCTATCAAAACAATTCATCAAATTAATTTAAGGAGGAAGTAATTTGCCCTTCTTCGGCAAAGCTGAAAACGCACTTATTCTAATTAATTAGTTTCAAGAACTAAAAATCTAGATATGGATTATTTTCTAACAACTAAAACAGTCAACAATAGAAACTAAAATAGGCTATATGGAAAAAAAAGGCAGAATATTTGCCTTTGCTGTTACTTTTTAATATTGCACCAGAGATACCAGTTAATTATTATTAGAAATGAAAATAAAGTTATAGCTAAAAAACAGTAATCTAAAAATAAAAATACCATTATTTGCAACTATGGTAAAATTGTGAAAGGTAGTTTGGCAATATCTGCCAAAATTAAAATTTCACTTTCCCTTTGACTTTTGATAAAAAAAAAATTCTACTTTTGGGAATGTAGCCCTCAGAAACACTTGATTAGATACATTTTTATAGGTTATTCATTATAAAATTGTTTATAGTAGTAAAAGCCTGGACAAATAAAATGCTAAATGTTCATTAGCAAAGGGTAATTTTAATGGAACATAGTTTATTTATCTGTTGTTGATTGAAATGTGTCCCCCATAAAGATATGTTTAAATCCTAACCCTTAGTCTCATATGAATGGAATCTTATTTTTAAAACAGTTTTGAAAATGTTATTAGATAAGATGAGGCCAAATTGGATTAAGATGTGCATTAATCCAATATGTTAATATCCTTAAGAGGAGAGGAAATTTGGAAACAGGCTGTCAGACAAAGAGAAGACAATTACATATGGGAGCGAGAGATTAAGTTATGCTACTGCTACAAGCCAAGGAGACCATTGATTGCCAGCAAAACTCGGGCAGATGCCTAAACTCTTTAGAGAATGCTGATTCCTTGAGTCAGACTTCTAGCCTTCAGAACTGTGAGACAATATATTCTGTTCTTTTAAGTTTGTGTTACTTTGTTATGACTGTCTTGGAAAATGAAGACACTGTTAAAAGGAACTAGGAAACTCTTAATCTACTTACATTTTGAATTAAAAAATTTAATGTGAGGAGCAATATGTACAATAAGCTTTTTTGAAAAGGGTAAAATAGTGCATTTGTTGTTTGCACGTGTGTATGTATCTAGAAAGATAACATACATTAATACATTTATTTACTGTGGAGTGAACTCAATGGCTGTGAACAGGTGCTATAACAATTTTTCAAATTTAAACCATATGAATAAATAGCTATTAAAAAAGTGTATTAACTATATAGAGTTTTTTTGGGAACATGGAAATATTTTGATAATGGATGGTGGTGCTGATTGTGAAAATAACCACAATGCTTAAAAGGGAAACGCAAAATTGTATACATGGTACTACAATAACAATTTTTAAAAATCCATGGAACACCACAACACAGATAGTGAACCTTAAGGTAAACCATAACCGTAGTTAACAGTATGATTATAAAGGTGTGCTTTCAACAATTGTAACAAATGTACCCCACCAATGCAATGAACGTAAGTGTAAACAATTTGGTGGTATATGGAAATCCCGTGTTTTATGCATTGATTGCTCTGTAAACCTACAACTTCTCTAAAAAAAAGACAATAATGAAGTTATTTCTATGAAGGGGAATTTGGTAACACCCATTAAAATAGTTATTGATCCAGCAATTCCACTTTTAGGAATAGATATATATACACAGACAGAAATGAAATTACATGTACGGGGGTATACATTGCAGCAGTCTTTGTGAGAGTAAAGCATAGTAAAGAACAAAAAATGTTTATCCTTAGAGAGCTGGTTAGATCTATTATGGAACATCCATTCAGTGGAATGATGTGAAGCCATTTATAAAAATGAGTCAATACTGCAGCACTAATCCAAAAAGAACTTCAAAATATAGTACGTATTATAAATGAAGAAAAGCAAGCTGCCAAACACTATTGCAGTGTAGGTCCCCACTAATTTAGAAAAATAAAACCACCTGTATGTATATGTACCTAGCCTGTATGTAGATGCAAAGAAAAGCAAAGAGGGATACAGCCACTTGTCAGAAGTGAGCTACTAGGGGAGGAGAAATGTGGGAAAAGAGCAACAAGAAGGAGAGCTTACAATTTTTACACTGTTTATTTCAGGATTGGCTGCTATCCATGTATTTTGTGTAACTTAAAAAAATTAAAGTTATTTTTAAACATAGTTTTGATATTACTTTTTTTATGGAATGGATTCTAGTAACAACTGCCTGTGACCCTTGCCCTTGCCAGGCTTTAATTTCCCCATTTGCCCTAGACTGCTATAGTTCTCCTTTCCTGATTTCTCTTTCTGGTCTTTCCATCAACCTATCCCCTTGCTCAAATCTAGTTTGTTTCTGGCATGATCTATGGTTTCCTCAGGACACCTCTCCTGACCCAAACACAGGGACACAGTTCATTCTGTTATGAGATTTTATTGTGAATTGCTCAAGAGAACCAGCTTTGGGGATGAAATTACAAGCACAGAGAAACTATATACACTTTGGAACTTTTCACTGGTTTAAATTTTGGAATCCCTGGATATTATTTCCATAATTTCTGAGACTAACATTGTGCTCTGGTAGGCAATTGTTTCTTAAGACGGTGTCACTAACTATAGTCATGAGACCTTCTGCACAGGAGGATGTGGACTCCTTCTTTGAAGATGGCCAAGATGGTACCTCTTTCCTAATGGGTGCTATATGTAGCTCTGAGGTCTGTCAGACAGGACTCCAAACTCCCGCTGTAGACCTAGCTCCTGCTTGGAGATGATCCCTGGAGCTTGTTTTCACATTTTCCAAGCAGAGATGAAAGCAAAACATCTCCTTTATTCATCTAATTGTTCTTTACTTAAATAAACAGTTATTTCTTTAGGAAAAGCCATTGGGATTCAAAGGTGAACAAAAACAGGTAAATAAGAGTCCAGTGAGGAGGCAGTCAATTAGTCAACACTCTTTTAAGTAAAGAGTGTGATGAATGTCTTAGAAGACACACTCCAGAGGATGTCCTGAGGAACGAAAAGCCAAGGAAGCTTCCCCCCATTTTCACTGAGACTCTACTTGCACCTTTCCCCTCCCTTACAAACACTTACCCCCAAAAAGAAGAAAAGTATATTAAAAATAATTTATATGTCACCAACATGGTGACTTAAACTTCCCTCAAAATCAGCTAATAAAAGGACAACTCCTTCCTGGGAGTGTGAGGGTTGTTCAGTAGCATGCATGTTTGTGCACCTCATCCTGTCATTCAAATCCCTGAGAAACTGCTCAGGGATTTTCTATCATTTTTTTCTATTATTTTCTCTATCTGTTCTTTTGATAGTATGATTTTGATTGTTCTGTCTTCTTGTTCATTGATTTTTTTCTTCTGCCTATTGTTCCATGCTTCTAGTGTATTTTAATCTCTATTATTATGCCTTTCTTTCCCGTAATTTATGTTATGTTTCCTTCCATACATTCAAATTCTTCTTCATACTCACTCATTGTTTCCCTGGACTTGGGTCTCACCAGTTTGGGTGGCTTCCATGCAGTCTGGGAGTCACAAAAAGACAACATGGCCCAGGTCACTCCTACCAAAGATGCAGAAAATACAGCCACTCCCATCAGCTAGTTACAACCCCATGCACATCCAGACACTGAGACCCAAGTCCAAGGAAACAATGGGTGAGTATAAAGAAGAATTTGAATGTACGAAAGGAAACAGAAATTATAGGAAAGAAAGGCATAATAATAGAGATTAAAATACACTAGAAGCATGGAACAATAGGCAGAAGAAAAAAATCAATGAACAAGTAGACAGAAAAATCAAAATCATACTATCAAAAGAACAGATAAAGAAAATAATAGAAAAAATGACAGTGTCTCAGGGATTTGAATGACAGGATGAGGTGCACAAACATGCATGCTATGGATGTTCCAGAAGCAGGAGAGAAAGGAAAAGATGCAGAAACAACATTTGAGGAAATAATGACAGAAAATGTCCCAGATCTTATGAAAGACATAAATATGCATGTCCAAAGAGAGCAATGTACTCCAAACAGAATAAATTTTAATAGACTTACTCTGAGACATATGCTAATTAGAATGTCAAATGCCAAAAATAAGTAGAGAATTGTGAAAGCAACAAAAGAAAAGTGATTTGACAAATACAGGCAACCCTCAATAAGACTAAAAGGCAATTTCTCATGAGTAATGATGGAGTTAAGAGGACAGTGGTATAATATATTTAAGGTCCTAAAAGAGAAAAACTGCCAACTCAAAGTAATTTATATTGCAAAACTATTCTTAAAAAGTAACGGAAAGTTTAAAATATTCACAGATAAACAGAAACTGGAGGTGTTTATTAGCAAAGGCCTATCCTACAAGTGTTTTTAAAAGGATTTCTGCATGTTGAAAGGAAAAGACAGGTGAGAGTGACTTGAAGTATTGTGAAGAAAATGGAGATATTCAGTAAGTATAACTAAAAGGATAAATGCAAAACCCAATAAAAATAAATAAATAATTAAAAAATCCAGTAGTACTGTATGCTCAACATACAACTCTATTCTTTAATTCCTATAAAGAATCAGCATACAATTGAACAAGAAAGAGCATATTTCATGATAATGGACACTCAAAATATAAAGTGATAAAATAGGTAAATAACAACATAAAGAAAGGAAACACAGGGATACAAAAGCAGAGACCATGCATGCTATTGAAGTTTGATTGATCTCTTTTCACACTAATTGGTTATAGCTATAGGTTATGTAATACAAACACTGGGGAACTCAAAAGAAAGTATTTAAAATATAAAGAATCAGAAATGAGAAAGAGATCAGCCAGATACACCACTAAAAATAAACTATAGGGCGGGTCATGGTGGCTCAGCAGGCAGAGTTCTCACCTGCCATGCCAGAGACCTGGGTTCAAGACCTGTGCCTGCCCCCACAGCCCACCCAAAAAATAAATACAAATAAATAAACTATAAAGAAAGAGAATTTCAATAAACAAAAAGAGAGACAAACAAACAAACAAAAGTAGATATGATCTATAAAAACCAAAAGACAAAATGGCTGAGGTAAGTACTGCCTTCACAGTAATGATCCTGATATTAAGGGATTAACCTCCACAATCAAAACACATAGAGTAGCAGAATGTATTAAAAAACATGATCCAACTACTTGCTGTTTACAAGAGACTCACCTAAGTCTCAAACACACAAATAGGCTGAAAGTGAAAGGATGTTAAAAGATATCTAGGCAAACTATACCAAAAGAAAGATGGGGTATATAAGAGACACTATATATATGGTACAATATCATATATATTGTAAATAGTTTTGCAACAACTATAGTGCTCTGAAATAAGAGTCTAACACCGGGAACATTGAAGGGAGAAATAGACACCTTTAAAATAATAATCTGAGACTTCAATATGACACACTTATTAACAGTTAGCCATCAAGACAGCAGAACAATAATTAAACAGAGAACTTGAAAATATGAAAAATATACAAGACTTAACAGATATATACAGAAAATTATACCAAAATACAATGGGGTATACATTATTCTCTAGTGCAAATGGATCATTCTCCATGATAGACTACATGCTGGGTCACAAAAGAAGGCACGATAAATTTAAAAAGATTGAAATGATATAAAACATCTTCTCTGACCATATTGGACTGAAGCTGGAAATTAATAAAAAAGCAGAGAACTGGAGAATCCACAAATAAATAGAAGTTAAATACACACTCTTAAGCAATCAGTGGATCAAAGAAATTGAAGGGAAATCAAGAAAAATCTGTAAATGAATGAGAATGAGAGCAAAACACAACAAAACTTACGGGATGCAATGAAGGCAGTGCTGAAAGAGAATTTTATAGCTCTAGATACTTACATTATAAAAGAAGAAAGAGCCATAATTAAACAATAACCAGCATTAACAAAATCAAAAGTTGAGTCTTCAAAAAGATAAAAATATTGAGAAACCCTTTGCTAGACTGAAAACAAAAAAGAAGACAAATAAATAAAATCAGAAATGAGAGGGTGGCATTACTACCAACACCACCGAAATGAAAAGGATCATGAAAAGATACCATGAGCAACTGTAGAACAACAAATTAGACAATTTGAATGAAATGGACAAATTACTGGAAAAACATAAAAAATCTACACTGAGTCTAGAAGAAATAGAAACCTTAATAGAACAATTACAGGCAAAAAGATTGAATCATTTATCCAAAACCTCCCCAAAAATAAAAGCCCAGGACCCAATGGCTTCACAGGTGAATTTTATCAATCATTCCAAGAAGAATTAAACTAATCCTGCTCAAATTCCTCCAAAAAGTTGAAAAGAAGGAAACACAATCCAACTCTTTATATTAAGCCAACATTCTTTTTATACTGAAGCCAGATAAAGACACTAGCAAAAATATATACAGACCAATTTCTCTTATAAATATAGGAGAAATCATGCAAAATTATGCCAAAATCCTCAAACAAATACTGGGAAATCAAATCCAACAGAGCATTAAAGGACTTTCACACCATGATCAAGTGAGTTTTAACCCAGGTATTCAAGGATAGTTTAATATCAGAAAATCAATAACTGTAATACACTACATTAATAAAACAAAGGGAAAAACACACGATTATCTCAATTGACACACAAAAAAGGCATTTGACAAAATTTGGCATCCTTTCTTCATAAAAACACTTCAAAGATGAAAGACTGAATGCTTTCCCTCTAAGATCTGGAACCAGACAAGGAAGCTTACAGTCACTACTGTTATTCAACATTGTACTGGAAGTTCTAGCCAGAGCAGTGAGGCAAGAAAAATAAATAAAAAGCATTCAAATCGGAAAACAAGAAGTAAAAATTTCACTGTTTGCAGAAAACATGATCATATATAAACTCATGAAAAATCTACAACAGAACTACTATACAGATAAACAATGTCAAACAGTGATGGGGTACAAGGTGAACATGCAAAAATCAGTAGCATTTCTATACACTAGTAATAAGCAATCTGAGGAGGAAATAAGATAAAAATTCCATTTACAGTAGCAACTAAAGGAATAAAAAATCTATGAGTAAATATAACCAAACATGCAAAGGATTTACACATGGAAATCTACAAAACTTTGCTAAAATAAAGGAGATCTAAATAAATGGAAAGACATATTATGCTCATGGATTGGAAAACTAAATATGGTTAAGATGTCAGTTCTATCTAAAAGCACTTCTAGATTCAATGCAATCTCAATTAAAATTCCAACATCCTACTTTGCATAAAAGGGAAGTCAATTACCAAATTAATTTCAAAGGGTAAGGGGCTCTGAATAGCCAAATTCATCCCAATAAAGAAGAATGGATTTGGAGGGTTCACACTTTCTAACTTTAAGGCTTATAACAAAGCTACAATGTTCAAAATAGCATGGTACTGGGACAAGGACAAACATACACACCAATGAAAATTAATTGAGAGTTCAGAAATTGACCCTTCCATCTGTGGCCAATTGACTTTTTTTTTTTTTTTTTTTTTTAACATGGTCAGGCACCAGGAATCGAACCTGGGTCTCTGGGATGGCAGGCAAGAATTCTGCCTGCTGAGCCATTGTGGCCCAACCACAACTGATTTTTGACAAGGCTTTCAAGTCTACTCAATGTGGAAAGAATAATCTCTTCAACAAATAATACTAGGAGAACTGGATAGTCATATGCAAAAGCATGAAGGAGGACTCCTATCTCACATCGTATACAAAAATCAACTCATAATAGATTTAAGATGTACATATAAGAATTAGGACTATAAAACTCCTCGAAGAAAATGTTGGAAACATCTTCAGGAATCTTGTTTTAGGTAATGTTTTCTTAGACTTCACACCCAAGTCACAAGCTAAAAATGAAACTAAAAAAAGAAAAATGGGACCTTATAATTCTTTTAAGATTATGCATCAAAGAACATTATCATGAAAGTGAAAAGACAACCTACTAAGTAGGATAAAATATTTGGAAAACACATATCTGAGAAGAGTTTAATATTCGGAATAAATAAATAAATCTTATAACTCAACAGTATAAAGACAAACAACCTAATTTTAAAAAATGGGCAAAAGACATCAATAGACATTTCTTAAAAAAAAAAATACGTAAATGGTTAAAAATCAAATTGAAATGCTCAACATAGTTAGATAGTAGGAAAATGCAAATTAAAAGCACAATGAGATATCCTATCATAACCCCTAGATTGGCCACTTTTAAAAAACACAACAGAAAATTACTTTCTGTGGAGAGAACGAAGAGAAATAGGAACGCTCATTCTTTACTTGTTTGAATGCAAAATGGTGCAGCTGCTGTGGAAGAGAGTTTGGCAGTTCCTTAGATAAGTATAGAATTACCATATGAAACAGCAATCCCTCTATGAGTTATATACTCAAAGAATTAAAACCAGGGACTTGATCATATATTTGCACACCAATGTTCAGAGTGGCATTATTCATAATTGCCAAAAGATGGAAACAATCAAAGTATCTATCAATGGTTGAAAGGATAAACAGAATCTGGTATATTCATACAATGGAATATTATTCAGCCATGAAAAAGAATGAAGGGCGGTGTGATCGTGGCTGGTGGTAGAATTCTGGCCTGCCATGCTGGAGACCCGGGTTCAATTCCAGGTGCCTGCCCATGTGAAAAAAAAGGATGAAGTCCTGGTACATATAACACCATGGATGAAACTTGAAGATATTATGCTGAGTGAAATAAGCCAGGCACAAAAAGACAAATACTGTCTGATCTCAGTGATATGAAATAATTACAATAAGCAAACTCATAGAGTTAGATTCTTGACTATAGTTTACCAGGGGTTCATTTGGGTGTAAGAAATGGAAATTAATGCTTAATTTGTACAGTGTCTATTTTGGTGGATTTGTAAAGGATTTGTAAATTTTTGAATATGAATGGTGATAACGGTTGTACAACAATGTGAGTATAATTATTAACATTGAATTATTTACGTGAATGTGGTTAAGAGGGGAAATTTTAGCTTGTGTATGTATGTATTACTAGAATCTATATTAAAAGAAAAGATTTTACAATTCAGTGAAATCTTTTCTAAAGGATGGACTAGAGTTAATAGTTCAACTATAAAATTGCATTTTTATGAATGTAAGCAAATGTACCACCAAAATATAATTGGAAAAATTTTGCTGCTTCTTGAATTTCTATGCATTGTTAAGGAAAAAATAACACATACACAGTATCTTAAGAAATACTTGAATATCTAATACAAGTATATGAGCTGAAGCTAGATAAAGAGTGAACTTGTTACAACCCCTCTCTGCCTCCTTAGAGCATTCTCAGAATTTAGAGGGATCATTTTGCTCCAGAAGTAAAACTGTTCCATCTGTTTCACAGTTTGCTAAAATCCTTGTTCTGTATCTTATGAAACTGATAGTATCCAGGGAAAAAAAAACAACAAATACATTTTCAACCTTTTTCTAAATACACTATTTAACTTACTTTACTCAAAATCCTACTCTCCCCTAATAACCCTATTTTACTTCCAGCCTTGTCAAGTGTTGACTGATTTTCCCCAAACTGTTGCACTAATAGAACTGGAGGTAAAATATAGGTGAACTCCTAACCCCCAATGCCACTCCCACTTCATTCTCCCTATTATTTATAAGCTCCCAGTTTTGACCCTCATGCTGCCAAGCCATTCTCTTAATACAACATTGGCTGTGGTGATACTGTGGAAGATTCTAGTGCCTGACTCAGTGTCACTCTAAAATACTCCTCCTACCTTAATTCTTAACAATTTCATTATCCACAAATGTGATCTCTCCAACTCTCTGATCTCTATATGGATCCAGTGCTTCTTCTTAAATGATCTCATTGTCTCCACATAGTAATATTCTAGATCTATGCATGACTGGTAAATTCAAAGCTGTATTTTCCCTTTCAAGCATTATATATCTGCTTCCTCACTCTCCTTAATTCCTTGAATTCAGTAATTATTTTGATCTTAATTTAACCAATAAACTTATTTTGTTTTCTTTTAAGAATGGACTTTCTCTCTCAAAAGGGAAAAATGGCCACTAGCAACCCCCGTCCAGATCAAGTAAATATAGCAACTTTGTTTGAACAGAAAATTTAATTCTCCAAATACCTACATAGCAGTCCAATAGAATTCATTTGTGTCAATGTACTTGTGTTATTTCCCAATATTTTGATGAATCACAGTGTATATGGATTTCTATATATTGACCTGAGTAGCATGTGGGAGTACTGAAGAATTCACTGTGTCTGATAGAGCTATCAGAAACTTATGAAATTGGAAAAAGTCAAACATTAGCAGAGAGGAGAGTTCTCTTACAAAAAGAGAGAAGAGGAATTCTGGAAATGCAGTGAAACAAACTTTGCATATACCAATCTATATAAAATAGTAATAATAATTACCAAGTGAAGAGTGTTCAATAAGGACCAGGGACTATGTAAAGGATTCTTGTGCATCATCTTATTTACTGAAACAACCCAATGGGGCAGGATTTTGCACCTCCGTTAAACTAGTAAATAGACAAGAGTATATACCATTGCCATTACTACTTAACATTGCATCAGAGACACTGGCCATTGGTTATCTGGGGAGAGAAACTACAGAGTAAACTCTAAAAGATGAAGATAGTCAAGTTCCAGTATTGATTCAACACAAGTTTATACAATTAAATATACTTAATTATATTTTCCTAGCACTCTTGCAAGTTTGCATTTTTGTAAAAGTAGAGAAGCCAGGAGTAGCAGAAAATACATTGCTCTAGTCAACATGATCACTTATTTTTTTCATGCATTTTATAACTAGTTTATACACAGTGTAATTCAAGGTCTATTACTTCTTCGATTCTCCTAATTGATCAAGTATCTAAACTCATTTCAAAATGCTAAATAAAACCAGATCACCTAATATGAAATTTTGAAACTAACTATATTTCAATCCCAGAGCAATTAAAAATTGTTTTGCATGGAAAAAATCCATAGATATTTCGGGACATATGTGAGAGTATTGCTGAAATTGTTTTATAAAATATATTTTGATTATTATAACCACAAAATATTTTCTATGTGTTACATCTGAAAAAAAGAGTTATAATAGATAATAAATGATATTATTTACCTAGAAACCTATAGTTATATAAGGGAGACATTTCAAATTAACCTATTTGAATATTAAGATGTTTAAAATGACATTTTAATATCTATGTTGTTTTGAAATTTTTACTATACCTCAAATATAGTCATAATAATTGTATTTTATTCAATGGCTCTCAGATTTCATTAAGATCACTATCACTTTAAAATCATGGTTTTCAAGTGCATATAAACATCTTTAGCTTTTCTAAAAAAATCTTGGAGTGAATGGAGAAAGTAATAAAATAAAAAATTCAAAATAATTATTATTATATTGAATAATAAATTTAAAGTAAAAGTACAAGGTAATAATTATAGCAGGTTACCAATATCTATCAATTTTTTATTATCCAGTCATTTTGGTTATTTATTTCACTTTTTATTTCTCTAATTCTGCCATCACTTTCCATATGTCTTAAACATATTAATCTGAATAACCTTTCAAAGAAATGGAATTAGGACAGATGATACATGGAAATGTGATGACTTTTGTTACCTTCATCATGTTGCCTCCCAGCTTTCCAGAGGAAACTATTATATATATATATAATATATATATATATGATTTTTTTTGGATTTTTATACAATCCAAAAAATTTTATACAATTTTTATACAAAATTTTTATACAATATTTATTTGGATTGTATAAAGCGTCTATGCTCCTCATTGAAGCCCTTGAATTTTGCTGTAATTCTTGTTATAAAATATTTATGTGAAGAAAATCTTTATGTGTACACAAGCTAAAAGATCTGTTGGTTCCATGTTGCACTTTGAGGTCACGCTCACTCATTGATGCTAAAGCATGTCAATAGCAGCATCCTTGAATGGAAACGACATGTAGTTTTGCAAAAAGATAAATGATTGTATGCCCTGTAACAAAAAGGCTTTGATAAGCAAATTAAAACTTTCAAAAAAGTTTGTATTCTATCCCAACTGTCATATTTATAACAAAAATAGTAGAATCGGGAGAACCATGTAGAGGCCATCTAATCACCCGATCAACGTTTCTCTCATTTATACTAACTCATCTGAAGAAACACGACTGAAATTGATTTTCCACTGTAAAACGTGGAAAATGCAAGTTTGCATTTTCATTTATTTTATGTTGAGAAACCAACCTTTTCTACATAGATAGATTTCGTAAGTCTCTGGTCAACCAAAGACGATTATATATGGGGCGAACCCAAAGCAGCCCAACCTCAGCTATGGTGGCTTGGCATAAGACTTTGCCCAGTAGAGAAGAACCAATTATGTGTTGAAAATGACAGTGACATCATCTGGACTGAATTAGCAATTTCAGAGATCTTAAGTATTAGAAAAGATATGTATGCCAAAGTTGATATGAAACAATGACAACAGTGAATCACAAAATAAAATTTGAAACTTATCCAAAACATTCACTCACACTGGCATTTCAGTTGCTTATTTCCAGGGTTTATATTTAACTTTGGTTTTGCTTACTGGGTGTTCTTACTTTTTGTATATGTAAAATATGTCTATTGGGTAATTCGATTGCTGCCCGTCACCCCTATTCTACTCTATATCATTATCTTCGTACTAAAATGAGAGAGCTCTGCCAACAGAAATGCTGGTAACTGTTTTGATGTTCATATTATGTAGATTTAGTATATACACACACATATATGCATATGCATTCATATATATGCATACATAATATTTCTATATATGTGTGTTATGCATAAAATCACATATACATATAAATGTATATCACACAAATGCATTTATATATAATATATAGAGAGAAATACTATATGTCTATATTAAACTTATATAATATGTATGCCAAATCCTATGTTTCAATTGTGTGGAGCATAATGAAGGTACCATTTAATAAATAGGTTAGCGATGGAGAGATTTTCGTGATGGGAGCTTCCCATAATCTTTGCTACTATAGACTATTTAGTTCCAGTCTTGCCCACAGCTGTCTAGTAATTGTCTAGGAACAGATATTTGTTTTATTACATTTGTTTTCTTAAGTAGCGTAGTTGATATCCATAAACAAATTTGCTGACTGGTGGTCAATTATTATAATTTCTTATTCGGAAAGGAAAGCAAACAGAAATCAATAAATCAATGACTGACAATTCTCTTCTAATAGCTAGCCATCATCAAAAACCTTTGTGATAGGGCAAGCCAAGGTGACTCAGCAGACAGGGTTCTCACCTACCATGCCAGAGACCTACATTCGATTCCTGGTGCCTGGGTGCATGTTAAAAAAAAAACAAACAAACAAAAAAAAACTTTGCAATAGTTCTTCCCTTGCATTCTAAAACAGAGTAAATTCTGTAGTACTACAAAGACCATTTATAGTAAATTCTGAAATCTTTTAATATTAGAACACATTTCTTTTTTTATAGCTAAGAATTTTGCTTTATGGCCATAAACAAAATCTTATCCCGAGTATCTAGAGAATCATATGGATTAAAACTCATTTGTAAACACATACTTTCTTTAACAAAGAAAAACAAATGTAGTATAAACATTAGTTGCATGCTCAAATGATTTGAAAACTGAAAAATACTATGCAAACATTAACATTGATATTTATGCTCCACCTAAGTATTTTGACTTAGGAAACACCAACAAGGCTGTACTTCCATCTTTAAAATGCTACATCTCCTATAGCCTGCTGAGCTGTGATAAATACTGTTAGATTCATTCTTACTTTTTTATAGGCCATATTTTCCTGTTACCATGAATTTTCCACGATAAAATCCTTCAAGGAAGAGATTTGATCTTGTTCGCATTGCTCACATTCACATTCATAGTAATTAATTCCATTTCTGACTGACTGTTAGGCTCTCATACATACATATTGAATGCTAAATAGTGATTTTTGAAAAGACCTGTGTTAAAGAGCTTAGAGCTTCACAAAAGTCTTTTGCTTTTTCATTTGAAATCAGTGATCTAATATCATATTGACTTATTTTATTGGCAGAAATGGAGCCTCTGAAAAACATAATTTCCAAAATATGCATTAAAATTATTTAGGAACACCCACGCCGAGTAGGGTGCAAAAATGAAGAAACATGGGCTGCATGGGGAACTTCAAAACTTCTAACAATCAAAGAAAAAGAAATGACAAGTGGGGAGTAAGGAAACTGCATAGAGAAGTTGAATGAAATTCAAATCTTGGAAAGGCTTGATAGTACCGTAAGGTGGTAATGCTGTACAGAATAAGCAGTTCTAACAAGATTTTACATACATATGTGCTTTTGATTAAGGAATGTCACTGCTAAGAGAACTTCTGTTAATGATCAAGTGTTTGCTAGACCTCTTGTTACTTGTGATTCTTTTTTTTTTAACTTAGCAAACTCAATACCACACTGCTAATTTAAATCGTTAATTCAGCACACGCATTTGGTGCTATTTCAGTCCTATGGAATATCAATAGGTGCTACATCATTGATGTCAGTTCTCTTGGCATCTGAACTGGTTTCCTGGGCAATTTCTTAGACCTAGCTCCTTTTACTTGGAAACATTTCTAGATCAATAGACGACTGTTACCTATGTCAGTCTACTTCTTTAACTTAGCTCTGCCTTCCAAGTTGGCTGTGACTCAGCCCCTAGTCTTCGTTAATGTAACAGGAAGGAGAAACACTTTGTCCCTCCATTCATTGATTCATTCCAGTGTGAGCCTATCAATTTGCCTGCCTTCACCTTGAGCCGTGATTCAGAGTCACGTTTTTTGGAACTAGAACTTTAATACATATCACTTAATAACAAAATGATAAAACATGGTGCATATTTAAAATAAAAATCTTTCCTGTCATTCTTAAGTTATCTTTTTCTAATGGCTTTGTCCTAGAACTGAGGTCTCATTGTTTTTGTGTCTGCCTTATTTTTTCGTATTTGTTTTCTCATGAATGCAACTGGTGCTTTTCTTCTCCTATGCTATCACTCTAGTGAGTGAAGTTAAATTCAATTCTTAACAGACATGGCAACTCCAACCAGGGGTGCTTTAGCCAAGGGCTGCTTTAGCTGATTTCATTTAAGTAGACTACAATTGTGACGTTCTTAATACTGCTGCTATTAGTCCAGTGAAATTAACTGCAATGAATGATTAGCAAACACATGAATAACCAAACCATGAAGCAATTATAATACATTGTACAACTTTTATTTACAGCCTATCCTATAACAATAGCTTCCAAATATGAACATACTTTAAAACCTCAAGCAGGCTTTTCTTTGTACAAAATTGCTTCCGGATTTTTTTCTCGGGTTTTTATGAATAGCTCAACCAATGTGAGGTAAGTGTTTTATTCTCATCAAAGCTGAGCAAAAGGATCTTAAAGAGAGGTATTTACTTTAATTTTCCCCTCCCAGGAAGAAAAATGTCTAAAATAAGAAAATAAAGTTCTTGCAAATTATTTTTATCAAATTTCCCTCAAAATAATGATTCCTGCGAATCCAGAGATTGTTTAAACTTTGCTATTAGCAGTCATCAGAGATGCCTTTATCTTCCCTTAATCTCTCCCCTGTTAAGATGCTATTTCTTCTTTGTGATTTTACCTTATTATTTTCACCTTGAATTGGAATGCAGTGGGTAATTTTTGTTTTTTCTTATGCTGTATGGTGGGGTCACATTTCATTATTTTTCCACATGAGTATCCCATTATTGCAGCACCATTTGTTGAATTTTTGTTTGCTTTGTTTGTTTGTTTGGTTTTGTGGAATCGAACCCAGTCTCCCACATGGCAGGCAAGAATTCTACCACTGAACTACCCTTGCACCTCCTTACAGTGGGTAATTTTAAACTTTACAACAATAGGAAAAAATTTTAAAGGTGAAAGGAATGAGAAAATATAGCACAAAGAAATGTGGACATATTTTATTGTCTTAAATCAAGATCATTGAGTCAAATATATTAGAGACTTACGAAGTAATTTTATAATCATCCTTGCATTGCATGGCATCAACTTTTAAGTAATGGTTGATGATGTCTTTTTAAGCAGTGCATGGTTTTCTTTGAATATTTTAAGTTGAGGAAATATATATATTTATATTACCTTTTTAATTAAATGCTTTGTTGCAAGGAGATAGAGAACAGAGTATCATCAGCACTTCTATTTATGAGGGCATTAATTTGTTTATAGAAATAATTTTGCCTATCTTTATGGGAAAAGGATAAATGCTATGAGTAAAAGGATTTCATTTCTGAGAAGATGACTAAGAGAATGAAGGAGAGAAAAGAAAAGGAGGTAAGGAGATTTAAGAGAGTTCATGGCAGTGAGTTGGTTTTTTTAAAGTTATTTACCATAAGTAAAGAGATGCACATATCACTTTGTCTATTTCTGCCTTTTTTCAGTTTTTTTTTTTTGGTAGAGTATATCAAAGTAAGGTTGATCTTTATACAGGGTACTACAATGTGAAAAAGAATGGAATGCTTAAAGTTGAGGGGACATGCAAATAAGTAGGAGATTTCATTTTCCTTTCATAATTGGACTTCACTTCCCTAATTTCATTAACTGCACACCGCCCTGTATATTTACATGTTTATTCCTTGGGTTACTCTTTTTTTTTTTTTTTTTTTTGGTGAAAAATAGAAGAGAGAGTAACTTTGAATTTTTTGTTGTTATAATTCTCTATTCCAATTTTGGACTCTGGGGAAAAGAACTGCTTTATTTTACAAATACACAGAATTTATTGTGTCTTAACTAAATAACTATTATTAACTCAGATATTTGCATAATTCCATGGACATGGAGAGACATTATAATTAGTCTTATACTACAGAGACATAAACTGAGGCATAGTGTTCAGGTAATTTACCCAGTGTGCTGTTTTGAATCTCTTGTGTTCCCCAGGAAAGCCATGTCATTTAATCCTATTTCAGTATTGCTGGGTGTAATCTTATTTTTATTGTTTCCATGGAGCTATAATCCACCCAATCATGGGTGATAACTTTTGATTAGATGGTTACAATGGAGGTGTAGCTCAATTCATTCAAGGTGGGCATGCTTAGCGGAGCCCTTTAAGAGGGAAACATTTTCGAAAAAGTTTAAAAAAAAAAAGCAACAAGAGTCGACACAGTCAGAGACCTTTGGAGATAAAGAAGGAAAATGCCTCCAGGGGAGCTTCAGGAAACAAGAAGCCTGAAGAGAAAGCTAGCAGATGTTGCCATGTTCACCATGTGCCTTTCTAATTGAAAGAGAAACCCTGAAAGTCATTGGCCTCTAGAACCAAGGTATCTTTTCTTGGATGCCTTAAATTGGACATTTCTGTATACCCTTGCTTTAATTTGGACATTTTCACAGCCTTAGAACATATTAACTTGCAGCGTAATAATTTTCCCCTTTTTAAAAGCAGTTCCATTTCTCATAAATTACATTCCAGCAGCTAGCAAACTAGAACACCCAGTGTCACAAGTTAGTGAGTGATGGAGCCATGACTCAAACACAATACAGAATAGCTGTAGAAGGTGCAATATTATTCTCAATTCCAGTTTCCTCCCTTTTTCTTTGTTATCTTTCTTTATAGATAGCTCCTGTATCTCATTTATTCAAGGTATAAAAGTTAGTTATCGAGTAATGGTGGTTCAGTGGCAGAGTTCTTGCCTGTCGTGCTGGAGATCCAGGTTCAGTTCCTGGTGCCTGCCCTGTCAAAAAAAAAAAAAAAAGTTAGTGATAATTTCGATTTCCAGTGCCTGCCCATCCAAAAATGAAAAGAAAAAGTTAGTGATATTAAAATTTTCCAAAATAACCCTCAATGAAATAGAATAATTTTGGAAATGGATACATATCAGAAAATTTAGTAAATTTTCAATTTAGACTTATATTGTTTAATATTAAGTTGAAAAAGAAATAGAAAAATAAAGTAAAATATTACAAAGAATAAAAATGTCTTGTAAACCCAAAGATAAAAACCATGCAATCAATTAGATTGGTTATTATCATTGTTGTTATTAATTTTATTAACATTACTTGTTTTAGTTAATGTTCATTAAGCATTTGTCACTTGATTGGCGGTATAATAAAGATTTTCCTTCATCGTTTAGTTTACTCTTTATAATATTAGTATGAGGCATGGACTGGGCCTTGAATATGCTCAGTTGTACATCTGGCAGGTATCTTGCTCTCAGCTGGATTGAAGAGGGGCTATGACTGTCCTATACTTCTGTCTCTCAGCTTATAGCAGTTTAGACTACACATGTTTTCAAGGGAAAGACAAAGAAGCAAGAAAGAGAGAGTGTAAAAGCCTGCAAGGTCATTTCAGTCAGAGAACTGAAGTGTCATCCCTTTTGCTACATTCTATTGGCCAAACTCCATGCCAAGGCCTGCCAGGATTCAAGAAGTGGGGAACTATACTCCACCTTTTGAGAAGTGGAGCTGCAAATAAACATTGCAATGGGTGTGGATTCAGAGAAAGAAGAATTTGGGCCATTTTTGCAATTAATTTAATAGTGAGGGAATGCATCTTAACCCTCTAGCTTTCTGTAGGGAGATGTTAGCTGGAGTGATTCCTTTGGCTCTCTGCCAAAACTAGACTCAGTTGAGAAGGATTGATTATCAGGTTGGTGAGTGTGGTAGGCAGAATAAATGCTTCTATCTAAATCTTAAAAATCTCTGAATTAAGGCAGCAAAGGGTATTAAGTTTCCTAATTATCTGGCCTTAAAAGAGGGAGACTATCCTGGATGACCATGATGGGCCCAATAAAATCATTACAGTCCTTAAAAGTGAAAGGATATAGAAAGAGGGAGAGATCATGCAACATGAAGATTCATCCACTGTTGCTGGTTTTGAAAATAGAAGGTGGTCATGAGCCAATGAACACAGGCAGCCTCCTGAAGCTGGAGAAGACAAGTAAGTAGATTTCCCTTAAGAGTTTCTAGGAAAGAAGGCAGTCCTGCTGAAGGTTTTAGTTTAGTGAGAGCAGTGTCAGACTCCTGAAATACTGAATTGTCACACTATACATTTGTGTTGTTTTAAAGTGCTAAGTTGGTAGTAATTTGTTACAGCAGCCATCAGAAACTATACAGTGAGTTTAGTTGGGGGAAGAAATTAAACTCTGACTCTTCTCTATCTTTCCATCAGTAGAAATGTTCCTTCACGGTCTGCTTACTATGATGTTTAATTTTTAAAGCAAGTTCTACCCCAAAAGGCAAAGGCCTTTGCTTAAACCTCTATAAATAAGGCTGAAAACATAAAAAGTTATTGTGACAAATAGTTAAAGCTACATTCACTAAGCAGCATATCAACAGTAAAAGTAAATTTTTAAATGATTATTATTTATTTCTATATTGTTTCCTGATGTGAATTAGGAGGCAAAAAGTAAAGGATGTTATCATCAATTCCATCAGTTCAAAGAAAAATTTGTTTATTTAGTACTAACTTATTACAGGGGCTTTTCATCCTGGCAGAAACTCTGCAACTTATATAACTAAAGCTATTCTTTTAGAGATAGGATGAGGCTAAGAAATTCAATTTTATCATGCGGAATGAATAAAATCAAAAGTGGAGATAGTGAGTTTAAACACTTTTTCACAAAATTTGTTTGTGTAGAGAAGGAGAGACTTATTGAAAGATGAGAAATTTGTATGCATGAATCAAGCAAAGTAAAAAGGATAAAATAAAGTTCATTATAAAATATGCAAATTAATTAGAAAATAGTTACAAAAATAAGAAATTATGAATGTTAATCTTGAAAATTAATTTTTGTCTGATTTTAAATATTTCTCAATAATTCAAGGATTATATGTGTGTATGTGTGTGCATATGCACTCTTAGGTAAAATAATCTTATGTATTTAATGCTTTGGAAGGGCTGATTTAAACTAAAAGTTTACAATTGTTTTTTTTTTTTTTTTTTTTTTACTAGAGGTTTCTTATTTTGTGACATTTCTCCTATTTATGTATATATTCTCCCAATAATGAATGAAATTAAATGAGCACTTCCCATATCATGACTACCTATTACGGTTATGTGCAATGATACAATTCCTGAAAGACACTCAGTAGGAGAAGTAATTAACTGGTAAAATATCTGCGTGTGTACAGTCCAGGCAGTTTCAGGCTAGCCTGACCTGTACTCAGCAGGATGAGAATTAGCCTGCTTCCAATTACAGCAAGCAGGAGTCAATCCAGCAGTGCAAGAGAAACAGGTGGGAAATACACATTTTTGCTTTTCAGACCTAATGCTGTACATTCTCCATCATGCCATGTTTATGGTAGACAGGCCTCAAGAAGGGTCTTTGCTGATTCCAGAAATATGCATCCACATTGTTGAAAGATGTAGGACACTGAGGAAATTGCTAATTTAGTGGATTTAATCATGACGTGCATAACATTGCAATTCTAAAGCATAAAAATGTATAGTGGAAAATATTTCATTTATTTATTTGCTTTTGGTTAGATAATGTGTTAGGTAAAAGCAGACAAATATCCCTGTTATTACAACATTTTCATAATCAGTGTGGTTCACCTGAATCATTTTTCAAAAGTCACATTATTTTGTTTGGTCAGAAATCAAAAAGAATTTTAAACAATTGTTTAAAAAACCACTAGCCTATGGTGAATAATGCTTTAAGCCAAGTAGTAAAGAATGTCTGATATAATTTATTTAACTACCACTGTACTTCCTGTTAGGAGAATGGATGATAAAACATTTTTATAGTATAGTAAATTTGGTGTATTTTATTTACAAGGTTGTTTTAAATCATGTGGATACTCTTACAGGATAAAACGATCTAAAGCAAAAGACAAAATCTTGTTCTCATACAAAACAAACAAACAAACAAAAAGAAAAGAGGCATCTAGTGATTCCCTGAGCATATAAAAACTCATTTTTTTTTTCATTTTGTTTTTGAAATGAGAGGTAAAAGAAGGCATAGAAAGTAAATGCAAATGATTGTGGCCTGCCCAGCTCCATTATATCATCAGTATATTCTGAGTGAAGAAATACACTTGGCATAAAAGAAGCAGCCCTTTCCTTTAGTCCTCTGTATATTTCAATGCAAATGAGATAGCTCATGTACTCCTGCACTTGACAATCCTTTCTATTCTTTCTCTGAGTAAAGTCATGTGAGGCATGGGCTAAAGAGGAGATCAGTATAACTTTACAGCTGTGTGAGCTCAGGGCATTAATCAGTGCAGAAGCACAGAGACAAGAACATGTGTTTAATAGCTTGAATTTCTTCTGTTCCTTTTACAAGGGGATTGTGTTACTTGAATATGAAAGGAAATGCATTGAGATATACAATTTTGATATTCAAATGTGAACAGACTTTATTCTGGCTTTTTAAAATGTGCACTGCTCCTCCTTCCTCTGCCTATTTGCTTATGTGAGTAGATGGACTTTTTAAAATTATTTTTTTTATTTCCTGTGACTGATTACTTAAACTTTGAGAATGGGTGGGGAAGAAAATTTTCGTCTGCTAGAGAGTTAGAAAGAAGGAAATGCTCATGAGTCAAACCATTTTATTTCAGTCTTTTAAATAGGCAATTACATATATGACCACCCAATATTCTCTTTCAAAAAGTGCATGCTTATATATCAGTTATCCAAAAAGAAAAATACACAGAAAATTTATTGCTATTTCAGCATAATAGTATTTCTTCTACTGACCTCTCCATTTGCTCCATATAAAACAACACACATGTTGTCATAGCCATGATCACTCCAATTCCTCAGCTATTTGTATGTGATATATAGTCAACTTTTAGCAGGATATAAGATAAGTGTGCTGAAGTAAAGCAATCCAGGGCATCTATGGTTGTTGGAATCTATTGTGCATACCTTTTTTACAGAAATATATAAGAACATCACTGTTTAGTCAGCTGTCTACCAAAAGCCACTCCCCTTTTCTTTTCTAAAATGACTCCAGATTTCTCAATATTCCTTACAGCTAAGGATAAGCATGTGACCCAGTCATAGTCCATGAGATCTAAGAAGCAAAAACTGTAATGAAAGTTCCCAGAAAAGCTTTTCCTCACTAACAAAAGGTGTAGCTGTGATAGGTTCCCACTATACTTTTTGCCCCTTCCTTCCTCTAGGAATATTTGTGTGATACCACGAAGTGTAGCAGCAATCATGTGACTATGGAATGACAGTTATGACATGAAATTGGACCCACAAAGAATAATGCTAACACTTAACATTTGCTAGAAATTAACATGCTAATTTCCTGTTTGATTTTTAACTGCTGAGAACTTTCAAGTCCCACCATTTCTTCTTCCCCTTTGCCTTACATCTAGATAAGCTGATAAGAAAGCCCAGTCTCTCTTTCTTGTGGTACCATATAGAAGTTGAGACCAAGCAACCTCTGGCTCACTCATATGCAGGAATTCATTCCAACCCACTAACCACAAGAAAATGCAATCTAGTCTCTTTCTCTATACTTTTCAGGCTTTTAAGGACCTGCTTGAGGGTTTACAGAAAGCCTCATTCTATCAATAATAAACCTATCTTTTCACACTCTCTAGGTTGACTTAGCATCAGCAATCTCAATTACCAATCCCAATTTAAGATAGGTGGGAGCCATCTCACATCTTTATAGTGACCACAACCATAGATATTAGGGGCAAAATGCCTAAGCAAGGACCAAAGTTTGTTGTGCTGCTTTGTGCTGCATTTGTTGCGTAATGCCAAACTTTGTTATAAATTTGAAAGACCTAAATTGAAAGGTTTAATAATCGGCATTTTAGGAAATGAGCATAGGATTGGGGCTATAGGTCATGTTTAAAATGTTTAAAGTGGCTACGGATCACGTGCCTTAACTGGGACCCAGGTGTGTGGCTCAGATTGAATTTCATGTCTTGATTCAAGCATAAATCATGATTGAGTCTAGATTAGCAGAATGGCCCTTATACTTGTGTCTCAACTAGGCTTGGTTCCTCCTCTATGAAGTGTTCTCCAGGAAGCCTACTGTGCTATACAATACATAGGTCCTTTGAGTGATTGCTGGAAGAGGAAGAGTCATCATGTGGCATGCTGAGGTTCATAGTTCTAAAATAAGGTGGATTGCTTGGATCTTAGAAAATACCTTCACCGCTGCCCTGCTGCCTATAGTTCTGTCATGTCAAAGATCCCGACTCTCAGAGTTATAGAGACAAGTCTCCATGGCACCCTGAACACAAGTGAGGTCAAAACAAACAAGATTAATGTTTGGGGTCCTTAAACCATCTAAAGCAAGCGCTGACATGAAGAGGGAGGGCCCTGATTCTGATGATACTGATTTGAGATGCTGCGGAGGAAGAAATGTATAAATTTAAGCAGGAGAGAAAGGATGATACACACACCCCCAAAGTATATCCAGTAAGCAGCAAAACAAAAATAAAACAAACAAACAGGAAATCTGGATACAGGATGAGGAAGCAGAACTTGAAACAGGGGTCCACAATTTGACCCAGTTGAAAATACAAAAATTTACTAAAACAGTTTATATTATAAAGAGATATAAGAACAATGATTTACTTTTGTGTCTCTAAAACATAAGTAATAAATTAATGTAATAAATAATGTAATAAATAAGTAATAAATTAAACCAGCTGAAATGTACCAGTTTGTAAACTTTCATTTATGGGAGTGCTTAAATTAGAGGTGTATTTGGGATTCGACTAAATTTAAACAGGTACACTTTTACTATTAGGAGAGTTATCAGACATAACATAGGGAACAAAAACTGGTGTGCTTCAATTTAACAATCAGAAATATTGCTTTGCCTAAATTTTCCATAGCCAAAGTTCCTATTGCCCTAAAGCAGATCATAGTAGAGAAACTGGACATAGTAGAGAAACTGGACTTTAACTAGTCAATCAAAAAAATGCACATCAAAGGACATTTATGTAAAAGTGAAATGCAGCCCACAGAATGGAACAAAATATTTACAAATTGTGTATGTGATACAAGTCTAGTATACAGAATATAAAGAACTCTTACAACTCAACAACAAAAAGACAATCCACTTAAAAATGAACAAAGGACTTGAATAGAAATATCTTCAAAGAAAACATAAAATGACTAATAGCCAAATAAAAAGATGTTCCCCAGCAATAGCTATTAAGGTAATGCAAATCTAATCATAAGGAGATACCACTTCATAGCCACTAAGATGGTCTTATGAAAATTGGTGAGAATGTGGACAAACTAGAACATTTGAACACTGCTAATGGGAATGGAAAACAGTACAGTCACTGTGGAAGACAGTTTGGTATTTCCTCAAAGTTGTAAACAGATTTACCACATAACCCAAAATTCCGCTTCTAAGTATATTTAAAAAAAAAAAAACAAACGTGAAGACATATTCAAACAAACCCATGTACAGGCATATCATGGAGATACCACAGGTTTAGTTCCAAACTACCACAACAAAGCAAATATCACAATAAAGTGAGTCACATGGATCTTTTTTATTTCTCAGTGCATATGAACATTATGTTTACACTCTACTGTATTCTATTAAGTGTGCAATAGCATTATGTCTAAAAATGTACGTATCTTAATTTAAAAATATTTCATTACTAAAAAATGCTAACCATCAACTGCGTCTTCAGCAAATCATAACCTTTCTACTGGTGTAGGGTCTAGCCTCAATGTTGACTGATCAGGGTGGTGGTTGATGAAACTTGGGGTGGCTATGGAAATTTCTTAAAATGAGACAACAATGAAGTTAGTTGCATCCATTGACTCTTTCTTTCATGAATGATTTCTCTGTAGCATGCAACATTGATAGCATTTTACACACAATAGAAATCCTTTCAAAATTGGAATCAGTCCTCTGAAAATCTGCCACTGATTTATCACCCCAGTTAATGTAACACACAAAATCCTTTACTGTCATTTCAATAATTTTTACAGAATCTTCACCAGGAGTAGATTTCATGCCAAGAAACCACTGTCTTTGCTCATCTGTAAGAATCAGTTCCTCATCCATTAAAGTTTTATCATGAGATTGCCATATTTCAGTCATATCTTTAGGCTTCACTTCTAATTCTATTGAGCTTGCTATTTCCACCACATATGTAATTACTTTCTCCACTAAAGTCTTAATACTACTCAAAGTCATCCATCAAGGTCACAATCAACTTCTTCCAAGCTCTTTTTAGTGTTGATATTTTGACCCCCTCCCATGAATCTCATATGTTTTCAATAAAATCTAGAATGCTGAATCCTTTCCAGAAAGTTTTCAACATACTTTGACCAGATCTATCAGAGGAATCACTATGTTTGGTAACTATGTAGTCAAAGTAATAAGTAATTTCTTAAATAATAAGGCTTGAAAGCCAAAATTTCTCCTTGATTCATTGGCTGCAGAGTGAATGCTGAGTTAGCAGACATGAAACAACACTCACTGAATTGACCATCTCCATCAGAGTTCCTAGGTGATTAGATGTTCTGTCAAAGAGGAGTCACATTTTGAAAGGAATCTTTTTTTTTTTTCCTTTTGGAGCAGTAGGTCTCAATAATGGGTTTAAAATATTCATTAAGTCATGTTTCAAACAGATAGGCTATTATCTAGGCTTTGTTCCATATTTACAGCAAAGCATAATAACCTTAGTATTATTCTTAAAGGATTTTTGGAATGACAAATGAACATTGCCTTCAACTTAAGGTCACTAGCCACATTAGCTCCTAATAGGAGACTCAGCCTGTAACCAAGAAATTAATATTTAGCAAACAACTATGATGACTTGATCCTCACATAGGTGCCTTTTTCTTACTCACTAGTATATTGTAGAATAACCAATTACTTAATAAATTACTTAAATACACTGAATTGCAAATTGTAAAAACCTCCTCAAACTGGCCCAATTGTACCCCCTCATCTTGTTTATGGAATCTTATAATCACAAAGACAACCACCTAATGTTAATGAAGGGACTTGAGTCAGTCCAGGACTAACAGCTAATTGCAGTGAAGTTAATTGTCATTATAATGGTTATTCTAGCTTAGCTCCCCTCCTGTATGTTTGTAAACTGTAATCCTTTATACCTGTTCTTGTAATGGTAACAATTACATTTCCCTTTGCTTGAATCCATAAAATCCTTAAACTCCCTAGACTCAGAGAGACAGATTTTAGGCCCACAGATCATATATGATATTCTTGCTTTCCCTTGCAATAAACTCTTAGAAACTCTGATGTCATAGATTGGCTGTATGGGCATCAGTCAAAGAACACTGCATTTGTTCCATATCAAACCTGTCCTTTGAAGCTTTGAAGCCATGCACTGACTTCTCTCTAGCTATCGAAATTCTAGGTTACATGAATTTCAATAAAAGGCTGTTTTGCTTACATTTAAAGTCTTTTGTTTTGTATAGTCACCTTCTCTAATTACCTTAGTTTCTGAATAACTGCAGCTTCTATATCAGTACTTACTGCTTCACCTGGCACTACTGTTATAGAGATGCCTTCTTTCTTTAAACCTCAAGAACCAACCTCTGCTAGCTTCAAACTTTTCTCTTGCAGCTTCCTCAACTCTCTTAGCCTTCAAAGAATTGAAGAGAGTTAGGGCATTGCTTTTGATTAGGCCTTGGCTTAAGAAAATGTGGATGGTTTGATCTTCTATCCAGACCAATCAAACTTTCTCCATATCAGAAATAAGACTGTTTTCCTTTCTTATCATGCCTGTGTTTACTGGAGTAGGACAATTAATTTCCTTCAAGAACTTTTCCTTTGCATTCATAACTTGCCTAATTGCTTGTTGCAAGAGGCCTAGCTTTTGGCCTATCTCGGCTTTCCATATGCCTTCTTCTCTAAGCTTAATCATTTCTAGCTTTTGATTTAGTGTGAGAGATGTATCCTTTCACTTAAATACTTAGAGGCCACTGTAGAATTATTAACTGGCCTAATTTCAGTATTGTTGCATCTCAAGGAATAAGGAAGCCCGAGGAAAGGGAGAGAGAACAGCTGCTCAGTGGAGTATTCAGAACACACATATTTATCAATTGTGTCTGCCATCTTATGTAGTGCAATTTGTGGCACCCTGAAACAAGTACTATAGTAACATTAAAGATCATCTATCACAGATCACTATTACAGAGATAATACCAATGACAATTTTTGAAATATTGTGAGGATCACTAAAAAGTAACACAGAGACATGAAGTGAGCACATGCTGTTAGGAAAATGGCCCCAGTAGGTTTGCTTATCACCAGGTTGCTGCAGACTTTTGATTTGCAAAAAACACAATGTCTGTGAAGCTCAATAAAGCAAAGCACAATAAAACTGTACACTACTGCTCATAACAATACTATTCACAATAGTTGAAAATTAGAAACAACCCAAATGTGCATCAATGGAAGATGGATAAATTAATAGTGATATATACGTGCAATGAATTATTACTAAGCCATAAAAAGTAATGAAGTAGATGTGACAGTGTGGATGAGCCTCAAAAATATGCTAAGCAAAAGAAACCAGACATAAATATCACATATGTTATGATTCAATTTATATGAAATATTTAGAACATGATAATCTATGCATACAGAAATACATTGGTGAATTGATAGAGGCTGAGGGAATTAGGAAATGGCCAGTAATTACATAATATTTACAGTGCTTTCTTATTGGGTGATGAATGTATTTTAGAATTATATAGATGTGGTGGTGGTTGTGCAATACTGCGAATGCTACTGAATGCCACTGAATTATACAGTTTAAAATGGTTAATTTTATGCTAAGTGAAATTCACCTCAAGAAAAATTATGGTACTTAGGTATTACAATTATCCCCATTATTGAGAGGAAGAAATTAAGACCAAAGTGAATTAAGTTGCTCAAGGTCATATGCCATTTTGGTTTTGATGGAGATGGGAAATTAAACCAGAATGTATGGCTCCAGTGTCGTGCTCGTAATCTCTCACTAAATTGCTTCTCACTGTTTTAAAGAAACAGAAAGATAGAAAGGAATTAGACCCTGATAGATTTTGTGGTCCTATGCTAGCTCCAAATTATCTGACTCTCAACTTCTTTTTACTTAAGAAAAAATATCTTAATTGTTCTTAGATACTGTATGCAGAGTTTGTTAGTTTTTCCTGAAGGTAGATCTATTTCTACAGTGTGAATTTAATAAACCCAGATTTTAATCTGTACTCAGTCACTAATTTAGATGTGAGATTTATGGAGAACTTATTTAGCCTCTCTGTGTTTCATATTCTGTAAATGTAAAATTGGGACAATAATATCCTCACCACAGAAATGTTATTATAATTAAATAAAAGAATATGTCAATCACCTGGGATCATGTCTCTCATATTTCAGAAGCTCAATAAAATAATCCATTAGTCCTTAAAAACTTTCATAACTATTCCAGAAGATACTTGATTACTTGATTATGGATCAGCAATCCTGGTACCTAGATTATATATATATATATTTTCATGACAGTCACCAGGAATCAAACCCAAGTCTCTGGTATGGCAGGCAAGAACTTTGCCACTGAGTCACTGTGGCCCACCCCCTAAAGAATATCTTTTGTTTTGTGAACTCTCTGTGGGAAATTTTTAAAGGGTCACAATCACCCCAAATTTTGCTTGAATTACAAAGAAGACCCTCTGAAGAGATACTGAATCAAGAATGTGTTCATTCTGACATTTTTGCATGGATTTGTGAACTTTCACATTAGAAAAGTCTCCTGATTAATTGATAGCAAGATGGTCATCATGTCAGAAATTTGAGAGTAGAAGTCCTTGGAGCAGAAATGGCATAGGTGAAGGCAAAAATGTTTTTGGCAGAGTACTCAACACCCAGTGAGAAAACATATATTAGCACATCAATATGAATATACATCATATGAATGGACAACATTAATCCACTAGAGTATGGAACACAGACTTAAAATATTAGCTACCATGGGACTTATTATGTGATTAAAGTTAGGGCGAACAATCCCCCATTGATCTCTAAAATCCATCAATCTTTTGCACTGTTGAACCTGGATTGACAATGGATGTTGATAGGAATCACCATACCTATTTCATTCATTTCTTTGATGGTAGCTTAAAATTTGTTAGCTTCTGCTAGACTTATAGACTTCAAAGGGAAAATACTCCAAAGGATTCAGCTTGACCTTGCATGTGATTATTTTCCTATCCATGAGTCAGGGAGTAAGTGAAGATGATATACCTGTTACCTAATATATTCACTTCAATGTTTACTGGTTTTTGAATATCAGGATCTGTCTCCAGCTTGTCTAAACAAAACAAACAATTAGAAAAGATAGAGGTGGAGGGAGGGTAGAGGGAATAATTTTTTAAATATTGAAATATTTTGTGATTTTCAAGGAGGGAAATGACAAACTTTGGACATGCTGGATTCTCTTTCTAGAATACAGCCATAAATGTAACTTGGCCCCAGAATCACAGTCTAGACAGTCAATTGTGAATGGGGTCACATCATCCTAATGTGGTACCTATCATCATAAAAATGTAAATGTTGGATGCTTGGGTAGGTTGGGGATGGTGAAGTAAGAAGTACAGTTCTAAAAAGGTGGTTGTAGGGTAAATAAAAGAATAAACATCCAGTGTGAATGCTGTGATTTATGGGTCTTAATAAATGATAATAAAGTTAACAGTGAGAGAATTAATAAGGAGTAAATATCAGCAAGAATTATACTTTTTTCCCTAGACCAATGACTGTAAGGTCTCAGAAATAATGATTAACATTTGTAGAGCCTTTATATGGTACAATTATTTAATCCATTAAGTAAGCTGATGTATCAGTCCAGGTTCTACAAAGAAACAGAAGCATTAGGATCTCTGTGTATATATTGTGGTATGTGTGTGTCTTTGTATGTATGTATAGAGAAAGATATATTAAAAATAAATATGAATACATTCTATATAAATATAAACATATATAAAAATATTTATATTAAGGAATTGCCTCATGCAATTGTGAGTGCTGGCAAGTCCTAAATCTGCCAGGCAGCTGGCAAATTAGACAAGAGTTGATATTGTAGTCTTGAAGTAAAATTTCTCCTGTTACAGGAAAACTCAGTTTTTGCTCTTAAGATTTTCAACTGATTGGATGAGGCTCATCCACATTATAGAGGGTATTCTCGTCTATGTAAAGTCAACTGATTGTAGAAGTTAATCACATCTACAAAATACCTTTAGAGAAAGATCTAGACTAGTGACTGATCAAATTATTGGGTATGATAGCCTAGCTAAGCTGACAGATAAAATTAACCATGAAAGCTCATATTATCCATTTAAGAGATGGACAGCTTGGAACCCAAAAAAGGGTAAACCTGTTTTCTTGATTATTTTACATTTGCGTTTTGTTTCTGCAATTAAGAAAGCCCTTTGCAATTTTCAGTGGAAACAAAAAAACTAATCATTGCATATTTCCACAGCATATGACAAATGCCCCTCATTTGTTTTTCTTTGTATTTCAAATACTCAAATCGGGAAATGATAATTCTAAAGTTACTATTAGTAATAATGGTTAGTATCAGGAAACACTGTTCTAACAAAAATAATGATTTTAATACTGAATGTTAATTAATAAACAAAACAATAATAAAATTAATAATAATTACTTCTCATGTACAGAAAGACACTGCCATATATATTTTTTATAGTTAGCACAATTTGACCTTCAAATTGAGTTAAAATAATTCATTTTATGCATTGAAGGGACCCACACCTAAAAACACAAATTTTATACTTCATATTGTAATAAATGTTAGAAATAAAATCCAAATTCATATTTGTTTGACTCCAAATCCTGATTGTTTCTTTCACCTTATATTGAAAAGGCACATGCTTTTGCCAGTGTTACTAATATCAAAGGATCTCACAAATTGTCAGTGCAAATTAAATAAATTGTTGTAGGCATTGAATTATCCCTAGATACCTAGAGCAGGTTATAAGAGAATCTGTTGAATAAAGTCAATGAAGAAAGAGCAGAGGAATTATTTTTTATTGCATGACAGCAGGTGAAGATGAAAGCAAAGAATCAGGACACTTTTTCCATTATCTCAAAGCCTACTAAAATATATAAATTTATTATATGAAAGTATGATAAATACTGGCTGAAAAACTAAATGAATCAGAAGTATTAAGTGAAGATAGCATGAAAATAATCCAATACCCTCACAGACTTAAATAAAAATGTAAAGGACACTAATCAGCCAGCTCCTTTTATCTTGCTTTATTTGAGCCACCACTGAGATGTAGTTATCAAAGGTAATGCATCTTAAGATGCATAATAGTAGTTAATTGCCTACATAAATGAGAAATAATATCCCCATTGGACTGTGTTGGTCAGAACACATATGGAATGATTGAATTAATTTTGTGTTCTCTAAGACTTTACTCACACCTATTTTATGGCAATTAACACCTTGGGTTTAAGTACATTTTTAGGTATGTTACTTCTACCATAACCTGTGAATTACGTGCATGCAAGGACTGTGACTCATCTAATTTTATATCATCAGCACATAGTGAAAAATGTGACCATTAGTATTTGCTCAGTATAGCATTACATTCATTAAAGAATCTATCATTTCCTTGGACTTTTGCCACATTACCACAATGGGTAATTTTAATTCTCTTTTCTGATTCCTTTTTTCACATAGCTGCTTAAGCACTAAAGTAACGTCTCTAAGATCACAGAATTGGCTGCTTAAGCACTAAAGTAACCTCTCTAAGATCACAGAATAAGTAGTGAAAGACATTTGATTGAACCCAGGTAGTTTGACTTCAGAGTGATTTTCAAAATCTGCTTCTCTAGTAAAACATTCTCTCCTCAAGCCTGAACAAAATGAAATAAACAAAAATAGAGGTATTTTAAGAGGGATTGATGTATCTGAGTTAGTGGCAGTATCTATTAATTAAAGTATGATGATTACCACATTATAAGAGAAACTTTGATAAATAAGAGTGAAGAAATAAAAGGGTAAGCATGACCATGAGCTGGCTGGAAATAGCCGTATAAAAAGAAAGGCTGAAAAAATGAGTTTTTAGCTTAAAAAAATCTTACGCTAGAGGTATAAATATTTGCTTTTTTTAAAGTGGCAAGGACTGCCTTGAGGTAAAGCATGCATATTCTGTACTTTTCCAGAATTTTTCTGAAATAAAATATTTAGTAACTGTTTAGAGAGAAATTGGTACAAGTAACAAAGTAACCAAGTTTGATGTAATTACAAAGATCTTTAAAATTATCTGGGCATTCCAACAATGAATATGAAAAGCAATGAGAGGAGCAGTGCTAGTCATTATGTTCCAGTGAAGGAGCTGGGCTCTCTGTCTAGCTATCACCTATCTCTATGTCTAACAAAATTCACTTCTGCTTATCAAAATCAACTATATCAATGTGGGGCAAAAATTTCTAGGATTTAACCAAAGTTTTTGGTAAAAGCAAAGGCACTGCTACTCTGAAAAGTCTCCACTGAACCAATATTGTTGTTTTCCACAATTATAGGCTTTGTATTTTATGCAGGGTATACTCTTGCTCAAAATTAAGTCGTCACAATGTTGTCACCAGTGAACATTTTACAAGATTATAACACCTTGTCTATCATTGACAAATGATACCAGAACTTTACAATTTAAATTTATGTAAAGAAAATAACTGTATTAAATTCTCTCTATGCTTGATTGAGATGTAATGATTTTTATTTTGATATGATTTTTATAATTTTCATAGTAGAGAGAAATTATAATGGAGCTTGAATTCACCATTATCATCACCTTCCTCAGTATTGTGTTTCATAGTGTACCTTGCCCTGGAAAGCAGGTAAATTGTCTTGAGCTTGTTTTCCCACTTCTCTTACTAGATGTGTAGCTTGAGACCAATAACTCAAAATTCACTGAGTCTAAATTCCTGTAACTTAAAGATGAAGAAAATACCTACCTGGCTGGGTTTTATGGAGCATCACTGATATTAAATTTAAAGCACTCAGCATAGTTCTAGTGCATGGTGCCTAGTATATGATAACTTTTTCTTCTCTTTTTGTTATTATTGCAGAAAATGTCAAGTATTTGTTTTATCCTTAAAATCCTATGAAAAAAATGTGGTGTTTGTTTTACTCTCATAATTATATGAAAAAAATAGTAGTATAAGGCCTAAAATTAAGAACCAATATTGTATATGGGTGGACATCTGGAGAAAACCAGGAGGAGACCTTGAGCAACCTATTTAGTCTGCACCCATGGATAAGATCTTCCAACCAAAAAAACCTCCTTATCAAGACGACTAGGCACAGCTCCTGCTTATCCCTGAGTAGTGGATTTCAGTTCTTTGATAGCCCACTGAATTATTCAAACAGGTCAATCACATTCTCCCACAATAGCCAGTGGACACCCATCATCTTCATACTACAAAGCCTGACTCTCAAAACCCTAGCTGTTCACCCTATTCCCAAGTGTAAACCTTGTGTGACGCTATGATATATGCAGTGTGCCTCTCTCTTGGGCTCTGAGTAATTGTGACTAGTACACTGTTGATGATTTCATTTGTCCAGTGTCAGGTGTGTGTTTGGCTGTCCCCATAACTCTAGTGTAAGAACCCTTCCCTCCCTACTGAAGTAAAAGGAGAATAGAACTTAAATGTAAACGTTCTCTGTATAACTCCATCATCGCCTTTGATCTTTCTCCCACTCTTTAAGGGTATTTGTGTTATGCCCATTCTAACTTTTTCATGTTGGAAGGGGCCGTCAATAATGTGGGGTAGGGAGATGGAACTAGCTGATGTTCTGGAGAGGCTGGGACCTCTAGGTTTCAGGATTTATCTTGTCCAGGGACCCATCTGAAGGTTATGGGTTTCTGGAAAGTTACCTTAGTGCATAGAATGTTTGTAGAATCTTATATATTGTCCTAGGTGTTCTTTATGAGTGGCTAGATTGGTTTTGGAGGGAGTTGGCAAGTTATGATAGGTAGCAATGTTTGACTGAAGCTAGTAAGAGTGACCTCCAGAGTAGCATCTCCACTGTATTTAAACTCTCTCAGCCACTAATACTTCATTGATTACACTTCTTTTCCTCTTTTTGGTCAGGATGGAATTGTTGATCCTATGGTGTCAGGACTGGATTCATCCCTGGGATTCATCTCCCACATTGCCAGGGTGACTTTCACCCCTGGATGTCATGTCCCATGCAGGGGGCAGGCCAATGATTTCACTTGCCGAGTTGACCTTAGAATGCGTGAGCCCACATCTGAGCAACAACAGAGGTCCTCCAAAAGTAACTCTTAGGGATACCTATAGGTAGGCTAAGTTCTCTGCCACTTACATAGCTTCACAAGAGGAAGCCTCAAGAGCAAGGGCTTAGCCTATTGATTTGGGTATCCCTAATGTTTGACACAGTATCAGGGATTTCCTGATGGTAAAGATTAATAGTTCCATATTTTTATCTCCCATCCCTCAAGGAACCTTGTCGATACTTTTTTTATTATCTGCTTATTGTATTCTGAGATGTATCCAGGCATTGCATTAAGCTATACAGGATAAAAGGCTCTCATTCTTATTCTGGGCTCCCTGTGTTTCAATTGCTCAAATGAGCTATCCAGACAGGCTGAGTTAGATTATGTGCTAGAGAAAATTTAGGTTCTGGACAAAATAAAACTTTCCTCCTTTGGTCTCAAAGAGTAGGTGCAGTTCTAAAATAAAGACAATGTCTTCCTTATGCCAGTGTTCTGAATTACCTTAATCCCAGCCTGATTGGCCTCAATCTTATATCTCTAAATACAAAGTTAAACGTATATAATACAACCTCTAAAAATCCAGAAATAATAATTACTACTCCAGACTTAATGTGCCTGCTATAAGAGCTTACAATCTAGGCCCTTGTTTCTTTTAAGTATTTTAAAAAAGAGACCATACAATCATTGTCCTTTCATTTCTGACTTATTTTGTCTTACCAAATGTCCTACAGGAGACACAATTCTAAAATGACATCATAAGGACCTCTGATAATCTGTTCCTCCAAAGAACCAATGAGAACCCTGTCAAAAAGTTGTCAAAATCAATATTTTAGAACTCTGAAAATTAGGCTTGAAATAGTCTGCAGAATTTTATTAAAGAAAAAATGAGCAAATTTTGGTAATCACAATATTTTTTTGTGGTGTTTTACCTTGCTTATTCTTATTTTTCTCTCTCCAGGCCTGTGGTAGTCTTGAAAACTAACAACGTTGGAGCCACAGTGACTGTAAAAACTATCATCTTTGCAGCAAATGAAGAGAATAACAATTTTGGAGCTCCCCACAAGGACCATTCCCAGAGAATCATCCCTATTTTATCTGTCTGGCAGCTCTTTTAAAATAAGTCTCATTCATTAGACTTGTCTTAATTTGACTTGAATCAAGGTTTGCACAGTGATAAGAGCTCTATATCCTAGATTGTGGAAAAATAACAATGGCAATTGTTTAACATTTTTGCTACCTGAGTCAGCAAGGGAGCATTATAGAGTTCCAACATATACTGAGGATCTAGATGGCCATGTACATGTGCAGGACTGTGTCACTAAGGAAAGATCTGAGAAGGTCCTAAACTGTCACCTCTGGCTGACCTTGGGTTCAGTGATAGTGGGAAGTGAAGGCTAAGTCAAGATTATAAAGTGCTGAGTGTTGAAAGTGTACCCTTATACACTCAGTACCCTTCAGCAAAGGTTTGAAACTGAATGGTTCAAGGCATTTAAGAAGATTTCTGTTCAGTCATTACCAGAATACTAAGCTAAGCAAGCTGACTCACTAGCCACAATGACAAATAATACAAACGTTACATAATTAGTCCAGAAAAGTCATAAGGCAAGCAATTAACAATAACAAAAAACAAACAAACAAAAAGAACAAACAGCAAATAGCAACAAATCATGGTATTTGTGTGTGTTTTGCAGGCAGTGGTGATCTCATTTCCTAAGTTGTTATACTAAATTATTACACTTCCTATTTTCAATAAAAATTTTTCAATACAAAAAAAAGGAAAGAATGAAGCACACGCATTCAATAGAAACTTACTCTGAGGAAGCCCAGATATTGGACTTGCTGGAAAACTTTGAATTGATATGATAAATATGCCCAAAAATATAAATTGAAATGTCTAAGACAAAAGTAAGCCAATCCAAAGAAATAATGTGCATATGAAGCTACAACAAATAGAAAATATCAATGAAGTAATAGATTATACAGAAGAACTATGAAATTATTAAGTAGAAAAGCAAAGCAACTAACGAAAAATGTAACAGAGGGGCTCAAGAGCAGATTTGAGTTGTCAAAAGAAGGAATTAGTGAATGTGGCACTAAGTCAATTGGTATTATTCTGTCTGATAAACAGAAAGTTAAAAGACAGGAAGATAAACCAATCCTCAGAGACAGGTGTAGCCATCAAACATATAAACCTAGATATAATTAGGGTCATTGAATGGAGAGGAAAGGGCTGAATAGACAGAAAGTATAATGAGGAAATAATGTCCAAATGTATCCCAAATTTGATGAGAAACAAGCTACTTATTCAGGAAGCATAACAAACTTCAAGTAGGATAAACTCAAAGATTCACAACTAAACATAGCACAGTAAAATTGTGAAAAGTCAAAAACAAACAGAAAATAATGAAAGCAGACAAAGAAAAATGACTCATCACATATAGGAAATTCGCAATAAAATTAACAGCTAATCAGAACCAAGAGGCCAAAAGGCAGTGAAATAACATATTTAATATACTGAAAGAAAATGATTGTAAACCAAGAATTGTATATTCAGCAAAATTATCCCTCAAGATTGAAGAAAAAAATCAAGACAGTTTTAGATACACAAAAACTGAAAGAAATTATTATTAGAAGACTTGCCTTACAAGAAATACTAAAATGATTTCTTGAGGCTGAAAGGAAAGGACCTTAGACAGTTACTTGAATCCACTTGAAGAAACAAAGGTAACTACATAGGTAAATAAAAATGAAAATAAAATGTATTTTTGTATTTTTGCTTGAACCCTTTTCTTTTCATGTCTGATATTTGAAACGGTGTAAATTAATCATTATAAAACTGTTGACGTGTTGATATAAAAAGTTATCATTTGTATGACAATTGTAGCACACAGAAGGGGGAAAGAATCAAGCTATATTGAACAAAAATTTGTTATACAGTTGAAATTATTTTTTGTATCACTACAAACTAGATTGTTTTAAGTTAAGATGTTAATTTAAATTCCAGAGAAGCTGTTTCTGAGGCTGCCCAAGTAAATATCATGCAATGGCCTGCCTCAAATAATGGGAATTTATCTGTCTATGTTTATTTATTTTTCTCTTTATCAGATAAATTGTGGGTTTGTGGGCGGGCCGCGGTGGCTCAGCGGGCAAGAGTGCTTGCCTGCCATGCCGGAGGACCCCGGTTCGATTCCCGGCCCCAGCCCATGTAAAAAACAAACAAACAAACAAAATATAATAAAACAAGAAAATGTTTAAAGATGTTTCCCTTTCTTCCATCCTTCCTTCCTTCTCTCTGTCTTTCCTTCCCTTCCTCCCAAAAAAAAAAAAAAAAAAAAAAAATTGTGGGTTTGTGGAGTAATCATATGTAAAATACAGGCTACCCATATACTACCCTGCTAGTAACACTTGTGGAACACGTATTACAATGGTTGAGATAATATTTTTATAATTGGGATTAAATTAGGGTTCACTACTTGTATAAAGTAGTTCCACGAAATCTTTTTAAAATTGTTATTCAATTATCATGTATACAATCTAACATTTTTCCTTTAAATACATTCATATATATATTCAGTACTGTTAATTATGCTTACAATGTTGTGTTATAATTAACACCATCCACAACCAAAATATTTCCATTGTCTCAAACAGGAATCCTGCATATTTTAAGTCTTAATTTTCCATTCCTTATCCCCACATCATCCCCTAATAACACATATTCTAGATACTAATTCTATGAGTTTACTTATAATAATTATTTCACATCCACAATATCATATAATATTTGTCTTTTTGTGTTTGCTTATTTCACTCAATATGTCATCAAGATTCATCTGTTATCGTATATATCAGAATGTCATTCTTTTTTATGACTGAATAATATTCAATTCTATGTATATACCACATGTTGCTTATCCATTCATCAGTTGATGAACACCTGAGTTGTTTTCATCCTTTGGAAAAAATGAACAATGCTGCTATGGAAAAAATGAACAATGCTGCTATGAACACCAGTAGGTAAATATATGTTCAAGTATCAGCTTTCAAATGTTTTGGGCACATACCTAGTAGTAGAATTTCCAGTTTATATGTCAGTTCCATACACAACTTTCTGAAGAACTGTCAAACTGATTTCCACAGCAGCTGAACCATTTTGCATTGCCATCAGCAATGAGTGTTCCTATTTCCCTGAATCCTCTCCAACACTTGTAATATTCCATTAAAAAAAAATAGCAGTCATGCCAATAAGTGTGAAATGTTATCTCAATGAGTTTTATTTGCATTTCCCTAATGGCTAATGATTTTGAGCATGTTTCCATGTGCTTTATAGACATTTAAATATTTTCTTTGGAGAAATGTCTATTCATTTGCCAATTTTTAATTGGATTGTTTGCAGTTTTGTTAAATTGAAAGATTTCTTTATATATTCTGGATACTAAATCTATAACAATTATATTGTCTTCAAATATATTCTCTCATTGAGTTGGCTGTTTATTTGCTTTCATGATAAAATCCGTGGAGCCACAAAAGTTTTTAATTTTGATGAGGTCTCATTGATCAATTTTTTTTTTTTTTTTACTTTGTTTCTTTAGCTTGGGTATAAAGCCTAAAAATTGATTGTGTAACATGCATTTCTGAAGATGTTTCCCTACATTTCCTTCTAGGACTTTGATAGTTCTTAGATTTAGATCTTTGATGCATTTTGAGTTGAGTTGATTTTTGTACAAGTGGTGAGATAGGGGTCCAGTTCTCCCAACATCGTTTGTTGAAGAGACTGTCCTTTCCAAATTGAGTGGTTTTTGCCACTTTGTCAAAAACCGATTGGCAGGCAGGCAGTGGTGGCTCAGTGGCAGAGTTCTTACCTGCCATGCTAGAGACCTGGGTTTGGTTCCCAGTGCCTGCCCATGTTAAAAATAAATAAATAAATTGGTCATAAATATGAGGGATGATTTTGGAGTTCTCAATTTATTCTATTAGTCTATATGTCTGTCCCTATATGTTGGGACCATGGTGTCCCAACAGTACCATGCTGTTTTGATCATGGGAGTTTTGTTTTAGGGTGATTTGGGATATTTGGCTGTTGGAATTTTGATTGAGATTGCATTACATGTGCAAATCACATTGGGTAGAATTGATCTTATTCTAATATACAGCAATATATAATCATCTGATCCATGAAAATGAATGTCCTTCCATTTATTTAGTTCTTAATTGATTTCTTCTAGGAATGTTTAGTAGTTTTCTGTGTATAAGACTTTTACATACTTGATAAGATTTATTCCTAGATATTTGATTATTTTAGCTACTACTGTGAATGGAATTTTCTTCCAAATTTTTTTCTTCTGACTGTTCATTGTTTGTGTAGAAAAATTCATTTATTAGCTCTAGGAGCACTCAGGATTGTCTGAATATAGAATCATGTCAACTGCAAATAAGAAAAGTTTTACTTCATTTCCAATTTTAGTGCCTTTTATTACTTTTTCTTGTCTAATTGCTCAGGCAAGAACTTCCAGTACAATGTTGAATAGTGGTGGTGACAGTGGGCATCCTTGTCTTGTTCCTGATCTCAGAGGGAGAGCTTTCAGTCTTTCATCATGATGTAGGGTGATAGCTGCAGACTTTTCATTTATGACCTTTATCACATTGAGGAAATTTCCTTCTAGCCTAGTATTATAGTGTTTTTTTATTAAGAAAGGGTGTTGTATATTGTCACACATCTTTTTCTACCAATTAGATGATCATGTGAATTTTTCCTTCCTCTGATAATGTGATATTTTACATTAATTGATTTTCTTATGTTGAACCAACCTTGCATAAAAGGGATAAAACAATTGATCATGGTATATATTTTTTATTATGCTGTTGGATTTGGTTAGCTAGCATTTTGGTGAGAATCTTTCATTTATATTATTAAGATATATTGTTCTTTAGTTTTCTTTTATTTTGGTATCTTTAGTCAGCTTGGGTATGATGGTGACGTTGGCCTCATAGAATGAGTTAGGAAATATTCCTCTTCTTCAATTTTTCAGAAGTTCGAGCAGGAGGTTTTTGATTACTGATTCAATCTCTTTACTAGTAATTGATTGCTGAGATCTTCTGCTTCTTCTTGTGCCCATGTAAGCAGTTTGCGTGTTTCTAAGAATTCATCCATTTCATCTGTTATCTAATTTATTGGCACCCAGTTGTTAAAAATATCCTCTCATGGTCATTTTTCATATCAGTGGAGGTGGGTAATGTCCACCTTTTCATTTCTGATTCTCCTAATTTCATCCTCTCTTTTATCTTTGCTAGTCTAGCTAAAGTTATGTCTATTTTCTTTATCTTTTCAAAGAAACAACAACTTTTGGTTTGGCTTATTATCTCTATTATTTCTGTTATTGTTTTTATTTATATCCATTCACATCTTTGTTATTTACATCCATTCTCATCTTTGCTATTTTTTTTCTTCTGCTCAATTTGGGTTTAATTTGCTCTTATTTTTTTAATTCTTCCAGTTTTGAGATTAGGTATCTGATTTTAAGTTTTTCATCTTTTTTAATGTAAGTATTTATAGCTATAAATTTCCATCTCAGCACTGCACTTTATGCATCCCAAAGTTTTAGTATGTTATGTTTTCATTTACTTTTGCCTCAAGATATTTTGTAATTTCCCTTTTGATTTCCTCTTTAACCCAATTTTTGTTTAAGAATATGTTGTTTAATCTTCAAAGTACTGTGAGTTTTCTATTTCTCTCTTTGTTATTGTTTTCTAGCTTCATTCCATTTTAGTCAGAGAATATATACTGTATGACTTGAATAGTTTTAAATTTACTATGACTTATTTTGTGACCTAAGATATGATCTATCCTGGGCATAGACCACTCAAGAAAAATGTATATTGCTCTATAAATATCTGTTAGGTCTAGTTAGTTTAGGGTATCCATCAAGTCATGTATTTCTTTATTGATCATCTATCCAGATATTGTATCCATTATATAGAGTGCTGTATTAAAGTATCCTATTTAATGTAAAACCATCAATTTCCTTTTTCAAATATGTCACTATTTGATTAATATATTTTGAGTCTCTGTTGTTAAGTGCATGTATATATTTTTGTCACATCTTCCTGTTGAATAGTTTATAATGATTGTCTTTTTCTCTCATAATTTTTCTCTTAAAGTTTGTCTGATATATCCTACCCCAACTTTCTTTTTGTAACTACTTGCATCATCTATTTTTTTTCCATCTTTTCACTTTAAACGTACTTGTATTTTTAAATTTGAAGTGAATCTCTCATGGGCAGTATATATTTGGGTCATGTTTTTTTGTCCATTCTACCAATCTCTGCTTTTTCACTGGAGAGTTTAATTCATTTACATTAAGGTTACTATTGATAATACAGTACTTTCTACTGACCTTTTGATATTTGGCCTTTCTAAGTCTTGTAACTTTTCTGACTTTCAAATCTTCCATTTATGTAATTTTTATATTCAACTGACTTTTTCTATGTAATGATATTAAGTGCCTTCCTTTTTCTATATGGATATAGTTTTCATATATTGTAATTGTTGTTATCATAAAGCTAAAATTTAACATCCTAAATATATAACAATATTTTATTGGATACTGTTCTAGGTTGCAAGCTGCCAGAATGCAATATGCAGAAAAAGAATGGCTTTTAAAAATTCCTTAAGTTGCAAGTGTACATGTTCTAAGGCTGTGAAAATGTCCAAATTAAAGCAAACCTATAGAAATGTCCTATCTAAGGCATCCAGGGATTGATACCTTGGTTCAAGAAGGCTGATGAAGTTCAGGGTTTCTCTCTTAGCTGGAATGGCACGTGGCATATGGCAACATCTGCTAGCTTTCTCTCCATGGTTCTTTCATGAAGCTTCGCTGGGGGCGTTTTTCTTCTTCATCTCCAAAGGTTTCTGGGTGCAGAGGACACCATGGCTCTTGTGGCTCTAAAATGTTTTCCAAAATGGTTCCCTCTTAAAGGGTTCCAGTAAGACAGTCTACCTTGAATAGGTGGAGACACACCTCCATGAAAACCATGTAATCAAAAGTTACCACCCACAATTGGGTGGGTCATATCTCCATAGATAATCAAAAATCTCCCATCCAGCAGTATTGAATGAGGATAAAAGGGCATGGCTTTTCTGGGATAAACAAGGGATTCAAACTGGTACATTCCACCCTTTGGATCCCCCAAAAGACATGTTCTTTCCAAATGCAAAATACATTCATTCTACAGTAATATCAGAAGGACTTAAACCATTTCAGTAAAAATACAAATGCAATACAAAGTCAGAAAGAATACAAAATCTCAGCAAAGTTAGGTACAGGCATCATCTGCCTTAAGGCAAAATTATCTCTGGTTCTGGACCTGTAAATTTCAGAACTAAGTTATTTGCTGCCAACACACAAAGGAGGGACAGTCATAGAATACATATTCTCATTTCATAGGGAGAAACTGGAAGCAATACAGGGGTCACCAGACCCAAACAATCTCAAAACTCTACAGGGCAAACTCGATTAAATTTCAAATTCTGAGAGGCGTTTATCTTCAAGGCTTTAGAAAGCACAGTCCCACCCTTTTCAAAGGCCTATGTAGCATCCCACCTCTCTCCAAATGAAACCTTGAGGGACATTGGGGAGACCACCTTTTTCTCAGCTCCACCCTCCCCAAGCATTGGGGTTACACCCAGGTTCTCTACCATCTCAGGGGAACATGCTCAATGCCTCCATGTAGGCTCTCCCCTAACCCCAAGAAATGTGCTCCACCCTCTCCAAAGTCTGAGGGAGCACAGCTCTTCAACTGCAATGATGTGGAAGACCCACTCTCTACCTTAGGGGCAAACCTACCTTCTCCAGGTACTTAGGTGTGTCTGCTATCCTGGCCCGAGGTTTCTTGACTTCAGACCACTGTATGTTGTCCTTTATGTTCAGTATGAAGCATTCTCTTTAAGCAGTGTTTGTAGAGCAATTCTAAAGTTGTAATGAATCCTCTCCAGCTTTGGTTTATCTGGGAATGTCTTTATCGCTCATCATTTTTGACAGAAAATATTTTTGGATATAAAATTCTTGATTGACAGTTGTTTTCTTTCAGCACTTTATGTATTTCCACACCCTGCCTACTTGCCTCCATGGTTTCTGATGAGAAATTGGCACTTAAACTAATTGGGACTCCCTCATAAATAACAGTCTACTTTTCTCTTGAGCTTTCAGAATTCTTTCTTTGTCACTCACATTTAATCGTGTAATTGATATACAAGTTGGTAAAATTTTCTTTGTATTCATTCTGTTTGGTATTCTCTGGTGTTCTTTACCGTGCATATTTATGTCTTTTATTAAGTTTCAGAAGTCTCTGTCACTATTGCTTTAAACATTCTTCTTCCTCTTTCTCTCTTTTTTCTTCTGCTGCAACTCCCATAGTTCATGTATTGGTACATGAGCATTACCCAGAGGTGGTTTAGTCTTCACTTGTTATATATATATTTTTGCCGTCTGCTCTTCATTCTGACTCACTTCAAGTGTCTTGTCTTCAAGTTCACTGATTCCTCCTTCTGCCACCTCTAATCTACTTTTGAAACTCTCCTGGGAATATTTATTTAAGGTTTTCTGGTTTTCAACCACAAAAGCAGTTTGGTTGTCCCATTTGTTTCCTTCTTAAAATTTCTATCTCTTTACTAAAATTATCATATTGCTCATTCATTGTTTTCCTGATATAATTTATTTTTTCTTCATGTTTTCCTTAACTCCTTGAGCCTTTTTAATATCATTTTAATATCATCATATTTATTCAGTATATTGACATCTTGGTCTTCATTGATGTTTTCTGTTATTTTATCCTCTTCTTTTGGATGAACCATCATTTCCCATATCTTTGTCTTTTAATCTTTTGTTACACACTGTATATTTTATTGCTTTAAAATGTCAACACTGGTATTTATTCCTTAACATGTCTGTTTCGTGATTTCATAACCATCTGGTAATAAGACAAACATTTTCTTGAGACTCAGTTCTCCCATGGGAAGTTCTACCCAAAGCCAATATAGTGTGCAGGGTCCTTCCTATATTTTCTGGGCTTGTTGCTTATCCTGTGCTTGTGATTTTAGCTGTGGAGTCCCCCCTTTACAGTTGGTTGAAAGTCCCCTTCACTTCTCTCGAGACAAACCTCCATCTCCTAAGTGTTTAAAGTAGGCAAACTTTGCCCCATATTGTCTTCCTCTATATATTCTTAAACTCCTTTCATTGTCTCAAGCTGCTTTTGCCTTGAGGGAAAATTCTGGGACAGGGGATATGCTGGTGATGAGCTTCCCAAATGAGGCTTTTAGGTAAAACATATCCAAGGGCCCACAAAGGGGGCATCAGCTTCAAAGTGCCCTAAGGAGGAGTTCAGGAAGGAGCCAGGAATTTCTGCCACAGGTCCCTAAAACTGAGCTCTCTTGACCTTCCCACTTTCTTCAATTCACTTTCCCCTACTCATAGTGTCTTTAAGTTTTCTCCACTGATCCCTTTATCTGGGTTGGGTTGGAACAATGGCTGCCCTCAGAGCCAGGCCCACAGTCATGGACATTCACTAATCAGCAACTGCGATCAGCAGTAAACTATGTTAGCTCTATGTTTTTGTGTCCCTTTTTGTCTTCAGCCATCAAGCCAGGGGCTGGACCCTATGGTGACCTGCCATGAGTGTGGAGGATGGGCAGCTATAACCATAGTGCAGAGAGCAATTGCTGGTCTTTGCCATTATTTACTAGTCTCTTCCTCTCACTCTTTCTTGCATGCTGTACATGTGTTCTATTGGCCTCCATAGTTGCAAAAAAAAAAAAAAAAAAAAAAAAAAAACTATTACAGACAGTCCCTGCTTGTTAAATAGCTATTCTGGTGGAAGGGCTGAAATCTAGAGTTTACTACTTCACCATCTTCCCACAATCATAGCTCATGATTTTGAAGTCAAGGGAATATCCAAATCAAGGCATCATCAAGGTAATGCTTTCTCTACCATAAAGAGACGTTCTGGATCTGGATCCTTAGTTTGTCACACAGCAAGGCACATGGCTGCATCTCCTAGTATTTCTCTTCTCGTCTAGGTCCCATTGATGTTTAATTTCTGGCTGCTCCCTCTGGCTTTCTGACTTCCTTCCCATGGCTTTTTCTCTCTTATAAGAGCATTTTGATTGCAAAGAACTATGTTAATAAGATAAGGACAATTCTGACTGACATGGGCTACACCTTAACTAGAGTAACCTCATCAAAAGGTTAGTCCCACAAAAATGGATTAAATTTAAGAGTATTTTTTTTTCTGGGGTACATACAGCTTCAGGCCATCATAGAAACCAACAAGACAATAATTTATTAAAAACAGTAGATAAAAAATAGTTATATAACAAAAATGAAGGTAGTAAGGGAAAAATAGAAGAATGAGGAAGACATCAATACATAGAAATCAAATAGCAAAATGCCAATTCTACATCATGAGAAATTACATTACAAATATATGGATAAACGCTATTTCTAAAGGTAAAAGTTGGCAGAATAGATAAGAAAAACATGGTTCGACCACATGTTGTGTATGTGTCATATTTTAGATTCAGACACAAATAGGTTGAAAGCAAAATGACAAAAAAAAGCTACACTATGCAGACATTAACCAAAAAAGTGATGAATTGTTTATAGTATCAAACAGAATAGACTTTAAGAAAAAAAACTACTGGAGATAAAAGGGCATTATATAATAATAAAATAGTTAAACTATTAGTGAAAAATGACATGTAAAAATATATGTGCACGTTAACAACAGATTCCACAAATATATGAAAGAAAAGCTGCCTAAGGAGGATATAGACAATTTTACAATAAAAGGCTTGAGATTACATTCCATCTTCAATAACGTTGAGAACAAATAGGCAGAAGACTAAAAAAGGAAATAGAACTCTTCAACAGCATAAAATAAGTAGACCTAGTGTACGTTGAGAGAATACTCTGCCCAAGAAGTGTAGAATGTATGTTATTTTCAAGTGTATATGGGATATTCTCCATGATAGATTATATAATAGGCCATAATATAAGCCCCAATAATGAAAGGATTTAAATCATATAAAGAATGTTCTTTGACAACAATAGAAGGAAATTAGGAATCAATGAGAAAAGAAAATTTGGTGAATTCACAAATACATAGGAATCATACAACAAGATCCTAAATTACAAATGGGTCAAAAAAAATCACAAAGGAAATTAAAAATTATTTGAAAAACATGAAAATAAAAGTACAACTTACGGAAACATATGCAATACAGCTGAAAGTGCTTAGAGGGAAATTTACAGCTGTAAATGTTTATTTTAAATGAGGAGACCTTAAACTAGACAAAGAAGAACAAGGTGAATACTACACAAGCAGAAGGAAGAAATGTGTCAAGATTAGAGGGAAAACAAACAAACCTGAATATTAAAAATATAGAGATAATCAATGAAAAGTGTTGGTTCTTTGGAAATACAAAAAAAAAATTGTCAAACCTTTAGCTACAAAAACAAAAAAAAATTATTAAAATAAGAAATAGAAGAAGAGATATCGTGAACTACTTTACAGAAACAGAAAGACTTATAAAGGAATACCATAAGCAACCACACATCAATAAATAGGATAACCAAGATGAAATCGACAATTCCTAGGACACAAAGTACCAAAATTGCTTCAAACGAAATAAAAGTATAGACAGACCTATAAAAATAGATCAAATTATTAATCAAAATATGTTCCATTAAGAAAAGCCAAGTTAAGATCTCAATCTTGGGGTTCACCCCTATGAAATTCATCCCTGCATAGGATAGGTTAAGCCTACTTAAAATTAAGCTTAAGAGTCACCCTCAGAGAACCTCTTCCGTTGCCCAAATGTGGCCTCTTTCTCTTTCAGACTAATGGCAAGCAAACTCACAGCTCTTCTCCTTCTACATGGGACATGACTCCCAGGAGTGTGTACCTCCCTGGCAACATGGGACATAAATCGTGGGATGAGCTGGGACTCAGCATCAAGTAATTGAGAAAACCTTCTCAACCAAAAGGGAGAAGAGAAAAATGAGGCAAAATAATGTGTCAGTGGCTGACAGATTTCAAACTGAGTTAAGAGGTTATTCTGGGGGTTTTTCTTATGCACTATATAGATATCCCCTTTTTCAGTTTATGGTGTATTAGAGTGCCTAGAGGGAAGTACCTGAAACTGTAGAGCTGTGTTCTAATAGCCATATTTCTTAAAGATGATTGTATACAGCTTTTACAGTGGGACTCGGAGATTGAAAACCTTATGTCTGATGCTCCTTTTATCTATGGTATGGACAGATGAGTACAAAATATGGATAAAAATAAACAAATAATAGGGGGAATAAAAGTAGATTGAAATACCAGTGGCCAAGGACAGGGAGGGTTAAGGGGTATGGTATGTATGACTTTTTTCTTTTATATATATTTCTTTTGCTGGAGAGATGGAATGTCAAAAAATGATCATGGTGATGAATATACAACTATATGATGATATTGTGAGCCATTGATTGTATACCATGTATAGAAAGTTTGTCAAGAATGTTTACATGTTTGTTTGTTAAGGTTTACAGAAAAAAATTAAAAATTAAAAAAGCAAAACCAATGTCCAGATGGTTCCACTGGGTGAACTAAATCAAGTGTGTAGAGAAGAAATAATTCTTTCCAGAAAAATAGAAGAGATCTAGACATCTCTCAATTTATTCTTCTGAGGCACTCAAAGTCACACAAAGACACCACAGGTAAGTAACTGCAGAGATCCATATCTGTAATGAAGATAGACCAAAATCCTTATTTAAATACTAGCACTGAATCCAGCAGCATATAAAAAGTGTTACACACCATGACAAGTGGGATTTATTCCATTGAGGCAAGGTTATTTCATGATATGAAATTATCAGTGTGATATACCATATTAAGAGAATAAAGGAAACAAAAATACATGATTACATCAATAAACACAGAAAATGCTTTTAACAAAATCATCCTTTCATGATAATTACATTTAGTTAACTTGGAATAGAAGGGAACTTCCTTAAACTGGTAAAGAACAGCTAGAAATAACTCACAGCTAACATAATTATTGCTGAAAAACTGAAAGCTTTTCCTCTAAAATTAGGAACAAGACAAGGTTTTCCACTTTGGCCAGCTTTATGTGGCATTTTTAAGGTTGTTACCAGGACAATTACTCAGGGGAAAAAAAAGAAAGACATCCAGATTAGAATAAATCTAGCTCTATTCTGGGGCGGTGGGGTGGGGTGGGGTGATACTGATCTTGTATATAGAAAATCTACTGGAATTCATTTTTAAAAAAACAATGAATTAGAAATGAGTAGGTTGGGCTAGGTTGTGGTATACAAGATCAATATGCAAAATTCAATTGTATTTCCATGCACTGGAAGTATATAATGTGAAAATGAAATCAAGAAAACAAACTTCATTTAAAACATCATTGGAAAAAGTGAAGTATGTAAGAATAGCTTTTACAAAAAGTAGTGTTGTTTTGTGCAATAAAACAATAAAGCACTATTGAAAGAAACTAAAAGCAAATAATAAATGGAAAGACCCTCATGTTCGTAGATCTCAAATCTTAATATAGCTTAGATGGCAATACTCCTGTAATTGATCTTAGGATTCAATGCAATCCTTATCAAAACCCCAGGTGCCAAAAATACACATGGATAGTCAATGAACCCTGAATAACTATATCAATTTTGAATAAGAAGAACATATTTGGACCACATACATTTCTTATTTTCAAAACTTAATACAGAACTACCTGAATCAAGATAGTAAGGTAAGAGCATAAGGAGGTAAATATAAATCAGTGAAATAGAAGTAACATCCAAAAATAAACCCCTGCACTTTTTTCAAAGATACTATGACAATTAATTGAGGGGAAAGAATAGTCTTTTCAAATGTAACTAGGTGAACTCTTTATCCACTCGCAAAAGTATTGGACCCCATACTCACACCATACCAACACCATAAAATTATCAAGTCAAAATGGGACCTTAGCTTCAAATTTAAACAAAAGTATAATATTCTTAGAAGAAAACAGAAGTAAATCATTGTGACATTGTGATCTAGGATTAAACAAAGGCTTCTTAGATATTACAACAAAATCACAAGTGGCAAGAAAATAAAATAGATAAATTGGAATTCTTGAAAAATAAAAAAAAAAATAGTGCTACATACAATGTATGAAAAGAAATCCCACAGAGTGAATGGAAAAATGTGCAAATCACATATCTGATAACAGACCTGTGTCCAATATACATGAACCAATCTCACGACTTATTAATAATGGAAACCCAATTGTAAAATAGGCCAAGTATTTGAATAGACATTTCTCTAAAAATCATATTGAAATGACCAATATACATTGTAAATGGTACAGTTATTCTGGAAAACACTTTAGTCATTCCTCAAAATGTTAACTATATTATTATCTGTGTTCCACTAATGTCACTTCTAGGTATGTACCCGTAAAAATCTAAGTATACATCCACACAAATATGTATACACAAATGATCACAGCACTACTATTTATAAAAGCCCAAAAATGAAGACCACATAAATGTTCAACAACTGATGAATGGATAAACAAAATGTGGTATATCCTTACAATAAAATGTCGTTTGGCTATTAAAATTAATGAAGTATTGAAACATACTGCAATATGGATAAGCCTGGAAAACATTATAATAAGTAAAAGAAATCAATCACAAGTAATCACATATTGTACGGTTCATTTATATGAAATATGCAGAATTGGAAAATCTTTAGAGTCCTTAGTGGTGTCCAGGAGATGGGGAAAGAGAATAGGAGATTACTGCTAATGGATAGTACTTCTTTTGAGTGAGGAAAAATATTATAAACTTAGTTAATGGTAATGATTGAAAAAAATCTCTGAATTGTACACGTTAAAGTATAAATTTACTGATACATAAATTACATATCAATAAAACTCTTATAAAATAACAGTAGCTGGCAGAAATGAAATTCAAATGCACACTTTTTCACTTTTGTTTCAGTATACATACCAAAATAATTCTGTGGATTTTACCAGCTTTCAGATTTATACTATAAAAACTTTATTTTTCTACGGATGGTACTTCCACTCAATCTTAGTGCTGGTAAGTAAAATAAAATGGCAGCCTGCATTAGAGGAAAGATTTTCCAGAAGGCAAAATCATTTGACCTTGAGAGCTTTCCAAGAAACTGGAAAATGTACTATAGAGTTGTAGTAAGACAGTACCTGGTGATAAGCCTGTTTCTTTTCAGTAGGGATAGCTTATCAGAATGGATATACATATCATACTAATCAATATATAGCTGGTCCCACTAGGTAAGAACCTAGTAATTGTATGTAATTAGAAACTTTGATTTACTAGCCATTGTAACCACCCACCCCCCTACACTTGGAAATTCCCTAAATGCCTTTATAAGTAGCTGTGAGCAGATGGCTTTGAGATTCTCAATTCAACTTCCTCATTTGAGATCTTCCTGCTCTAGTAGCTTCTCCTATAATAAACCTACAGCTTTGACTATACTAGTGACTTTCTTTTGATAATGCTTTCCAGGCTTTAGAAATGTTCACATATATCTGTTCATTTTGATTCTTTCCTAAACCTCATGAGATCGGATTCCATGATTAGTATTATTGTCTATTTGGAACAGATGATGATTTTTGGAATCAGGGAGCATAATAGATGTGAAGAAACACAAGAATTTGAAAACCAATTTGAAAAATATTACTTTAAAAAATATATAAACTGATTTAACAAACTGTTTGGTGCCCAGTGCCATATCTGCTTGCCTTAGCTGTCCTTTTGCAGTTCTTGTTGTTAGGACCCATGAATAAGTTTTTCACCTTCTCAAACATCCTCCATATCTGAACATTCAGCTCTTTTCCCTCGGGGCTTTATTTAGAACCCAGAGGGCTTTTCAGCCCCTGAGAGTTAGCACTGGGTACCAAAACCCTGGGGCAATCTCATTTGAGGAACATGGGTGTCAATGGGTCAATGCCTCAGGTGCCCAAATCTTCAGAAGACTTCTGATGCACAGGTTTATATGGTTTAGCAAAGCATGCGGGAAGAGACCCAGGTGTTCCCAACAATAATCAGAATTTTGATGCACATGGTGAGGGAATTTTCAATAAAGCTTTTTAAATTATGTAGTAAATATATTCATCTGCTCCATTTACAAGTTGGAGAAGGTGTCTTTTAATTTGAAGACTCATTTGACTACTTATCCAAGTGTCTACCACTGTGTCTGGATTGACCATAAATAGAAAAAATAGAGCAGGAAAAACAAAGCAAAACATGTTGATCTTAGAAAACTATATTTGCTTTGAAAACTCATAAATTTTGAGAATGATGCATTTATACTCAAGATAAATCAAGCTAACTCTGTAATAATGATCTGTTTTGACTTTAGAAATTGACTGCATTATGAACACTTTCATTGAAAGGTGAATATAAGAGTCTCGAGTTTCGAAGGCACTACAATTAGATGAAACTATATTATTCTTCATTACGTTGTGTTTCCCATTAGTTGGTGATCAAAAGAAAAAATCCAGAGAAGATCAGTAGGATGCAAGATTGCTTACAGACTGATTCAGCAGTGTAATCACTCACTAGTGCAATCTCAGCATGAATAGTATCCCCGGAGAACTGACTGCAATCTGATAACACTAGAGAGGGGTGGAAATCAAATGGTTTCTAGAATGTAGATAGGTTTAGGTTGCATTAAACAGGAAAGTATTATATCTCACACTGTCATCCATCCTGGCATCTGAGAACAGTGCATCTAAAACATCTCATTTCCACAGAAGGTATACATCAACTTTTGGTATAGTCTGATTCAGCAACTCCTGGAAAGAAAAGGAAGCTGTGCAGTTGCTATGTGGAAACAGCTGCAATTAATTATAGTGTGGTTTTAGTACTTCTTGCCAAGGACACAAGACTAATTTTTCATTATTATTCAATTTACATCCCATATGTTGGTCACTTTTCCTTAACATTACGAATCCAAAACATAGCATTTCCCATCTACAACAAGGATTGCATTAACCATTGAACGGCATTGGGGTATTATGCAAGACAATGGAATGGGAGCCTAAAGGCCTGGGATCAAGTTCTAGTTCTGCTACAAACTGGCTATTTAATTTTAATTTATTTGAGCTTCGAAGGACTCACCTAAAAAGTGGCATGGTCGTACTTGAAATTCCTGAAAGCAGAAGGCCTAGATTTTATAATCTCTTATTCTATTTTACTTAAAATTTTGTCTGCTGCTATGGTTCAATGAATAATCATATACAGCTTTCAACCATTGTGTAAGCATATTTAACACTGCTGATTCAAAATGGCTGTATTGAATAATTCACCTGTGTATTCTAAATGTTCCTCAACCATTGATTAAATAACTTGGATAGTTCAGTGTAAGGGACAAATTAATCAAACATTTCCAGAAAATATTATATAGGTAGCACATCATTGAAACAGCAAATGAAATCTATGTTGGTTAACCTCAGGGAAGAACAAGATAGAATATATAGCTATTTCTTTTGACAAAATCCAGAATAAAATATAGTTCAAAGAAATTTGATTGTATTTCTTGACTCTCCTGAGCATCATCCATAACTAAGCAAGAACCTTTATAAAAACTAACAAATGGAAATTAGTGTTATTCTAGAAGGCCTTCCATTGAGCTTCTGTCTCTAAGGAAGGATTTAGAATTGCTATAGGGTTTTTATTTCTAATTTATTCTATCGCATGCTTATTCTAGTTCTGTTATATTCTTGGCTAAGTAATCAAACTATGTATCTACAACACAAATTTTATCCTTTCCTCTTTTCCCTGTTCTCTTTCATTAACATTCACCAACATTCTCTGGGCTTCTTAAAATTAGAACTTCAGAAAAGTCACCCTATCTCTTCTGAGATTATACTAAAATGCAATGTGTTTCTTTAATAGCAATATTTCTACTGCTACTTTTTCTTTTTTAACTACTGGCACATTTACCCATCATTGGTGTTTTGCTCTTAAATTGTTATTCTTGCCAATCCATCTAATGCAAAACTGCCAAATTAATATTGGTAAAATGTAGTTTTCATCCTGTCATTCCATTCTTCAAAATTCTTCAGAAATTCTCCATTGAACACAGACTAAAATCATCACTTGGCTTGGCATCGAAATGAAATAAAAATCTGGTCTGTCACCGTTAATTAACCTTTCACTCAAATCATAGTAATTAATCAATGGTCCCTTGATCTTGTCTTGTTTTCTAGTGCTTCTTAGAGAAATAGACTAGGGTCTCAGGCATATCAGCATCAAACTAGACCCCTACAAGTATACACTTAATGTTTCACAGGATTTGGGAGCACTCAGTCTCTGTATGCAAAGTTGTTTTGCTTTAATTATGATGCATAAATTATACAATAAAAATTGTTCAGGATAAAATTGTATGCATCTCCCACTGTTTAAGAGAGGATTCTATCAGTTCATGTTAATTTAGCTTAAATGAAGGATATTACACATATGGAAATCATAGTTATAACCATTTCAACAAGGAAATTGCAAGCACTTGGTCTCAATGGCTAATTCTACTAGATATTTAAGGAATAGAAAAAAGAAATGCAGAATTGCCTTTGAAAAGACATTTTCAAAGACATTATGACAGTTAACATCACCAAGATAAAAATATTACAAGAAAAGTAAAATATCCATCATATTCAAATTTATTTATCTATCTTCTGAAAAAATATCATTGTGAGCAGGGCTATGAAATTTTCAACAAAACACTAACAAATAAAATTCAACAAAATATGAAAAGTAAAATATATCACAACCAAGTGATATTTTTGTAAATGCAGGGATGGTTCAACATTTGAAAATAAGTCAACGTAACTACTAATCATATTAACAGACAGGAAAAAATATCATAAGATCATCTAAATAGATGCAAAAAAGCATTTGAAAACATTCAATATCCATTCATAATGAAAATTCTCAGGAAACATGCTGAGGGAACATTTTTAACCTGATAAAGGAAATCTACAAAAATCCCAGGACTTATATTTTAATGATGATGACTGAAGCATTCCCCCTAAGATTAGGTGCAAAGAAAAGATGGATGCTTCCAACATTTGTATTTAACACCTTACTGGTAGTTCCATCCAGGGAAATAAAATAACAAAAATCGAACATAAAGGAATAAGCAAAAATATTTGGAAATGGCATGATAGTCTATATTGAAAATCCCAAAGAATTTAACAAAAGCTTCTGAAACTGATAATTGATTGATAGGGTGTAGGATGCAATGTCAATATACCATAATCAATTGTATTTTCTTAGAGCCAATGAAGAGTTGGTACTCAAAATTTAAAAACAGTAATATTTAACATAGCACCAATAAAAGTAAATTTCTTTGAAATATATCTAACAAAATAATATATAGCATTAGTATCATACACTGATAAAAGTAATCAAAGAAACTGTAAATAAATGGAAAATTAGTCCACAGATTGAAAAACTCAAAATAGTTCCAATATCAACTCTCCCAAATTTATAGGTTCAACAAAATCTTAATATAAATATCAGTAGGATTTTTGTATACATCAGTTAGCTAATACTAAAATATGAAAATGAAGAAAAAATTTTAAATATTCACATTACTTAATTTTATGACTTTAAGTCTACAGTAAACAAGAGAGTGTTGTGTTGCCAAAAGTCTAGACACACAGATCAGTGGAAAAGAATAGAGTTTAGAAATAAACTCATACATATACTACCAATTTTTGAGACAAAAATGCAAAGAGAAGCTAATAGAGAAATGATGTCCTTTTAAAAAAATATGACTATGAAGAATAGACCACAACACTTATCCCTACTTGATTCACATTAATTCAAAATGAAGCATAGATCTAAATGTAAAACTTATTTATGTTTTAGTTTCCTGCAGTGCTTAAAGCAAATACAAAGAATAAGTCAGATTAAAAAAATGGGAATTTGTTCACTTAACAGTTGAGGCTGGGAAACGTCCGAATAAAGGTATCATCAAGACATTGTTTTCTTCCCAGACACTGGGTGCTAGTGACCCTTGGCTCCTCTGACTACTTGGCAAGACACCTAGTGACATCGGCTGGTCTTTCCCTTCTCTTCTGGGTTTTGTTGATTTCAACTTCTTGCTTCCATGGCTTTTTCTTTCTTTCTACATATTCATTCCATTTATAAAGGATTCTAGTAAATAGGATTAAGTCCCAAATACAATCAGGTAGGTCACACCTTAACTGAAGCAGCCTCACCTAAGATCCTACTTACAATGGTTCCACACCTACAAGAATGGATTAGATTTTAGAACATGTTTTTTTCTGAGGTACATACAACTTCAAAACAACACAGTATAAATATTTAATAAGAAAACATAGAAGAAAATAGTGTCCTTGGTCTCAGCAATGATTTTATAGAAATGATGCTAAAAGCAAGCTACTATAAAGAAAAAAACTGTGAAATGTGATTCATCAAAATAAAAGTATGTAATCTGCAAAGCAGTTAATGAAAAACACAGACTGGGAGAAAATATTTTTAAATCACATACCTGACAGATACTTGATTTGAGAATACTCATAGTAATCTTATAACATGCATGACAACAAAATCCCTAGTAAAAATGGGCAAAACCTTTAAGCAAACACTTCTACCAAAGAATGTAGACAGATATATCTGGATACATTATCTTGAGACAAATTTTTAAATAAATAATCTGTAACCCACTAAAGAATTAAAGCCATGATATTATATAAAGTAAGTTCTGATATAACAGAAAAAATTCTAAGAAAATATACCGATATATTGATCAAACCTCACTTCAAAAAGGATTCGGTGAATTTGTATGCATTTTGTAGAACTTCTGCTAGAGTGCCTTAACTAAATAACCCTGTAATAAAATGTCCAGAGATAAGCAATTTAGAGGTGGTGGGGCAGCACTCTAATGACATCAAAGATCCAAACACTTCCTATTTTTCAGTAGAAAAGCTTTAACATATTAAGTATGATTTTATCTTCGTGGTCTCATCTGTCACTGTAACTATTTTCTAAGCAAAAAGAAGGTGGCACACTGAGTTAGAAGCTATGGCCTATAAAAAGGAAAGCAGGGAGGGCCATGGTGGCTCAGCAGGTAAGAATGCTTGCCTGCTATGCCAGAGGACCCGGGTTCGATTCCTAGTGCCTGCCCATGTTCAAAAAAAAAAAAAAGCAAAAAATTTCTGCTTATGTAATGAAGTAGAATTAGTAACATACATCTGGGGTTTTAAGTTGTAAATAGCAGATTTTGGATTTGAAATTTGTGGTGAATTGGAACTATGTATCCCAGGAAAAAAAAAAAAAAACATGCTCTTAATCTCAGTCCCTTCCTGTCAGCATGAGCCCACTGTAAATAGGAAGTTTTGATGAAGTTACATCAGTTAAGGTTAAAATGTGTTCCACTAGAATCTGGACAGCTCTTAGTCCTATTACTAGGGTTCTTTATAAACAGAATGAAATTCAGACACAGAGAAAAATACATAGAGAAAAACCAGAGGTCAATGGAATCCAGAGAAGCCAAAACAGGCTTCCATGTACATTGTCATTTGACAGAAAAGCCAACAGCCAAGAATTGCCAGAAGTCAGCCCCAGAATGCCACAGTCTTCTGGGAGAATGTACCATCTTGATGACACCTTGATTTTGGACACCTAGCCAACCCATTGTATGGCATTTGATTTAGTAGCTAGGAAACTAAAACAAAATCTAATCTTCTGGTTGTAAGGCCTTGGTTACTATATAGGAAACAAAGGATACATCTATATTATGTTGTTATCTTATAATAAAACTGAATATGAAAGAGATACAGAGAAAAAGAGAATTGAATTGTGAAGAAATTCTCTGGCTTTGATAAACAGAATTTTTCAGAACAGCAAAAACTTCTGCAAGCAACTTTGACATTAATTTGATACAAACCCAAGACCTGAAATGACGCCTCTATAGAATAGCATCCCAAAGGCAATATTAAATCTTTATCCATTAGGTTCAACTCCAGTGTTCTGCAAGAATTTTGCCCTTAAAGTAAATTCCAATAAAAAAGAATGATTTAGTCAGCAAGGACAATGTAACACTGATGCTACCACCATCCTTCAAAACAATGCACAATTGCACATTATAATTTTTCTGTACCCAGCTTTCACCATAAGTCATAAGAGCCTGTATGTCAGCATAATGTGAGTACTGCATCACTAGCCTAGCTACAAATTTTCTTCATAGGAAAATAAATGATGTTTATCTTTCCTGTTATTTCTGACCCTTCCCTACTTGACCTCTCTATATTGCATTTTGTTCTAAAGAAGATTCAGAACTTGAAAGTGGTTAGGTATATATTTGATAAAATCAACCAAGATTATGCTTACCATTTCCCCCTCTTAACCAGAATTTCAAATGAAATAAACATGCCATGATTATACAATGGGATATTTCTTCTTTCTAATGGTTTATATATATTTAATTTGTGAACAATTACTTCAACTTCTTTAGTTCATCAGAGCAGTACATGTAGAGTCATATTCCATATAAAAATCTTGTTATTTTAAAGTGACATTTACAATGTCATTTCATGGTAAGTTTAGCAACATCCATTCTGTGATTTTATAAATAATTCTTATCTATAATTTTTACCATTACTCTCTGCTGATTCCACTATTTGAATACAGATTTTGCTTATTGTACACTGCTTGTTGAATTTTTGCAGTGATTTCCTAGTTCACTTAACAGTTGAGGCTGGGAAACGTCCAAATAAAGGTATCATCATCAAGACATTGTTTTCTTCCCAGACACTGGGTGCTAGTGACCCTTGGCTCCTCTGACTACATGGCAAGACACCTAGTAACATTGGCTGGTCTTTCCCTTCTCTTCTGGGTTTTGTTGATTTCAACTTCTTGCTTCCATGGCTTTTTCTCTCTTTCTACATATTCATTCCATTTATAAAGGATTCCCGTAAATAGGATTAAATGGAGTTTTAAAAAAATGGAGTTCAGAAACTTGGATTATTATCCCTATGCCATATAGTGTTTGGGCATTAGTTTCCTGGGGCTGCTGTAACAAAATGCACTGAGTATCCTAAAACAAAGAAAATTTATTGTTTCACTGTTCTGGAGACTAGAAATTTGAAATAAAGGTGTCATCACAGCCATGCTTAATCTGAGCACTGTTGGGGAGAAAACTTCTTCAACTCTCCTAGATCCTCATATTTACAAGCAATCCCTGGAGTTCCTCGGTTTGTAGATACATCACTCCAATTTCTGTGTGCTCCATTTTCATATGATCTTCTTCCCCGCGTCTATCTGTATGTTCAAATTTCCTCTCCTTATAAGGACATCAGTCATATTGTATTAGAACCTACCCTACACCAAGTTGGCCTCATTTAGCTAATTGCATCTTCAAAGACTCTATTTCTAAATAAGATCACATTCACAGAACCTGAAATTAGGACTTCAACACATCTATTTTGGGGATATAATCCAACCAATAACAGATGTATTTAGGAAAATAGCTTAAAGTTTTAGTTATTTTTTTATTTTATTTTTTATTTTTCTTATCTGAAATATGAGAGTAAGAATGCCAATCCTACCTGCTATGTAGGGATGACTCAGGGACCAATAATGAGTGTAAATTCTTATGTACCATGAAAGATTCTCTATATATGCACAATATTTTAGTAGTTATAATTTCTTTTTATCTAATGCTATGCTTCCCATGCAATCTAAGATTATTTCAGAAGATTTTACTCCACCTTGACAGAGGAAAGTTTGGGCTTATTTCCAGAAATATTTAAGTTATATCTCATGGTGATAGGTTTTTTGTTGACTAGCTTTTAATTTAGGCAGCTTAGCATCTCAGACAGTTGATTTGCCTTTCATTACTCATTATGTAACCTAAATTAAAATATTTTTTCTGAAATCTTACCAAATACAGTGATCAAGATTAAAAAGACAGTATTTCTCCTTGAAGAGCTTCTTGAGAAGATAAAATATTCACAACAGTGAGGCAATTGCTATAATGAAGGGATAGAGAAGACACTTTAAGAACACAGACAGGAGATGATTGATGGTTAAGCTAACGCCAAGCTAGTGTGAAACTAAAAATAAAGAAATAACTATAATTGATGTTGGCTAGGTAGAAACAGTTCCTCGTGGTGGCAATTGAGCTAATTTTGGAATTTTTCTTAAGCGAATGGAAGTACTTTGTCATTTCAGGGGTTACCATATGTTATTATGTTAATAACCCCTCATAAATGCTTAGAATGTTGTGCCCAAAGTTGAGGCTATACAATATAAGATGGTATGAAAAATTTGAAGTTCACTCCAAGTAGAATGATAAAGATGATTATAATTAAAGAAAAGCACAAAGTTATAGCATTAAAAGATTAAATATGACAATGTTGAAATATTTTTGTGAATGCAACTGCATATGGACCTTTTAGTAAAAAAAAAGGCATAAAGCTTTGTGTACCTCTTATACACTGGAATAATTACTGTATGCTTTGCCTTTCCACATTACTTAGTTTTATTATTATTTTTTTAAGCTCCATTATATAATCTCTTTCTCTTTTACATCCTTGGCATTCCTGATTCCTTCACACACCAAAACAAAAATTTTGAGAACCATTATTCTTTCTATGTCTACTCTGAAAAATGGATGGAAGAGCTTATATTATAAAACTCATATAATCGCTTGGGAAGTCTGCTAAATATGTAGTAAAATTGAAATTGATGTCAGCACTCCCTTTTGAAGGTAAAATAGCCCCTGAAACATTAGGTTAGATTATTCCTATAACCCCGCATAATAAATAATAAAAGAAAGTTCTGATATGTAGACATTTATACTTTTCTATAAAATTTAAATTTTATTAGTCATTTGATGAGATAATCTTCCTAGAAAAGGAGATGTCCTACTTAAAAGAATTAGCAGAATCATTTCTCCTCTGGCATAATGTCCAAGTTCCAAGCAAGGCAAATATGGGACAGAGATATGGAACTTGCCTTAATTTCCTTAATCTCTCATTATCATTTCACACTGTTTATATTTATGAAGCATCCACTAATATAATAAAACCAAGTTAGTCCTTCTACTTGCAAATCCCTCTCCCAATTGAACTCCAATTCAAACTCCTGTTTACCTTGTAAAAAATGTTTAAGATAGTATCTTTCAAGCACATGTAAAAATATCTCCTATTTCTGTCCTTCCCTGATGCTCTTCAGATGAAATTGACCAATACTCTTTTTTAGCTACCTCTAAACTTTGTTCAGACTTAGCAGTCAGAATGACTAATTCTGTTTAGGGATTCTTGATTCTTCAGTTATTGCCCCTTCATCATCCATTTGAAGATTAATTCATTTTGTTTCTCACCATGGGTCTATTAGATTCAATTTCAACTATGCCCTCATCCCTCACTCTTGCTCTCCATGGTTTCATTCCTTGGCTCTCTAGGGCTTTACAATTTGAGTAAACTTACCCATGAGTTTTATTTGCACAATTTCCTAAGGAGCTGAGCATTTTGTCTTATCATCTCTGAACATTTCTTTTATTCGTTAGATCTCTCTCATGCTTCCAATCATTCACTTCACTTATCAATTTTCCTTAGCTACAAAATTTTCTCCTTCAAAAATATTGCCTTAATTATTTTTTTCTCAAACTACCATTCTAATTTTTACTAATTATCCATGAATAAATGCCTAAAAGATTAGCCTGGGTATACAGTTCCCATTTCCTATTGTATCAGTCAGAATGGGTGGATATTTTCCTCTGTACAGTTACTCAGAGACCCTGGTTTACAAAACTACAACCTTTCGATACTATGGTTCTACTGTCAGCAGCAGTGGGAGAAAGGACAGTGAAGAGACTTTCAAAGGTTAATAAATATGCCAGACAAAGCATGACATATTTAATTTCCACTCACATTCCATTGGTCAAAATTACTCACCTAATCTCACCCATCTGTCAGAAGGCTTGGAAGAATAGACTTTTGTGGACCTTGAAGAGGTGAAAAACTGGGTATCAGTGAGCAGTTGTAGGATTTAACACATACATATATATATATGTATATATATATTTTTTCTCCGTTTGGTTTGTGTGTGTGTGCGCGCTGTATGGCGGGGATCGCATTTCGTTCTTTTTCCATTTTAGTATCCCCTCATTGCAGCACCATTTGTTGAATTTTCATTTGTCTTGTTCTTTCGTTTATTTGTTTGCTTGTTTGTTTGTTAGGGAAGTGCATGGGCTGGGAATCGAATTCAGGTCTCCTGCATGGCAGGCAAGAATTCTACCACTGAACTATCTTTGCACCCGGCCTCCTTTTGTTTATAGACTTTTATATCCACCTGACTCCTGTTTATTATTAATATTATTATTTCAGTTCAAAATGCCTTCATTAAAATGAGTTCTTATCTCCTTTAACATCTCTGCAGAATTTCGCAAATTTTATTATCTGTGTTTTAATATTTTTCCTGTATGGCTTGGATTTTTTCATTCACCTCTATATTCAATGCTCCTTTCAGCCTCTTTACCAGTACTTTCTCTTGTGTGCAATGTTTAGTATACATGATTCTTAACGTTCTTAGCCTTCTTTTCTCGTTTCCCATGAAAATGTCATCTAATTACATGATTTTACTCTTCATTTATATCCCAATAACTCTCATATTTACATATCCAGTAATATTCTCTTCTGACTCCTTATTCCACATTTCTTGTGTTTTAAGTGATTTTTTTTAATGTAATGCCCATCAGGAATTTACACTCATTATATCCCAAGTTCAACTCAACGAGTCCTCTTTCAGTGTTCCTTTATCCTTCAATATCATCATACAGATGAGAGGTAGAAAACTCAGCAGCATAATATAATTCAGAGCTTCCCCTCCAATAACTTTATCAGGCATTCATTTAACAAGCATTGATTCATCTACTGCTATAAACTGAAGTCCGTAAAACAGTGCTAACATATATCACGTATGCCAATGAATAACACGTGATTTTTTTTGGCTTTGGATGGTCCACAGTTTTGGAAAGACAGATATAGATTAAACAATGATAACATTGGAAAATAAAAAGGTGACGCAAATATGAATCATTATTTCTAATGAGAACTCAGACGTGAGACTGTTTAATGATTCTAGACCCCATATCATTTTAGAAAATGGCACAATTTTTTCTTGGCTATTTTAAATTTTAAACTTTTAAGTTAATCTTCACATCTTCCACTTCACCTTCCAGAGTGCTTTGCCTACAATGTTTATAAAAGTGATTATTGATCAAAATAATCAATGTGTATATATAAGATTTTTAAAAATAAAACATCTTACATGGCTGACTACATTAGTAACATTAACTGATCTCGGACAAAATTGTCTCTTGGTTTCTGCATAGCCTATCTTTTTCTCTATTATCTTAAAATAAAAAAAAAATTTTTTTAAATCGAATCACTACAAATATTATTCAACAGTTGTGAAGCCCTTCAATATAGGTGCCTCTGTTGGAAAAATAGATTAAAAATTATCTTTTTGATGTTCAGGCAGATCCTGGATGAATTTCATGGATAGTAAAGTAATCATTTTAGTAGCACAGTTGAAATCTGCAAAAGGTTTCATTGACTAAAATCATGTATCAGTGGATAGTTTATTTCCCAAACCATGCAACTTTGGACTTAACAGTTATATAGGAACTCGTTGCAATTTTTGTTATTTCCACTACATATATTGCATGCTGTATGGCGCGGTCATATTTCATTCTTTTCCCATGTGAGTATCCCATTACTGCAGCACTATTTTTTGAGTTTTTTGTTTGTTTGTTGTTTTTGTTGGTTTCTTTGCTTGTTTGTTTGGGAAGTGCATAGGCCAAGAATAGAACCCAGGTTTCCCATAATGGCAGGGGAGAATCCTACCACTGAACTACCCTCCCACCTCCTTATTTCGACTACATTTTATGTTGATATAGTAAGTAAATTCAGATGGCCCCATATGCACAACAATGGAGTTAATGTTTCATGAATACTTAAAATGTGTGAAACACATTTCTATGTGCTTTACATATAGTATATATTTAATTCCCAAGCAAGAACATGAATTACATGCTATTATTATCATTACTATTATTATTATTCATTCATTCCATTTTTTACTTGTGGAAACTGAGGTTCTTTCAGGTTAACTCTTTTCTCTAAAGTCACAGATTGTAAGCTGAAAAATCAAGATTGAATTCCAGAGTGTACCCTCTTTAGCAATAAACCCTATAGTGCTGCAAATGCACATCTGTTCTTATCCAGCTCACTATCTAGTTGGTAAGACAGTGTGTGGGAAGCAATTTACCTAAAGATGTGTTTCATAATTTTATCATGTGGTATGTTAAACACACTACAACTTGCGCTAGGAACCCACAACCTCCAGTCCAGCCTCTCATGCTTAACTCAGTCAAATGTATTAAATCTAAAAAAAAAATCTAGACAATCCTGATTATAACTCATAATAACTCAGTACATGCATGGCTCAAATGCTTTTGCTATATAGCTTATTCTCGACTTCAATCCTTGACCCCCAAATTCTGATTCTGGGAGGGAGGGGTTTGGTATCTATGATTGTAACAAACAACAATTCTCTGAATTTGGCATCATCTATCAGTGTTAATGAATTCTGTGTTCCTACATTTTAACATTTCACTCACAAATTATTTCTCCTGAGGAAGTATGCATATTTTCAAAAACAGCATTTTCAACTGTGATATGTCATTTACCATTTCTCTCATAAGCTACTTAAGCTCTGATTTCCTGCATTGTTGTACACTGCTGTGGCATTTGCTGGCTGAGAGTAATGTGCAGGTATGAAAACCTATTTCAATTGTGTGTTGCCATTCCTACTCCTACAGAGATGACATTACACAATACATTGTGTAAATGTTTGATTGTTTTAGATCAAAAATTTAAGAAAATTTGTGCTTGTTCTATTATCTTTTTATGAATATTTTCTTAATGATGACAAATTTAGCACCAATTTTATTAATAAATAAATTATTGTTTAACTGAAGAATAAACCTAACATTTTATACTCCACTTCATGTTTTATTAAAAACAATGTTTTGTGTGCTATTTCACAAAAATAAATATTTCTAGAGGTTCAAGAAAAAAGAACATAAATAGAATTTCCATTGAAGTTAGTGTAATTGGCAAGTAGATTGTGATTTATCTTTAAAACCATGATTCAAAGTTATGGCTTTCTGTATAACCTCTCAAAATTAAAATTGTGTAGTTTCAACTCACAGGTAAATAGGATGATATTTTGGGGAGTGGCTCTAAATATGTCACTTTCTATCCCTCTTCTCTTATTTTATCTGTTCCTTGCTTCCTGCTTGCCATGCCTTCATTCATCACAGGCACCACAGCTATAACAGCAGCACTATTCTTCACTCTTAAATCATAGGCTGTCTCTTCCACTGTCAGGGCCAGTGTTTGATACAGGAAAAAGAAAACCCAGAACAGCACTTGCAATAGCACAAGCATCATAAATGTTTCCCAGGACTCACATCACACAATCCATTTTTGCCAAGACTAGGTACAGATCTCCTTGCACTACTGAATAGCAAATCATACAGCACCTGTAATTGTGGAGCATATGACAGTCACTGGCACATCTCTCCGTTCAAAAGGGACACAGATTTAGAGTAAACAGCTTCCTGAATGTAAATGATTTGGTTACAGTCACTTTAAAAAAGATCATCCAAACAAAGAAAAGGCTTTAAGTATGTCAAGGTTTGGGAGTTTGAATGTGACATGTGACGGTAATTTTTGCAGGAAGAAAATAGTCTTTCCAGATCATAATCTAATCACTTATCATATGTGTCATTGGTGTCTGAAAGAATTAAACAAAAGAAAACAAATTGTGGAGCTCAATTTCTCACTAATAATCTCAGCATCCATTTGCCCATTATTTCCTTCATTTATTCAACAGATATTGATTTTGTGATAGCCCTAAACATAATAAGCATTTAATCAGTATTTGATGAATTAATAAAAGAAATCACAAGCATATAAATGGAAGGCACAAAAAATGACATATGTATCTCTAAATCTTTTGGAAGCTTAAAATCTATTAGAAAAAATTAGACATATTCATAAATAACTTCTAAATAAGATAGGCACAACATCCATAATCCATGGTAACAATAAAATATATGATTTTCATTTATTATAGTGTAGTGAATTAAAAATATGGCCAAATTTGATAAATATATGCAGATGTTACAAGAATCATTTAAAAATTGTCGATGTCTTCCTATGATCTGTAGTTGAGCAAAGTTTGAGGTGTTTTTTTTTTTGTTTTGTTTTGCTTTTCTTACTCTTTGCAATGATGGCAACTGAGGTATCTCAGTTAAAGAAGAATAAAAGGAACTTACTGAACTTGAACTTGTGCTAGGTGAATTGGAGTAGGATTGAAGGAAGTGAGGCTTTGCTCTAAACTGCATGTTGTCAGAAAACACAGATAATCCTGTGATTAGGTGTCTTGGATTTCATCTAGAAGACGGGAGAAATAAAGCAAGACTAAAGCTTTACTGGTAAAGAAGCAATAGTCATTCATATTAGCCAGAATAGGAGTGTATTGGCTATGTTTGTATTTGTGTCTATTTTCTTTTTTCCTCATTACAGAAATTATTAAAAAGGGCATGTTGGGTGGGCAATGGTGGCTCAGTGAAACAGTTTTCGCCTACCATGCTGGAGACCTGAGTACTTCAATGTCTTAGCAATTTAGTAATGTGTTAGAAATAAAAAATTAACTAAAATCAACCTGAATGACACAAAAGCATAACTATTATATGATTGCATTTAAATAGGTTGGTAAGCAGACAAATCGAATCTATGGTGATAGAAACCAGAATACTGATTACTTTTTAGGGAAAGTGTGTGTCTGGGAAGTGACATGAGGGTGGCTTATAAAATGCTGGTTGAGCTAGTCATATTTATACAGATATATCATGTAGTATTAATTCATTGCACTGTACACTTAGGATTAGTATGCTTTTCTGCATGTATGGCATACTTCAAAAAACTTATGTAAATTGGAATAAAACATAAAAATTATTAAAATAAGTGTAAGTGAATCTGACAACTTTCAGATGAAAACTTGGTATATTAATATGACTTTCTCCTGAAGGCCACTTGCATGACATTTATTTCAGTTTTTACATTCAACATAAGTGGGGTAAGAGACATAACCAAGGACCCGTTAATGTAACAAACTGTTAGAAAATCCCCATTCTCACATACATAAACCTGAGAACTGAAACAGATGTATCTGTGCTGTTCTTTACAATAGCCACATGTGGTTATTGAGCACTTGAAATGTGGCAAGTCCAAATTGAGATGTACATTAAGTATATAATATCCACTGATTTTGAAAACTTGACATGTTCTAAGAGTATAAAGTATCTGAATAAATTTTGTATTGATTATATCTTAGTATTATCATATTATAGATACATCAGGTTAAACAGTATATAATTAAAATCTTAACCTTTTATTTTTTTTTGGAGTAGAAACTTGAAATTGTAGTTACACACGTTGTTTACATTTATGACTTATGTTATCTTTCTTTGGATGCCTATAGTGTACGGACAAGCTAGAAGTTCTCCAGGGATTGGCATTGAGGAAAGTGGACAGTAGTGTCCTTACTAAATAAATAAGGCACATATTTTGATTTCCCACATTCAACTTTGCATGAATTTTCACTGAAATGGAAAACTTAAAGCAGACACGTAGCAGAAGGAAAAGTACATAATTTCATCAGGATTACATGATATACCAAGACAGGCCAGATAAATTAAGTGACCTCAGCCTTAAGTATTGCTCAAAGAAAATCTTCATGAGGCCTCTGAACACTGAATATATGTATGAAAAAGATTTTCTATGGCTCCATCTGCTAGTCCTTCTATCTTCCTTTCTGTGATCTTCCGCAATGGAGCCAATATCAAAAAGCCCACCCAAAAGCAACAAGAAGACTTTTTTCCCAATACACCAACTCTATGAACAGTGCTTCCTCTTTTTTGTTCTCTCTTTTTAGAGATGGTGAGAGAAAATAATGTTTAATGGCAAAGATGAATCTGCATCATCATATACCCTGTTGGTTTGACAGGGCAGGATATAAAAGAATGACTAGTCATATAATAACACACATCTGCCACCCCTGGTTTGTTATAAACCTATCAATACATGAACTGAATTTTTTTTTTGCTTTTCTTTGAAATTTGAGGAATGGTATTACCTGAATATGGAAGAAGGGAAGGAGGGAAATACAGGTCCTTAAAGAAGAGAAAAGGAAGAGGAAAAAAATAGGGAAGAGAGAATCAGAGGCCACCTTCCATTTGATATAGATGACTTGAATCCCCAAGCCATGCTACTAGCCACATATCTCTGTTCATGTGTTGGAGGGACTGGGTTAATAAGAGGATAAAATACAGAAGTGACAGAAGGAACAGAAACTCAAGTCATGCTGTGACTTCCAAGTAACAGGGTAACTATATGCCAAGAGACAAAACTACAGGCCAAGAAATTACCCTGTCACAGCGGCTGCTGTAAAAGAGCAAAATTTAATAAAGTAATTTAATTAGATTATTTGTTACATTAATTAATATTGCCTGAATATCCAGTCTCTTTTTGGGTTTCCTCAAACACTGAGTGACATTTTAACATTCTTGTTAAATTTGGATTCTATATTGGAATTTTGGGTTCAAATCCTTGCTAAGTGTCTGTTTCCTCATTTGTAAATAGGAATTATGGGGAAAATGTTAGAAAATTCAACATAGTATTCTTAGGAGGATTAAAAATGCATATACTAATAATCCTCCTAAGATTATTATTATAATTATGTTTATTAATATATATAAAATACTTGGACCTCAACCTTGTGCATATGACTATATAATATTTACTGTTATAAAATATTTGCTATTATTTTTTATCCTTTTCATCCTTAGGATTATTATCTTCCTTATCATCTTAATTATCATTATACTATATCCAGTCTTAGTCTTATCCTCCTACTCGTTCCTTCATACTGACACCAACATGATCATTTAAAAAAAATAGAAGAGATCACATTACATATCAATTTAAAATTATGCAGTGATTCCCCATTACCTTCAGGAAAGTGGAATGTATGTAAGAGAAAAAATGAATATTTGTTGTAAAATCAGTATGCTTTTTCAAAGGAATAAGAAAATCTAATAAACCAAGAAATTGTTTTACTGCGGCAGAAATTCTCCAAAAGATTTCTTAATTTGCTGCTAAGTAATTGGGTGATTATGGGAAGGTCAGTTATCTTTGGGCTATTTGCTTATCTGTAGAAGAAGAAGAACAGATAAAGGATTTCACAGTGTTTTTGTAGAACCTGATCTTTATGATTCTCTAATTTTAATCATTCAATGTCTTCTACCTTAGAAATTGAATAAAATCATTCTATGATCACATGCATTTCTGCAGAATGAACCAATTACCATTTACTCTCTACAGTCTATCTTCTTAAATGTCTTCTGAATTTCCAACAGGCAAATAAAACATAATTTATGTATGGTATTTTAATTTTAATTTTTGAGTTCATCAAAGGCATATATAGAAATGTCCAATTGATTTTTCAATTAAATAAATTTTTATTTCTCTGTTCATTCTGCATAAAAAGAAGTATGTTAATTAAAAATAAATCTAGCGTACTTGGGTAGTTCAGTGGTAGAATTCTCACCTGTCATGTTCTGAACAAAATTCCCTATGAAATATACATCACATATCTGCCTCTGTGTGTGCATTTGTAGATATAATAATACATATATGTAGGGGAGATGCATAGAAAATAAATAAAAAATCTATACCCATATGTTTCAATTTGGTAAAGCTGACAAAATGCAATATACCAGAAATGATTGAGTTTTACAGTGATGATTTATTAGCCTGCAAATTTAAAATTCTAAGGCTTTGAAAATTTCGCTGTTAAGCCATCAATAGGATGATAGCTTCTCCGAAGACCAGTTACCCTGAGTTTGGACTCCTCCATCAGACTGTAAGACATGTGGTGATATCTGTAAGTCCCTCTCTCCCAGGTTTTACTGCTTCAGCTTCTGGCTTCTCTGTCTGTGGATTTTTCTCTAAACTTCCTTGGGTATTTCTCTGAACTTCGTCTCTTAGCTTCTCTATAGCTATTATCCTCTTATAAATGACTCCAGTAGGCGAATTAAGAACTACGTTGGTTGGGCAGGTGACATCTCAATTGAAATAACCTAATCAAAAGGTTCCACCTATACCCACAGGAATGGATTAAGAAAACATGGCTTTTTCTGGGGTACATAACAGATTCAAACTAATTACCACACATTGATTTTTATAACTGCAGGGAATATTAATTTGTGCATGTATCAGATTGAGAAAATAAATTTATTTATTCTTATTCTGAGTTAACTCATTAACCTAAGTTGACATTTTTGGAAATAGATGTTTTAAGCATACACAATATAAAACTTCGAGTGAAACTGTTTGCTTATATTTAAAGTTGATGCACCATGTTATATTTTATAATTTTATTTACAATTAAGACCATTCAATAAATAAGATACAAAATATTGTATATGTTAAGAGAACCAGAAGCACATATTCAACATTTTTACTGAGTATAGGTAAATAGTAAGGGTGTCCTTATGATTTCATTAAAATATAATTGCATTTGTTTCCTGGTGCCTGCCCATATAAAAAAATGCACACATATATAATTGCATTTCCCTTATTGCTCTTTGACCATAACATTCACACAAGCATAGAAAAGGTGTTTCACTTTCATTTTTATATTATTATGATTTCATAGCAACAAACCGTCATTAATTTTTTTGTGCAAAATTACCCAATAAGGTTTTCTTCAAAGAGTGAAGGAATACATATATTTATAATTTATTTACTATGTGGAAGAAACTGCCCCTTTGACTCATTTGATACCTGATTTCCAGATATTTCATTAAGTATATCAATTGATTTCATAAACATTCACCTATTTGTACTGTAGTAAGTCTCCCAGTCATTTTTGAGGTTTCGTTTTATGAGAGTTCACACTATAAAAGCTCAGTCATGAAAAGCAGTGTAAACCACAAATGAGGGAACAAAATGAATAACTCTTGTGAGTTAACTAAGAAAGTTGCTTCCCTGCTCTTCACAACCACTTTAAAGTCTTTCAAAAGTCTGTTGTTACTTTAGAGTAAAAGGTCTTACTTAGTAAAATAAGGTTTTTTTTGTTAAAAAAAGGAAATTAATAGAATGCCTTCTGACATTCTTTCATGGAAATAATTTGTTTTGAAGTTTTAAATCAGCATTTATCTTAAAATCTTATCTTGAGTATCAAGAATAACTTAATACACATTGTTTGCATGTTTGTAAAGGTGAATGGAGTTTCCATGATAAGATACCACACGTGTCTTAATTTTCATTCATGATGATGATGATGTCTATTTATTAGAGCATTTTTGCTAGATAAGTATTTTCAACTAATAATGTCTTACTTTAATATACATATCCCCTATAAACTCTCTGTGCCTCAATATCCTCATCCACAAAATGAGGAGACTACTCTGTACCTCACTGATATGTTACACAGATTAAAGAAGCAAATTATGGGAAACATTTAGGACAGTGGGCTCACAAATAACATTGGGGATGAAAAAATCCTAAAATATTACAGGAGTGGGTGACAGAACTTAACCAGCAAAAACTAAGTTACCCAGTTACAATATTGAGAGATGGAACACTGATCTAGCAAATTCATCCCTTGCAATTCTTCTCTTTAAGGAGTTCACTTCCAAGTGAGAATATATGGCATGCATTTATATTCTTCTTCAAGAGTTATATTTTCTCTCCCACCACCTGTCAAAATACAGTTCAAAGAAAATTAGGCCATCTGGATTTTGTGTGAATCTTCACATTAGTCCACTATATCAGTGACATCATGTTAATTTAAGTAAAGGAACAAAAATGTGGCAGGAATATTGGAGCCTTGGTAAGATGCATGCACAAGAAATGATGAAATATGAAGCCTATAACAATGAAGGGTCTAGCCCCGTGTGTGATATGTTTAGGAGTCTACTTTCCTGGGACACTGTTACAAAAGTAAAGAAAAATTATTGCTTTACACACCAAGTAGTACAATGCCTGCTAAGACTCTTCAGGATTACAGCTCTGACCCATTTGCCATTGGTCTTGAATAGAAGCCTTACATTAGAGCAGAACATCAAGTGGTGCAACCGGTTATCTTTGTTGAATGAAGAGATAATCCTATATATACAAATATAGACAGTGGTAAATGGCTTGGCACATTCCAAAAATATGGGAAGAGAAAGACTGGAGATCAGTGAAAAAGTGCTCTGGGGAAAGAGGCACGTTGATAATCCATAGAAAAGGATATGATATGGAAATATATATATATATATATATTTGGTATAACACCAACCACAGATAATCCACTACAGAAGAGGCACTAAACAAAAGAGTAGGCAAAATAATTCAGTTAGTTGGCACTTTCTAGCCATTGCCACCAGCCACCTCATGTCCAAGAGAGTAACTGTTGCAGGGATGGTGGTATTCATGACCTTAACAGTATAAGTATTGGCATCAGCTAATTTGGGTATGCCTCAGTCCAATGTCTGCATTGGCAGCAATATAGGCCTATGTTGAGATTTAAAAAGGTTCCAACCTTCAAGGAGACCAATCAGCAATTTGCTTTCAAGTTGATTACGTTGGTCCCCTATAATGACTGAAGGCTTTGGGGATGTTGTGATAGAATGTGTGTATTTTGCATGTGGGAAAACCATGTCTGTTTGGGATCCAGAGGATAGACTATTGGGGATTGAATCATGTTCCCCACAAAAGGAATATTCAAGTCTGTGCTGGTTTGAAACTATTATGGACTCCAGAAAAGCAATGTTCTCTTAATCTTAATCCAATATTGTGGGGGCAGACCGTTGGTTTAGGGTAGGATCTTTTGATTAGATTGTTTCAGTGGACATGTGAGTCTGCCCATTCAAGTTGGGTCTTAATTAATTTACTGGAATCCTTAAGGGAGCTCATGGAGAAGGAAAAGGTTCAGAACCACCATGGAGAGTAGAAAAGTGAAATAAAGACGCAGAATTTTTGAGATGCTAAACTAAGAGATGAAATCCAAAGTTTGCCCCTGGGGAAGCTAAGTGAGGGCCCACAGAAGCTCAGAGTGGAGGCCAATGAAACCAGAAACTGAAAACAACAAAAGCAGAGCAAAGGACAGCAGACATCACCATGTGCTTCTCCATGTGACGAAAAAAACAGAGAAGTGATTGGCCTTTCTAAAATGAAGGTATACTCTTCTTAATTTGGCCATGTTTATGGCCTTAGGACAGTGAGTTTGTAACTTAATAAAGCCCCTTTATAGAAGCCTATCCATTTCTGGTATATTGCATCTGGCAGCTTTAGCAAACTGATACAAGGTCCCAACCCTTGGTCCTGTGATATGAACCAATTTATTAATAGGACTTTTGAAGATGTGATTAGTTAAGATGTGCTGAAAGTGAATGAGGGGCTTAGTCCAAAGACTTACGAGTCCTTGTAAACTAAGGAAATTCAACATAGGGAAAAAAATTCTGGACAACAACCAGAAAATGAAAGTCTATAAACCCTGGAAAGAGGGTGATGCCACATTATGTATTGTCATGTGACAGAAAAGGTACAGCATAATTGCCAGCCAGTCATAAGATACTAACTCCGGGAAGCAAGCCTTCTATCTTTTGCAATCATGAAACAATGAATTCCCAATGTTAAGACAACACATTGTATAGTATTTGTTTTAGCAACTAGGAAATTAATACAAGGAGGAAGCAGTTGTCATGTGGTTATTTTGTGCTCTCTATTGACAAGAGACAAGGAAACAAGGAAAGTATTAACCACCCTGGCAGGAGTAATTGACTTTCATCATTATGATGATGAACTGGGGCTCAGAACACTTATGGATGAAGAGCTGGGCCAAAAATAGCAGATAAGCTACTTAGTCCAGGTGAAGTGCTCATTGGTTGTGCATGTGAAGGGGTCTAGAATGGTTAGTTGTGACTAGCAGAGAAGGAAGATGATGAGTTTCATTTGTGGCCCTAAGACCAGCTGCAAAGGTAGTGTTGTAATTTGTTCTATTCACCAATCTCTTGTAAGTTTCTCCAGGAAAAGACACACACAAAAAACAAGTAATCTGTCACCAGATTGGACAAATGAATTATAGGAAAGAATTTGATCCAAGTGGTGCTAAGAGTAGACTGTGCAAGCTGTGGTACACTGCCTAGATTTCCCCTTCAGGAAAGTGGCACACATTCACTATTGGGAGAATTGCAGTAATAGCTCCTTCTTAAGGGAAACCTGTATCCAATGTGTTTGTCCTTTTGTAGTATAAAATCCCTAAACATCCACCTCTTATGGAAATTCACTGAAGGGTAACCCCACCTCCTGAACTTCCTTCCTGGGTCAGCTTAAGTCTCAGTAACAAGTGCATTTCAATTCTCCTTCTACCCAATCGTACTTTCCTCTCTTGTATGTGTTTTATTTTTATTTTTTTTTTCATCTTTTTTTTTTGGACTATGCAGTCCAGAAATTGAACCTGGGTCTTCTGCATGAAAGACAAGCCTTCTACCACTGAACCACCCATGCACCCTCTTGTATGTGTTTTTGTTTGCTTTGATTGTTTTTTTCTCCTTTGTAAGCACACCCCAATAAAATTCCTGCTTTGAAAATTTCGGTCTTATAGGCGATTTCCTGGGGAATCTGATTTAGAACACCTGCTGTTATAACACCCCATGGGGAAAACAGAAAAGCAAAGATATCATTAAAATAAAAGGAAGAAAATGCAATATAAGAAATACAACGTACAATCCAAAGCAAAGATCTGAACATACTGCTATAGGACATGAGTCCGAGGAGCAAATACATTATTTCTTCTGCCCACAGGTCAGAGAGGCAGTCATAAAAGGCTTTACTCTTTACACCTGGTATTGCTAATCTAGCTCCTGTCTATAAAATTGATGTCAGTACTTGGAGGCCTAAATAAATACTGCTGCTGTGACTCCATACCTACAGGCACATATAACCCTTTTGGGTCTTTGAGAAATTCGTATCTACTTTTTTGTATGTTTTTCATTTGAGGGCAGACTTTAAACACCATCCCTTTGATGCAGACATTGTATACATTATTATAGTGTCCACTGAGTCTGAACACCCGAATCTCTTCTGCCTTTCACAATTGTGGGGACCAAAAGCACCAGTAGGGTCAGTCTTCTGGGTTTCGATGAAACTAAAATAAGGATTATAATATTTTGCCCATTATTTTTTGGTTTTGGGTTGGGGAACCTTTGTTCCTCCCTCACATATCTGGGACCGCAAGGTAAGTCTTTTCTCTTTAGGCATAATGAAGACTAACTCAAGATTTATATTTCATTATAATGCTAAAAAACACTTCCACATTTGCATTTTTACATTATTATTACAGCGCTGTCTTGCAATAGCTTAACTATGGGAAAAGTTCAATGTGCATGGTTTTGAACAGATTTTGTTTGCATATCAATCTTAACAATGGGCAGATGATTTGTCAGAAAATCTTGTCACGTTCCTTTAAGATTTCTGAGGAGCCTTTATTCTGCCCCTTCTCCCCAGGCCCGAGGACCAGGATATAATTCCTTGAAATAGTTGCTGAAATGCAATAGATATAAAGTGATTAGCACTGAGTATGTCAAAGAAATTGGCATGAAGGAACAATATGGGCATGCACTGAACAATAATGCAGCCACTAGCCACATGCTTCCACTTAAATTAATTCAAATTAATAATTCAATTATTCAATCACGCTAGCCTCACTTGGATTGAATGCTCAATAGCACAAATAACTTATGGCTACTATATTAGCACAAATACAGAATATTCTTATTATCATGGACTGTTTTGTTGGACAGCATTAGACATTGGCAGTTCATGAGATGATGCCAGGATTTAAGGTGGAAAAGAAATAAACTAGGTATCATCTTCAATGAAAGCATGAAAAATAAGGGAGATAATTCATGTTTCTCAGGAGAGAGTTGTTCTCCTACAGAACAAGAATGCTTGCAAATGAAAGCCACTACCTGGAAATAGGTATGTCTGGATGCTTAAATTCATCAATCTTGGTAGAAGGGTGAGATGGCAAATCAGGACCCAAAACCCTTGATTCACCACATTAAATAGCTGCAAGCACACACAAATTTATACATACACAAACATCTCAGATTTCTTTTTCCTCCTTGGCATAACAAGAATCCAATGTTTATGAAGGACAAAGCTTGTTTTACTATTGATCTTGGTGAACAAACAATGGCCCATTTGGTTCTTAAAATTGATGGATTTCGTCAGATTATTGGATATAATGATTAAGTAGAAAAAAAGATGTATATTTTCAGAGGCTTTTGAAATGCATCTTGAGTGTAGTACAGTTCTAATTACCAACTCAATTGGAGCATAATTTTTCTTTTGAAAATCAAAACACAGTATTGAATTAAATACTTATAAATTAATGCAGTTCATATTTTGTAGTATTATGGTGCATTTCCAACATTTAGCTCAAAAGTAACTTCTGTCAACATCCGTGTTACATAATGAACTATGATTTTTGGAAAATAAATTGATCAAATACCTTCAGATAATTTTTCTTTTAAGCTTATGACACAACTTTGATGTTCAGAATACAGTACTTACATGAAGAGCACATACAAATCTATCGAGCATTTATTGAAAGTGATCTTATTTTTTTCCATTACCCCCCAAATATATCAGAATATATGGGTGTGAAAAAAAGAAACTTAGGCTGGAAAAATTGTCTTCATTAAGTATGACTTGGGTTAGCTGCCTATTTTGCAACGATGGCCCAGCCTCTGGAAAAAGCCATAAAATGAAGACACAAACCCTGATTGGCCATTTTGTTTCTGTCCCTGTCCTTCTTATAAGAGCTAGTGGTCCTGACATAGACAACTGATCCAAGATTGAAAAATAAGATTTCTTTTCCACAAAATCTAAAATACAGACACAGATGAACAGAAATGTTGTCAGAGGCAAGTGTCATTAATGTCAATTCTCTTGGAGCAAAATGATATCCTGTTGCTAAAATCTTGGCATAGATTCTAGTTCCTTCTCTCATGAGCCTTGGCTGTTCAACTGACTCTTTAATTCCAGAGATATCCGCAGTGCCTTTCTATTTATATTCACCTGACTCCCCTCACCCCCCACATTTTTGGTTCTGTTTAACCTTGGTTTCTGCTGCTAAATCCAAAAGGAACTACTAATAAGAATCTCAGAACATGAAATGAATTGGTGGTCTACACTAGAAGGAAGTAAACAGAGTTTGAAAATTTTCAATTAGAACTTACTTTCAATCAGCTTTTAGCTGCCTTATCAATTGTCTATAGACAAAATGTGGTGTTATTTATTTTTTATTGATTTCAAGCAAACAAATTTAGGAGTATAAACAATGTCTATAAGTATGAGAAGTTTTGAAAAGCTTAATGTGTGTGATCATCAGCTAGTAATTCCATCAAACACTTGGTTTGTATTACAGGGTTTGATAACAATGAGGTTCAATAAATCATTTGTAATTAATTTATTAACTATACTGCTATTTCCACTGCTAATATAATACATAGCTTGTTTCATCTACTTTCATTGTGCTTTCAAATAAACTGAATAATCCCTGGTGATCTTCTTATGTCCTCAGAAGCATGCTTCCTTTGAAATCCCATGGTTTAGTTGAAGAAGAAGCAAATTCTGAGCCTTTATGAACCAAGAAGTAAACAATTGAATCTGTGCAGGTGATGATTGTGAAAAACTGAGGAGAAATTGTGTTGTCTGAAGGAGCAAGTAGCACTCAGATGCAAAGTTTCTCGTAAGAAATACAGGACCACTATGCTAACATTACGGAGATCAATTTTTTTTTTCATGTTAATGGCGCACTATCAAACTTCTCTCTTTGAGTATTTCCACTGGGATGACTACCAGCATTCTACAACCAAAGAGTAAACCAAAGAGCTTTTTAAAAAAGGAAGTCCTTATCTATATTATACTTACACTATGAATGTTTGTTCACATAAATATTTTATGTGAATGATTCCATTTATTGCTCTCATTTGACCCCATTGAGTGCTGTTGATTATTTCAAATTTTAATCTGGGAAATGTGTACCCCCTCTAATGACTTGCGTGATTTTATATAAGCCAAAGGGCTTTCTACTCTATCTAATTTCCATTGCTGTCTTAACAGAATCAGTTATCTAACTTACTCATGGATTGATTGGCATGAGCTTTAGCACAGAATAATTTTCTTTTATGCGTATGAAAATTTTCAAAAAAGAGAGCAGAGCAACAATTGCATAAATTGAGGAAATATAGTTTAATTAAATATTTAAATATTTATTTAATAATTACAATTCCAGTCAACAAAATTAGGACATACTAATACCAACAAATTTTAAGAGGCTTTGAATGGAAGAGCCAGCATGAAAGAAATCGATGTTTCCAATTTCTAGAAATTCTGATGGTGCTAATGGGCAACATATTATTAAATGGCATTTTCTAAATACCCCAAGACATATAATCTCCAATTAATGAGCCAGCACATGCATTAAACTGTTCTTTTTCATATGGAAATCTCAGTGCTCACTGTTGCCATAATGTATAGAAGGATAAAAGAAAGGGTTGGATAATATAAAATATGTACTTTTAATTTGTACTCAAAAATGTAAAAACTTTCATGAAGCTGTATCCAAAATATGTCATTTGCTATTGTAGCTGTGCTGAATGCTAAACATAAAGAAGCACCGTCTATATGATATATACCATACACACATGCATGCATATATAATTTTTAAGGATGGTATGTTGTGATGGTTAACTTCTGGTGTCAACTTGGCCAAGTGATGGTGCCCAGTTGTCTGGTCAGGCAAGTAATGGCCTAACCATTACTGCAAGGGTATTTTATGACTAGTTGATAAATCAGAAGGTTGGTTTGTTAAATCATCAGTCAGTTGGTTGCAGCTGTGACTGATTACATCTACAATCAACTACAGGCATATCTCCCACAAATGAGATAATCCATTTGGCTGGATTTGATCCAATCAGTTGAAAATGTTTTAAGGGAGAAGAGAGCAATCTCTCCTGTAGAGTTTGTCAAGACCTGTCATCAGAGTTGCTAGCCTTGCAGCCTATGCAGCAGATTCAGGACTCTTGCATACCCACAGTTGCATGAGACAGTTTTATAAATCTTATATTTACAGATCTCTCCTGTTGGTTCTGTTTTTCTAGAGAACCCTGACTAATACCTATGACTTCTTAATTGAATTGCACTAATTTTTTTGTGTTCTTTAATGTGCTTGAACCATCTGATACATCATTGGAAGGCCATATGCATATACAATGTCAATACAAGTCATTAAACAGCTAAAAATTGTGAACTATTACTTTTATATAAGCTTATATGATGGCAAATAACTCATCATATTAATTTATGTCACTGAATTAAGCTATTTAGAAATGGTAATCTTACCAAAGGTATTTATCTAAATCTAACATAGACAATAGTCATTATAAAAATTATGCATGGCTAATTACGTTTTTTGTTTTTAATGACAGAGCAGCATGTTCAGATCCATGCCTCACTTCAGAAATAGTTGTTTTTAAATTCAAGGTGCAGGGCAGGTCATGGAGGCTCAGCAGGTAGAGTTCTCACCTGCCATAACAGAGACCCAGGTTCGATTGCTGGTTCCTACCAATGCAATTAAAAAAAAAAATGAAAATAAAAATAAATAAATAAATACATTTTCTTTAATACAAAACCTATTATACCAGTACAGGTCCATTATGTAGTATATTCCATGCGAAATCCAAACCATAACGTTGTATAAATCTGCAATTTTGTCTTTAAACATACATTCTCTTGGGTTTGAGGATTTTCTCATATATTTCCATTTTTACAGACCACAGCACACCAGAGCAGGCTGCCACTGGGACCAAGAGAGCCATCCTTAGCTGTCAGATGGCACAAACCCAGTGATGGAGCATTCTTTATTAAACTGCTAGAATTCAAAGACCTAAGTTTTGAGGTCCCTGCATTACATTATTACAAATTGAGCATCTTTATCAGAAGGCAGTTCAAAAACAGGAAGCATGTTTGACCCTATTTAAAAACATTTCTGACATCGAGTGTGATGAACTGACAGCACAGGAAACCAAAATCACGTACTATTGTTGGATAAGAGAAACCCTTCAGGAAACGACTGTGGTCGAATTTAATGTTCTTTAGTTTTCTTTATTCCTTTGAGCATTTCGAATGCTCGTAAAGGAAAAGTAATCAGAATTCTAAGAAAATTTTGGATTTGTTTCAAATTGTAGAGAATAAATAGCATAAGGAAATGAAGAGAAAAAAAAAAAAAGTCTGTGACTAATTATTCCAGAACTACATTTGCAGTGCAATATTAAATGTCCCCTAAAATAGCAGACAGACATCTTAGGGAGAGGAAAATAAATTCTGTCTTGTAAACTTCAGCATTTGATGTCCAGTGAAAAGACAAAGTAGGTTAACCGCTCAGGCTTCTCAGAATGACTAATGACAATGTCAGATCTATTTTAGAAGGAGATATCATTGTTGTCAAAGAATCTTGAGGTTCATGAGCCTTTTTATTGAAAATACACAAAGAAAAGGAATGATCAAGGTCACCATTCACTGTGAACACAAAACAATGTAATGACATGGACTACTGGAAACCTCAAAAAATTTATCAAGCAGGAAAAATTAAATTACAAAGAACAAGAATACCATGAAAGATCATAAAAAAAGAGAGGAATAATTAAAAAATGTAGACTAGCACATTTTTAACATCAAATCCTTCATGCTATTTTCCAGACGGACATATGGGAGTAGTGAATTAATCACAAACACTGTGCTTTAGTCTCTTTGAAAGTTAGTTAGTGTTTTATTTTACTAAGTAATACATTCACCTGGTTAGATTCCTCAAATGTACATGATCCTAAATTACCTGCTATATACCTTATCAGTGTACATTGGGTAATGAAGCCTTGAGGCTATTGTTGATAATTATCTAATATATTGAGAGAAAAAAAAATAGAAATAATGATGAAGGAAAGAATACAAATTTTATTGATCAGCATAACCATCAGACATGATGAAAGAAAAAATTTGTAAAGGGCTGATTAATAGGAAAAGGAAGGGAGGGAGAGAGGGAGGGAGTAGCTTTCCATTGAATTAGTTTTTTAATGAATAGGTAATTTTACATAAAACACAATATTTCAAATGAGTCCACTTTTAGATGTATTCCTGTGAACAGTAAGTATTAACTGTTTTAAGGATGAACAATTTTGAGAAATTGTTTTTAAAATTATCGACCTAAATTTAATTGGCTGTGTTTTTGCATACATTTTGTTGAAATCATTTTTCATGGAATAAAATAAGGAAATCAGAAATAGTAAAGGAAAATATCAACACATTATGCTGAATTCATTCTTCATTTCCACATCAGTTTTAATATTTTTTAATTTCATTTTATTATTCTGTGTTCATTTTGTTTTATCATTTTAACATATATGATGTCAAAAATGTAGCCACTAATTTCTAGGCAGAAGACTGAAAAGTTTTCTGGGTTAAAAGTAAGCTAAGTTATGCTGTGCTAACAAACACAAAACATGTTTATTTCTCTCTTGACAGTTTTGCTCTTTATCCAGGCAATTCTCCAAGTCATTCCTCCATGCAGCGATTTCATCTGAATGACTCTACCATCTCGTTCTTGGGTCTTCTCCAAAGTCTTCTTGCCAGAGGAAAGAAAAACCTGAAACATTGAGATTTTTGCTATCTAAACTTAGAGTGAATGGCCCTAATTTAGTGGCCAGAATTTGCCATAATCTTATGTAATTTCAACAAAAGTTGAAAAATACGGACTGTTGGTCTTTTATGTCTTGAAAAACTTCACCTTTTCATAGCCTACCTAGTATGAAAATGTTAGTGTAACTATTGAAATTTTTGGATTTTTATCTACCAGTTTGTTTTCTCTCATTTCTTTGTTTCTGTTTCTTTTCTTCCTTTTGTTGACTATTTGTATTTTACAGTCAACTTTAATTTATCTATTCACTTTTTAAAATGTTTTTTAGAGTGGTTTATCTAGTGATTATAACATATATATTCTGAATTATAGTCTAATTAAAGTTAATATCTACCACTTGCTTGAAAAATGGAGTAAACTTGAAACCACACAGTCCATTTAGCAGTCCCATTTCACTTCATGCCATCATTTATGCTTTTGATTTGATGTAAATATTAATGCCTCAAATACAATGTTACTTTTGTGTTTAATGCCATTGTATATATTATACAGAAATCAAGAGGAAAATTTACATTTTAATTTACCCACATATTTTCTAGAGTTAATACTTATTTATTTCTCAGAGAAGATAAAAGTTTCCCTGAAAAACACCATTTTGCATTATTTGTATTGCAGGTATGCCAACCAAAAATGTTCTTATTTTCGTTTACCTGAAAATGTCTTTTACATCAATACTTAAAGAATGTTTTTGTGCTGCATTAAAATTTGTGAGTTGACAGTTTTATTTCTCTTAGTACTTAAATATTTTCAATATTTTGTAGACTCTATTCTTATTTATGAGAAATCAATGGTCATTGGAATAGTGTTTCTCCTCTATACAATGCCATTTTCTTCTGGCTGATCTCAAGATTTATGTTTACTTGGCATCAAGCAGAGTAACCATAGTGGGCTTGGACAAGGCTTTCTTCACATTTGTTCTTCCTGAGGTCTGCTGAGCTTCTTAAATATGTAGACTTATGTCTTTCATAAAATTATCAAAATTTGAGACTATCATTTCTTTACATTTATTTTCTTGCACATTCTCTCTCCTCTATCTATATGAAGCTCTGATTATACATATGTTGATTTTTTTTTATATTGTTCCACTGATTTCTGTAACCTCATTAATTTTTGAAACTCTTTTTCCTATGCATTATATTTTAAGTTCTAAAGCTTCCCTTCAGTTATTTTATTTTATTTTTTTAGGGTACATGGGCCAGAAATCGAATCCAAGTCTCCCATATTGAAGGTGAGCATTCTACCACTGAAAAATTAACTTGATTAATTTTTGTAAGTTCTATTTCTTTCGAGTATCTCCTATCTTCCCATGCATTACAAGCATGGTTTCCTTTACTTCAGTGAGCATGGTTATAATAGCTATTTTAACTTCTTTCCCTGATAATTCTAAAATCTCAGGATTGATTTCTATTATTTTATTTTTTTTGAGAGTGGGCTACATTTTCCTAGTTCTTCATTTGTCTGATAATTTTGGATTGTATCCCAAGTGTGATATTGTAGAACAGTAGATTCTGTTATATTTCTCCCAAGAGGGTTAATAATTTTATTCAACAGGTAATTAGTTTGGGTGTACTGAAGTTGAAAATTCTATATCTTGTATAGGAACATGCATCTTAGTTCAGTTCTTTTTTCCCTTCAAGGGGAGCTATTTGCTGTATAACCATACATGGGTGGGACTGTAGTCAACAAAAGATTTGTGCAGGATTTAAACAGAAAAGTTTGGCTCCTCCCTTTATAGAAGTCTCATATTACATTTTAGTAGCTGTGGTTATCCTATTCCGTCCTGTGGGTCTTCAGTCCTGAAAGACTGTGACTTAATACAATTTTAGCCACCCAACAATGATGACTATAGCATGCTGTCCTACTAAGTTAGAAAAAATAAAAAGGGAAGACTACCACATGCTGGTTGCTTCATCCAAGTTTTTACTCTTCCACAGTTTGTCTACTTTTGTTCACTTCCAGAGCCTTTAGGCAGTTCCTTGAATTCTCTCAAGAGTTTATAATTGATATCTGCAAGAGGTTCAATTTATTAGGAAATTACTTGGTCGTACTGTAAGTGAAACACAGTGTAAACGTCTATCTGTGCAGAAAGGAAGGAAAAACTCAATATTGGTGGCTCTTGAACTGCCCTCTAAAACTTGGCTCAGTTTACTCCAAACCCCTTTAGAGAAGGTATTATAGGAGGAGATTCTGTATAAGATAAATTATATACTAAAGTAGTTTTCCACTTAATTAGCATTTGGTGAAGTGTACAGAAATAGATATTTAAAAACTGTTAGATCAATGTTCTTTTTTTTTCTTGCATGGGCAGGCACTGGGACTCGAGCCCGGGTCGCCAGCATGGCAGGTGAGAATTCTGCCACTGAGCCACCGTTGCACTGCCCCATCAGTGTTCTTTAAAGACTGATGAAACACTTTTTATCTGAAAACTAGCAGACATTTCTTGAATTTGCTAATTGAACTCTCTAAGTATATGTACCTAAATTATTAGACCAGTATATCACATTTTAATACAGCAATTAATGTACTAAAGTGTGAGATAACTTTAATGTATAGTTGCTTGAGTTCATTTTGACATCTTTTTTACTACAACATTAGTAAAGAAAGAATATGAATAGATTTTTTCTGGTAGCAAGCCAGATCTTCAAAGGAAGTACTTCACCTTCTTGAAGTGAAATAATAAGAATTATTTCTTAGGGCACAAAAATCCTCAGTTACAAGAAATTTTATTGAGTCAACTGTAACTGATGAAATGTATAATAATGTTTATCTTTTACTTCCAAAAAATATTTAAAAAATTGTTTTGTGAAAATGTATTTTTAGCCATGAAGTAACATTACTTGGGATGATGTTAAAAAAAGATATTAACTTATTATTATAAATGAAATATACAATATGTACTATAACAAATGACTTCATTATGACCTCCATTTACCTTCCCTGGCTGCATATACAAACATTTGAATATCTTTAATCTATAATTTATAATTATAGATTATTAATTATATAATTTATATAACTAAAATATATAAGGTAAATTAAATTGGGAGACAAAGTACAATGACATGATACCAACATAGAATTACTGAATCTTTGGTTTTTACTCTAAGTGGTTGTTGAACATACTAAACAAATACAAAAGAAAAAGCCTCATTTTTTCAAAGATTAAATTTACATATTAAAAATTAACCTAAATTTATTATATTGTTTTTTACTATGTTATTTTTTCCCATGGTTTTCTGAAGCTACGTATTTTGACTAATTGCTTTTATTTTTTTGTATGCTGTTTGGCGGGGTCACATTTCCTTATTTTTCCATGTGAGTATCCCATTATCACAGCACCATTTGTTGAATTTTTGTTTGTTTTGTTTTGTTTGCTTGTTTGTTTGTTTTGGGGGAAGTTCATGGACTGGGAATTGAACCCTAGTCTCCCATGACACGGCAAGTGAAAATTCTACCACAGAACTACCCTTACACCCCCTTGACTAATTGATTTTAAGAGTAATATTATTGTAGCTACAAACTATAGTCACAAGAAAGTTTACAATAAACTTTTCTCCTATCTTCATAAACCTAAAAGCATTTTTGCACTTTGTAGTTTTATATCCACTAGCATATTATTCCTAAAATGGCTTACTTGAGAGTCTTTGTCTATGGTACTTGTCTAAATATTTTTATTTTACTCACGGGATATTAAATGTCAGACATAATAAGAAGTGCTTGTACCTATGTTGAAATCCTTTATAAAATTGGCCAAAAGAAACTACCACCTGCCCTACCCCCAAATGCATACATGCAAACACAGAGTGACAGAAATGTCTAAAATAATTCCAAATTACCCCTACCTTTTTGGTTTTCATAAGGAGTGCGATGACAGTCTAGGTCATACCATGTCTTTTCATTCCATATCTGTTCTTACAACAGTCTTTAGAAACATTGGCTTGGGGTTGACTTCCACAGCATGGTGCTATAAAGCATCTTCTATAAAAATCTTCCCCAGAAATAGAGCAAATAAAAGGACACAGATCCCATCTGCTTATAACTCTCAAGGATGGTAGAAACTGGAAAAGGACTCCACAAATACTGTATCAAAGAGAAAGGAAAGTGTCAGGTAGAAAACTCCTGTCCCAGACATGTTGGTCTGCTACCTCTCTCTCACTCAGTCTCATGCATCTTGGGAGATGCTTATAAGGCAGTGGCCCTCTGCACACCAGATACCGCAGTGACAGAACTTTGTACATGTCCAGACACAGGGACCCAAATCCACAGAGACTCAGTGAAGAACACAAATCAGTGATAAATGCTGAATACAAAAGTTCCTATAGAAGGAATAAAAAGAGAAAGAGAGAAAGATCACTGTAAAATAAAGGCTAGAAAGTGCTTGGCTCACTCAATCCAAGCCAAGATGATGACTGGGCCACCTAAACAAAAGATAGAATTTTCTAGAGCAACCCACCTTTCTAGATTGAATCCATCTGGCTACCCAGGGTGAGAAAACCTAATGGGGAAGAAACTGTTGATAAAAAATTCTCACAGAAGATAAAATGGAAGGGAAGTGTGGTTAAATAGAATTGCTATAAGTCAAGTAGGTCCCAGAATTGAAAAAAGTAAGAAAAACAAGGCCCTGTGCAAGGAAGAAAATTTAAACAAATTATAGGAGCCAGAGAGAAATTCTACACAAAAACAAACAGAACAGACCAATATTCCTGGAGAAGAAACAGAGGAAAGGATGCTTTCTCCTGGAGGTGAAACAATTACACAAAAATGCAAAATCATAAAAATTAGACCATATATCCAGGGCAAGATTCAAATGAAGAGCTGAGAAAATCTGATCAATTAAACACAGGCTATTCTAAAAGCCTGGAATAATAGAATAAGTGGACCAAGTGTTAAGAAGAGTCTTAACACAAAGCCAATAAACAAACAAACAAATGAATAAAACATAAAGAAGAGGGTAAAATGGCCTTTACAGTTAACTCATTAAAATAATCAGATGCATAGATATCAGGAAACATTTACAAGCCATACTAAGAAACAGGAAGTTATATATCAGTCAAAAAAAATTAAAACTCCAGAGATGACACAGGATTTGGAACAATTAATTAAGATTTTCAAACAAGTCTCCAAAATCAATTCGAGAAGATGAAGGAAAATATGAAGAAAGAAAGAAAGGATATTAAGAAGAGTGTCTGTGATCATAAATTTTTTTTTGAAAGTATGAAAAGAAACGTAACAGAAATTATGAGGTTGAAAGTTACAACAGTAGAGATTAAAATACCCTAAAGGCATACAACAGCAGATTTAAACAGGCAGAAGAATCAGCACACTAGAAGAATGGACCATTGAAATCATATAGTCAGAAGAACAGATAAAAGAATAGAAAATATTGAGCAGGGTCTTAGGGATTTGAGTGACAGCATGACATGCACAAGCATAAACATCACAGATGTCTCAGAAGGAAAAGAGAAGGGAAAAGGGGCAGAAATAATATTTGAGGAAACAATGGCCCAAATTTTCCCAACTCTTATGAAAAATATTAATAAATAGATATATGTGCATATATATGCAATATATATGTGATATATATATATATATATATCAAAGAATCACAGCATACTCCAAACAGAATAAGCCCTAATATATCACTCCAAGACACATACTAATCAAAATGTCAAATGCCAAAGATAGAAGCAAAATTCTGAAAGCAGCCAGAGAAAAGCAGTCAGTCACATACAAGGGATCCTTAAGGACTTTACATGTCAATCTCATCAGAAACCATGGAGGCAAGAAAGCAGTGGTATGACATATTTAAGGTACTGAAAGAAAAAATTATAAGCTGGGAATTTTTTATCCTACAAAACTCCCTTCATAGATAAGGGGGATTTGAAAATATTTACAGATAAACAGAAATAGAGTTCATCCATAAGAGATCTACCTTTAGGAATTATTAAAGGAAGATCTGCAGGTTGAAAGAAAAAGACAGGAGAGAGTGACTTGAGTAGTTTGAAGAAATGAAGATTACAACTAAAGGTAAATAAAAGTTAAATTCAGGGGGAACAATGGTAGTTCAGTGATAGAATTCTTGCCTGCCATGCAGGAGACCCAGGTTTGATTTCCGACCCATGCACTTCCCCCTCAAAACAAACTAGCAAACAAAATACCTACTAAGAAAAAATTAAACAAATGTTACTGCAATAATGGTATACTCACATAGAAAAAGAATGAAATGTGACCCCTGCCATACAGCATGCAAAGAAAAAAAACAAAAAAGGTAAATGCAAAACCCAATAGTACTGTATCCTCAATATACAATTGCACTCTTTAATTCCTGCAAGAATCAGAATACAATTGGACATGAAAAAGGCATATTTCCTGATAATGGAACATGAAACATATAAAGTGGTAAAGTGAAGGAAAACAACATAAAAAGGAGAAAGAGGGGAATATGGGAGCAGAGAGCATGTATGCTATTGAGGTTTCATTGATATATTTTCAAATTAATAGTTTTCCATCTAAGATTTAGGATGATAAAGGATCTAACTTTCATCATTGTTATTCAACATTGTATTAGATGTTCAAGACAGAGCAATTAGTCAAGAAAAAGAAATAAATATCATTAAATTGGAAAGGAAGAAGTAAAACTTTCACAATTTGCAGAAGGCATGACTTTATATATAGAAAGTCCACCCAAACAACAAAGCTACTAGAGCCTATAAATGTGTACAGCAAAGTGGTGGTACACAAGGTCAACTCGCAAAACCAGTGTTTCTATACACAAGCAATGAACAATCAGAAGAAGAAATCAAGAAAAAAAATCCATTTACCATAGCAAATAAAGGAATCAAATATCTAGGAATAACTTCAACCATGGCTGTAAAGGAATTGTACACAAAAAACTATTTGACATTGCTAAAAGAAATCAAAGAAAATGCAAATAAGTGGAAGGATATTCTGTGTTCATGGATTGGAAGTCTAGATATTGCTAAGATGTCAATTCTACCAAAAATTGTTTTCAGATTCAACACAATCTCAATAAAAATTCCAAAAGTTTTCTTTTCAGAAATGCAACAGCCAATCAGCAAATTTATTTGGAAGATTAAGGGGCCATGAATAGCCAAATGATCCTGTAAAAAGAAGATGGAAGTTGGAGGATTCACATTTCTTGTTGTGAGATATTATACTATGAAGGTACTGGTACAAAGATAGATATGTTAGAAAATGCATTCAAATTGAAAGTTCAGAAATATACTCTCAAATATATGGCTAATTGATTTTTTGTTGTTGTTGTTTTTCACATGGGCAAGCAGGGAAACAAATCCAGATTTTTTGCATGGCAGGCGAGAACTCTGCCACTGAGCCACCTTTGCCAGCCCACAGCAATAGTTTCTTCAACGAATGGTTTGGGGATAATTGGATATCCATTTGCAAAAGAATGAAAGGGGATCATTTTCACACCATATACAAAAGTGAACTAAAAATGGATCAAGCACCTAACTGCAAGTACCAGATCTATAAAACTCCAAGAAGAAAATGTAATGAAGCATTTTCAAAATCTTCTACTAGGCAATATTTTCCTAGACTTTATACCAAAAACCCAAATAATGAAAGAAAAAAATACATAAATGGCACCTCTTCAAAATTAAAAATATTTGTGCATCAAATATTTTGTCATGAAAGTGAACAGACAACCTACTCAATGGAAGAAATTTTTTGGAAAACACATATTCTGATAAGGGCTTATTATAAAGAATTTATAAAGAAATCCTACAACAATAAAAAAGACACACAGCCCAATTATGAAATGGCCAAAAATTCTACGTAGACATCTCTCCATAGGTTCATTTCCTGGTGCCTGCTCATGCAAAAAAATGAGCCATCTCTTCACAGAGGACGTACAAATGGCCAAAAAGCACATGAAAAGATGGTCAACATCAATAGCTATTAGAGAAACACAAATCAAAGCTGTGATGAAGTACCATTTCACACACGGTAGAATGGCTACTATTACAAAAACAGAAAACAACAAATGGTGGGGAGAGTATGGAGAAATAGAAACGCATATTCATTGCTGGTGGGCTATGTAAAATGGTGCAGTCACTGTGAAAGACACTTTGACAATTTCTCAGGAAGCTAATTCTAGAATTTTCATATGACCTGTAAATCTTGTTATGAGGTTTATACCTAGAAGAGTTGAAAGCAGGAACTCAGACATTTGCACACTTATGCTCATAATTCACAATTATTCACAATTGCCAAAAGATGAAAGGAACCCAAGGAAATTATGGTAAACTCTAGAAAAGCCATGTTTTGATCCTGATCCATTCTTGTGGGGCCAGATTCATCATTTAGGGATTAGATTTTGATTGGATTATTGTGTGCAGATGTGATATTCCAATTGTGGGTGTGGCATCCATTTAAGGTGGATCTTGATTCATTTACTAGAGGCCTTTAAAAGGGGGAATATTTTGGAGAAACCTCAGATGCAGACACTTGGAGAACAGAAGCAGTAGAGCTGAGAGACCTGAGAGAGCCAACACAAGACCCAGACATTTGGAAATGCAGGGCCTAGTAAATGTTGTCCTATGTCTTCCCATGAGATGCTAAGCAAACTGGAATGTGGAGAGAGCCAAAAGAAGTCAAAAGATGAAACCCAGCCAAATGAGGAACCCCCACCCCCGCCAAGAAATAGAGGCTGAAAGCAACAGCGCTCAAGAGCAAGGAACCAGCAGATGCCAGTCACTTGCCTTCCCAGCTGACAGAGGTGTTCTAGACAGAATCAGCATTTTTTGAATTAGGTATCTTTCTCTTGATGCCTTAGTTTGGGCATTTTTTAATAGCCTTACGACTTTAAACTTCAACTTAATAAATTCCTTTTTTATTTTTTTTTGTATGCTCTATGATGGAAGTCACATTTCATTTTTTTTCCATGTGACTAGCCCGTTATTGCAGCACCTTTTTATTATTTATTATTATTATTATTTTTTTGGAAATTCATGGCTTGGGAATTGAACCCAGGTCTCCCTCATGGCAGGTGAGAGTTCTACCATTGCATTGCCCTTGCATCCACAGTAAATTCCCTTTTAAAAAGCTGTTCCATTTCTGGTATATTGCATTTCTATAGCTTTAGCAAATTAATACACCAAGTGTCCATCAACAGATGAATATATAAGCAAAATGTGTATATGTATACAAGGAGATATTATTCAGCCATCAAAATAAGCAAAGTCCTGATGCATGAACCAACATAGATTAAACTTGAGTGCATTATGCTGAATGAAATAAGCCAAACACAGAAAAAAACAGATGTTTTATGACCTCACTGATAGGAAATGATTATTATAAGCAAACTCATAGAAATAGATTCTAGAATGTATGCTCTAAGGAGATAGATTGCTATTAGAGAATCAGGATTTGATGCTTAATTTGAACAGCATACCCATTCAGGTTGACAATAAAGGTTTGGAAATGGATGGTTATGATGGAAGCAAGTTATTGTGAATGTATTTCACAGCATCAGATTACATAGGTGAATGTGGTTAATAGGGGAAACTTTAGATCATAAACATTACTAGAGTAAAAATTAAAAGATAAAACATAAGACTGTATAGCACAGTGAATCCTATTGTAGACATAGAATAAGAATGTTCTTTCATGAATAATAATAAATGTATGACAGCAATACAAGGTGTTAATCGGGTAGTACATGGAAATATACACCTCACATAAACTTTAGACAATAGCTAATAGTATCATTTTCAAACTTTTCATCATTTGTAGCAAACAATGGTAACTACTGTCATGAAAAATTAGTACAATTGCAAAAAAAGTGCTATCATCAATTACAACAAAAGTTCCACACTAAAGCAAGGTGCTAGTGGTGGGATGGTGTAAGGGAATTCTGCATTTTATGCATGATTGGCCTAAAACCCACAATTTCTCTAATAAAACATTTAAACCAGAAGACAAAGCAAGACAAGAGAAAACAAAAAATCCAGTGTTCCTAGCTATTTTTTCATTATTTTTCTTTCATTTTAGCAGGCAGATTTAAGTCCATATGCTAATCCCCAGAATTTGTTAATATATTATCAGAGAAGGCAAAAGAGCTGTGCAGATCTGACTATGGACCTTGAAATGGAGAGATATCTTGAATTATCATGGTGTGCATGATATAATTACAAAGGTTCTTATAAGAGGAAGGCAGCAGAATCAGTAGCAAAAGATTATGGGTGGAAGCAAGAGGTTGTATTGATACAAAGAAAGGAACACATGATAAAGAATGCATGTGACTTGTAAAAGCTGAAAGAAGCAAGGAAACATCCTCTTCTGGAGACTTCACAAGGAATGGAACCCTGTCAACACTTTGATTTTAGAGTACTGAACTCTAGAATTCAGAATAATTTTATGTTGTTTAGAAACTCAGTTTGTGGTAATCTGTCATAACATTTATAAGAAACTAATGTAAATTGTAACTGTTTTAGTTGAATTTATAACCTATAAACTAGAAAATCTACTCACACTTATATGCCATAGAACTATTTACAAAATGGCATGCATTAGGATTTTCATAGCAATAATGTTTTAAATATCAAAATTACAAATATATCATAAGCTCATTAGGCTATCATAAATTAATTTTGGAAATAGCATAAACCAAATAAAATGAAATAGTATAATCCAAAGTGAAAAAACAGACAAATGACTGACATGCCCAATAACATGCATCAATCTTGCAAACATATTTATCAAAAGAATTCAGACCCAAATAAGTAAATGCAGCATGATTCCATTTATTAAAAAATTAGAAACAGAAATATGATTTATGGTTATAGATATCAGGATATTGGTTATCTTGGTGAGTAGCTGGTGACTGGGTAAGATCTGTATGGAACTTCTTGGATGTTGGAGTGATTCCATTTCTTGATTTTGGTGGTGGCAACATTGTTTGGTTCACTTTGCACAGACGCGTACTCATAATTTGTGTGCTTTTCTGTATGCATTGCATTTTGATACAGAATTTCTCTTCTATTTTTGAAGTGTAAGAATATTTACACAAAATAAAACTCTCTCTTACCCAGTTAAAATTGTTGAAAGAGAGTCACTAAACCAGATTGTCTCAGTTTTGGTACAGTATCATGCAACAGGTCATCTCACAGCTCTAGTCTCGCCTGTGCATCACTTGCTTGGATTGGTGGCCTTGTCCTGGTTCAGTCAGCAGGACATTGGATAGTGAAATGAACCTTAAAACAGAACTGTAAGCTATTGATGAAATGTGGTTGTAATGTTTCACAAGAACCTTATTATATAATCACAATATATGAGGGCAATTTAATTTGATCATGTGAGCTTTGGAAAGGAACTTTTTAAATCTTTAGCAACCCTAATTAAGGTGAATTGGAAGCAATAACTTTAACACTGTTCATTAAGCATGACACTAGAGGGTAAACAGGAGATGTGGAGAAGCCCAGAAGTCCCTGCTGTTATTTCAAAAGCAATATGTTTAAAATAAAGATATTGGGACTGAGGTTCTTTTGACAGGACAAGGTGATCTGGGAGATAGGTAATATTGCCTGTCAGAGTAAATTGTCTTGTTTCCCCTTGGGTACCTTAGTTATTAATGAGGGCTCAGCATTTGATGTCCATTACCTTTGCCTACTTTCCAATAATCATCATGTATACAATTTACTTGAGTAAAACAGAATTAACTAGAGTAATGGGTAAAATGGTTAATTTTCAAATATTATCATCAAATGCAATGCTCATAAAATCATTGATATGTTATGTTTTTATTCTCTAAACATGGCAGCATTTAATTTGTATATTTGTGAGTATTGTGGTCCAAGCTGTTAAATTGAAAGCTTATTAATTTGAAAAAAATGAAATACAAAATCATAATTTATTTTTTCGTACTCTTTGATTTAAGGAATATGATTTTTGAAATTTTTTAAATGACTGGAAAATGTAATTGTGTTTTCCTACTTTCCACATATTTCTTATGACAAAGAAAGGAAGTAGGTTAGACTGTTTTGGATAATATTTCAAAACCAAAAATTGATATTTTAGTAGTTTTCTACATAAAAGCAAGTTTGGACATTTTGTTATTGTTTTAATCGGAAGTTGTTATATAGGCCCAAGTTGCAACCACTTATTATGGAGATTAGCTATAAGTACTTTTTCAGAAAGCATGATTCTGCAAGGAAAATAACCATTTATTGTCCCAAAAATCTATTAAATTAATAGTTTCAAGATCTGTTGTACATCTATTTCAATGGTAGCTTATATCTAACCATAAATTATTTGTTCATTTATTCAATCATTCAACAATTATGCATTGAAATGCTATAAATCCAGTTTTAAATCCTGAATTTTCATTCATTTGACCAGTCAAAAAATAATAAACTGAATACCGTTTAGCTGGCAGTGAAAATGCAATTCTTGAAAGAAGGGGAATATACAAGTGAACCACGCGTTTTTTCTGGCTTCCTACCTAGGAAATGCTTCAGGAAACTGGGATCATGTTTAGGAGTGCAAGTAGGGAAAGATGATCTCACTCGGTATAAAAGAAGAAATTTAAATTCTGTGCTGCTTAAGCAGCTTGAATCTGTAGGGCAGAAAAAAATAGAACTGAGAAGAACAGTACTTGACAGTTCTGTGCATATGCAGTATGACTTTTCATAAGCCTAACAGAGTGAAACTGCTGTGAGACTGAGAGGAATTGAGATACCGCATCAGAACTGGGGAATGTTGGAATTTTTGCTCAATCAGTGTGGACACAGCATATTTTGTAATTCAGTCACTCAGCCTAGACTCCACAAATGACAAGCATCATCTACCTGATAAATAATGTAACAACCCTCAAAAGATCAAGATGATCTACCATTAAGCTGTCTGACAGAACAAAATTCTACAATATTACAAATAACCCCAAATTTCTTCAATGTTTAATGTATATGTAGAGCATAAAACCAACATGATGAGTCATGTGAAGAAAGAGAAAATGTGACCTAAAAATGACTTTTATTTTAAATTCAACTGAAACGGACCCTAAGATGACACAGATGTTAGAATCAACATTTTAAATATGGCCAAAGTCTTTGAGAAAAAAGGTGGATGTAATGACTAAACAGATAAGGAATCTCAGAAAAATGTTAAGCTCTAAGTAAAAAATATATATATAAATTAGAGAAATAATACAATATCTGAAATGGAAATTTTATCAGACAATTTTAAGAGCAGAATGGAGATTTAAGAAGAGAGGGTCAATGAAGAAAGTCAGAACTAATATTTTCAGAAAAATGGCTGAACATTTTCTAAGTTGGTGAAAAAAATCAATACATTTCTTTTACCAAGACCAATGAAATCCAAGTACTATACAAACAAATAAAACCACAGATTCTATAATACTCTTAAATCTAAGAGAAAAGGGAAAAATTCAAAGGAGCAGAAGAATAAAGACACATTGCAAAGAGAGAAGCAATGATACAAATAAATGATGACTGATCTCTCATCAGAAACAATACAGGAAAAAAAAGAGAAAAGAATGACAACTTTAAAGTGCTAAAAGGAAAACAAATAACAATCACAAACATCACTGATAATCTAGAAATCAATTTTCTAGATTATCAGTAATAGTCTTTAAAAACAAAATAAAAAATATAAGACACGTGTTCAGATGAACGAAAGTTAAATTTGCACCTACTAATTCCATTCTATTAAAAATTTCCTTCAGCCTGAAGGAAATATAATGTTTTACATTTTACTTGAAGGGGGACAACATTGGTACTAAACACACAGTAATAAATTGAAGATGCATATTTTAACCTAGAGTTAATTCAATCTATGTATGTTACCAGGATTATATGGCAGAAATAGTGGGATGCATATCTGAGAATGGGTTATAAAACACTGAAAATTGTAGTTCTGTGATATCCACTTCTCTTCCTTTCTTTCTCCTTTATGGTTACCAAACACTGATTTTTTTCATACATTTATTTTTAAAGAACTTTTTATAATTGTACTACTAAGTACAGTCCATGTTTTAACATAGGGTTCACTATTTGTATTTTGCAATTCCTTGGATTTAAAAAAAAATCTATATTGATATTTTGATACCCTCTTCTCTAGTCAACTCTCCTCATGGAAGACTAATGGCATATCATGATAATTATGCTTTAGTGTTTAGCCAGTCTGCTGTTCTTATTTGGAAACTCATGGTTGTCTTATCAACTATACCCAACAATTGTTAATTTGCTGTCTTTAACTCTTTATCTTTTGATGTTTCATCAAAAAACATTCCAGGCATGTTTGGCACTTTCATCTTTCTATGGGAAAATACTCTTATCTATGTAATCTTTATATACTTTTTCTTAGAGCACTACAGATAACCTCAATATCACCTTGAATATTCATTTGTATTCTGTGGTTGGGAATTTGTATTTGATCTGTAATTGTGACCGATAATTCACAGCAGTGTCAGACACATTTTCTTTTAATTACTTGGTGTTATATGGCTATAGGGGTATTTCAGTTGTTTTAATTACTTTGTTCTATTTTTTTTCACTTATATAAAAATAAAGCAAAATACAAATTCTTCTGCAGGAAAATCTCATTGAAAATTCAAAACAAGGCAGCTAATACTAAAATAGATATTTTAGTATTAATTTTTTTATATTTTGATGTCTTACATATTGGAGGGATAAATTTGTGAAGCATCAATCTAAAAAATTGAAGAATATAAGCAGAATATCTGTAATCACTCTTAATTAGCTGTTAAAGGCCTGTCAACTCAAAAGCTCTTATAAAATGCTTTAAATTATCATGTTGCCATAAATCTCTGAAATTAATTGCCTGATAGTTTCTGGCTTATGAGAAAGACGGAATGTACTAAATTATTTTGGTCTCTAGTATGAAAGAAATGGGAGGCCACTGAAGGGAGTTAAGCAGGAATGTGACATTATTGAATTTGAAATTACATTATAGAAATGTGAGAGTGAAAGGAAACTCGTTCTTCAGTTTTCCTAGCAGTCCAAGAATAAGATAGTGATATCTTTGGTTAGGGCATTGGATCTCAGATTGTGGTTCAGGGACTTTAGGGGTACAGAAAGGGACACTTTGGTGGGTTCCCTACATCCAAACACTTTTCATAATAATACCAAGATAGGATTTACCATCTCACTTTCGTTTTCCTCACAGGTGTGCCATGGAGTTTGCCAGATGTGACATTATAAAGGAACTGAATTCAGAAACTGACCAAATAGATTTGTGAAAATTTAAATCAATGCCACTCTTCTCAGTTAGTTTATATTTCAGTAAAAACAATTATTTTTTTTCTTAAAGTATGCTAATAATAACTGGATTTATTATCCTTACATATAAATAAAGAAACACATACATTCTTAGCTTTTCATTTTAATGATATAAATATCAATAGACATATCACATAAAGAAAAGCTGTTTGGGGTTCCCAGTAATTTTTTTTGAGTGTTTAGGGGTATTGTGACCAGAATTTTGAGAACTGCTGGGCTAGGATTCTGGAAGCTACAGTATTCCCCCATAATTTTAAATTGTTATTTCATTCATTTCAAGTCTGAGTTTTGACCTCTCTCACCTCTAGCTACAATCACTGTATAATTCTTATTGATTCTAGATCCTAAGTTATTGTCACACCTGTACAGTTTTCTCTATTCTCATTCCCACGGAATGATCATGTTAAATACAGGGTTTTGGCATTCTCAAATTCTACTTCCATTCTCCTCTATGGGAACACTGGAAAACTAAATTCTAAATATCTTACTATGGTGGAGATTCATTTATGCAACCAAATCCACTCTCCCCTTTTTTCACAGAAATATAAGTTTACTTGAGACAGTGAATGACCATTTGATTCTTATTTATGAAATGAGAGAAAACGTGACCTCTGTGTTATTTATTTAATGGACAGCAGTCCTGCACTTCCACATCTCACCTTTTTTTTCTTTCTAGATGTAAAAGAAAATGATTGGATCAATCTTGTCAGCCATGTCTTGTAAATGACAAGACAGTCCCTCTATCTTGACCCAGTCCCTCTATCTTGACCAAAGACACCAGATTATCAAGGCCTCTTTCATGCAAAGGAAATAAACCCCCATCTTCTTTAGCTATTCAATTTCTACTTTTTTTTCTCCCAGGACACTGTATTTATCCTATTACAATAAACTTGCTAGGGTAGTTATGGTGCTTCAAAGAGTTATTTAAACTAAGACTTAAAACAAAAGTAGAAGTTATAAAAAAGTGTGCAAAAATGCTGAAACCAAAAGAAACTTTCAAAGGCATTCTAATAAAAAGAAGAAACGTAAATGGAGCTTTGGTCAGTACTCAAAGTGTATACCTGTATTGACAGATCTGTGGGAAGGGACCTTTTATTAAGGTTTTGAAGGTCTGAACTATTTAAAAAATATGTTCAAGCTGTGATGCACATGGATCCTTTTTTCAGGAAAACTTCCTGACCATCCTGACTCCTTAGCTATATTTTCCTCCGTAGCAGTCACCAACATATGAATCATATATATTCTGTTATTGGTTGACTATCACGTTGCCACCAGACTATAGACTCCATGAGAGCAGAAATTTATCTTTTGTAAATGTTGATTCCAAGTGATTAGAACAGTATCTGTCACAAGAGATACTTAATATCTTTTCTTGCATGAATAAATATTTTAAATTCTTAGAGCAAATTTTGCTTTACTTTTTGTGTCACTGCGATACTTCTATATATCACTGTTGCACATGTATGCTAGTACAATTATCTTAATAAATTTATACCACACCTAATATACAGGAAAGCTCCAAGAGGCATGAACCGTGCTTATTTTTTTCAAAATGTTGTGCCCAGTACTTTACACCATGAGTGACATACATGAGAGGCTCACATAAAGACTTTTTGAGATAATGAAAGTTGCTCTTGACTATTTCAAAGAAGGTAGCGGTAAATGATCCTCTTCCTTCATGATTCTGGAAGAAAGGGGCTTAGAGAATATTAAGTTTAATGCAGCTCTTTAAGTTGACATTGCTTTAGATAGGAAGGGAGAAGCTGAAAGTATGAATAGAAGTTTTTAAATTGTTTAATTCTTTTTTCTAAAATCTTAGCAACTGAAAGAATCAATTACACATTGATTTTGGTTATTATAAAGACAGCTTGACTATTCTGTTAGCTATTCAGTAACTGATTATTGATTGACAGTATTTGAAGTCAATAATTGACTGATGTATAATGGAGAAAAAGGAAGAAAGAAACCTTGAGATCTGGTAATTATTTTGAGCTTGTATTAGTAAATATAAGCCAATTTTGTTTGTGCAGTTGCTTAAGATTACAAGAAAATGAAAAGTCCCATTTGTATTGATTGTGATAAAAATTGGAGGTGGAGTAGGATGTGCTCTTAGAAAATTATGAAATAAAATTGAGTTTTGGTAGATCGCATTTGTTTTTCTTTTCTTATGTTGGCAGTGTTATGCTATTATTTTGCCACTGGGATTTTGTCTCTCAATTATGGTTATCTTAGTGAGAACCCGATATCCTGCTGAACCAGGTTCAAAGTTGGGGGCTTAATTACCTCTATCTTTCCAAGATTTATATTTGGCATGTTCATTTTAGAGAAATCATGTAATTATGTTTTCAAGATGAAACATACTTCAGAAAGGTTTCAAAAGTTGTTGAAAGAAGATGAATGCTCCAACAGATCTTTAAACTTTTCACCATGAATTTTTTATTCATGGATAAGAGTTATAATTGCAAAATGGATTATTAATAACCATAATAATTAATGCATATTACAGATTTTATTTCTATGTATAAATTTCAAGGTCATTTTTATAGAGCATATTAAGATGCACAACATAAATTAGCATATGTGGCAGATATGCGATATACTGCTTAGATTCCCCTCAAAAAAAGGGCTTTTATTGCCCAGATGCAAAAGGCTGGCTGAGACTTAACAGATCTGCATCATGGTCTTAAGTCTCCCTCTGTTCTATCAACAGAGGGTATCTCCTCCAACATGACCTAATAATTTTTTCTATCTCCTTTTTTCTTTTCAGAGATGTTTGAATCCTAATCTCAACTCATTGCTCCACTAATTCCATCTTAATGGCCACCTCTCAGACTACTCAGCTCACTGTATTTGACTAAGATTTACTTTTTCATTGTAGCATCCTTATTAGTGATTTGACATATTTTTACTTCATTTTAATTACTGTCCTGTTTTCATTTACATTTTTATAAACTCATTCAGCAGACAACTGTGAGCCCCTATTTTGTCTGAACATGTATCAAAGATTGCATTAAAATCTTAGGAATGGACTCCTGTGGGGACCAAGTTTACCACAAATGAAATACAAAGCATTGCAGCAAACACTTTAGGAGAGAGATACAAAAAGTAAGGGCCATGAGGAAAATGAATCAGGCGACTAACTTCAGTGAGGAGAATTGGTGAAAATTCCTCACTCAAAGGTAGAGGGTCTTCTTAGTGCTTGCTGAAGGTTTCAGATTTTTCTGGATCTCTGTTAATTGAGGAATTCTCATTCTCCTCTTTCCTCCCTTTTCTCAGGAATGGCCATATGCCCCATCCCATTGATATTAGGCTTGTTTTTGCCTAAAGATAAAATATGTGAAACGTCTCTCCCATCCATATACCATTGTCTAAATTTAGGAGAGACATTTCACTTATAAGTAGAAGTTTTAAAAGCTAGCATGTGACCTGCCCATGTTCTTTTTTCCTCATTGCCGTAAGATTGACAATGTTTCTTGACTAGATTAACTATAGTAGATACACAGTATGAACAAAAATTGCATTTTTTTATTATGGTTAAATGTCACTGATATTTGGGGGTCATTTGCTACAACCTGCTTTACCGATTCTTTTCTGACTGATACAGTACACATTCAAATCCATGTCTCTTGAATCCAGTTGGTGCCAAACTATATCCGTACTCTAATTTTGTGTTTCCAGTCTTTTGAGTTCTTCATAATATTCCTGAAATTTTGGAATACTATATTTTATCAGATAATGTACAGATTGCATCCCTCTTTATTTTTCCCTGGAATGGAGAGTAGCAGGAAGAGAAGTGGATACTGATAAACCTACCTCATTATTTTTGTCACTATTCTATAATTCAGGGTTATAGCCTTTTCTTAAAGTATAGATTGTCATAAAAGACCTCTTTCCTATTAAAAACTAAAATAATAATCCATCATCTATAATTCAGAGTTTTAGTTTGTTCATATTTATGGAAAGGGAACTTAGAAATTTGTGAAGCAGTTTGACTAAAAACTGCAAGTTTCCACTATTATTTCCCAATTATGAGACACTATATAATGTCTCATGAATCATTGATTCAGTTTTTAAAAGTGAATTTTTTTTCTTTAATAATTCTAAAATACTTAACTTTTTTCCAGTAGGAAAAAAAATAGTTTTATATTCATATTTAATTGGTTTTTAAACTATTGCCTTCAGTAAAATTAATTTGAGGATATTATGATGGCACAAATATTTTATACAAACAAAACTGATTTTGGTAGACATAGCATTCAACAATTGGCAGCAGAAGTGTAGCAGATACAGAGAAACGCAGTCTACTGTTATTAAGATTTTACGTTTCCATGCTCCTCATTCTGTTACTTCCAGAAAAAAATGAAAACTACAATTAAGTTTGTTCAAGAAGTGGTCATTTAAAAGGGATTTTATGAATCGATGGCAATACATGTTAAAATATTACAGAGGCTTATCTCTGGTGGATGGCTTGTACTTCATATTTTTCTTTGTTTTTCTATTTTCCATGTTTATATTTTACAATATTATATGTTACTCTTGCCAACAAATCTGAAACCAAATGGTCAGTTTTAATCTTACAGCAAGATTTTTTTATTGGGAAATTTAAAGTTAAGCATTTTAAGATATACTTGATTGATTATTTGATTGTATTAACAAAAATAAATAACTCCTTTTATTGCTATTTTAATTCACTTCATAGTTTCAGTGAAGTATAACAGAGACCCATGACAAAAAGGTACACAAAAAGTATTTTTAAATTGCTATGATAATGCTACTTGATGCTAAGTGTCAGTAAAATGCTTGTAGAACACTATAGAATTTTGAACGCACTGTTTAAGATAAAGACAGATGGAAACTGGGGAAATTAATATATTTCCTATATCAGCAAAAATATTCCTTTTAACATATGGCAGCTGTGGATTATTTTCACAGTCCACAGATCTTTGAGTATGACATAAACATATGTTTGAGCTCTAAGCATCTCAATTATAAATAGCTTAATTTGAAATAAATAATTTCCAGCACTGATCAAAAATTGTTTCACTTATCTATTCACAGACTGTTACAAATATAATCACACACTATATTTATGATTCTTGGCACTTATAGTGAGGCAGAGGAGAAGGGAAATCAGAAGTAGATGGTTAGACCAATAGAGGAAATGAGGAATACACTAAAATTGCTAAAAGAAAGGAAAGAGGAAACAGAAGGAAGGTTTCCATAAGAGTTATATCTAAATAAATCAATCCTGTTAATTTCCATTACCTCAAAAATCTTTATTTTATCTATAACACTGATTCAAATTTATAATTTTTCTTTAATTTGTGCTTTCCACTGGTTTGTCTTGACCACTGAAGCAAATACACACTTTGGGTTGACTTAAACAATGAGAGTTTATTGGCTCACAGCTTTGAGGTTAGAAGAAGTCCCAAATTGAGACATTATTAAGGTTTGCTTTCTTTCAAGATTCTGTTTCATTTCGGTATTGCCTGCTGGCAATCTTTGGGTTTCTTTGGCTTGTGTTTCTCCTCACTCATGTGGTGATACCCTCTCCTTTCTGGTTTCTGTGAGTTCCTGGTTCCTTTTATAAAGCCTCCAGAAAACTGAATTAAGATGCACCCTCATACTGTTAGGTCGCACTTTAACTAAAAAATAGCATCTTCAAGAAGTCCTATTTGCAATGGGTTCAAATGCACCAGAATGCAGAATACAGTTAAGAACAAGTCTATATAGTGGTTCATAGTCAATCTATCTCAATGTTGTGTTTCTAGCTCTTAGCTGAATGGCTCATCCAAAATAGGTACTCAATAAATGTTGAATCCCCCTAAGAGATCCTGTAATACCTTCATAGAGAAGAAATTTGAGCTGGTTCTGGAGGGTGAGTAAGAAATGACACATTGAAATATGTGGAATATAACTATAGAATAATATCAGGAATATTAGTATTTAAAATTAGCCAAGGTATAATACAAGGTATATTAATGACAGAAAGACAAGGCCAGGTAGATTCACTATTCCAGGAAGATAATGTAATCCTAAGAGACAAAAGCAGAGCTACACTTCTTTTCCCTCATCATTTTTATAAAGGAGAATAGGTGAAAGGGATATGGAAGTTTATATGAAAGGGTTTGTTGCAGTTTGTTAAAGCTGCTGGAAATGCAATATACCAGAAATGGGTTGGATTTTATAAAGGGAATTTATTAAGTTAAAAGTTTACAGTTTTAAGGTGATAAATATGTTCAAACTAAGGCATTAAGGGAAGGTACCTTGACTCAAGAAAGACCAGTGGGTCCAGAACACCTCTGTCAGCTGAGAAGACACATGGCTGGTATCTGCTGGTCCTTTGGCTTTTGGTTTCAAATATCTTCCCTGGGGATGTTTTCTTTCTGCATCTTCAAATGTCTCTGCCTTTGTTTTCTCTGAAGCTTTTTCCAAAATGGCTCCCTCTTAAAGGACACTAGTAAGCAATTCACCTTGAATGGGTAGAGACATATCTCCATAGAAACCACCCAATGAACAGGTTCCACCCCCAGTTGGGTGGGTTACATCTCCATGGATACAACTTAATCAAAAAGATCCCACCCAATAATATTGCATCAGGATTAAAGAACATGGTTTTTCTGAAGTTCACAGAAATTTCAAACTGGTAAAGGGTTCATAGGAAAACTTAACAATAATATTATTATAAACCCAGGATATTCAGAAGGGCTTTTAGTCTGTGCTTGAACAGAGCAATTCTTGCTTCTTTTGAAAACTCAAATGGTTATATACCCTGTATCTTTTCTCCTTTTCTTTCTTACTAATAAGTACCTGAGGATTGTTCAGAACAGCAAAATACTTGGTTAAAACTCACAGACATCAGCAGAGACTACAGAGTCTGAATAATAACAAATATTTATACCTACTTGCTATTTTGATATGGAGTAAATGTGCTTTTTAAAACCTATTACTCCGAACAGTGTAATGGCTCAGTGGCAGAATTCTTTCCTGCCATGCCAGAGACCCAGATTGGATTCCCAGTCACTGCCCGAAAGAAAAGAAAACAAAACAAAACAAAAAACTACTACTCCTATGGCTGATATTTTTTGTCAACTATTACATAGCATTATTTAACAGAAAGTATAAAAGCATTTAGAGTTAACAATTACTGGGATATCTTGATAGTTTATTAAGAACAAATCATTTAATATGAATTGTCATATATCTATTTGCAAGTCACCATTCAAAATACTGAAGACTATACAAAGGGTCCAAATTTATATCATCAATCCTAGTTTATCCCAAATGTATGCTATTCTCAACATAACTTTTCCCTTATACAAAATTTTGTATGTTCATTAACATTTATATCTAAGTGTTTAAAGGCATCTAATATTCAATATGTCCAAAACAATTCCCAAATTTCCTGTTCACATCACCCAAAGTAAATTGTATTCTCATCTTCCTATACTCTCAGTAAATAGCACTGGCATCTATTCAGATCAATCCAAGTCCAAAAATGCTAGGATTCCACCTTTATCTCTTATTTCTTCTGTCATTCTCTCTCTTGCTCACTCCTTCTCCTTCTTTTCCTTTCTATATCTTTCTGATTCTATGCATGTATCAATATTTAAACACTGGGAGGAAACACATCATTCTTAATTCCTTAATTCATTCATTAAATTAATAATTTAATAAATGTTTATGGGTCCATATTAATTGGTTGGCATGCTACTGACCCTACTGAGATAGTGATACAAGATTAAGTCCAGTCCTTCTTGACACTTGCTCTCTAGCGAAGAATATACTAAAACGAACACAGACAATAGTTCTATAAATTTCATAAACTCAGCAATAGATTTGCATGTGACACATGTTTATGATTTTAAAAATTATTTTCTAACTCTCTGCATTGATCAAGTATGCATTTAATAAAAAATGTATTTTGTATTTTGACAAACATAGCACTTAATCATAAACATCTCAAATAATTAAAGATATATACTAGGAAATTGAGAGAAATCAGAAAAAAAAAATAAGCATAACTTAGAAGATTACTAATTGTCACTTACTTCCCACAGAACGTCTTTTACTGATTTGAAATTTCATTATTTATGCTAGGTTGACATTAATAGAGCCACAAAGAAATATAAAGCCATTTTTCACAAGAATGTTGCCAACCTAGGAAAAGGAGGCGAGATGGCTCTATGAAGTACTCTGATATTATTATACAAGGAAGTTTCATTAGTATCTCTCAAACAGAAAAATTAGAGCATATCAAATCTTATTTGTTTAATAAAATGTGTATATTTTCTGCAAGCATAAAATTTAAGTCCATGAGAGAAAAGGAGAACTGAGGGCTTAAAGGTTTTTATTGCTGATGTCAATTTATGATCATTTCTAGCTTGACAATTTAGGCAATAGGTACTTTTCATGATTTTTTTCTCCTTTGTGAATAAAACAAAATACTCTGAATTATTTATTTTCCATAAAACTTTATATTGCATAAAGTGTGGTGGCATTTAATGCTATCTGAGCTTGGAATCAAAATAAAATCAAATGAATTAAATATACCCAGGTCCTCACCTTGTTATCCACACTTAAACCTCCCGGTTATTAATACTGTTTGAGTACTATCATTCATATTGGCCAGGAGGGTGACATATCCTGACTGCATGGGTGTGGGGAGGGTGGGGGGAATAAAGAAATGCAAGCTCCACATTTGGAGACCATCCCACATCACACTATTTTCAGTGTGATCCTGATTCTTGCCATAAAAAAATATGCTATAATAAAGCTATAGTCATAAGTATAGTGATTTCCTGAGTTTTGTGAAATGTTCTATGAAATTATCAAACCTCAGAGGGTAGTGGAAACTCTTAGATTCATTGCCAGTGAGTCAGAACTGAGGATGACAGGAATCCCTAAATTTATAGCTGGTATCTGAAGTGGTGGCAGTTGTATGGAGGACTTTGCCCCTACCTTGTGGAGTGTGTGTAACTCTGAGTAGTCAGTGTCAGAAGTCACAGAAGTTGCATTCCTGGGTAGTCATTGTTGGTTGTTTCCCTGATAATATGATGGCAGATCAAGATTTGTCTCTAAGTGGGCTATTGCACAGTGCTCACAGGAGCAACACCCTTTGGTAAATGAAACAGGATTGGCAGAAGCAGAAGATGAATTGTAATACAATTGCAACAAAAGTTTTCATCAAAGCCTAGAGAAAGCCCTGAAGGTAAAAATGACATTTCTGCAAAGTCACAAATTATGATAAGGGAGCCAAGCTTTTATATTCCCATATTGACCAATCACTGAATGTGGAATGTCACCAGGAAGGAGGATAATTCTTGCTATGGAAGTTCCCTTCAGATGAGGACATTGATAGCATCAAACCCAGCTGTGAGTCATCAGCAAGCAAAGTTCCTGCCCCCAGCAGCTGGAGAATGAAAGACTTGTTCCTCCAGGGACTCTGTGTGGCCCATCACAGCATCTGCTATAGGGAAAAATTAGTAAGGCATAAAAATAACACACAAGTTCACACTGAATGCAATTCTATATCATTAAGTTTTATCCAACCACATAGAGTTGTGTGGTGGCAGCTCTCTGTTAGAAAAATATAAAATCTTCTTGAGCCAGCTCCAATAACATATGTGTCACTACCTGTCTACTGTATTTTAAGGTTTTATTTTGGAAGGACCCCCACTCCATACACACACCTGCACATTTCATTAAAACATGGCATTTAGGATAAGAAAATAACAAAATGGAACAAACCTCTCAATCTGCTTGAGGGTTGGTGTAGGGAAAGATCATTATGACCTTGTAAACTACCATAATATTAATCATTGTCAGTTTTTTAGAGAGAGAAGAATGCAAGTTGTGAAACAAGAAACAAACAAAATACACTAACTCTTCATCAAGGTATATCACTTAAAACTCGGACAAAAATTTTGAGCTAATATAAATGTCACTCACTCATAGAAAAATTAAATATTCATCCATATTCTAAGGCTCGCTAAAATATTTGAGGTTCTTTGTTTTTATAGCACTGAAGACTGATTTCTATATAAATGGGAGGAAATTTTTACAAATATTTTAGTTTAACAACATATGAGCTTTAGTATGGTACACAAATCCTATTTTAATTTGTGGTACATTTTCAATTGAAGTACATTTAAAAGTATGTTTTCCAACCCAGCTTTTGAAGAGCTTGGGTCAGCATAATCCCAAGACCAACAAACAAACTAGGTAGAGAGTTAAGCCTGGATTTTATTTGGACTTAGGAACATAAGATCTTTCCCCATGGCAGTCTTCTGGAAAATGTAAATCAGTGCTCCTCAAAGGCAGAAAGTGCAAGGGACAGTTTATAAGTGTATAAGACAAGGGTAGGACAACAGACTTTCAGCAGGGTCTCATGACACAGAGGTCTGGAGGTTTGTTATCAACACTGATCAAGGGAGGGGCTATTTAATGCTTTCTTTATGATACTACTTTGTACATTCTTCCTCTTCCTCCCAGAAGGTATAATGACCATTAACTTCTGTCCTGGTCATTGTAGGTGGCTATGCCAGTAACTTTCCTGATTATGGAAGTAGGGACCTTCCCTTTGGGTCTCCACAATCCATCCCCAGGCAGAAGACTACATTGATGGTAGGACAGACATTATGTCCATATTCTAAAAAACAGTATAGACACAACAGAACACTAAAAGTCCCACCCACAGAAATAACTACCCCACAAAGATATACCTCCATGGATGAGAAAGGGAATTAAATAATTTAGACAAAGAATCTATTGATAATTGATCAATATTACATATGTGTTCTTGCATATGATTCAAAAGTTTTGAATCATTATCAGGAATATATATGCAGTACAGTACTGTACATTAATGAAGGTACAGGCATTGCCTTGTGCTGCAGTGAGGACATCTAAGGCCAGTCTATTTTGTAAAAATACCTTTTTTTTAGCGAAAGTCCACACTCCATCAACATTCTCAATTTTAAATAATGTCATTGCTCTTAAGAGAAAGAAGACCAATAAACACACCCTTACCAAATAAGAAGTCTAAACCTCCTAACTCTTGTCTCTCCCATTATTTACCTCTGCTGTTTCTGTGGTAGTGCTGATGGTTTCCTTTTTAACATAGCTCATAGCATGCAATAGCAGTTTTTCCCCTGTACCCTGAACTTAAGCACTCTTTGTACATGAGTCATACTTTTGAAGTAGTTCTTACAAAAACTATTTATATTTCTAGTGCTAATCAGTAGGACACATAGTTCTATACACCCCTTTCAATCTTGTTCATCTTCAATATGAACAATATAGTCCATCTATTACTTATAAACCCACTAAAGAGCCACATTCACTTCTATCTATTCCCTCACATTGTAGTTCAACCTCATTAGCTAACTGTTCACCAATCTCTAGCTTCCATGTATTTCTGAGTCACCTATTTTCTGTATTATAAGCTTCTCATTTTACCTTTACCATGGTCTCAAAAGTGGAATCATACAGTATGTATCCTTTTATATCTGCATTATTTCACTCGGCATTATGTCCTCAAAGCTCGTGCATCTTGTCATGTGCTTCAGGACATCATTTCATTTTACTGCTGCATAATATTCCATTGTATGCATTTACCACATTTTATTAATCCACTAGTCTGTGGCTGGGCATTTTTGTCTCCATCTTTTGGTGATTGTGAATAATGCTGCTATGAACATCGTTGTGCAAATGTCTGTTTGTATCATTGCTTTCAGCTCTTCTGGGTATATAGCAAGAAGTGCTATTGCTGGGTCATAGGGCAACTCGATGTTTAGTTTACCAAGGAACTACCAAACAGTCATCCATAGTGGCTGCACCATTACACATTCCCACCAGCAGTGCATAAATGTCCCAATTTCTCCACATCCTCTCCAGCATTTATAGTTTCTTGTTTGTTTAATAGCAGCCATCTTATAGTTGCGAGATAGTATTTCATTGTACTCTTGATCTGCAGTTCCCTTATAGCTAATGAAAGTGAACATTTTTTCATGTGTTTTTGAGCCATCCATATATGCTCTTCATAAAAATGTCTATTCATATTTTTAGCCCATTTTTATATTTGGGTTATTTGTTCTTTTGTTGTTGAGTTGTATGATTTATTTGTGTATACAGGATATCAAGACTTTGTCTGATATGTGATTTCCAAATATTTTCTCCCATTGAATTGGTTGCTGCTTCACCTTTTTGACAAAGCCTTTTGAGGTGCAGAAGCATTTGATTTTGAGGAGCTCTCATTTATCTATTTTTTTCTTTTGTTGCTTTTGCTTTTCATGTAAAGTTTAGGACTGTCTATTACTAGGTCTTGAAGATCTTTCCCTACATTTTCTTCTTGAACCTTTATGGTACTAGTTATTATATTTAGGTATTTGATCCACTTTGAGTTAATTTTTTGTATGGGGTGAAGGTAGGGATCCACTTTCATTCTTTTGGCTATTGATATCCAGTTCTTCCATGCCCATTTATTGAAACGGTTATTTTGTCCTATTATAGAGGAATTGGGGGCCTTGTCAAAAATCTGTTGACCATAGATTTGGTGGTCTATTTTTGCATTCTTGATTCGATTTCATTGGTCAATACTTTTGTATTCATGCCAATACCATGCTGTTTTGATCACTGTGGCTTTATAATAGATTTGGAAGTCAGGGAGTGCTAATCATCCCACTTCGTTGCTCTATTTTAGGATGCTTTTAGCAATTCAGGGTCTCTTTTTCTTCTAGATAGATTTAGTAATCAGCTTTCCCAAGTTTTCAAAGTAGGTTGTTGGGATTTTTTTGGTTCTGTGTTGAATCTGTAGATCAATTTGGGTAGAATTGACATCTTAACTATATTTAGTCTTCCTATCCATGAGCAGGGAATGTTTTTCCACCTTTTTAGATCTTCTTTGATTTCTTTTAGCAACTTTATGTAGTTTTCTGTGTACAAATCCTTTATGTCCCTGGTTAAGTTCATTTTTACATACTTGATTCTTTTATTTGTTGTTTTGAATGGAATTTTTTCCTTAACTGACTCCTCAGTTAGGTCATTGCTTGCATATAGAATGTTACTGATTTTTGCACATTAATTTTATATCCTGTCACCTTGCTGAATTTTTTTTATTAGCTCAAGTAACTTTGTTGTAGATTTCTCAGAATTTTCCAAGTATAGTATCATATCATCTGCAATTAATGAAAGTTTTAATTCTTCCTTTCTAATTTGGATGTCTTTTATTTCTTTATTCTGCTTGATTGCTCTATCTAGAACTTCTAATACAATGTTGAATAATAGTTGTGATAGTGGGCATCCTTGTCTCATTCCTGATCTTAGGGGGAAAGCTTTCAGACTCTCTACATTGAGTAAAAATGCTGGCTATCAGTTTTTCATACATTTTTTTTTATCATATTAAGGTAGCTACATTTGATTCCTATCTTTTGGGATGTTTTTATTAGAAAAGGATGCTGAATTTTATCAAATGCCTTTTCAGCATCAATCAAGGTGATCATGTGATTTTTCCCTTTTGATTTGTTAATATACTGTACTACATTAATTAATTATCTTTTGTTGAACCATCCTTGCATTCATGGTATAAACTCCACTTGGTGGTGATGTATAATTCTTTCAATGTGTTGTTGGATTCAATTTGCTGTTAATTTGTTGAGAATTTTTGCATCTATTTTCATTAGAGAGATTGGCCTGTAGTTTTCCTTTCTTGTAGCAATTTTACCTGGTTTTGATATTAAAATTATATTAGCTTCATAAAATGAGTTAGGTAGAGTTCTGTTTTCCTCAGTTTTTTGGAACAGTTTGAACAGAATTGATATTATTTCTTTTTAGTATGTTTGATAAAATTACCCTGTGAAGCCATCTGGCCTTGGGCTTTTCTTTGTAGGAAAATTTTTGATGACTGGTTGAATCTCTTTACTTGTGATTGGCTTGTTGAAATCTTCTATTTCTTCCCGAGTCAGTGTAACTTGTTTGTTGTTTCTAGGAATTTGCCCATTTTGTCTATGTCATCTAGTTTGTTGCACATAGCTACTCATAGCATCCTCTTATGATTTCTTTTATTTCTTCAGGGTCTGTGGTAACCCGTCCCTTCTCATTTCTGATTTTGTTTTTTGCATCCTCTCTTTTTCTTCTTTGTCGGTCTTGCTAGTGGCCCATCAATTTTATTGGTTTTCTCAAAGAACCACCTTTTGTCTTTACTGATTCTTTCTATTATTCTTTTTTCAAAAAGAAAAGTTAAATGTTTGCCATTTCTCTTCTATTTGCTTTGGGGTTAGTTTGCTGTTCTTTCTCAAGTGCCTCCAAGTGAGCACTTAAGTACTCAATTATTCCTCTTTCTTGTTTTTTAAATATAAGCATTTAGGGCAAAAACTTCCCCCTCAGCACAGCCTTTTCTGCATCCCATAAGTTCTGATGAGTTGTATTCTCATTTTCATTCATCTCCAGATAGCTACTGATTTCTCTATAGTAGAAAATACTTAGAAAATACTTTTCTAAGATGTGTGTTTTCTTTATTTGGCAAGGATATGGCCATTTTGGGGTTATTAAGTGCTTGGGTAGTGTGATTAACTCAAGCTGTCACGTGTTGTTCAGTAACTCCAACTGGTGCAAGAATGGCTAAAGGTTAACACTACCTTGGAGTGTGTTTTAGTCTATATCTTGATTTAACCATTTCCCAAGTACTATGAGTATGGGGTAAAGAGTCATATAAGGGTGTGGAAATACAGGGCTGTCCCTACATAAAATATCCTGCCCAGTTATAGAATAAATAGGACTAATCATACTGCCTGCAGGTCCATAGACAACTCTTAGGGTGAGGATATGCCCCATGTTGTTTGGAGATATCTTGCCAGCTGTGAAACGATTAGTGTTTTGTAACTTAACAGTAAAATAACACATTTTGTGGTGTAGCCACCTCATATCATGAATTTTGTCAAGTGATTCCTTACAGTCAGGGGCAACATGGTCTACTGTGCTGGTGTGAAACTGCTGTGTACCCCAGAAGAGCTGTTCTTGAGTCCTGTTTCAATATTACTGAGTGGGGTCCTTTTGATTAAGTTGTTTTCATGGAGATGTGACATACCTCTCCATGCCCAGTTGTGGGCAACACCTGTTGATTGGGTGTTTTTTGTGGAGATATGGTTCCTCTCCACCCATTCAAAATTGGGCCACTTACTGGAGACCTTTAAGAGGAAACCATGTTCATGAAAGCTTCTGAGCCCACACAGCCAGAGACCTTTGGAGATGCAGAATGAAACTATCACTGGAGGAGCCTATGAAATGAGAGGTTTGCAAAAAAAGCTTACAAATGTTGCTATGTGTCTTCCCAACTGACAGAGGTGTTCCAGACCCATCGGCCTTTCTTGAGCCAAGATATCTTTATCTAGATAATTTATTTTGGACTTTTATAGCCTTGGAGTTGTAAATTTGAAACTTAATAAATTCCATTTTTAAAAACCTTTTTGTTTCTGATATGTTGCATTCTGGCAGCTTTAGCAAACCAAAACACCTCTTGTTACAGCTTCTGTCATCAGCCACCCTAATCTACCATATATAGCATACCCCAATACAAGCTGGGGTTTGTTCACCTGCTCCTGTACAAGGGAGGAGGTATAAACCCTGGTCTCGTTAAGGATGATTATTGTGTTTCAATCTTAAATGAGAAGATATTTCTCCAGATTTTCTGATGCATTGAATTCTGCCAGGCCAGCAAGGTATTACATATAGTCCAATTTATAGCAGTCAAAGTCCAAGGAAGTCTGCTAGTGGGTGAAGATGGTAAGTTGGTGCAAACAAATAAATCAAGGTTTAATTGTGGACATGAGTTACTACTGAAGCTCACTATAAAAAGATATTTGCTCAGGCACTATGAGCAAAAGTAAAGATGATTATGGGGATTAACAAGGGTTCTAACAATATACATTCTAGAGTTCCATTGGTTGACAATAAGGTCCCTGGCAGAGAAACATTATGGGGTGCTGTAAATTATCAGATATTTCCCCCCCTGCAAACCTTGAAATTCTTCCACTGTTACTTCAGTTGTTAATCTGAGCATAAGAAGAGGCCACGTAATCATGCATAAATTTCCCATGGAAATAAGAGATCCCAGATTGGTGATAAAGATTTTAACAGGCATTTTTGTATAAATGGTTGTTGGTTTACAATATTTTGGGTAACTTCTGTTCTTCATGGGAAAGAATCTCTTTACAATTTTCATTAATCTCATAAGATTCCCAATGAATCTGACTGCATAGGCCAGCAACAAGGCCAGAGAGCCTTGTTCTAGTTTGTTACCTGCCGGAATGCAACATACCAGAGATGGATTGGCTTTCAATAAAAGGGGATTCATTTAGTTAAGGTAAAATTCTTCAGACAAAAGGCAGCTAACTTTCTTTCTTACATGGGAAGGCACAGGGTGATCTCTGCTGGCCTTCTCCTCTGGGTTCCAACAACTTTCCCTGGGATGATTTCTTTCTGCATCTTCAAAGGCCTGGGCTGAGCTGTGAGTGCTGAGATGAGGTATGCTAAGCTGCCTGGGCTGTGCTACATTAAGCTCTCTCATTTAAGCACCAGCCAATTAAGTCAAATATCATACATTGCAGCAGGCATGCCTCCTAGCCATCTGCAGATGCAATGAGCAACAGTTGAGACTCACAAACCATTGGCTCATGTCCACAGCAACAAAACTAGGCACCTTCACCTAGCCAAGTTGACACCTGAATCTAACTACTACAAGCCTCATTTTCCATTTTTTTTTTTTAATGGTCTGAGGCACAGGCAACAACAAATTATCATTTCACTTTTTTGGCTACAAAGCAGCTGGCACTTTAATTTAATTAATTAATTTAATTAATTAATTAATTAATGAGGGTCCTTCATTAGCATTTCAACAGGGTACATGGAGTAGCCTGTGGCATTGCATTCAAAAGACTTAAGGCCTGATAGAGTCCTTTAATCCAGTGCTGCAAGGACCTCTTATTGTCATCTAGCTATGCCTTTGACAAGCCATTCATTCTTTCAATAAGGCCCAAATCTGTGGGATTATAGAGCAGATGGAACATGTACATGATGTCCTGATCCATGGCCCTGGTTTGGGAAGATAGAATGCCCACATGAAGTCCTGATCTATGGCCCCAGTGAAAAGGTCCCCCATTCATTTTTTTCTCTGTGTAGGCACTCCAATCAGAGTACTCATTTTCTCCAAACATCACAGGGTGGTCCATTGTTTCACCTTCCCCACCTAGAAAGCTAACAACAGTCCTGTAGCCATATTCACGGCAATAAAAGCATACCTTGCCTCTCCAAGAGTGGAAGGGAACTGATGAAATCCATTTGCCATTGGGCCACCAGGATTTGTGACAGGCTAGTGTGTCCCATCTAGTGTGGTAACCCATGTGATCAACACAATGGAGCATGAAGGTCACTCTCTAGTTATGTCCACTAGCTGCTTGTATGTGACTGGCAGATGGAATTGCTGGGGCAGACATCACAGATTTTGATACCCTCAGCATCTACTTTTCCATTGAAGCCATTTGGCTGCTTTCTTCATTTCTGCTATGCTGCTCTGCACCCATGTAATTGCATCTGCTTCCACATTCCCAAGAATGCGTTGGATTGGGAATGTGGGCAGGGACATGATAAACAGTTATCTTTTATTGTTGGCAGGCCTCCCTGATGTCTTTGCATAATTCTTGTCCCCAGAGGAGGCTACCAATGATTGTCCATTGTTCTTGCTTCCAGGTTGCCACCCAGATTGTAAGGCCTTTGTAAATAGCTCAGCTGTTGCGTACAAATAGTTAGCATGTCTCCTGGCTCAAGCACTATTCTCATCCATACTCCTCTTAACTTAGCCCATTGACTGCTTTGCCTAGCACAAGTCTCCCACCATATAGTATCAGTACTGGGTTGTTCTGCCACAGCTGTCCATGTTGGAGGCTGCCTGCTAATTGGTTCATCAGTGCACCAAGTGGACTGGGATTGGAAGGTTTTCCATTTGGTCAGTGTGCTCAGTTGGGTACTATTAGAGCATGGCCTAGAAACCATGTGAATTATCCACCCCTGAATAAGGATAGACATTTTCAAGGTGACTGGGCATCTTTGTGTCAGCCCCTCCACTTGCAGCAAGGCATTATATACAGAACACAATTGCTTTTGCAGGGGGCTATACCTCAGTTCTACCCCTTTTCATAATTGTGACCAAAAGCCAAGGGGCATTTATTTAGAGTGTTGCCTCAGTGACAGACCCCACCCAAAGCCAATATCCATGCTACATTCACTCCGCAATGCAGGTTTGGATCTATGCCTTACAGTGCTAGTGCCCATGTTATTGCCTTCTCAAAAGCACCCCACTGGAGATGCTCCCATTTCTAAGTATGACCTTTTCTAATTAGCATATACAAAGATTTTCATATTTGGGGTAAATGAAAAGCTAAAGGTTTCCAATATCCAAAAAATGTCAAGAAAGCCACTAGTTGTTTTGGCATATGTGGCATAGGAACAAATTGTACCTTGACAAGTACTGCAGAAGGAATAATTTCTATCTTATCCAACCATACAACACCTGATAATTTGACAGAGCAGCCAAGGCATTGCAGTAATAGTAAGTAGCAATGAGCCTGAGGCTTCTTTGAGTTCTGAAAGAGTGTTACTGGCTAACATGACATCATCAATATGGTGAAATACAGTTATAATTGTGGGACTTTTCCACGTAGCTAAATCTTTTGCCACAAGACTATGGCAGATGGCAAGGCTATGCAAATAGCCTTGTGAAGATGGAAGCAGGTTGACTGGCATTATTTAAGGGGATAATGAAGAATTAGTTAAATTTTATAACAAAGTGAAAGTGACATAATTTAGTGTTAATTCCTTGTAGTAAATAGGCAACATTTGGAACTGCTGCATACAAAGTTGTCCTTACTTTATCCTTTATCTCTGTACCTGCAGCAATGAGAGCCATCTGCATCTGCTTGTGGAATACCTGACTAAGGTTTTTAATGGTTGGGAGTGAGTATGTGATACTGCATCTTCCATTTCTGTGGTAAAATCTTCCGTTCAGGACCTACAAAAGCCATGGCATAAATGGCATGCTTCATTTCCAGCCCCCTTAAAACATCTTGCAGCAACTCTAAATTTTGTCAATGCAGGCTTTTGTTTGGTAATCCCCTTCATTAGAACATGTAGCCTTACAGTGGTCAGCCATACAAATAATTAGGTAGTTTTTGCATCAGCTGAGATAGCATACCAGTGTTGTCATAGTGAAGTGTGAGAGGTAATAGATGCCAATTTACTCATCTCTACACCACAAAGCACTGTCACCTCTGCTTCACTGTCCCATTAACTCAGAAACCAATTGGGTAGGGCGCCCTAGTTTTCGTCTATACTGCTGCCCTCAATCACCTAAATTGCAGTGGTGTAATCACTCCAATAACACATAATTTCTGTTCAGTAGGTTGGAGTGGCTGAACTCCAGGGGTTGATCCTGTGACGCCTTCTGTTTCTGTTGTGTTATGGGGTGCACCTGTCACAGCGCTTCATCCTCCTCCCTCTCCCATTCCTTCTCCCGTTCCTTTCCTGAGGAACAGTCTATGCTGGTACCATGCTTTGGGGTCCCGTTCCAGAATAACTAAAATCCACCAGATGAGAGCCCAAGGCAATTTACAGCCTTTGGTTCATGCATGTCTGCCTGCCAGAGTCTAACTGATCACCTACTTAGTGCAAGTGATCAGTCAGGGATTCTTTCATTTCCATCTGGGCAAGGTGCATATCTTGCCCAGATATGCAAGATCTGGTGGGCTATTACTTTTGCTGCCTGTTCTGCCTCTGTGGCCATATGTAAGGCTCCTAAAAGGGGCCATTTTATGATGGTTACTACTTTTTTTTATCTGTTTGCTAAAATTCAGTTGTCCTATTTGTTGTAAGATAATTAGCAACCCTGCTGGAGTTTTTAGGGTGTCCCCATATTCTCACAGATCTATCTAGAAGGGATGATAAAGACCAGTTTGGGATGTTTGGAATTTTCCCATGGAGTCTCCCTTCAGAACTCATGCTATGGCCTGACACTTTGGTTTCCTGGCTGCCTTGCTTGTGTTCCAACCCAGTTTTTAAAGAGCTTGAGTTGGCACAGCCCTAAGAAAGAACACACTAGGCGAGAGTTAGGTATGGATTTTATTGGAACTTACAATCAGTTGATCCTTCCCAGTAACTGCCATTTGGAAAATGGAAGTCAGAGTTACAGAAAGGGTGGAGAGTGAAAGGAAGAGTTTATAAGTATTTAAGATAAGGGTGTGACAAAAGAGTCTTCAAGGTCTAGCAGCACAGTGGTCTAGAGGTTTGTTAACAACATTGATCAAGGGAGGGGAGTTTTAATGCTTTGTTTATGAAACTATCAGTATATTCCCTCCCACCTCCTTACCCTGAGGATGTCTGGTGACTTTTAATTTCTGTCCTGGTCATTGTAGGCAATTACATGCAGTAACTTATCCTCATTACGGAGGTGGGGTCTGGGCCTCGAGTCTCCATAGGATGTGCCTTCATTTTTCTTTCCTATACACAATGCAGTGAGACTTTCTCACAAAGATTAAGTCTATGTTTTCTGGTTAATTTATATATTTATATGCATTAATTTAGTACCATATGGTCATGTTGAAAGAAAAGACATACGGAAGCAGAGATTATGGTTATTTTTGGTGGGCATAGGTTTTTGTTTTGTTTAATGTGATTCTCTGCCCATATGCTTTACATGATGCTGACATCTTGACTTGTCACAGAACTAAGGTTTGGTCAATTAAGGTGCTATATCCTTTTGACTACAGTGATATTTGGGCAATCCACCCAAACTGTAGTCATGAGTTTATATCCAGAGCTCCATTAACAGTAATAAATAAAATCCTCTCTAATTACTGGCATTGTTAAACTGCTAAGATATATTTGTATATAAGTTGTGGAATCAGGTCAGGAGAATCTGTGTGAAGAAAGCCATATTAAAAACATATTAATAGTGTTTGGCTGGATGAGCCTAAAATTTCTGGCTTTGCAATTCTCAGGTGATGGAGCCAATATATTTCTTTTTCATTTGGTTGTGTTTCGTGGCTGATGAAATCCACAAAATTAATCCTTCATTATTCTATGATATAATAAGGGTAACAAAGAAAAATAAGAAGGGGGTATAACTTTTTTAAAAAATTAATAAATGACTTGGAATTTAACTAAACACAGGGCATATTGCAATGATTCTTGGTAATCATATAAAATACCACACAGATAATTGAAAATTGATTTTACTTTGATTAACCTTTTTCTCACGTGTCTACAAAGCATTCTCAGTGAATTTGATAGCCATATTTTGCATTTTTTGGAGACTTATAAAATCCTACAGATATTTAAATTTTATATAGTGAAAGATCTTTTAAATCTAGAATTGCCACCAAAGAAATATTACAATATACTTGGAACCAAATGGTGATTAACATTGACAATAAATGGAGGCGCTACCTTCTCAGTAACACAATCTGCAAAAGTATTCAGTTATTAATAATCCTTAATATTTCTGCATTTTATGTGATATTTTTAACAATGTTTGAACATAGTATACACTTTACTCTAGCATTTATTATATATATTCAATTAGGAAAATGTTTAGAATATCCTGCTGTATTCAAAGGGATATAGAAAAGTGTAAATGAAAATTTTTACTGTCAATGTTTTTCTCCAATAAAGTAAAGCCAATTTTCTGCTTTGAATTCTAAAAATACTTGGCTGGGAGAAAATTACTTCTTTTGCTATGATAACTTTTCTTTTCTCACTGGAGTGTAGTCTACAGAATTATTTCAGACATTATTCTTACATACCTAAAAATATCTTTATTTTATTTTTCAACTTTAATCATGTTTTGATAGCTTATTGAAATGTAAGTTTTAAATCATTTTTCCTCATCTTTCTGAAGATATTGTTCACTGTCATCCAATATTATGTTCAATGTTGATTATAAGAGATAGACCTATGGACAGATATTAACAGATAAGTATCACTTTTATTTTTTGTAGATTCTCTGTAACTTTCCTCCCTTTGGTACATAATTTTTTTTCATAAATCTTCAAAATTATCAATAAAATATGTGAGTGTAATTTTTCCTACAATTCTGTACAAATCTCAACTCCTTGTTTTGAGGATTGCCTTCACACCATATTCTTCCTCTTCTCTTTTACTTTTAGACAAATGTTCAGCACAGCTTTTATGTATCATAACTTGTATTTCATAAATTCCATGTCCATATATCTTTGTGATATACTCTCAGAATGTTTCTCAGATCTTCCTTCTAGCTCACTAATTTGCTCCTCAACTAGATCAATTATATACCTACCCAATCTATTGAGTCATTTCTCAATGATCATTTTTTATTTGTATGATATTTTAATAAATCCAATATGCTTTTAAGTCATTTCTTATTATTAGGTATACTTGCCATAAGGACCTGTTTAGATTTTTCTATTTCCTGACACTTTTATGTTTTCACTGGCATGCTTCCAATATCTCTTATATTTGGTTATATGTTCATTTTGTAATTGACTTTCCATAGTTAATTACTTGCCTGAATCTGAACAGTCATACTGGGGGTATGTACGTGTTCATATACCTGCTAGCGACTTGCTAAATAAATGGGTGAAAGTCACAGTATACAAATGAGCGGGATCTTCAGTCTGTATGTGAGGATTGCCACAATTCAGCAATTCTTGTCTCTTCCTACCTGAAGTGCCATATCCTCTGCCCCAATTGGAAGCAAACCTGCATCTCAAGGGGAGGACCGCCTATATCAAGGATACTGAGGATGGGTGCATATAGGTCAAACACTCTCAGCTATTCCTGCCATGACAACCTTCAAGTCATTATGTTGATTATATGATATACAACAAGCATAGGAGGGTAGAAAAATCTTTAAGTAGAAAGAACAGAAGAAGTCAATGATGTCATTGAAATGAAAGGATTAAGGTTTCTCCAACATTTTGAAGAGATCATCAAAAGATAATACAGGAAACATTGATATTTTCAATGTTGACTTCCATAGTGACAGCTGTAACAGTATATTAATTGGATTGGTGGAACATAAGGAAATTGTAGGATGTTGAGATGATTACTGTGGAAATCAAGAATAGTGAGCAAAGATGGTACTTTCAAGAGGTTAAGTGAATAGGAAGTGCTTGATCTAAGAGCCAGAGATCATGGTGAAAGTTTATTCCTTATCTGATATCCAGCCTCACTTCCTTTCTTAAAACACTTATTTTGTTCAAGGCAGCTGTGGCAGGAAAAAATCTAAGAATGACCCCAATAATCCTCTCACTTATGTTATCCACTCTCCTTTGAGTGTGGATGAAATCTGTGAATATTATACCACTCTTGTGGCAGTATTTATTTTTTGTTATATAACACAGTTGACCTTAAAATACAGAGATTATGTGGGTGAGTCTAATGCAGTCATGAGTCCTTTAAAAATAGAGTTTTCCCCAAATTGTAGGAGAAGAGATCTGAAGGATGTACTGTGCAAGAAGGTCTCAATATTCCATTTCTGAATTGGAGGTGGATGTGGGCTAAGTGAGAAAGAATAACGTTACCTTTAAGGAGAAGTTATGGATCAAATTATGTTCCCCCAAAAGGCATGCTCATGTCCTAGCCCCAGTCCTGTGAATCTAAACTTCATTGTAAATATGATCTCTGAAGATGTTCTTAGCAAGATGAAGCAAAACTGGATTTGTATTGCCACTAATCAATATAACTATTGTCCTTATAAGGAGAGGAAGTTTGGGCACTGATAGAGAGAAAGAGACAGAGAGACATGCCTCTGCTGTGTGTCCGAAGCTGAGATTGAGTTATGCAACTATAACCAAGCTACACATTTCTGGCCTCCCATTAGAGGCCAGGGAGAGGGATGGAACATATTCTCTCCTTTAAGTGTAAGCATGGCCCTGCTGACACTTTGCCCTTAGAATTCAAAGCCCTAGAAATGTGAGAATAAATTTCTGTTGTTTAAGCCAACTAGCCTGTGGCAGTTTGTTGTAAGTGCTTACAGCCAAGTATAAGAGATAAACTAACACAGGAGCTGAGAGGGATTCCACCATATCATCATTTCAGATTTTTCCTTCTAGCTGCTCCAGAATATAGGAGGCTAAAAGGAATAAATATATATATTTTTGAGCATCACAATCGACTTTTTTCTTCTTTTGTGAAAAATAACATGTATACAAAAAAGCAATTTATTTCAAAGCAGAGCACAACAATTATTTGTAGAGCAGATTTCAGAGTTTAGTATAGATTACAATTCCACAATTTTAGGTTTTTACTTCTAACTGCTCTAAGATACTGGAGACTAAAAAAAAAAAAAATCAATTTGGTGATTCAGCAATCACATTCGCTTGTTAAACCCTACCTTCTCAGTATAACCAATCCTTTGGTCTTTGTATCCCACTCTCTAGGGGTATTTAGGCTATGGCCATTTTAACTTTTTCATGTATTAATTGTAGGTGATATTTCTTGTTTTACTTTTCTTTTATTTTCTAAACTGTACATAAATTACTATTATAGTCAGAGTTTAAAAATTAAATGATTTTGTTTTACTTTCACCTCTATTATGTGGATAGGATTTAAGGCAAAAATCCTAAGGCAAAAATTCACAAACAGATAAAAACATTCTTAGATGGTTTTTATCCTTTTTGTGCTGGCAGAAATACTTTCACAGTGGAGTACAAGATAAAGCATATGTTTTCCTATCTTTCCATGAAAATGTGTTTTTCTTGTAATGTTTCACTGAAATAAAATGTCAATGTGTATACAATACAAAAAAAAAACAAACTGATTCATTACCTAAGTAAAAGCATTTTGAATGTTCACATGACATGTTTGTACTTAAAAAAGAAGAAAGAAAATCCAAATATTTCTGTTTTCCAAATAAAAATCTACATAAATCTGAATTAACTTAAATTTAATGGATTATATTTCTACTGTAGAATATCTTCAAAAGAGTATGTTTCACTCAGCACAGTATTATTAAGACTTTCAAAGTTTCTTTCACAATTTCAAAATACATTTATTTTCCTAAATACCATGCATATATATACATATATATGCACACTAACCATACACAAACATATATTTATGGAGGTGATTAAATAGTGAAATACGAACAAGGGATCAGAGATTATAATCCACTGACCTGCTAGGGTATGTTGTGAAGGACAAATTCTCTTTCTGTATTTCAGCTGCCATTATTGCAAAAGAAAGTGCAATTCAATAACCCTGGTTTCTCTATCAGTCAAATGAAGATATTACTACTCTACATAATATGCATTTTGAGAATTATAATTAAATAACAACTATGAAGAATTTAGCACAGTACTTGACACATTAGTGACACAATTTTATCTAAGCTCATTTTCAATTCTAAAATTCTATTGTTCAGTAACCAAGTTTCTCTCCATTTTTTTCACTCTGTATTTAATGAGAATAAATTACAACACGTCTGCAAATTATTCATTTGTACTCTTTCCCTTCCTCTTGCAGGTCACTGAAGGTACAGTACTTAATTCAGCTGCTAACCATTTTAACCTAAGGGGTTGTCGAAAATAAATCCTCTTTAGAAGGCTTTCTAAGGTCCACTGATGATTTCAAAATAGCTTAAGAATCAATCAGATTAACTGAAACATTTTTTACTAAGACATCAATTAAAAAACTGATGTCTGGATAATGCTTCTTTGACATTGTGACCCTCTAGCATCTCAGCTCTATAAAATGAGAATTAAAAATTAATACTTGAAGGCATATTTTTCCCAAATAGTTTTTTCCAGAAAAAAAAAAATGTTTTCTGATTAACATTAGCTTGATTTGAACAGTGACTTTTTGAAAATTACTAGCTCATCTTTTTAGGGACTCTCCTTTAAAAAAAAAACAAAAAACGAAACAAAACATTAGTTCTTAAGCAAGAACAATAAAAATAAGCTTAAAAGAAAAGAATAAATCCTGTGAGTCCCTTTTCTTTATCTCCAATAGTCACAGGAATGAATATTAACTAGAATTTTAAAATACAGTTAAATGGGGTTACCTGCCCTGAAGTTTAACACTGTTGTAATTAGGTGACTTAAGTCTTAGGCCAAACTTTGATGGTAATTTATTTACCTTGGCAAGCCACTTAACCCCTGGACTACCCTTTTTTCATCAAACAATTAATGAGTTGTATTGGATTTGCTTACTTCTAAAACTCTACATATACCTCTGATTTGTGTGACTATTTGCATAAGTCACATACAAATAGTCAGTGGGCTTTTCCACAGAAGGCACTTTGTTTATCTTGACCACTCTTAACTCATCCTATACCTAAAAGTCTGTCCATTGTATAGTAGCCTTCCAATAAAAATTAATATACAAACTATACAATTTTATTTTATTAATCTGATGTAATTTTGAATAGAAATTTTCAAACAACAAAATAACCAAATTAACACAGAGTACATATACTTCAAAATCTCATTGTAAAATACTTGGGCTAAGATAGAATTTTCAGAAATGTTAATTTAATTAACTTCCAATGAATTTCTTCACAGCATGCAGGAATGCATGCTTTTATGTTAGACAGAACTGTTTGTTGCCAAAACAAAGTAAGACCTTGAAATCTCTATACTATTGATCAATATTTGCTTTGAATAATTTGTCTTTGCTTATATATTCCCAATAAATATCCATTGGATTAAAGCAAAAAATAAATTTTAACCTCCAAGTAACCATTATGAGAATTTTCTATGAAATCTTTCTGAAGACACTTGATTTGCATAATTTTACATGAGATTGCATCCACAAGAATGGATTAAATTTAAGAACATGTTTTCTGGGGTACATAGAGCTTAAACCACAACAATACTGAAGGGGATTAATCATTCTGCTGAGAAGTTTGAAGCTAATGCAACCTCTTGTCACCTGTTGCAATAGCAAAACTGCAATTGACCCCATTTAGAAAAGTACTTTTCAGGAGTTCTCTTTATTATAGAATACTGAGAATTATTGAGATGGTTTCAAAAATAGGAATTTTTTCCTAAACCAAAGTCATTACCACCTGGTTCAAGGTGAAAAATGTGAAGTATAAATATTTAATGCAAACACTCATAAAATATGTCCAAAATTCTAACTGGCACTGAACAATATAATTTCCAACATAGAAAATGTATCTTATATTCTTATATTTTTAATTCCTAGTGTGTACTATATATACATTCTTAACATTACAAGTGTCTTATGATGCTAACAATAAAATGCTTGCAAAAAATATTTTTTATTTCCATCAAAAGAGAAAAAAAAGGAGACAAAAGAGACCTGGTTGTGAAAGTTGAATAGTCTGATCGAGATTTAAGTACTGCTGTTAAATTACACTGTCAGCTTTGTAATAAATTGTGATTAAGGATTTACACCTTTGTGAGCAGATTAGCAGACCTAATTGATTTTGATCTGTTAACTTCAATTTGCAGCTTTAAAAAGGTGTAACCTCACCCAGATTTATGGTCTGAAGCCCTTGTGTTTGAATTAATGAATTTTATATTTGGTCTGTTAAGAATTTTGGTGACGTAAATATGTTTGTCTGAGTAGAAATTATTTGCTTTAACTCCTGGGCATTGCATACATTTTCATAAATGACCCCATTTTATTAGCTTCTAAACATCAGAGGCAATAATTTTACATCTCATTTATTATCTGTCTACTATCAATTTTTGCTTCCATGTAATTATCAGGAGAGTTTATCCTGTGTTTTTATCTCCTTACTCTCCTCCTGGATTTTGCTTGCAGTGATAAGCACGTGGCCAGTATGTTCTATTCCGTTGTTAACATACCATATTGCAGAAAACAGTCACTTCTCATGGAAGCTGTTAGAAACTCTGAGAAAGGCCAGGCAGAATAACTATAAATTATTATTTATATTAGTTGCCATTTGCGGCAAAGTTATTCATTGTCTATCATTCTTTTTACGTGCTCATTTTCCCCTTTACCGCTTTATGTGGGCCATCCAATTAACATTCCTTTATATATACCATTTGTATATTCTTTGAAATAAAATGCTAAACAGAAATGCAAATATAATTACTAGACATGAGGATAAAAATTTATTATTATTTATTTAGAAAATTAAGTCCTGATTTTATAACTTTGTGATTTTGATAAATTCAGAATCCTTATCTTTAAAACAGGTATAATTTTACCCACATGACTAGTTGAAAAAGTAAATCTCATGACAAAACTGATCTTAAACTGTAAGGCACCAAGTGATTTATACGTACATTTTGCATTTGTCTTTCAGGTAATTTTTCTCCATTTTATTTTAAGCACCAACTGACCTTTTGGTAAAATAGGAGGGTCAACTGACTCCAGAGATTGCAATGTTTTCTAGTGTTCATCAAAATTCGGCTCAGGTGCCTGCAATCCAGTGTTTGCAATATGGTTCTCATCTTTAGTCATGTAGTCATGCTTCAAAGGACAACATGATAGGAATATAGCTACTCAGTGACAGCTAACAGCCCTGCTGAAAAATCCTTAGCCCAGGAAATACACGAAAATCTTAACTCAAAGATGTGGCCAAGTTAATGCTGTCTCTTCAAAGCCATTGTGAAACATACACACAAAAAAGTCGGAGGTTACTCAGCTATGAAGAACAATGTTCTTGCAAAGTGATCATTGAGCTGTCTTCTTGCTTTCTCACAAAGTGCATTTTACAGAATCTAGTCGATTGGCTCTGAGAACAAAAAAAGATGATATCAGGGACAAAGTGTTCACTATCATATAAAAAGCTAACTGTAACTATTTTGGGTATACATGAGGGTAGCTATAGGAACTCATATTTCATGAGCTTAATTTTAATAAAGAAATCTTAATTACAGAGTACAAAGCTCTCAAAATGCTCTTCCAAAAAAATATTGACTATGGTGCATATTTGTACATGCAATTATTATTCATCTAAACTAAATGTATTTTAATGCAATTTTATTGAGATATATTATATATCTACATACATATAATCATTCAACTTGTATAATCAGTGGACAAGATTAGACATTGTTCTCATTCTTACATGAGCATTATTTTTTCAATAGAGGTGTTTCATTTACCTGTTAACAATTTTATTCTTATTGATGAAATTTTTCATAGGATAATCTGTCCTTAAATCCAAAATTCTGATTTAATCTGAAATAAAACTCCAAAGAGTTTGTAATGCATTTTTATTGATCTTTTGTACTATTTTTGCTCCCATTATTATATTTATGGAGTTCTTTGTTCTTTGCTACAATCTTAAGGGCTTAGTAAACTTACTTATTAAGGGCTTAGTAAACTTATCTGTTGACACACTGATTTACATCCAAAATTAAATTACATTTGTAGATACAGTAATAGCAAATATATTTTCATTCCTAAGTATACAGACAACTGAAGTGTTTAAAGTAAATAGATTTAGAGTCAGAATTAATTACTTTTAGAGATGTGTATACTGAGGAAAAGAGCAGTTTATTGGGGCCCACAAGAGATCAACTCTCCTGGAAACAGACTATTGCAAATATCAGGAGTTTTTGCATGCTGCATTGGCAGCCATCTTACTTTCGCTGAGCAACTTGTCTCAACTCCGCCCTAAGGTGTAAACTCCCCCAGACCCAAATCCACATCTGTGGACACCACCCAAACCACCTACACACCTCACTCCAAACTGATAAGTTAATCATTCCCACCACCTTCAGACATCCAGTCCCTTTTCCTTTTCATGAGTATTTGCTTTAAATTCACCAATCCTTGACTCCTGCAGGAAATCTAACTTCCATCCCTGAGCTAAGTAAAGGCACAGGTCCACTGGTCTCTCTTGCTCTGCTTGAGTGCTCTTCACCTGCTGATTGAGCTATTTGAGCTAACCTTGTTTCCTGTCAACCCCTCATGGCACACTCTCACTCTGGGATCTGTGAATAACAAACCATTTTGTCTTATGCATTATGGCCTCAGTTTTCATTGTGCTGCACCTGACCACCATCTGGACCAAAATTTAAAATCCAGCTTTAATAATTTAAACCCCCGATAGATTAGGATCTGAAGGCCATTCTCCTGAATACCAGTTCTCTAAACAATGATGAATGTTATTTCAACGTTATCTTGAAACCTACTTAAATCTACACTGATAGATTAAATATAGATAGTTTGAATTTTGAAAGAGTAACTATTATTATGAAGATACTTTTTAGTATAAATTTATGTTTAATCATATTTAATGTATTTGCTTTCTAATAATTGGTTAATTATTTCCAATTATTATTGGCTTTCTATAGAAAGCCCTTTCCTATAGATCAGAAGGGAAGAGGTTTATTCTTATGATAAAAAAGGAAGCCTTTGATAATAACTTGGAAAATACCATTTATGTATTTAAATATTTCTTTTTGCTATAGGTTAAGCAGACCCTACAGCAGAAAATCAGCCCTGTCTAACATAATAGTAAGTTTATTACATTCACAATTCCTATACAATTGCATATGAAAAATTCAATTCCACTTGAGTCTTTATATTCATTTATCAGTCAAATATAAACACATTTATAAAAATAAAAATGTTTATATATAAACAAGGAAAATTATATTACTCATGGACTAAAAATACGATTGTTAAATTATTCAAACATTATAAAGTAAATGTAAGTGCATCCCTCAGAAAATCTGTGGTAAGAAAAGAAAGTCACATTCTGATATAATTAAAAAATATTTGTGTGATGTCACATATTCATCTTCTAAATTTCATCTGGTCATTTTTGACCCTAAATTCCAGTCTGTCAAAATTTACATCTGCAACTGATTTTATCAATGCTTCAATGAAATAAAAAAATGTTCACTGGGTTAAAAACCTATTATATAGCTTTGTCACTCTGAGAATCCACATTGAAACCATAAGCTTTACTAGCAGACTCAATTTGGATGCAATGTGATTCCTTTCTTTGGTTTAAAATATTTGATTTTTTTTTTAATTAAAGATGCTTATACAAAAAATGTTCATATTTTCCAAATGTATTAATGAATTAAGCAACAGGGAAGGTAATAGCAAATTACAACTTCAATATTCAAAACAATTTTAATGGATTAAATCCCAACCCTCAAAATGAAATTTAACACATATATAGAATTGTAATTTTATAAATCCCTGGTACAGAATAATGCATAATTGTCTTTTCTCCAGTTCACTTTGAAATGCATCTGCATATAATTGTATATATAAATTGTATATATACAGTTATGGAGGAGAATGAATAAAACTGGACTACCATCAAAAACCAATAATTCAATTGTTTTTTTTTTTTTTTTTTCTTGCACAGGCAGGCATCGGTAATTGAACCCGGGTCTTTAGCATGACAGGCAAGAACTCTGCCACTGAACCACCGTAGCACTGGCCTCAATTGTTTTTTAAAGTGAATTTGTCTATATGACCTTGGCGAGCAAAACAGGAAATAGTTTTAAAAATAAAACGAGTGAATAGTTTGACAGTCAAGAAGGTTTGGTGCACAAACAAGATTTTCTAACAACTTTTCAGCTGTGACAGAGATGGCTCCCTGTGATAATGTGGACTTCTACTTAAAGATACAAACATTGAAAGACTGGCAGCTTGTTCAGTGATGAAGAAGGAATCATGCACTGAAAGTATTTGTGCTAATGTGATTTTATGATTCTATGAAAGAGCACTGTATCTTTTAATATAAACTATCCATTATAATAGTCTTTATAATATTCAATACAATAAAATCATTATATTAAACATTTGTTACAGGGCGGGGCACCCTGGCTCAGCAGGTAAAGTTCTTTCTTGCCTGCCATGCCGGAGACCGGGGTTCGATTCCTGGTGCCTCCCCATGCAAAAAAAAAAAAAAAAAAAGTAAATATTGGTTACAATATAATATTAATATAATTTATTTATTATCCTATTCATTATGATATTGTACGTAAACATCATCCTTTATATGACTTTAAATTGCAATTACAAAGAGAGAGCATGTGAAAATTGTGAGAGTGCAGAGTGGACTATTTTTTGAAAATTTTGAAGCATGATGATACAATAAACACCTGTGAATGAGACAACTTAACTAGAAAACTTTAACAGTACAGATGCAGCATATTCACTCTGTGCTAGGAATAAACTTGATCTTAAATTCCATACTTTATTATTATTCAAACTTGTATTTTTGCCATTCTCAAGCCAGTTTGGGGGGTCCCTACCCTGAGCTTTAAACCTAGGGAGAGTGTTATATATCACAATTATAAAAACAGCACATTCATTAAGAGTGGATGCCTCTCTCTCAGGATCCAGTCCTCACTGCAGACACAGTAAGACACATAACCCTAAACAATCCATGCTTCTGACAGTGTTTGGGTTCAAGGGAGACATTTCCCCACATCTTAAGTACCAGGGGAAAAAGACCTGCCTCTAAATATCAGGTGTCATCACTTCCTTAGAATATTTCAGAAGACATTGTTTTTGAACGTGGAGAGGATTTGAATGACTGAAACACTTTTACTATAAAAATATTTTATATTTTAATATGAATTTTTTTTAATATGTGAAATCCTGAGGATTTAATTGGGGAATGTTTTTCCCAAGAAAAATGTTGTGCTTGTTTCTATCACATGTGAGGCAGAGTTATCAATCTAGTGCCATTTTTAATAAATTTCTTAGTTTGCATTTCACACTTTCACAAAGTTGTATAAATTTGAGCTCCAGGTCTACGTGACAGTAGGCTTATTTTTGCTTGGAAGTTACAAGAGGAGACTTGTATTTTCTCTTTCTGCATCTTCAGGTAGGTTTTTTATTATTCTCTCTATCTGGTAGATCGGTTTAAATTCATAATCTTGAAATGAATACACATTTGAAAATATTAATGATAAACACTTAACAGATCCTCATAAAAAATAATCTTTTATTTATTTAAAGTTGTTACTGATTAACAACTTTAAACCACTGTAATATCATAGAGATTGGCCTACCTGGGACAGAAAGCTCTGTATCCAAAAGTGGTTACTGTTATAATAATTAGTTAACTCAACTTTATATGACAAACGCATCACTAGTAGTGCCGCATCAGCTTTGAAAGTTTTAAGATTTTATTTTAATATAAGAACTTTACTGTGTTATCAAAAACACTCAAAAGAGGATCTGTAAAAATTAAAATTGGGAAAATAATTTGTATATTACTGCACATCATACTCAAAAGTTAGAGTTTTCTGTTTTAATTTTCATTAATAATATATTAAATTAATATATTAGTATGTCATACTTATTTCTTAGTGATATGCATCCATATACTTTCTCTGTTTAATGCTGCTGAGGATATAACACTTAGAAAAATCTATCTTTCCTTTTAAAATTCTTAAAGGTGTTCTTAGGAGTAAAATTAGTATATTTATTAAGTGGGATAAGATAAATTCTGACAATAAAAAATAACTATTGGGAATGGTACATAATTTTTAAAATATATAAAAAGTAGGAAGAGTAAGGCACTGGATTATTTGGATTGGCATTTAGAGGACAAATGAGAGCAAATTTTGGATGATTTTACAGGACGGATAACTAGCATAGCTTTAAGATTAACATATTAAAAAGGGAAGGTTACAACCTGATGATAGAATGATCTTTGTTGATAAATTATAAAATCCTAGTGTACTTATGATTTCAACTTGGTTTTTAAATAAATATGTATCTATAACATTCCCTTCCTTCCTATGAATAAGGAGGGAGATAGGAAGAAAGGCCTAGAATTATTCAGTAAATGTCCTGGAAACAAGAAGTCAAGAAAACATCATATCCTACTAATGAGTGCAAGCTGTGTGTCAAAGAGACAAATGCTGCTACATGCACATTTATATAATCATTCATTTATTATATGTTCCAGGCATTGCAAATTTGGATTAAAAGTATGAAAGGTAATTATCTGAACTTTATCCTGGTTTCACTCTTGCACATAAATAATAATTTCTGATTTTCTTTTTCTTCATAAGTGAAGGGTTTCTATTCATTGTATGTAGCTGATAATTAATAATGTCTATATATAGAATAAATTATATCTACATGTTTTGATTTGTGAGTCCCTAGAATGTTACAGTGCACATAACCTATACTCAAATTTTGCTTGGCTGCCTGAGTGGTCTTACCAATCTTATGATTAACTTCCTTGTTAACTTATTATCATTATTTGCATTACATTGTCTATCACTGTACGATATCAGTAGTTCTGTACAAACTCTTTGCATAACTTTCATTGAAGTGGACATCTTTATTAAAGTAAAGGGTAAATCTAAAATAGTAAGATTGACATAGGAATGTACTATAACCTATTGATTACAGGGCACTGATTTTGAAGTTCAGGAAATCTGATTCTGACAGTGACTTTATCACTTACAGTTTTGTGATCTCATTCCATAGAAACCCTAAGTAGAAAGATAATAATAATACCAAGTCATTAAGAAGTTGTGAAAATTTAATGAGGTGTTGTTTATAAAATATTTAGCATAGTTCTTAGTCTATAGGAGCTGCTCTGTATGGAACCACCATTATTATTATAGGAATTCTAACAATTGTCTAATTTACAATGAATTTAAGGATGTGAAGTTATCCAAGCTAATGTCCGCTGTCAGGGTGAATTCAGAAGGACTTCCCAGAACAAAAGGTAACTTACAACTTTTTTCTATGTGCCTTAAATTGTATAGTCTCTTTCAGATTGGCAATATCAACACCACATCTAGACAGCTCACATATAAACAGTGATGTGTTCTTCCTCCTGAAGAGCTGGCATTCTCTCTGAGCCTCTTTCCAAGTTCCCTGACTCAGTGCTTATTTCTTTGAAGAAGGCTCCTCTGAATTTGCTTCTGCAATACAAAAGTAAAACTCTGTGGGGAGTCATGCTGTGTTTTGCTTAGTGAGAAGCAGGAAGTAAGCAGGCTACTTTTTATACACTAAAGTAAACAGCATGACCTTAAACAAAGCTTCTAAAGCATGCTACACTGAGTTTTTACTGCAAGGAAGATATAAAGCAGGCACCTATATATAAACTTTATAGGTGGTACCCTAGCCTGAATAGGTCTTTTGCTTTTCAAAATTGAGGATGAATTGAAGTGGGTAGTCCCCAGTCTTTTCTTTTTGTGTGTGTGTGTGTATATATATATATATATATATATATATATATATATATATATATATATATAGCATGCAGTAAAAATATAGAATTTCTCTGCTCAATCACTTTTTGTATTTTGCATGCATTTTATCCACTTAAATTTAAAGACTTAGTATCAGTACCTGGTCACCTTATAATTATACAATGAGTACATATATTATTATTCATTGATAAATGGTAAACATGCTTTGTTTTTGCTTTTCCCTAAAAAAAATTGGTCCTTTTTGTATTACACTGTGTACCTTTGGACAGGGATAGTTAGGTTCAGATGTCAACTTGGCCAGGTGAAGGTGCCCAGTTCTGCTGCAGTGGACATGAGTCAATGGTACGTGAACCTCATCTGTTGCTGATTACGTCTGCAGTTGACTAGGAGATGTGCCTGCTACAATGAATGATGTTTGACTTAATTGGCTGGTTGCTTACATGAGAGAGCTCAATGTAGCATAGCCAAGCAGCCCAGCATACTCATTTCGGCACTCCTTTGGAGATGTAAAAAGGTATTAAGCTGGGGAAAGTTGTTGGAACCCAGAGGCCTGGAGGGAAGGCAAGCAGAGATCACCCTGCGCCTCCCCATGTAAGAAAGAACCTCAGCTGAAAGTTAGCTGCCTTTCCTCTGAAGAATTATAACTAAATAAATCCCCTTTTTTTAACACCCAATCTACCTCTGATCTGTTGCATTCCCACAGGTAGCAAACTAGAGCAAGGTATAGACCATGCTATTTAATCTACTGAGGAACATACTATAGTCCTTTTTGGACAATAAACCAATAAACTTCTCTTAAGCCATACTAAACTTTACTTTCAGTGGTAGTTTTCAAAATGTGATGGAGTGTTTAAGCTCCATTATGAAGATTCAAGTAGACAAAAAGTGGAGAATTTCTGTCTCCCATACTTCATAACACGCTCAACTTCTTACCTCTTCTCATGGTTCAGTAGAAATAATGTCGCAACAGAAAGTGATTCTAGTCACAAATTTTGGCAGAAATGCCCTCTCTCTTGAACTTACTATCCATTCACAGTTTCTTTGGACTTTTAGAAGGTTAGAAATGTAAAGAGAGGTATTCATTTAAAAAGAAAGGAATCTTGGGCTGAGTTCTTAGATGCCATATTTTATTCGTAATTAAACTTGTGGGACTTTTGGTTATAATCACATCTTGCTAAATTCTCATTAGCAAGAGAATACGGAAATACGGAAAATAAAGTAAGGTTTTACCAGCCATTTTTTAAGGGCTTTATTAACTAACCAAACTGTAAACTAATTAAGAAAAAATTAGCTCAACAAATTATATTTGTCCATTTATTTAACACTCACTGAGCACATGATATGAGCCAGAATCTCTTCTATTAGATATTGAGTGTACAGTAATGAACAAGATTGTCTCTGCCAATATGAGTTTACATTTGAGGGGAATGTAGACAGTAGATACATATTCAACCAATTAGTACTACCTTGAGCATCTTAAAATGAGTGTCAAAGAGAACAAAACAGATTAATATAAGAAACAATAGCGTCCTTTATTAACATATATGATTTGATGAAATAAATATTAGTTTTATTTTACATTTTTAGGAATAAAATGTGAGGGAGACAACCCTGGAAGTTTTCAAGTCCCTTTCAAGGATTCAGTAGACAGTGCTGACATTTTAGACAAGATAATTCTTTGGTAAGAGAGGTTATTTTGTGTGTTATAGGATTTTTAGCAGCATCCTTAACCTCTTTTCTCTTAATTCCAATATCAAGTCTCCTTTCATGTTGTGACAGCCAAAAATGACTCGAAATATTGCTACGTTTCTCACATTCACACTGAAAACCACTGTACCAAGTTGTTATATATGCATTTTACCTCTTATTTTCTGATGGGCATGCAGTGAAGTTTCCAGAGACTACATGATGTTGAATATTACAACACAGCAGATTATTTTGTCCATCTGAAAATTATTTGACTTTGACTTCAAATTTTAAAATGATTTTATCCATCCCCCTACATGTAGCTTCAAAAGAAGGTGTTCCATTGAATTATAGCTTCCTTTTAAGAAACTGTTACTAATTCTATGATTTCTTTTATCATTGTTTTCTTGTATGTAATCAGTTCACACCACTGACATTCCCATGTGCTTTTCAGTCTATTTTTGTTTTTCAAAAGTTTGGCTGATATACTTAGGTATGAATTTCTTTGTATTTATTGAATGGGAGATTGGTAGACTTCCTAGATCATATAGCTGATAAGGGTTAGATATCCAGAATATACAAAGACATCCTCTAAACCACCAGAAAAATGACAAGCAATCCAATTTAAAAGTGGGCAAAAGACTTGAATAAACATTTACCAAAAGAAGATATATAAATGGCCAATAAGTGAACAAAATGATGCTAAGCATCACTAGCCATAGGGAAATGCAAATTAAAACCACAATGAGATGCAATATCAAACCCAATACAATATTTACTATTAAAAGAAATTGAGGGTACCTGGGCAGTTCAATGGTAGAATTCTCACCTTCCATGCAGGAGAACCTGGTTTAATTCCCGGACCATGCAACCAAAATATAAAAAAATAAAAAATAAAAAAAATTGAAAGTAACAAGGATAGAAAAGGATGTGGAGAAATATACTGGTCGTATATTCAAATGCTCCCCTCTCAGCATAAACTTTTTGAAGACATTGTCTAAAATAGTAATTCTCATTAGCTTATATTCTCTGTATTTATTGTAGCTTATAGCCACTGATTAATATCTTGCACTTGATCATGTATTTTCTTATTTAATCATTTTATTTCTTAATCACAAGAATGTTAGTTTTGCATAAGAACATTTCTGATTTGCTCATTGTTGAAACCATAGCATATATCACCATAATCAAAACCAAAAGGCATTTGTAAATATTTATTCAAAAATTAACTAACGTATTTATTCATGAATAACTTTCATACCTTTTATAATAGTTTGAAAAACAATTGCAAGGATTAATATTTCAGCAAATTTTCATTTGTTGAAATACTGTCTTCAAACAATGTCAAAACTATAGTGCTTTGCATGGGTGAGAGCTCCTTCCATGCTTAGTGAGACATGCTTAATTTAGAAAAACTTAGGAAGAAATGTTAGCTTGGATAATTGTCACAAATATCTATGCATTTTCTTAACCAATGTAAGAGTCCCCAGTGAGCACTTCATCATTAAAATTACTTAAAGGAGAAAATGAGTGACAAATTGTTCATTAACAACTCTCTTTGGAGAGCCAGTATAAATTAAATCTTTTTGTACTTAAAAGCCCTTACAACAGAAGAGTACAAACATATGGTATGTAAAGGTATGTTAGGATTCTTCAGAGAAACAGAAGCAACAGGATCCTTTTATATATGCAAAAGACTTAAGATTTATTATAGAAATTGGCTCACATGACTATGGGGTTGGACAAGTTTGAGTTCCACAGGGCAAATGCATGTTGGAAACACTGGTGAAGGTAAAGTTTTAATGCCCTAGAAGAAGATGGGTGGCCAAAGTAGAGACAAAAGTTCTCCTTTTTGACTGCTGAAATGCTCAGGTCTGGCTTTAAGAGCTACAACTGATTTGATGAAGAATATCCTGTCATTGCTGAAGGCAATCTTCTTCATTGATTGTAGATGAAATCAATTGACTACAGATACAAATTCATCCATGAAATGCCCTCACAGTCACAATCAGGATAGTGCTTCCTTGACCAAACAGTTGGACACCATATCCTGGCCAAGTTGATACATTAAATTAACCATCACAGTCCACCTCTTGTTGACTTTTCACCCATACATATCTACCTAAATCTTACTTAATTTCTAAATAAAGAAAATGGCATAGTTATACTTTTACTTAACATAATTCAAACATCCTGTCTACAACCAGAAACTAAACCTTCACCCAGAAAAGGGTTAAAGTCTTTGGTGAATATTCACTTTTACCCTTGATAATCTATAACTTAAGTACTATTACACAAAGTTAATATAACTTATGTTTTATGGTAAGGGGAAAAAGAGGGGAGAAAACATACTATTATCTTCATGTATATATATACAAACATATTCATAAAACAAGGAAGAAATACCCATAACCACTTTAGTTTGTTTGTCTGCAACTAGCCACATTTCATAGTTAGTATTTCTAACTACCTTCCTATACTACCCATTCCGTATCCTCTTAACTCTCACTAAACACCTCAGCTGGTCATGGATCTTTTCATGGTGTGGTGACACAAATTTTCATTCCTGAAAGTTATAGGACATTGATAGTCTTACCTGGATAAGATAGTTGTAATTTTCCTTTGACTATAATCACAGGGCATGGCCATACTAAGACACACCCTAAAGGAATGCACTATATATCGGGTATATCCTTCTTTACCACCATTGTGTAGTAGCAATCCACTTTCCCATTAGTAATTAGGATCAGTCACCCCAGCCAGTAAAATAACTCCTTTCTTTGTTGATTCAAAGATATAAGAGACCCAAAGTGGTTAGATAGCAGTAAACTTTCAGTTCAGTGGAATCATGATTATGGCTCCTGGTGTAAATAACTCCTCCTTTTGGAATTAAGAACCCTAGACAAGTAGAGTATGAACTCACAAGGATGGAAGCAGATTTTTTTCTATTAGATCACTAAAGGTAATTGTAGGTTCCATCTCTTGATTCTTGAACCCATGAATCCTGGTTATAGGAGAAACAGCACCATACATCAGATGCTGATTTAGAACATATGTGGACTTCTGAAGAACATAATTCCAGCCCTGAAAGGGATCCACTCAGTTGAAACCATAGTTGATTCTTCAAAAGACCAATCTGCTATTCTAAGAATTCACTTGCTTCTGTATGACCGGGAACATGGTATGACCAGTGAACTCCATAGACATAGATCCATTGCTACATTTTGTTAGCTGTGAAGTGAGTTCTTTGATCATAAGCAGTGTTGTATAGAATATCCAAATGATGGAAAAGGCATTATATTGGTCCACAGGTGGCAGTTGTGGCAAAGCATTGGTTGCAGAAAAAGTAAATGCATGTCCAGAATATGTGTTGACTCCAGTAAGAACAAAATGCTGCCCTTTATGTAACAGAATGGCCCTATGGAATCAACCTGCCACCAGATAGCAGGTTGATAACCTGAAGGAAGACTTCCATATCATGGACTGATTGTTGGTCTTTGCTGCTGGCCAATTGGTCACTCAGTAGTGATTATAGCCAGGCCAACTTCTTTGACTTCAAGTCCATGTTGCTGAACTCATTTGTAACCTTCATCCTTATTACCATAGCCAGTTTTTTAGCCCATTGGACAATGATAGAAATGAGTGGAAAAAGAGGCTCACTGGTATATGTAGAATAGGTCATCCAATCCACTTGATTATTAAAATAATCCTCTACTGAAGTCACCCCCCAGTGTAGATTAACATGGTACTCAAATATCCTCATGTTTGTGCCTTTCAGAAACCTTTCAGAAAGGTCTATCTATGTGGTTCCCATATCTCTCCAACAATTTTTCAATCCTGATCCTTCTAAGTCCCTGCCAGTACAGTCAAGTCATTTGTCACAGCCAATGAATCACTATACAAATGCTTGTCTATTTCTCCATCTGGGCAAAATGAACAACCAGGCGCATTGCTCTAAGCTGTGTCTTTTGGGAGGATTGCCCTTCACCACTGTCCCTCAGTGGTATCCCAGAAATGTGGTAAAAGCTGAGCTATAATGCTATGACTACCTACTTTCAGGTGACAATTGTATATTGAGCAAAATTTTCTTTAATTCTGCTCAATATACAAGCCTGAATTTTCTCTTCCTCATTTAAATGATCATAGAAATTTACCTGAGTCCATTACGGTGTTTGACAGAGAGAAACTAATGTGCCTTCAGTGCCTGATTAATCCTGATGTCATATATCCCTCTTCCATTTGATGATGGAGTACAGCTGTAAACATCTTGCTTTATAACATGGCAGATAGAACAATACCCGGTTCATGATGGGCAACTCAGGTCTCATGATAGCTTTATGACCCATGGTTACATTTTAAGTCTAAACTAAACCATAGTTGTAAGCAAAATGTTTTATTTGTTTCTCAATCAGAGAATAGCTATCTGCAGTGTATGGCAGGGCTTTGACCCAAAATCTTAAGGTTCTGTAATGTGATTCTGCTACAGAGGCTTACCAAATGCTTCCAATAGTATCTTTGTTTGAAACTGACACTTTAACCATCACTGTATCTATTGGATCATATGGACCAAGTGATAAAGCAGATTACAAGTTAGTCTAGACTTGGTACAGAGCTTCCTTGTCTCCTGGTCCCCACTCAAAACTTGCAGGATTTCAAGTCACTTTAGTAAATGGGTCAGAGCACCACAATCAAATGAGAAATCTATTGCTTCCAAAATCCAAAGAGGCCTACTAGGCATTGTGACTCTTTTTGATAGTAGGAGTAGCCAGATGAAGCAGTTTAGAAAGATATCTTTGAAAGAATATCTTGGAAAAATGATCTTGATATGCCTTAAATATTGGGGTGTTTTAAAATATTCCTAGATTATTAAGGAAGAACTCCTGGATAAATTTATTCCTAAATTTGTAGTAATGGTGATGCTTATCCATGAATATACTAAAAAACCCTTTAAATGGACAAATTTTATGAATATTAGTTATATCTCAATAAACCTGTCTTAAAAGATTAACATATATGTAAAGTAACACCTACAGACAAATTAAAACTTTGTTCTTTAAAAAAGATTAAATATGTTAAAATGAAACACTATATTAAGTAAAAAGAAATCAGAGTAGAAAAAAAAACTCACGTGAAATGATAAAATTCAGGAAAGGGTCAAAATAATACACTTGTAAACCCAGAAATCAATAGTGAACTAGAAGAAGCTCAAGAGTTAATGAATAAAAACATAACTCTATAATAGAAATAAAAGAAAATAAATTTCAGAAAAAAATACAAGCATAAAGAATAATATTTTAGAGAATTGACACATTGAAGATTTACAAGAAGACCCAAGTATGGAATGGTAATTTCAGAAGAATAAAACGTAAGAAAGGAAAGAGAACAAACTCTTATATTATAATTCAAGAAACCTTCCCTGGGGAAAAAGTACTTGAAATGACATGTTAAAGGAAGATATCCTAAACCTGATAATTTTTCATCCAGAGAAATTAACACCACGATACGTATTAGTAAAATTTCTGGACTAAAAATGAAAGAAAAGAAAACTTTGGGACATTGAGGAAAATAAGATGACTAAAGAGTAAGGAAAAGAAATTTATATGATTAGACCTTTGGTGTGATGCTTTATTTGAAAAAATAAAGAGTATCATATTGTTAATATTTAGCAAAATAAAATGTTGACCAAATATTCTGTGTCCAGTAAAATTGATGTTTTAGTGTAAAAAGTATAATCAGACTGGTTCCAATATTCAAAGATTTATGAATACATTTATCCAGGAGTTCCTCTTGAGTAATCTAGAAAACAAGCTTTAGACAACCAAAATGATGAAACTCATGTTGTCATAAAGCTGGTGCATACATTAACTGTATTATTATATGTGGAACTAAAATTAAATAGGAATAAGTGACAGGATGCATTTTATTATATGCTCTGGTGAAGCTGAAATCATGCAGTTATTAAAGATGGGGAATTAGGAAGACTGAAACAAAAAAAGTCTTTTCATTAGTTGTATTGATGATGTTACTATTGTTCTATGAATCCATTGTTAAATACACAATAAGATAAAGCCAAAGAGTATTTATTGAATACTCACATTTTATCATCACGTATGTCCTTGAAAACCAGGATATTTAATGTCAGGGAAAATGCACATGATATAATATAGAAGAGGCTGGCAAACATCATGTTGTCTAGAAATTGAGAGTATTAGTATACTGATGAGCTATTTAATATTTATTTTTTCCAAGTTTTGCCCGCTATAAATGGTACTAGCAGAGAACATCCCTAATTATTTAAGGAATGAAAGAAATTCCTTGAAATCTTGTTAGGCAAAATAAGAAGGAACCTATGACATACAATCAAATCATACAAAAAGAACTCAGGTTCATAATTGAAGAGAATAACATTGATTAAAGAGGAGACAGTTTACATTTCAAAAATGTGATAATTAAAATGAATTAAAACACACCAAAAAGTAATGTAATTCAATCAGCTCTTATTTATATAAAAATCCCAATAGAGTCAACTATAGGAAATTAAATCTTTAGCTTGAAAATTGGCTAATAAAAGGAAATAATCAAACATGCATCCTGCCTTTCTGTATGAACTTTCCCCATGGTGGCCAAATAGTAGAAGAAAGGAGGTATATCATTAGAAAACCATTCTAGCCAATAAATGAAAAAGATATGATAGAATTAAAATATCACCATTCTGCAACCTTGATAAATTAATGTATGTGGGCATTGGAGCAGTAAATGCTACAAAAATCCTGAAAGAGAAAATTCTTTATATCATATGCATCCTGATTAAAAAATAGAATCCTTTTTCTTGTCAAAGAAATCATATATTTGTTTAATTAATATTCTAGACCCAGTTTCTAATTTGCAGAAAATTTAGAGAACTGAGGGGCATGTTGATATGTTCCATGAATATGCAATCATCAAATGGGAAAAATGGGGAATTTTTTGCAGATTTGGAAAGAACTGCTGTGGGAAGAGGTTTAGATATTCAAAATATAAATATAAATTAGAAGTAAAATAAAGTAGAGGACAAACTTGTAGGTTAAAAGTGAATTAAAATGCATATCAAATAAAAATAACATTAATATCTATAATGTCTAAGTTTGCATAGCATGGGTGATGGTTAAGTCCATGTGTCAACTTAACCAGTTTATGGTGTTCAGTGCTTGGAAGACCAGGCACTGGACTTATTGTTAAATGCCACTCATTGCAGAACACATTCTCCTTGGCTTATTACAAATGGAATCATCTGTGGGTGCAGCTGTTGTGATCATGATTTAATTCTATGAAATGTCCTCATAACAACAGACAGGCCAACACTTGCCCAACCAGACAAATGGGTACCACCACCTGACCAAGCTGACACACTAATTATGACAGTATAATTATTTTGTTCTCAAAAATCAGTATTATCTATTAAAGTGTAGTGTGCATAACCTATTGCACAGCAATTCCAATTTACAGGCATATACTTCAGAGATATATACAAGAAATTTCATAGTAACAATAATGTTCTGGCCTTAGGCTGAAACCAGCATAAAAGTCAATTGATAGAAGAATTAATGAATATAGTGGGTATATTCTTGCCATTGATCTAGTCATATGGTGAATGACATAGCAAGTGGATGAAAATTAGCAACAGTGTGATTTCATTCATATACCATTAGAAAATATGGAACTAAATGGTATTTGATTAGGATACATATTTGCAAAAATTGTACAGAAACACATGGCAAGGCTAATTACAAATTTCAGGAAAATGGTTACCTTTGAGGTGGGAGAGGATAATGAGACAGTAAGGGAGAATTGGGGTTTTATACGTATTTCTAAGTTTCTATTTATTAAACTCTTTTATAGGCCTACAATTTCTTTTTTAAAAGTGCTATATTTCAAAATGACCTAAAATATTAATGATTAATCGTTGGCAATTTATATCACTGCTTCAGAAAATACACTGAAGATACGAATCACCTGATCATCTAGTTCAAATTTTATTTTTATTGAGCACTTCCTGAGTGTGATCTAATATTCTATATTCCTAATGCATTCCCAGGTAAAGCCCGTGCTCACAGTTTGCAGTCCACAGTTTGAGTAGCAAGAGTCTAGATTTCATTGAAAAGAAATGCAAAAGAGAGGGGTAAGAGAGAAATTAACAGATACAAGAAATCAAAGAAACATAAAGATATAAAAATTATTATGGATATGTGGACTCAGTTAAGTACTAATTCATTTTAGTTAAATATTTGCATCAATTTCAGTACAGAACAAGTATGAACTTTTGACTGAAATGAAATGAGATAGTTGAATCCTAAGTTTTTAGTTATGAAAACTTTGGAAAATTAAACTGTCTTTGTCTAAATTATACAATGGGAATGATAATACCTACTTGATACAAGAGTTGTGAGAAGTATGATAATTTTCTCTAAAGCATTTAGCATAATTTCTACTACTTAGTACGATAGTGTGATAAATTCTAGCCCACATTCAGATTTTATGCCTTATGTTTTAACATGTATTTTGAAAGTATTTTAGATATAATTCATAAAATGTAATCTTCACCTGTTCTTATTTATTTTATGATTAAACAATGGAATTCTATTCAATTATGTTCAATAAACTCTCTTTGCTATCTTATATTTGGAATTTCTCCAGAGAGATCTAAAATTTAACCCTTCATTTCTACTTTATCTGACAATGAAATTTCCATCAAATACCAAAAACGTAACACAGGATTCTGCTTAAAATAATTGTACAAATAAATTTCCTGAAACCTCCCAAAACTTACAGGTGGTTTATGTAGAATATATTCAGTTGTCATTTTGCAAGTTTCCGGTATGTATGGGTTTCAATTATCGTTGTTTCATTACCATTAGTAATACAACATAGTTTAAATTTCATTTAAAATGGCATATTATTTACCAGTAATTATATAAGGTACAAACTTTGATGATTCTTCCACAAATGAATTGCTAAATAAATTACAGTTGTGTAATTTATGATCTATGATGAGTCATGTCACTTTTCAGTCTGTCGAAGATTGTTCACTGTGCAGCTGTTCTTCAGTTCATACACCGATAGAAAAGTGGAAAGCTTGTTTACTTTGTGTTTGATGATGAATCCATGTTTGTCATATTACAAAAATGGATAATAGAATGTAGGAATTGGCAAACAAAGATGGAAGTGCAGCATGGAAATGAAAAGAGATGACCCTGTAAGCGAAAATTCAATTACAATGTAATTGGAGTTATAGAGGAAATTGTTGACTTAGGGGAGGTTGATACTACCATTTTAAGCGAGATTCCAGAGGAACATGGTGAAAATGAATTTATCAACATAAATGAGAAAGCATGATTGTGACAAATTGGGTGAAAATGTCCTAGAGGTAGTGACACTGGAAAAACTTTCACTTAAAGCATTACACATTACTTTCACCTGAAAGAAGATATTTTAGGAAAATAGAAGTGCAAAGAATAACATGTGGGAGGCTGATCTAAACTTAGAAAGGAGGTGAGGCAATTTGCCAAGTCAGAGAAAAGATGCTAACTCCCATAATAAAAGTTATATGACAAGAAGAGGCAAGCGTTTTTCAAGTTATACTTGATATGCAGTTTTGTTCTTTTCATAAAGAAATGAAATACTTTAATGTTTTAAATAACAGTGTACTGGGTGGGCCACAGTGGCTCAGCAGGCACAGTTCTTGCCTGCCATGCCAGAGACCCAGGTTCAATTCCCAGTGCCTGCCCATAAAAAAAAAAAAAAAGTGTACTAAATATCAGTTTTAATAATTTTTTTACTCCCCTTTATATTTATGAGACAGCCTTTTTGAATTGAATCATGTTGCTCACAAAGACAAATTCAAGTCCTAAACCTCACACTTTCAGATGTGAACTCACTTGTAAATACAATTCTTGAAGTTTCCATTAATTGGGATGAGACCAAACTAAATCAGAATGTGCCTTAATACAATATGACTGAAATCATATAAGCAGAGAAATAGGAAACAAAGGAGACAGATGGTCATGTGATGAAGGTAGAGACTGAGTTATGGATTGCTGGCAAGGCACTCACAAGAATGCCACAGACTTTGGAGACATGATCCTACTGAAATCTTATCTTGAACTTCTACCTCCTAAACTCTGAGACAACGAACTGTTGTTTAAGCTAACTAGTCTGTGGTCTTTGTTATAGCAGCTCTGGAAAACTAAGACAAATGGTAAGAAAGATTTTATTTTTTATGTAAACTTTTATGGCTCATAGAATATTTATAATTTTCCTCCCTAATTATTACAATTTCTGCATAGTTTCAGCTTACACAATTATTTTTATGGTCACACAGTACCTTGCAAAATGAGGACTTTCTGTGGATTAACCATGAAGATTTCTCTTAAAATCAAACTTCTACTTGTTTCTGCTTATGTTAGCTTTATTATGAATAAATATTTTTAAATTGAATCTTGACTATGTTAATTGATAGCTATCTAACTGTATTTTCAAATATCCAAATACAATTCCTATATATCTAGATTTCTGATGCAGTTTATTTTTATTCTTATTCAATTATTTTGTTCTAATTATTGGTTCTTCTTTAATGTTAATCTTAGGAGCGTTTATACAGTTTTCAAGTATAATTTGTATAGTTTAAGTATTGCTCACAGATGTTTAATTAGCTTCTGCAGACCTAAATACTTATTAAAATATTTGAGATTCACTTTCAAATCTCTTAGAAACTTAAAATAAGAAGTAAAAGAGAGTGGTAAATAGTGTGAAAAATTATAAAAATGAAATAAATCAAAGCCACAAGAAAAGAACATATGTTGTAAGTATAATGCACTTATCTAATTGGTGCATTTGATAATCTAAATTGTTTTAAGGGAAGATGGTATATTTTTTCAAAGAACTATGCCTAGAAATTCCTGTGTGGATTGTTTAGAGATAAAATTAAAATATAACCTCAGGTTTCAGATGGTCAGATGAACAAGAACTGCCTTAGAATTCCAGTTACTGTTTCTCTACTATTCAGAAGCACTAATCAACATTTCATAACAAAATAAGCAATAGCGTTCATTTCTATTTTAGTCTTTTACTCTTCCTTTCTATGATAAATGTATTTCTATATTCAACACAATATTGACATATAATTTACATAACATAGTTCATCCATTTAAAGTTTTTATTGTATTCACAGAAACATGCCACCATCATCAAAATCAAATTGAAAACATTTTCATATTCTAAAATGAAATCTGGTACTCATTAACAGTTGTTCCAGTTTGCTGAAGCTGCCAGAATGCAATATACCTGAAATGGCATATTGGACACCTCATGGTGTCCAAAGCTTTTCTGTCACACGGGAAGGCACATGGTGTTGAGTACTGTCCTTGCCTCTTGGCTTGGGGTTCAAACAGCTCTCTGAGCTTCTGTTTCCAGTGGCTTTCTCTCTAAATGTCTGTTTGTTTCTCACTTAACTTTTCTAGGGCAGCCTCCAGATTGCATCTCTTGGCTTAGCATCCCCAAATGTCTATGTTTTTATTTCATCTCTTTGCTCTCTGTATCAGTTCTCAGCTTTCTGTGTTTTCTGCCTTTTATTCTCTTCATACAGGACTTCAGTAAGAGGATTAAGACCCATCCTGAATGGGTAAGGTCACATCTCCATGGAAACAGCTTAATCACAAGGTCCCATACAAGTAGCTCTGTACCCATAAGATTGGATTCAAAGAAAAATGGCTTTTCTGGTGTACATAGCAGTTTCAAATCAGCATACTGAACCCTCTGAGCCCCCAAATCATGTTTTTTCCATATACAAAATACATCCTTTCATCAGAATATCACAAAATCCTTAAACCATTTCAGTTATAATACAGATAAAATACAAAATTAGAAACAGTACAAAATATTATCAAAGTGAGTTACAGACATGGTCTGTTCTAAAGCAAAAACTCTCCTCTGGCTGTGGCCTTGTGAAACTTAGAACAAGTTATCTGATGCCAATATACAAAGGAGGGACAGTCATGGGATAAACATTGCCATAGGAAGAAATTGGAAGATAAACAGGGGTCAAAAGTTCCAAAAACAGTCCAAAACCTGCAGGGTAAACTCCATTAGATTTCAAATCTGAGAGTCACTTATCCTCAGGTCTTGAGAGAGCAACAGTCCCACTCTCTCCAAGGTCTTAGGCAGCAGTGCTATTCTCTTCAACACCGGCATTTGAAGGGATGAGAGTTGTTTCATTAGGGTGCATTGTGGACACCAACTTGTTTTTGGCCCCACTTTTTCAAAAAGTTTTGTGGTCCCTGGACTGTCTGTTTTATCTGGGGCATGGTCACAACCCCTGCAGAATCGTGGCGTGGTGGCCAGACTCTTCCACATCCTGATGGAATGTGTTTCACTCTATGGCCTGAAGACACAAAACTCTTCTTGAACATCAAGGAGAAAGGTCTACCCTCTGCCTCTGGGGCAAACTCACCCTTTCCATGCAGATCACTGGGTGTAATCCATTGGTCCAAGATTTCTTGGCTCTACACCTTACTTTGAAGTAATTTTTTCCTTCAATATGTCCCTTTTGTTTACATTCCATCCAGACCATCCATGGTTCCATTCATACAGATCTTACAGCAAACTTGTCAGTTTCCCTTGAAGTGCATAAGGATCACAACCATCAGACAGTAGGATTTTCCACCAATCCTTTCTGGATAACTCCATCTCTAATGCTCACTTGTCCTGTGACAGTTGACTGGTTCCATGTTTGATTAAATCCTCATGTGGGGCACTACTCTCTGGGGTCTCTTTCTCTGGAAGCCCAGAATTTCCCAGACCATCAGTTTCTGGTTTCTTTGTACCCAGGCATTCAGTTCTCAGCTTATCCCTTTCCTGTTGTGTTTTCCTGTAAGCAGCAAGGAAAAAACAGACTTCATTTTCCAAATGTAGTTTGGAAATTTCCTCAGCTCTAATCCTAGCTCATAACTTTAAAATTCTGCCTCCCATCCAATATCAGTATTCAATTTTGCCACATTTTCTGCCACTTTAAAACAAGGGTTGCCTTCCTTTCAGTTTGCAATAACATGTGCATTATTTCTAAGGTCTCATCAGAAGCATCTTTAGCATCCAAATTTCTACCAATGGACTCTGCAAAACAATCTTGGCTTTTCCTAGTCATCTTCTAACAATTCCTCCAGAATCTTCCCCTTATCCATGTAAAAAGCCATTCCAACATGTTTGGAGTTTGCAAATCACAGCACTACACTTCTCTGGTACCAAAATCTATTCTGGTTTCTGAAAATTGTTGGAATGCAATATACCAGAAATAGATTGGCTTTTTCAATCTATTTGATTTATTAAGTTACAAATGTACAGTCTTAAAGCCATGAAAATGTCTGAATTAAGTTATCCAGATATTTCTTGACTCTGAAGAAAGGCCAAGGTGTCTGGGGATTCTCTGTCACATGGGAAGGCACATGACAATGTCTGTTGTCATTCTCTCCAGGGTCTGGGTTCAAATGGCTCCTGTTTCCAGTAGCTTTCTCTCTAAGTGTCTATGATCCCTCAGTTAGATTCTCTCGGGCAGACTCTGGATTTCATTTATTTGCTTAACACCTCCAAATTTCTGTCTCTTGGTTTCATCTCTCTGGTCTCTGTGTCAGCTCTGAGTGTTCTCTATGTTTTCTGAATTTTATTATCTTCATAGAGGACTCCAGTAAAAAGATTGAGAATCACCTTAAGTGGACAGGGTCCATCTCCAAGGAAAAATTCTAATCAAGAAGTCCCATCCACATCTCCATGGAAACAACCTAATCAAAATATCGCACCAAAATAAGTCTGCACGCGTAAGATTGGATTAAAATAACATGGCTTTTCTGAGGTATGTAACAGTTTCCAACCAGCACAACAGTCCCCCAAAGTCCTAGATAACCACTAATCAATTATATATATATATATATATATATATATATATATATATATACACACATATGTATATATACACATATACATACAGATATATAGATAGATACATACATACATACATATGATTTGCTTATTCTTGATATTTCAATAAGATGTGCTCAAATGATGTCTGATCTTTTGTGGCTGACTTTTTTTGCTTAGCACAATGTCTTCAAGGTCCACTTTTATGTCTCAGTACATAATTATTTTGTATTACTAAAAAATGCTGTATAATTTTTATCAATGCATCAGTTGACCATTATTTGAGTTGATTCTGCTTTGTGCATTATGAATGATATCTCTATGTACATTCAAGTACAAGGTATTATGTGAATATAAACCCTCATTAGTTTTGCTAATATACCTAGAAGTGAGTTCCTGGGTCATATGGTAACTGTATTTTTTAACTATGTGAGGAAATGTAACTATTTTTCCTGTTGGCTCTTACACTTATTTTAATTCTGTTATTGTATGACAGTCACCATATTTCCACAAACTTCAACAACACTTGTAATTATCTGTCATTTTTTATTATAACTCCCTAGTGGGTATGAAGTAGTAACTAATTATGGTAATGATTTATATTGCCCTAATGATTGATAGTGCTGAAATCTTTCAATGTGCTTATTTGCACCTTGTTAATGATTTTAGGGAGATATATTTACTCAAGTCCTTTACTTATTTTTTAAACCGTTTTTATTGCATGATATAACATATATACAAATCAAAGAAAGAAGAAAGCAATAATTTTCAGAGTACTCTTCAACAAGTAGTTGTTATTTATATATTATAGATATGAGTTTCTTAAAAAATATATTGTTTATAAATGTTTCTTCCCATTCTGGGGATTACTTTTCCAGTTTCTTGATTGTATGCTTTGCAGCACAAATATATTTAATTTTTATGAAGTCTAATTTATATACTCTTTCTTTGTCACTTATAATTTTAGTATTATATTAAGAAATCATTGCCTATCCCAAGGCTATGAAAATTCAGTTCTATCTTTTCTTCAAAAATTTTTATTGTTTTAGCTCTTATATTTAGATTTATAATCATTTTGGGTTTTTTTTGCATGCAAAATGAGGGCTCTTCATTTGTTTAATGCTAATACTCAGTTATCCCAGAATCATGTGTTGAACAGATGATTATTTTCTCCCCACATTTAATGATTTTATACTCCTGTCAACAACCAATTAATTATAGGAATTTCTAGGGAAGAAGGAAGAGTAGGGAGCTTCAGCACATGCTCATCCTTCAAAAGCAGCTAATGGACAGAGAGAAACAATCTGAAGCAACTGTTCTGGGCTATGAAGACAAGAGAGCACTAGGCAGAATCCAGAGAAGAGTGGCACAAGATGGTAAAAAACTGTGGTAAACAACTGTGACTAATTTGCTCCATGGTGGCTGTCAGTACCCACTCCTCACTTACGTGAGCCCATTGAGGTGAGTTACCATATGTCTGGTTGGCTGCTTTGGATGTAGAGGGATGTGGCAGTGCTGTTCCCAAAGAATGAGGAGAACATGGCCAAGTATTTCTCATGGATGTTGACCAATGAATTTAGATCACTGGGTCTTGGCTCTGAACTGCTGTTTTAGCCTGCCCTAGATAGAGACAGGTACAGCCATTGTTTCAATCCCACCCCCAAGATAGTGAAGGTAGTGGAGATTTAAAGACACAGGATCTCCTTAGGGCTGAAGGGAACAGTTTTCTGAAGACCATCATCCACTGGGTAGCCCAGAAAAGCACAGCCTCAAGGAAATGTCAAAAAGACTTTTTGATGTCTTTCCTGACTCTCTTTCCAGAGATCTTGGAAAAGATCAGAGCCCCCTTCATGGGTTCCTGGCCTTGTGTTAGTTGTGAAATACTGACTTGGAAAAGTACTCTCTGGATGACACCACTCCCAGAATTTGCCATCCAAGCAAAAGCAGCAAGATGCAACAGAAACAGAGTTAAAAAAAAAATGTACAGTATAGGCAAAACAAAAACAAATAGAACAGATCAGGATTCACAAGAGAAGGACCAGAGCAAAGGAAGATTTCCTCTGAGGTTGAAACAATTGTACAAATAGAACAATCTAAAGAATAGTACTGCATATCTAGGACAAGCATCAGAAAAAAAAGATCTGTAAAAATCAGATAAATAAGAGCAAATCTAAAAGTTTCATGTAATAGGAACCAAGTGGTAAAAAAGAGCCTTGACTCAAAGCCAAGCAACAGTAAAACAAAATCAGTAGAGAGAAAATGATTTTCAGAATAAATTAATCAAAATAATGAGATACCTAGAAATTAGTAAAAAAAAAAAAAAAAAAAAAATACAAGCCATACTAAGAAACAAGAAGATATGGCCCAGTCAAAGAAACAAATTAAAACTTTGCAGGGGACACAGAATTTGGGGCAACTAATTAAATATGTTCAAATAAATCTCCTAAATTAACTCAAAGAGATGAAGGAAAATATGCCTAAAGAGATAAAGTATATTAAGATGACACTAGGAAAGCATAAAGAAGATTTGAAAGTGTGAATAGAAGTATGACAACTTATTGAGATGAAAAACACAACAGAAGAGATTAAAAATACACTGATGACTTAGAACAGCAGAATTTAGCAGGCAGAAGAAAGAATCAGTGAACTGGAAGATAGGACAATCAAAATCTTACAAAAGGAAGGACCAATAGAGAAAAGAAAGGGAAAAATGATCATGTTCTCAAAGAACTGAATGACAGTAAAAAGCACACAAACATATTAGTAATGAAAGGTGTAGTAAAGGAAATAATGGCTGAAAATTTTCCAACTCTTATGAAGACTTAAATATATATGTCCAAGTAGCATAACATACTCCAAACAGAATAAAGCCTCATAGACCTTCTTTGAGACACATGCTAATCAGAATATCAAATGTTAACATTAAGGAGAGATATGAAAGTAGCAAGAGAAAAGTGATTTGTCACATACAAGGGAATAGCAATAAGATTTTGTGCCCATTTATCAGCAGAAGCCATGGAGAAGAGAAAACAGTCGAATGATATAATCAAAGTACTGAAAGAGAAAAATTGCCAGCCAAAAATTCTTTGTCCAGCAAAAAAGTCTAAATATTTTGGGAGACCTCATCAGAAAGAGACATGCCCTGCAAGAAATAATAAAAGTATTTATTCTAGTTTGCTAGCAGCTGGAATGCAATATACCAGAAATAGAATGGCTTTTAAAAAGGGGAACTTAATAAGTTGCTAGTTTACAGTTCTAAGGCCTAGAAAATGTCCCAATCAAAACAAGCCTATTGAAATGTCCAATCAAAGGCATCCAGGGAAAGATACCTTGGTTCAAGAAGGCCAATGAAGTTCAGGGCTTCTCTCTCAAGTGAGAAGGCACATGGTAAACACCGTCACAGTTTCTCTCTCATCTGGAAAGGCACATGGTGGATATGGCATCATATGCTAGCTTTCTTTCCTGGCTTCCAGTTTCATGGCTCCCCAGGAGGAATTTTTCTTTTTCATCTCCAAAGGTCGCTGGCTCGTGGACTCTGCTTTGTCGTGCAGTGGCATTCTCTGCTCTCTCTAAATATCCTTCTTTCTCCAAAATGTTTCCTCTTTTATAGGACTCCAGAAATTTGTCAAGACCCACCCAAATGGTTGGAGACATGTCGTCACCTAATCCAGTTTAACAACCACTCTTGACTAAATCACATCATCCAGGAAGATGATTTGATTGCAGTTTCAAACATACAGTATTGAATAGGGATTATTCTACCATTATGAAATGGGATTTTGATTAAAACAAAATGCTTTTCTAGGGGGCATACATCCTTTCAAATCAGCACAGTATGTCTACAGGCTGAAAGGAGACAGAGGTTTGGAGGAGAGTGTAGAAATGAAGATTATTAGTAAGGGTAACTAAAAGGGTAAATTGTGAGATGAAAATTAGATATGATATACAAAAATCAAAGGATAGGATGATTGAAGTCTGCATTTACATTAATAACATAGAATTTTAATGGATTAAACATATTAATCAAAAGACATATTGAGAGAATGGATAGAAAGAACGATCCATCTATATGTTGTCCACAAGAAACTCACCTAAAGCCAAGTACAAAAATAGTTTGAAAGTGAAAGGTTGGAAAAGATATTCTATGCAAATGGTAAACTAAAAAGTGCCGGGATAGCATCATATTACTATCAGACAAAATAGAATTTCAGTGGAAAGCTAATATAAGAGACAAAGAAGGATACTATATATTAATAAAAGGAGCAATACATCAAAAAGAAATAAAAATCATAAATATTTGCGCACCTAATCTGTGTGCCACAAAATACAAGGGACAAACACTGAAAATACTTAATGGAAAAAGAGACCCCTCTAAAATAATAGCTGGATAATTCAATATATCACTTTCATCAATGGATAGATATCTAATAAAGATCAATAAGGAAGTGGGGAACTTGAATAATGAGATGAAAGAAGTAGACCTAATAAATATATAAAGAATTTTACAGCACCAAATAGCAGAATATACATTGTTCTTAAGTCATCATGAATCATTCTGCAGGATAAACCACATGTTGGGTAACAAACAAGTCTCAATACATTTAAAAAGTTTGAAATTATACAAAGCATTTTCTCTGACAATTGTGAAATAAAGATGGAAATCAATAACAGGTGGAACTAGAAAATTTAGAAATATATATGTATATATATATATTTTTTTTTTCATATAGGTTAAGCAATATACTCTTAACCCATCTGTGGCCAAAAGTGTTTTTCCCCATAGATCTCTTTTTGAGACTAATTCAAGGAGACCCAAAACATCAGTCCAGTTTGCCATTCAGAGTAGAGGCTTAAGAGGTCAGGTGACTTATAGAGTTTAGCCCAGGTCCATCTTACAGTGGGTCCAATGGGTCCCTGGGCCCATTCTGTAGTCATTTCCCCAATTATAGAATATGTAATTGAAATCAATATACTCAGAAACTGGCAGAATCCCCCCATTGGTTTTCTGACACATGGAGTGAGGGCTATTATGGTAGGAAAGGCCAAGAGGAAGTCATTAGAGGTGCCACTATGTTCTAGTTTGCTAGCTGCCAAAATGCAGTATATCAGAAATGGAACGGCTTTTAAAAAGGGGAATTTAATAAGTTGCTAGCTTTCAGTTCTAAGGCCGAGAAAATGTTCCAATTAAAACAAGCCTATAGAAATGTACAATCTGAGGCATCGGTCTTTTTGAACCAAGGTATAGGTTTCTCTCTCAAGTGAGAAGGCACATGGAGAACATTGTCAGGGCTTCTCTCTTAGCTGGAAGGGCATATAGCAAATACAGCATCATCTGCTAGCTTTCTCTCCTGGCTTCCTGTTTCAGGAAGCTCCTTGGGAGGTGTGGTAGTTAGATTAAGTTGTCAACTTGGCCAGGTGAAGGCACCTAATTCTGTTGCTGTGGACATGAGCCAGTGGTATGTGAAACTCATCTGTTGCTAATTACATCTGCAGTTGGTTAGGAGGCATGCCCACTGCAATGAATGACATTTGACTTAATTGGCTGGTGCTTAAATGAGAGAGCACACCGTAGCACAGCCTAAGCAGTTTCGCATTCCTCATCTCAGCACTCGCAACTCAGCCCAGGCCTTTGGAAATGCAGAAATAAGTCACCCGGAGGAAAGTTGTTGGAACCCAGGGGCCTGGAGAGGAGGCCAGCATAGATCACCCTGTGCCTTCCCACTTAAGAAAGAGCCTCAGTGGAAAGTTAGCTGCCTTTCCTCTGAAGAACTAACAAAATAAATCCCCTTTTATTAAAAGCCAATCCGTCTCTGGTGTGTTGCATTCTGACATCTAGCAAACTAGAACAGGAGGCGTCTTCCTTCTTCATCTCCAAAGGTCATTGGCTGGTGGACTCTGCTTCATGGTGCTACAGCATTTTCAGCTCTCTCCAAATCTCTAGCTTTCTCCAAAATGTTTCCTCTTTTATAGGATTCCAGTAAACTAATTAAGACCCACCCAAATGGATGGAGACACGCCTCCACATAATCCAGCTTAACAACCACTCTTGATTAAATCACATCTTCAGGGAGATGATCTAATTACAGTTTCAAACATACAATACTGAATGGGATTAGAAGAAATGGTTGCCTTTACAAAATGGGATTAAGATTTAAACATGGCTTTTCTAGGGTACATACATCCTTTCAAACCAGCACACTTTACCTGGTAAATTGTGAATCAGAAGCAATACCAGATACCTAGAGGGATTGCAGAGATTAGTGCCACTTTTATGGATTTAAAGGATTCAGGGATGGTGATTCCCACTACATCCCCATTCAACTCTCTTTTTTCGCCCTGTGCATTAAACAGATGGGTATTGGAGGATGACTGTAGATTATCATAAAATTAACCAGGTGGTGACTCCAATTGCAGCTGCTGTTCCAGATGTGCTATCATTGCTTGAGAAAATCAACACATTGCTTGGTACCTTGTATGAAGTTATCATTCTGGCAAATGCTTTTTGTTTTTCAATACCTGTCAGTAAGGACCACCAGAAATAGTTTGCATCCAGATAGCGAGGCCAGCAGTATGCCATTACTATCTCAGGAATATGTCAACTCTCCGGCCCTATGTCATAATCTGTTCCTCAGAGGCCTTGATCATTTTTACCTCCCACAAGACATTACTATGTTCCATTATATTGATGATGGACCTAGTATATATAGATGATATTGATTGGACGTAGGGAGCAAGAAGTATGAGCTGCTCTAGATTTGTAATGCATTTGCATGTCAGTGTATGGAACATAAATCCACAAAAACACTGGTGGCCTCCACCTCAGTGAAATTTCTAGATGCCCAATGGTGTGGTAATGTAAAGATATCTTTTTTAAGGGCAAGATGTTGCGTCTGACCTCTCCTACATCCCAAAAAGAGGCATAATCCCTAGATGGCTTCTTTGGATTTTGGAGACAACATATTCTTCATTTTGATGTGTTACTCTGGCCCATTTACTGAGTGACCAGAAAAGCTACTAATTTTGAGTGGAAACAAGAACAAGAGGAGGCTCTTTGACAAGTCTAGGCTGCTGTGTGTGCTGCTGTCACCTGGGCCATATGATCTAGCAGATGCAATGGTGCTGGAAGTGTCAGTGGCAAATAGGGATGCTCTCTAGAGTCTGTGACAGGTCCCTGTAGGAGCATCACAAGGCAGAAGCTTAGAATTTTGGAGTAAAGTCTTACCATCTGCTGCAGATAATTATTGTCCTTTTGAGAAATAGCTTTTTTCTTGCTATCAGGCCTTAGTAGAGACTGAATGCTTAACCATGCACCATCAAATAACCATGAGACCTGAGTTGCCTAGCATGCATTGGGGGTTGTCTGACCCATGAAGCCATAAAGTTGAGCACGCACAGCAGCACTCCATCATAAAATGGAAATGGCTTAAGCATGTCCTGAAGGCATAGTAAGTTACTTGAGGAAATAGACCAAATGCCCATGGTCTTCATTCTTGCCACATTCTTACCTTCTCTTTCCCAGACCAGAGCTATGGCTTCTTGAAGAGTTCTTAACAGTCAATTAACTGGGGAAGAGAAAACTCAGGCCTGGTTTTCAGATGATTCTCATGAAATGTAGGTATCACCCAGAAATGGGCAGCTGCTGTACTATAAACTCTTTTTGGGATGTCCTTGAAGTCCAGTTTTGAGGGCAAATCCTCACAGTGGGCAGATCTTTGAGCAGTGCACCTGGTTGCTCATTTTGCTTGGAAGGAGAACTGGCCAGAGTTGCATTTGTATACTGACCCCTGGCTATTGCTAATGGTTTGGCTGGTTGTTCAGGCACTTGGAAGAAGCATGATTGGAAAATTTGTGATGGAGAGTCTGGGGAAGAGGCAATTGATATACCTTTCTGAGTGGGAAAAAACTTGAAGGTAATTGTGTCCCAGGTGAATGCTCACTGAAGGGTGACTTCTGCAGAAGAATGTTTTAATAATCAAATGGATAAGACGACCTGTCCTGTGAATGCAAATCATCTTCCTTCCTCAGCCACTCCTGCCATTGCCCAAAAGGATCATGAACAAAGTGTGCGTGGTGATAAGGATGGAAGTTAAGCAAGGTCTCAGCAACATGGATTTCCACTCACCAAGGCCAACCTGGCTATGGCCACTGCTGAGTGCCCTATCTGTCAGCAGCAGAGACCCACACTCTGATTTGGCATATTCCACAAGATCATCAGCCTGCTATCTGGTGGAAGATTGATTACATTGGACCACTTCCATCATGGAAAGGGAGTGATTTGTTGTAACTGGAATAGACATACACTCCACATATGGGTTTTCCTTCCCTGCATGCAATGCTTCCATAAAAACTACCAACTGTGGACTTACAAAATGACTTGTTCACCACCATGGCATTTCACCCGGCATTGCTTCTGATCAAGGAACACAGTTCACAGCAAATGAATGCTGGAATGGGCACATGCTCATGGAATTCTCTGTTCTAACTATGTTCTCCATCATCCAGAGGCAGCAGTGTTGATATAACTGTGAAATGGCCTCTTGAAGACCCAATTATGGTGTTAACTAGGTGGTAATACCTTGCAGGCCCCAGGTAATGATCCGTAGGAGGCTATATATGCTCTGAAATAGTATCCACTCTATGGTGCTCCTTCCCTTATAGCCAGTATTCATGGGTCCATGAATCAAAAGGTGGAAGTGGGAGTGGCACCATTCGCTATCTCCCCTAGTGACCCACTAGAAAAATGTTTGCTTCCTGTCCCTGAAACCTTAAGCTCTGCTGGTCTACAGGTCTTTGTTCCAAAAGAAGGTGTGCTCCTTCCTGAAGATACAACAGTAGTTCCATTGAATTGGAAGTTAACACTGGTACCTGGCCATTTTGGGCTTCTCATGCCATTGAATCAAGAGGCAAGGATGGGAAAAAAATTTATGTCAGGAGTTTTTGATCCTGACTATCAAGGGGAAATGAGACTGCAACTACACAACAGAGGTAAGAAGAATTTTCCTGGAATATAGCAATCCTCTAGGGTGGCACTTCATACTACCATTCCTTATGATTAAATCAATGGAAAACTGAAACAACCCAATTCAGGCAGGACTACCAATGGCCCAGAAACCTATGGAATGAAGGCTTGGGTCATCCCACCTGACAAAGAACCATGGCCAACTGAAATTCCTTTTGAGGGTAAATGGAACATGGAATGGTTACTGGAAGAAGGTAGTGATAAGAAAGAACTACAACCATGTGAATAGTTACAGAAATGGGGACTGTGATGGTACGAATATTTCCTCCCTGTTTTGTTATGAATATGTTTGTATCTGTACATAAGCACATATCTTGCTTTTCTCTAATTATATGACATAAATTATATTGCTCATGCCATAGTATTTAAGTTATAGGATATGAATTTTAAAGTGAATGTTACCTAAGAACTTGTACCATATTCTGGAGAGATGTAGTGTGTTTCCAGTTGTATGTAGGACCGTTGAGTGTTGTTAAGTGAAACATATGTCTGTTATTGTGTTCTATTTGGAAATTAAGCATGTTTCAAGGTGATGTGTATAGCTTCCATGTTGTCAATGGGTGGACTGTGAAGGTTAAGTTCTAGTGTCAACTTGTCCAGAAGACTATGCCCAGTTGTCTGGTCAGACAAATGCTGACCTAACCATTACAGCAGGGATATTTCATGGATGTTGACAAACCATAAAGTTGGTCTATTAAACCATCAGTCAGTTGGGTGCATCTGTGGCTGATTACATCTGCAATCAGCTTAGCCATATCGCCTACAATGAGATAATCTAATCAGCTGAAGTCTTTTAGGGAAGAAAAATGACACTCTCACTAATTCTTCAGCCAGTGAAACTCTCCTGTGGTGTTCATCAAGACCTGTCAGCAGAGTTGTCAACTTCACAGCCTGACTTATGGTTTTTGGTTTCTTCCATTCCCACGATTACATGAGACACCTTTATAAATCTCAAATTTACACATATCTCCTGTTGGTTCTGTTTCTCTAGAGAACCCTGACAAATACAACCCCTATTTCAAACTTTGTAGAACCATTAACTCAAAAATGGATCAAAGACCTAAATATAAGAGTCAGGACCATAAAACTCTTAGAAGAAAATATAAGAAGCATCTTCAAGAATTCTTTGTAAGGCAATGGTTTTTTAGACTTTACAACCAAAGGTCATGCAATGAAAGAAAAAAAATAGTTAAATAGAGCCTCCTCAAATTTCAAAACTTTTGTGCTCCAAAGGACTTTGGCAAAAGGTATAAAGGCAACCTATCAGGGGGAGAAAATATTTGGAAACCACATTTCTGGTAATGGTTTAATATACAGAATATATAAAGAAATCTTACAACTCAACAGTAAAAAAAACAAAAAACCCAATAAAAAAATGGGCAAAAGACATGAACAGACATTTTTATTAGAGGAAATACAAATGGCCAAAAAGCATGTGAAAAAAGGTGTGCAATATCATGAGCTATCAGGAAAATGCAAATCAAAACCACAATTGGATATAATTTCACACCTACTAGAATGACCTTTTTTCAGAAAAAAAGAAAAAAAAATACTGCTGTTGGAGAGGATGTGGAGAAATAGGAACATTTCATTACTGCTGATGGGAATGTAAAATGGTATAGCTCCTGTGAAAGACAGTTTAGTCCTCAGGGAACTGAGTATAAAATTACCATATGGTCAGACATATATTAGGTATATACCCAGAAGAAATGAAAGCAAAGATATGAACAGACATTTGTAGACCAACGTTCATGACACCATTATCACAATTGTCAAAGACAGAAGCAACCATAGTGTATATTAACCAATGCATGGATAAACAAGATGTGGTATATACATAACAATGGACTATTATTCAGCTATAAGAAGGAATGTAGTGCTGATGAATGTGACAAAATGGATGAAACATTAGGACATTATTTTGAATGAAATAAGTCAGATGCATAAGGACAAGTATTGTATAATCTCATTGATATGAGCTAAGATGAGCTCAGTATAATAAACACACTAGAAGATTAAAATCCCTGTTATAGTTTACTAGGAGATAGAGTAGGGGTAGGGAATGGGGAGCTCATGCTTAATTTGTGCAGAATTTCTAATTAAGTTCATTGAAAATGTTTGGCATTTTCAAAGTCGGGATGGTATCCCAAAATTATGATTGTAATTAACATTGAATTATGTGTGTTAATGAGGTGGAAAGGTAAATTTGGGTGTCTTAATATTACTAGAAGGAAAGTTAGAGAATAAAACATGAGACTGTATAGCACAGTGAATTCTGTTGTAGACAATGGCCATGGTTAATAGTACAAATATCAGAATGTCTTTCATGAATTAGAGTAAATGTAAAAAGGGGTTAATAATAGGGTGTTTATATGGAAAAAATAGCCCTAATGTAAACTGCGGACTATAGTTAATAGCATTTAATATTCTTTCATCAATTGTAACAAAGGCACCACAGCACTGCCAAGTATCAACAATAGGGGGCCATATGGGAATGCTATATTTTTATAAGACTTTTATGTAGACCTACAAATTCTTTAATTAAGAAAAACAATAATTAAATAAATCCATTATGCTAAGTGAAAGAAACAAGACACAAAGTACTGCATGTGGTATGATTCCATTTGTATAAAGTGTGAATATAAATAAACCTATAGAGACAAAATTACTTCAGTGGCTATTGGGCTGGGAAAGGATAGAGGGATTGAGCGCTAAGAGATATGGGGCTTTATTTTCAGAGTAATAGAAGTGTTCTAAAATTGATTGTGGTGATGAGTGGCCAACTCTGTGATTATATTAAAAGCCATTGATAGTACAGTTGGATGGATTGCAGAGTATGTGAATATATCTCAATAAAACTGCTTTAAAAATTGACTATATATACAAGGGTTATTTTTTGGATTCTTGGCTCTTTTTCTTGATCTCTAGGACTATCTTTATGCTAATGCCACACTGTCTTTTTTTGTACCTTGGTAATAACATTTGGAATTAAGATGCTTAAGTCCTGAAATTTGCTCTTCTTTTACAAAATTGTTTTGATTAATTGAAAAATCTTTAATAGCCATATTAATTTTAGAATTGGTTTGTCAATTTTTGTAAATAAACCATCTGGAATTTTGATAGGGATTGGATTGAATCTATAGAACCATATGGGGAAATAATGCCTTCTTCACAGTGTTTTCTTGTCTAGGCATATGGAGATGTGTATCAATTTATTTAGGATTTTTTAAAAATTTCTTGCCAAACCATTAAAACTTTTAATAGTTTTCAGAGTATTAGTGTAGCACTTATTTTTAAATATTTATTCCTAAATATTTCATTGTTCGGAAATGGAATTATTGTCTTTAAATTTTGGGATTTTCATTAGTATCGTGAAAATACAATTGAAATTTGTGCATCGCTTTTGTACTCTGCAAACATCCTAAACCAATTAGTTCTCATGGTTTTAAGTGGAGTCTTTCATATTTTCTAAATAACAAATCATTTATTTGAAAACAAAGGTAACTTTATATCTTCCTCTCCATCGTGGATGCCTTTTCTTTTATTTTCTTGCCTCATTCTTCCACCTAGTATCTGCATTAAAATTAAATAGAAGTGGCTAGAGTAGAATTCTTCTCTTATTTCTTATCTCTATAATAGGGGAAAATATTCACTCTTTCACCATTAAGTATGTGTTGCATGTTGGTTTTGCTTAGATGTACTTTATCACGTTTAGGCAGTTCCCTTCTATTGCTAGTTTGTTGAGTGTTTTTATCATGAAAGGATTTTGGATATGCCAAATGCTTTTATTGCAGCTATTAAGATGAAGATGTGATTTTTCTTGTTTTTTTTTTTTTTTTCTTTCATGTATGGTTCATACTTGCCTGCTGCTTCCCACATCACAGTTTTGTTGTGGTCCTTGTTGAAAACTGGTCATTTTAGATATATTTTAGCAATGTTGGATACTGATCACCTCAAGGTCTTATTTTTGCTTTCTTGTTTATTTGTTTAATGACCTCACTAAACTATTTAGTGAAGTTTACTTTTTCCACAGTGTTGATACTGTGATGTTGCTTCTCATCTGGTGCAGCCTTGGGCATACACACAGACCCCCTGAGATGACAGTGATTATTGCTTGAGTCTGTTAGACTGGCTTTTCCTCTTATAATTACTCTTAAACTGTCAGCCTCTTTTGATATCCTACCCAGGATATTCTCCATTAGTTGCTGGATTATTGCTCTAATTTTGAAAATTTCCTGGGGGGCATAAATTGCCCCGCAATTTAATACAATTAAATTTAGGGCCATTAGTAAGGGATAGTTGCTGGATGAACATTTGAGCTTTGTTTGGAACCCTCAAGACTGCATTTTTAGCTATGTCTTTCCTTTGTTTTAGCTAGTAAACTAGCTGGCCTATAGTTTAGCTTTATTTCTCTCATATTATGGCCTTTTATTAATTACCTATTACTAACATCTCTGTTTTTTTTTTTTCCTCCATTGCTCTTAAGAGCTCCCTTAGTCTTGACAATATCCTCAATCTATTTCAAATAAAATATATTTCTTTAGTGAGAGTTTGGCACTGCCTAATGTTTGGATCTTTCTTTTCTGATAACTTGAGAGCAATAGTGCAGGGAAAAAATGTTCAATTTAAATATTAATGGAGGAAAAAAAATCCAGATGATGGTTTCTCAAAGTTTGCTGATCATAAAAATTGCCAGGGAGCGTTGTAGAAATGTACTTTTCTGTGCCTAAGTTTCCTCATCTTTGGATGGCAATAATTGCATTATTCACCACGCAAAATTATTCTGAAGATAAAATGATATGCTCGTCTAAAATAACAAGCATCTTATACACCAGAGCTCAATAGATATGAGCTATATTACTATTGCTAGCAAAACCAAGTCAGATCTACATTTGTTCTCATTTTTACTCCTTGCTCGTTCTTCTTAATCATATACAGCCATAAGAAATGAGAGCAGCAACAATAAAAATGCTATATTATAATTATGACCTTTTAAATCTTTGATGAGATTATAGGCAATAGGCCAATAGTAAAGTAAGAGAAACTGAGGGAGTAAAGGCATAAAGCAGTCCAGTAATAGCATTAAATGCTTTGATAGAGTCATAATACTGAGAGGAAATTGTGAAGTCTCTGCACCAATATATTTTAATAAATCAGGAAAATGGATATACTGTCTAACACTAATGGTAGTCTATTACATGAAAATCATTCTTAATTCTAAAATTAGCTTAATTCCCTTTATATTATTCAGTCTAGTTACTTTTGCACCATATAGAAAAATGGTTGTTACCAAGCTTATAGTCTGGAGAAGAATAATCACTTGACAACTAATAGATAATTGAGTTTCCAAACATTGATAACTGAATCATAGTTAAGATTTATTTTTTCATACCACTTCTCATTAACATTTTTCCAACATATCCCAAGAGATGTTGCACCTCTAAACTGCTCTAATTATGATCATTTTTGGAATAATTTGAGTTCCAGGCTAATAATCTCAATCATCCAGTATGCTTCTAGCATCCCCCATGCTTTCATCATTAAACATATTTGATGCACTTATTTTTTTATTCTAATTTTATTAAGTTACTAATATATAGTGTTATTTTCATACAAAATATGAGGTAATTCAGCTCAACTTTTGCCTAAAATATGTTGTAAAATGGAACTTCAAAGTAAAGTTGATTTTGAAAGAGATTTTATTATTCATTATTTTAAATTTTCTCTGCCAACTTCTTTTCTCTAACAGAGTAGATAATTTGTGATTTGAAAGTATACCTGTGAAGGTATTATCAATTGTCATGTCATTTATATTTCTATTTGTAAAGATGTAATATATGCCTACATTCCCCCCCCACCCCCGACAACTACTCTTTAGCATAATTGGCCCTTGGAATTTCAGATCTCATTACTATGTTTCTGACTCCTTAAACCTTTGACAGATTCTGAAGAAATGATAGCTGATATTTGTGAATTACTCTTACACATGTGTAATGGAAGCATTGACCTTATCACCCATAATCCTACAGGCTTATGATATGTGTTAAAGGATTAAAACATTTTACCTTTGTAATGGACATTGGAACTACTGTAGCAAAAGAAAGCAACTCAATTCAATCAATTCCTGGAAATTTATGATGAAACTTGATTTCTGACATCATTCATTTCATGGTTATTGCCACTGCCCTCCCTGCTATTGAGAATTTCTATCAGGGCTTTATGAATATCTCTATTTTTCAGAAAAGTCTTATACAGGGTAAAGATAATTGGGTAAATGAAATAATTTTCTCATGAGTTTTATTTCTGGTTCCCAAATCTGGATATATATCAGAATCATTTCAAGTACTGTTTAAAAACATCATTATTTGTCTTCAGTCTTAGAATCATTCATGAATCATGATTCATTACCATGAATCATGGTAAATAACACAAATTTAAAAAAATATTATGGTATATAGCCAAAGTCTACTTACATAGAAGCTTTCATTCAGCTAAAACAAAGTTTCGTTGATGAACTCAAGCAATATTGTAAGACCATTTATTTTACTATTTATGCTTCTAGTAGTTTTTCTGGCACTATGTAACATACTTCTCTGTTAAATCTCTTCTTTTTTTCCCCATCTGTTATATCTTAACTGTCAAAGGATGGTATTCTTTTAAACAATTATATCATTGAATTACTGATAAATTGAATAATAAAACTGAATATAGGTAAGTTTATTGAAGGACACTTTGAAGATACAGGTCTCTTTCTGCAGGATATCAGAAAAGGAATACTTGTTCATGATCAGTGCTTTCTGCATGAAGAGACCAATAAAATTGAAATCTTTTGAGAATATCCTTTTTCCTTAGTATGTATAAAGTACTCAGAACCATAACATGTTTTCTTCAGTGACAGTTTACTTGCTTTATAAATCAGAGAAAGGGTTAAGAACCATAATTTATTTTGGTGGCTCTGGTTTTGGTAAAAGACTAGCTTGAAGAAAACCCAAAAATTCATTTCTGATGAGATTATGCACAGGCTTGTGGGCATCCTATTAAAGTTTGGTGACAATTTTTAAAATGAAGGCTTTACTTGTGTGGCTTTGTGTGATTATAATTTTATAGAATGATGACAATAGTAATAATGGGAGTTTGAAGCCAAGCACATGGTATTGACATCTGAACGTGAAAATAATATCTAGTGAATCTAGTTAAAAATGTATATAAAGGAAAGAAAGTCAGGGAAAACTTGCTATAGGTAGATTAGCAAAACTGTCTCAATAAATTGAGATCCTTACTGATTATTAACCAAGTCTAAAGTGTAAGAGATTTGAAAAAAAAAATTGAGGATGCTAAAGTAAATCATAAAAAAATGTATTTTAAAATGATAAAGAATAACACATAGATAGGGCTATATAGACTAATCATAGGAAAGGAAGCCCATTTCAATATGTTCTGAGAAGTGTTTCCCAACTATGACAAGCTGAACATTTCACCACTAAAGACAAACTATATCTGTGAGAGATTATGTACTTCCATTCTTTACTTTGGTACTATACTGCATTCAAATTTTAGTATTCACTCTTCCTTTTATTACTTTATTATTATTATAGTGATGAGAGATAGTGTTTTTTTGTTTGTTTGTTTGTTTGAAAGCAAGCATATAGTGTTAACAACAGAATGCGAAAATAATTTGTTTGTTGACATAGACCTGGTACTACTAAGACTTTCAAAAATATATCTTTTGAAAATTTTCAAGTCCGTAAAATCTAAAATTCTAAAAATGACTGGCAAGTTACAGAGAAAATTACTATCTATTGCTAAATAATATTTCAAAACAAAATTGATGTTTATCATTCAACAAATATGTATTGATTGACTATTATTTATCAGGCATTGCCTTAGGCATTGGAAATGCAGAAGTGAATCAAACAATATCCTGGAACTCATGGAACATGCATTTAAGTGGAAGATGGAGACATGAGATAGCAAGTGTAAGAATACATGTTTTAGAATATTTCTAAATTCTATAGTAAATTTGTGTAGAGATGTGGTTTGAAGTAAAATAAAATGTGGTTAATGGTTAAATTGTGATTGGGCTGAGATAGTGATGATTGTGTTTAGACAGCATCATAAAATCAATCATCCTTGAGATGGTGACATTTGAACCAAGATCATGTAATGGTGTGGGGATTGTGCTTTATACAAAAGGAGGAGCAGATGCAAAAATCTTAAACAAAACCTTAAATCTTAAACACTCAAGGTTTTGGAACGTTATAAGAGCAGCAAACATCCATTGCAGCATAAAAAGAGTGAATGAGTTGAAAGCTGGTAGGATATGAGGTAGCTGGAAGGGTATGTGAAGTAATCTGAGTGTCATGATTAATATAGGGACATTTTGGCAGGTTAAGAGAAGGGTTGTCAACCCATATGATTTATATAGATCATGACACAGAAATATTTAGATTTTCAATCATATATTTGAATTTTAAAAGAAACGAAATATCAATAAAATGTAAAGCAGGTAACAAAGAAAACACTTAAATAAAAGTACAATATGACACACTAAATGGTATCTCTACTCAGAAAATTCTTGAAGAAATCAGTTCTAGAATTAGAGGGTGCCTTATTTGTTTCTCAGCTTTCTACTGGAAGACATCTCATTCCCTATGTATTACTGATTTCTCACATTCCTCCTTGGCATTATTGACCACCCTGAATTTCTTTGATTCACTTATGGCTCTTATTCCAGTCTTTACTCGTTACAATTTCCCCTTAGATTATTGACAATGCTCAAAGAAATGACCAATGCTTCAGCCAATGTCTTCTGCATTCTCACATATACCACCATTAGTCCTCATTCTGCACTGTAAATACCTTCCTAATCTCTCATATTTCACTTGGCATAGGTCAATCTCTGCACATGATGGTGAAGTTAAACTGCCACCCACCTTGATGCTCGAAATATTTTTTAATGTTAGAAATGAAGCCTTCCAGAAGTTTTATAAATAGTCAGTCCCACAAAATGTCATCAGGGGTCATAACATAAAAACAGAACAAACAAACTGAAACATGTAATTGCAGTGAATGGCATTTTAAAGAGAAAACACACTCAACATGAAAGTGCAACCACCGGATTACTCTGTGTTTGAGATGCTTAACAAATAGAATTTTTCATGTCAACCAATGTTCAAGTAGTGAAATCAGTCTATGTACACTGTATGTGAAATAAGTTCATTTATTTTTATTTTATCAGTTTGACATTCAAATATAGAGTAAAATAAAATCCACAGTCCACATATTGGATTAGAATTTTAAAAGCATAAACTTTAATTAAGTGTGACAGTTTGCTCTTTTTTACCCTCTATCCCATCATGAAATCAACATATTAAGATCACAAAGCAAAATTTAAAAAGATAAGCCACCTTAGTCAAAAAATTTATCTTGAGCCAAGTATTTGATGGCAAGCAGAAGTTTACTGGCCTGACTATTCAAAAGTATGCTTGAAAATGTATAATTTTCTTTAGGAAAGAAGGTTTACTATGTATTTTTTGTAACATGCAATAAATTTTTTTCATTAACAATATTTCCCTAATGCTTATTAACAAATATAGATATAATATTTTGAGAACTGCTTATGTTTAACAACACAATTTAGTGACATGCAATAATTTCAATTCTCACACATACAAAAAATTATTTTTTTATTTTTTATTTTTATTAATTAAAGAAAAAAAAGAAATTAATCCAACATTTAGAAATTGTTCCATTCTACATATGCAATCAGTAATTCTTAACATCATCACATAGATGCATGATCATCATTTCTTAGTACATTTGCATCGATTTAGGAAAAGAACTAGCAAAATAACAGAAAAAGATATAGAATGTTAATATAGAGAAAAAATAAAAATAATAACAATAGTAAAAAAAAAGAAAAGGAAAAAGAGAAAAAAAAAGACAAACAAACAAACAGACAGACAAAAAAAAAACTATAGCTCAGATGCAGCTTCATTCAGTGTTTTAACATGATTACTTTACAATTAGGTATTATTGTGCTGTCCATTTTTGAGTTTTTGTATCTAGTCCTGTTGCACAGTCTGTATTCATTCAGCTCCAATTACCCATTATCTTACCCTGTTTCTAACTTCTGCTGGACTCTGTTACCAATTACATATTCCAAGTTTATTCTCGAATGTCAGTTCACATCAGTGGGACCATACAGTATTTGTCCTTTAGTTTTTGGCTAGACTCACTCAGCATAATGTTCTCTAGGTCCATCCATGTTATTACATGCTTCATAAATTTATCCTGTCTTAAAGCTGCATAATATTCCATCGTATGTATATACCACAGTTTGTTTAGCCACTCGTCTGTTGATGGACATTTTGGCTGTTTCCATCTCTTTGCAATTGTAAATAACGCTGCTATAAACATTGGTGTGCAAATGTCCGTTTGTGTCTTTGCCCTTAAGTCCTTTGAGTAGATACCCAGAAACTCTATATTCAGCTTTTTGAGGAACCGCCAAACTGCCTTCCACAGTGGTTGCACCATTTGACATTCCCACCAACAGTGGATAAGTGTGCCTCTTTCTCCGCATCCTCCCCAGCACTTGTCATTTTCTGTTTTGTTGATAATGGCCATTCTGGTGGGTGTGAGATGATATCTCATTGTGGTTTTGATTTGCATTTCTCTAATGGCCAGGGACATTGAGCATCTCTTCATGTGCCTTTTGGCCATTTGTATTTCCTCCTCTGAGAGGTGTCTATTCAAGTCTCTTTCCCATTTTGTAATTGGGTTGGCTGTCTTTTTGTTGTTGAGTTGGACAATCTCTTTATAAATTCTGGATACTAGACATTTATCTGATATGTCATTTCCGAATATTGTCTCCCATTGTATAGGCTGCCTTTCTACTTTCTTGATGAAGTTCTTTGATGTACAAAAGTGTTTAATTTTGAGGAGCTCCCATTTATTTATTTCCTTCTTCAGTGCTCTTGCTTTAGGTTTACGGTCCATAAAACCATCTCCAATTGTAAGTTTCATAAGATATCTCCCTACATTTTCCTCTAACTGTTTTATGGTCTTAGACCTAATGTTTAGATCTTTGATCCATTTTGAGTTAACTTTTGTATAGGGTGTGAGATACGGGTCTTCTTTCATTCTTTTGCATATGGATATCCAGTTCTCTAGGCACCATTTATTGAAGAGACTGTTCTGTCCCAGGTGAGTTGGCTTGACTGCCTTATCAAAGATCAAATGTCCATAGATGAGAGGGTCTACATCTGAGCACTCTATTCAATTCCATTGGTCGATATATCTATCTTTATACCAATACCATGCTGTTTTGACCACTGTGGCTTCATAATATGCCTTAAAGTCAGGCAGCGCGAGACCTCCAGCTTCGTTTTTTTTCCTCAAGATGCTTTTAGCAATTCGGGGCACCCTGCCCTTCCAGATAAATTTGCTTATTGGTTTTTCTATTTCTGAAAAATAAGTTGTTGGGATTTTGATTGGTATTGCATTGAATCTGTAAATCAATTTAGGTAGGATTGACATCTCAACTATATTTAGTCTTCCAATCCATGAACACGTTATGCCCTTCCATCTATTTAGGTCTTCTGTGATTTCTTTTAACAGTTTTTTGTAGTTTTCTTTATATAGGCTTTTTGTCTCTTTAGTTAAATTTATCCCTAAGTATTTTATTCTTTTAGTTGCAATTGTAAATGGGATTTGTTTCTTGATTTCCTGCTCCGCTTGTTCATTGCTAGTGTATAGAAATGCTACAGATTTTTGAATATTGATCTTGTAACCTGCTACTTTGCTGTACTCATTTATTAGCTCTAGTAGTTTTGTTGTGGATTTTTCCAGGTTTTCGACGTATAGTATCATATCGTCTGCAAACAGTGATATTTTTACTTCTTCCTTTCCAATTTTGATGCCTTGTATTTCTTTTTCTTGTCTAATTGCTCTGGCTAGAACCTCCAAAACAATGTTGAATAATAGTGGTAATAATGGACATCCATAACAGGATGTCCTTGTTCCTGATCTTAGGGGGAAAGTTTTCAATTTTTCCCCATTGAGGATGATATTAGCTGTGGGTTTTTCATATATTCCCTCTATCATTTTAAGGAAGTTACCTTGTATTCCTATCTTTTGAAGTATTTTCAACAGGAAAGGATGTTGACTCTTGTCAAATACCTTCTCTGCATCAATTGAGATGATCATGTGATTTTTCTGCTTTGATTTGTTGATATGGTGTATTACATTAATTGATTTTCTTATATTGAACCATCCTTGCATACCTGGGATGAATCCTACTTGGCCATGATGTATAATTCTTTTAATGTGTTGTTGGATACGATTTGCTAGAATTTTATTGAGGATTTTTGCATCTATATTCATTAGAGAGACTGGTCTATAGTTTTCTTTTTTTGTAATATCTTTGCCTGGTTTTGGTATGAGGGTGATGTTGGCTTCATAGAAGGAATTAGGTAGTTTTCCCTCCACTACGATTTTTTTGAAGAGTTTGAGGAGAGTTGATACTGATTCTTTCTGGAATGTTTGATAGAATTCACATGTGAAGCCGCCTGGTCCTGGACTTTTCTTTTTAGGAAGCTTTTGAATGACTAATTCAATTTCTTTACTTGTGATTGGTTTGTTGAAGTCATCTATTTCTTTTTGAGTCAAAGTTGGTTGTTCATGTCTTTCCAGGAACCCGTCCATTTCATCTAAATTGTTGTATTTATTAGCGTAAAGTTGTTCATAGTATCCTGTTATTACCTCCTTTATTTCTGTGAGTTCAGTAGTTATGTCTCCTTTTCCATTTCTGATCTTATTTATTTGCATCCTCTCTCTTCTAATTTTTGTCAATCTTGCTAAGGGCCCATCAATCTTATTGATTTTCTCATAGAACCAACTTCTGGTCTTATTGATTTTCTCTTTTGTTTTCATGTTTTCAATTTCATTTATTTCTGCTCTAATCTTTGTTATTTCTTTCCTTTTGCTTGCTTTGGGATTAGTTTGCTGTTCTTTCTCCAGTTCTTCCACGTGGACAGTTAATTCCTGAATTTTTGCCTTTTCTTCTTTTCTGATATAGGCATTTAGAGCAATAAATTTCCCTCTTAGCAATGCCTCTGCTGCGTCTCATAAGTTTTGATATGTTGTGTTTTCGTTTTCATTTGCCTCAAGGTATTTACTAACTTCTCTGGCAATTTCTTCTTTGACCCACTCGTTGTTTAAGAGTGTGTTTTTGAGCCTCCACGTATTTGTGAATTTTCTGGCACTCCGCCTATTATTGATTTCCAACTTCATTCCTTTATGATCCGAGAAAGTGTTGTGTATGATTTCAATATTTTTAAATTTGTTAAGACTTGCTTAGTGACCCAGCATATGGTCTATCTTTAGAATGATCCATGAGCACTTGAGAAAAAGGTGTATCCTGCTGTTGTACGATGTAATGTCCTATAAATGTCTGTTAAGTCTAGCTCATTTATAGTAATATTCAGATTCTCTATCTCTTTATTGATCCTCTGTCTAGATGTTCTGTCCATTGATGAGAGTGGTGAATTGAAGTCTCCAACTATTATGGTATATGTGTCTATTTCCCTTTTCAGTGTTTGCAGTGTATGCCTCACGTATTTAGGGGCATTCCGGTTCGGTGCATAAATATTTATGATTGTTATGTCTTCTTGTTTAATTGTTCCTTTTATTAGTATATAGTGTCCTTCTTTGTCTCTTTTAACTGTTTTACATTTGAAGTCTAATTTGTTGGATATTAGTATAGCCACTCCTGCTCTTTTCTGGTTGTTATTTGCATGAAATGTCTTTTCCCAACCTTTCACTTTCAACCTATGTTTATCTTTGTGTCTAAGATGTGTTTCCTATAGACAGCATATAGAAGGATCCTGTTTTTTAATCCATTTTGTCAGTGTATGTCTTTTGATTAGGGAATTCAGTCCATTAACATTTAGAGTTATTACTGTTTGGATAATATTTTCCTCTAAAATTTTGTTTTTTGTATTATGTACATCATATCTGATTTTCCTTCTTTCTACACTCTTCTTCATACCTCTCTCTTCTGTCTTTTCATATCTGACTCTAGTGCTCCCTTTAGTATTTCTTGCAGAACTGGTCTCTTGGTCACAAATTCTCTCAGTGACTTTTTGTCTGAAAATATTTTAATTTCTCCCTCATTTTTGAAGGACAATTTTGCTGGATATAGAAGTCTTGGTTGGCAGTTTTTCTCTTTTAGTAGTTTCAATATATCATCCCACTGTCTTCTAGCTTCCATGGTTTCTGCTGAGAAATCTACACATGGTCTTATTGGGTTTCCCTTGTATGTGATGGATTGTTTTTCTCTTGCTGCTTTCAAGATCCTCTCTTTCTCTTTGACCTCTGACATTCTAACTAGTAAGTGTCTTGGAGAACGCCTATTTGGGTCTATTCTCTTTGGGGTGTGCTGCACTTCTTGGATCTATAATTTTAGGTCTTTCATAAAAGTTGGGAAATTTTCAGTGATAATTTCTTCCATTAGTTTTTCTCCTCCTTTTCCATTCTCTTCTCCTTCTGGGACACCCACAACACGTATATTTGTGTGCTTCATATTGTCCTTGAGTTCCCTGATACCCTGTTCAAATTTTTCCATTCTTTTCCCGATAGTTTCTGTTTCTTTTTGGAATTCAGATGTTCCATCCTCCGAATCACTAATTCTATCTTCTCTCTCTTTAAATCTATCATTGTAGGTATCCATTGTTTTTTCCATCTTTTCTACTTTATCCTTCACTTCCATAAGTTCTGTGATTTGTTTTTTCAGTTTTTCTATTTCTTCTTTTTGTTCAGCCCATGTCTTCTTCATGTCCTCCCTCAATTTATCGATTTCTTTTTTGAAGAGGTTTTCCATTTCTTTTCGTATATTCAGAATTAGTTGTCTCAGCTCCTGTATCTCATTTGAACTATTGCTTTGTTCCTTTGACTGGGCCATATTTTCAATTTTCTGAGCGTGATCCATTATCTTCTGCTGGCGTCTGGGCATTTAGTCAGATTTCCCTGCGTGTTGGACCCAACAGGTTGAAAGGTTTTTTCTGTGAAATCGCTGGGTTCTGTTTTTCTTATCCTGCCCAGTAGGTGGTGCTCGTGGCACTCGTTTGTCTGCGGGTCCCACCAGTAAAAGGTGCTGTGGGTCCTTTAACTTTGGAAAACTCTCGCTGTGGGGGAGGTTCGCCAGCCAAAGCAGCTTGGAACAGTGCCAGCCAGCCTGGAGATCTGAACGCAGGGAGGGTCACCGGCCGCCGCAGGCCAGGAGAGTGCCCATCTGAATCTCCTATGTGGCCCGGGGCGCCAAGCGTGGCGGGAGGGCACCAGCCGCTGCGGCCTGGGAGAGTGCACCGTTCCCAGCCGGACTGGGAAGCCACCTGTTTGGAAGGGACCCCAGTCACCGTTCTCCGTGGCCTGTGGATCTCCGATCCAATTCTCCCAGTTGGTCTGGGGTGGCCGTGCGTGGGGGGGGGGGGCACCAGCCAGCGCGGCTTGAGGGGACTGCCTGTCCAATTCTCCCAGATGGCCCGGGAAGGAGGAAGGGAGGGACTCCGGCCGCTTGCCACCCTGGCCCTTGGAATCCCGCACCCCTCGGCGATCTCACCGGAGCGGGTTCTCTCAGCCAGTCAGCCATTCCAGAATGGGGTACACTGTCTTCTTGTTCTCTGTCGTGGCTCTGGGAGCTGTTCTGTATCGTTTCTACTCCCCTAGTAGCTGTTCTGGAGGAGGAACTAAGACCTGCACATCTTACTAAGCTGCCATCTTCTCCGGAAGTCCCACAAAAAATTATTTTAATTACCTCTATTTAATAATGTTCAACAAAGTATGAGGCTTACCCAGAAGAACATTTCTAATAAAAGTCCACCTCATATTCAGTCAACCAAGATGTCAGTAAAGATGCTAGAGGGTAGTAATTCTTTACAGAATCTTTAAACAACTAGCAAAAACTGGAAAAGCCATTTTCTTCAGGCCTACAGAAAAGAGTTAAAAGGTTGTAATAAATGAATGTCAATTCAAGAAAACACAGTTTTATAAATGGTAAGAGAAGCTTGTGGTGCCTTAGATGGCACCTCCCTCAGCCCTTCCGAAGCAGGGTATGGAGACAGCTTAATTTCCCATTGTGGGAAGGAAGCATAGTAACCCCTATATGCATTCTCTGGTACCTGGGAACCAATACAAAACTATCGGGGGGCAGCATGAAAGACTGAACCAGTAAGCTCCACTTGGGCTCCTCCAACCACCCAGGATTTGCCCTTTAGGCAGAAGAAGATTACAGATAGATAAAACAATGTAAGAAATAATTAGGTTAAAGTAAGCTGCCACAGAGGATTTCCTGTCTTAAGACAGAACAGAGCACCCTGGAGGAGGGAAAAATCTATTTTATAAGGAATTGAAAGGCCAATCAAATTCCTGTAAAAGGGGAAATTCCTTTGTTCATACAAGTGAGCACAAGTCCAGGAAATGCTGCACATTCAGAAGGCTCTGAAATTTATTTTGGTCTCTGATCATTTTTAATGGTTGGGTAGACTCTAAAGGAGAGCCTCAACCAACACTGGCTTACTTTGCAAAGACTGTAAAACGTGTTTTTTTTTGGTCTGTTTGGTTTTGTTAACTCTTAGCACTGAAGGAAATCTCTATCACTGGCTGAATGCAAACTTCAGGAACAGAAATTCAAAGAGTAAATCCCAGAGTTATTACTGTAAAATATTTAAATATATAGTGTGTTACAAAAGATTATAAGACAGACAAGAAATGGTTTCATATCTAAATGGATAAGTTATAAATCTAAAAACCATGAATGAGGGAAACCAAATTTTCAACATCTAGAATAAAAGACTTTTAAAGATTTATCTTCAATATGCTCAAGGAGATAAAGGAAAACACAGAGAAATAAATCAAAGATATCAGGAAAATTATGAATGAACAATATGAAAAACTCAATAAAAAGAAAATTGTAAAGGAACCAAATAGAAATGCTGGAATTGAAGATCATAATAACTGAAATGAAAAAGTCCCTACAATGGTTCAACAACAAATTTTAGCTGACAAAAGAAAGAATCAGTGAACTGAAAGACAGGATAATTATAATGGTTCAGGCTGAAATGCAGAAAGATTAAAAACAATGAAAAAGGGAAGAGAGCTTAAGAGAGTGTATGAATATATGCATTGTGGAAATCCCAGAAGAAGAAGAGACAGAGAATGGAGAAGAAGGAATAGTTGAAGAAGTAATGGTGGAAAACTTCCCCAATTTAATAAAAGACAAGAATATACATATTCAACAAATCCAATGCACATTAGACAGATTATATTCAAAGTAAATCATGTCCAGACATGAACTACTCAAGCTGTCAAATGTCAAGGACAAGGAGAGAGTTCTGAAAACTATGAGAGAAAAGTAATATGTCTCTACAAGGGGTTCTCAAAAAGTTAAGTGCCAATTTTTTCATCAGAAACCCTGGAGGCAAGAAGGCAGCATGAAAAAAAAAAAGTACAGAAATAAAATAATTCTCAGTGAAGGATTTTATACCCAGCAAGACTGTCTTTCAAAAACAAGGGAAAGATTATGACATTTGCAACTTTATAAAAAGATCCAAGGGAGTTTTTCAGCACCAGATCTACCTTACATGCTGAAGTTCTTCAGGCTAAAAGGAAAGGACACCAGACAATAGATCAAAGCAGCAAAAATAAGTAAAGAACCTCAGTAAAATTAACCATTGGGTAATCATAAGTATCAGTACTACTGCAATTTTTTATATATATATAACTCTACTTCTTATAGGTTTCAAAATTCAAATGCATCCAAAGTAATGATAACCATGGTTTTGGATGTACAATGTATCAAGATATAACTTGTAAAAAGTACAAGAAAAAGGTGAGATGGTGGGGTATAAGAACAGTGTATATGCAGTCTATTGAAGATAAGTTGGTATTAAGGCAAATATGATTGTTACATATTAAAGATTCTAAATTTAAAGCTCCATGGAGCAAAAAGAAAGTAAGGAGAATATATAAAGTGAACGAAATGAGAAGGGATCCAGAACGGTACAAATACAAAAAATGTAATAAATATAAAGGATGCATTAACGAAATAATTAAGTGACAAAAAAGAGTAAGACTTGCAAAGGTCAAATGACAAAGTTACATAAGAATTATCAGTAGATACTGCATTACCAGTAGATGTTTTAAATGTAAATGGATAAAACTATCCAGTCAAGGCAGAAATTAGCAAAACTTTTTTGAATTTAAGGTGAGTCAGTATATAGTTTGGGCCCAGAAATAAGTAGTTCTAAATTAATAGAAGAATACCATATACCATTTTCAATGATAGATAGAACAATTAGACAGAAGACCAAAAAGGAAATAGAAAATGAGTGATACTATAAAACAACTAGGCCTAACACACATGGATGGAACAATTTCACCTGATAACCCAATGCAGCAGAATATATAATCTTGTGGAGTGCATAGATTTATTATCCAAGAGAGGTCAAGGTCACAAAACAAATTTTAATATATTCAAAAATACTGAAATTATACAATTCATCTTCTCTGACAACAATGGAATGCAGTTAGAATTTAACAACAGCGACAACTGAAAGATTCACAAATCTGTCACAATTAAACAACACACTCAAATACTCGTATGTTCAAAAGAGCAAGCACAAAGAAAATTAAGATATCTTGAAGTGAATGAAAATGAAAACACAAAAAAGGAATCCTAGGGGATGAAGCATAAACAGTACTGAAAGGGAAATTTATAGCTCTAAATGCTTATACTACAGAGGAAGGAAGATCTTAGGTGTGAGACCTAACCTCATAACTGGAGTATTGGTGAAAGAATAGAAAATTAAACCCAAAACAAGCAGTAAGAAGGAAATAACAGAGATTAGAGTGATAAATGAATTAAGGTATAAAAATTAATAGAAAGGGGGTGGGTCATGGTGGCTCAGTTCTTGTCTGCCATGCCAGAAACCTGGGCTCGAGTCCTGGTATCTGCCCATGCAAAAAACAAAAGAAATCATAGAAACGATCAACAAAATTGAATGTATATACTTTCAAAAGGTAAACAATCTTGGCAAACCTTTAGCTAAATTGAAAAAGAAAAAAGAGAGTGGAGTAAGGGAAAAAATTAGAAATGAAAGGAAATATTATGATGACCCAACCAAAATAAAAAATGACTGTAAGAAGATACTATAAAGATCTCTAAACCAACAAATTAGATAACCTAGATGAGATGGAGAAAGCCCTTGAAATAAAATACCTTAACTGTCTTGTGAAGAAAAAGAAGATATGAACTGATCAATAACAAATAAAGAGATTGACCCATTCATCAAAAAACTCCCCCCAAATAATCAGATGACCTCACAGTTGAATTTTGTCAAGTATTCCAAGAAGAAATAGCAACGATTCTGCTCAAGCTATTCCTAAAAACTGAAGAGGAAAGGAATATCTCTTCACTCATTATGAGGTCATTATCACTTTAAAAACACAACCAGATAAAAATTTCATAGGAAAAGATATTCCAAAGCAATGACTCTTATGAATATAGATGCTAAAATCCTAAACAGAATATTAAGAAACTAATGCAACAGCACATTAAAATAATTATACACCATGATTAAGTAATATTTACCAGTTGAAACACCCATTAATCCAAGGGTGGTTCAACATAAGAAAATCAATTAATGCAATATACCACATTAATAGAATGAAGGAAGAAAATCACATGATCATCTCAACTGATGCAAAAAAAGGCATTTGACAACATCTAGTTGAGCTTCTTGATAAAAAAACTTTGAAAATTAAGAAAAGAATGAAACCTCTCAATCTGATAAATTGCATACATGAAAAACCCACAGCTAACATCACATTTAATGGTGAAAGACTGTAGGCATTCCCTCTAAGTTCAGGAACAATATAAGGATGCCCACAGTCACCACTTTATTTACCAGTCTACTGGGAGCTTCTAGCCTTAGAAATTAGGCAAGAAAAAGAAATAAATGCATCTAAACTGGAAAGGAAGTAGTAAAATTTTCCTTATTTGCAGATTATATGCTCCTATATATAGAAAATCTTGAAAAATTAAAACAAGGGTACTAGAGCCAAAAAACCTATTCAGCAAAGTAGCAGGGTACAAGATCAACATGCAAAAATTAATAGTGTTTTCTACTGATTCTATACACTAATAGTGAACAATCTGAAGAGGAAATCAAGAAAACAATTCCATTTGCAGTAGCTACAGGAGGTATCAAATAGCTAGGGGTATATTTAACCAATGATGTAAAGGAGATGTATGTAGAAAAGTAAAAAATATTGATAAAATAAATAAAAGACAAATAAATGAAAGGTCATTTATTATGTATTCATGGATTGGAAGAGTATATATTGTTAAGAGTTCAGTTCTGCTAAAAGCAATGTACAGATTCAATACAATCCTAAACAAAATTTCAGCAGCCCTGCCTTTTCTTAGAAGGAAATAGAAACATTAATCATCAAATTTATATGGAAGTATAAGTATCCCCAAAGAGCCCAAACTATTTTGGTACAGAAGGACAAAGTTGAAGGACTCACACTTTTGGAAAGTTATGGTAATCAAAACAGCATTGTACTTTCACAAGGACAGTCATATAGCCCATGATATGGAATTGAGAGTTCATAAATAAACTCATATATTTTGGGCCAAGCAATATCTGACAAGTTCATCAAGTCCACTCATTGGGCAAAGAATTGTCTCTTCAACAAATGATGCTGGTAAAACTGGATATATTATGCAAAAGAGTGAAGGTGGACCGCCACTGCATATCATATACAAAAATGATCTTTAAATCAATGAAACACCTAAGTATGGGAACAAATCTATCAATTCCTAGCACAAAACATAGGGAAGCATCTTCGAAACTTCATGTTAGGCAATTGTTTCTTTGACTTTACACACAAAGCATAATCAACAAAAAAGAAAATATAAATATTCAACTAAATTACAAACTTTTGTGCATAAAAGGATTTCATCATGAAAGTAAAATGACAACCTACAGAACGGGAAAAAATATTTGGAATCCACACAGCCAATAAGGATTTAATATCAAGAATATATAAAGTTAATTTACAATTCAACAGCAGAAAGACAACAAATTTAGAAATGAACAAAAACTTGAATAGCCATTTCTCTAAAGAACATATAAAAATAGCCAATAAAGACATAAAAAAAAATGCTCATTAGTCCTAAGGGAATAAGAAGTCAAAAGCCCAAAGAGATACCATTTCACATTCATTGAAATGGCTACTATTTTAAATAAAATGCAAAATAACAAATGCTGCCAAGAATGTGTAAAACTAGGAATACTCATTCTTTGTTGGTGGAATGGAAAATTATGCCACCTCTGTAGAAAACAGTTTGGCCATTTCTCAAAAAAAAAATAAAATAAAACAAGTATAGGATTACTATTTGATGTGGCAATCCCACATCAAGGTATATACCCAAAAGAATTGAGAACAAGAACTGACACATAGATTTGCACACCGATGTTCAAAGAGGCATGATTCACAATTGCCCTAAGTTAGAAGCAACATGACCATCAGCCAATGAATGGATAAACAAAACGTGGTATATATATATATATAGTGTTACTCAGTTATGAAAAGAGGCGGAGTTCTGATACATGCAACAAAATGGATGACTTTTGGAGATGTCATATTGCACGCCATAAGCTAGACAAAAAAAAAAAAAGTAAAAAATGTAAAGTATGCATTTCCATAGAGTCAGTATCTAGAATACAGCTTGCCAGGGGTTGGAGCTGGGGAAGCAAATGGAGAGTGATGGCTTAATGGGTACACAATTTATGTTTGGGGTGATGGAAATGTCTTGGTTATGGATGGGGGTGATACTAGTACAGAATTGTCAATGTATTACACTACTGAAGTACATATTCAAATGTAGTTAAAATGGGAAATTTTAGGTTTTATATAGGTTACCGGAATAAAAATTAAAATTAACAAACAGAACACAGTGAGCCTAATGCAATCTATGAACTACATGCAATATTATAAGTATGATAATAATATTTCATCAATTTCTGCAAAGCAACCACACTAATACATAGTATTAATGACAGGGGAAACCACAGATGTGAAGCGGCATATATAGAAACTCTGTATCTTCTGCGTGATTTGTCTGTAGATCTGTCACTTCTGTAATAAAACAAAAAGGCTACCTCCTTTGCTCAAAACGCTATAGTATATTATTCCAAGTACCATTAAGGATTTTTACTGTGAAACTTAATCTTAACCATTTGTGTGATTAAGTGAAATGAAAAAGCAGATCATTTTTTATGGAACACTTAGCGTACAGATCTTTTCCAGAAAATATTTTTATATACTTTTATATGCAAAATCTGTCTTGAAATTTTGGGGTATTTATAAACTTCTTAAATCACATCAAATTGCCCCTTCATTCAGTGAATACAGTTCAAACCGGGCCATTTGAGGTCTGAAAACTTAATTGCAGATCCTCTCAGGACTGTTCTTTTTCAACAGTTACATTAAAGGATGACATGATAAATAACATCTCCAAACTTGTTATTGAATTGAGCAGTTGATATTTAATCATGTCTATATGATACTCATTATTGGAAGTGCTGTGCATGTGCCAAGTCTGCTCAGCAACATATAAACTAGCTTGTTTTTCTAAGGTGGATTTTATAGAGGAGAAACACATGACATAACATGCCCTGGGTTATATAGTGAGGAATGGAAATGCTGAGTTTGAAACCAACTAGCCTGCTGACAAAGTATTTGTTCTGGACCATTATTTTGATTAATATAGAACTGATATTGAATGTACTCTACCTTTCTTCTGAAAACGCACGAGAAATATTGTTCTAAATTTTTTTAGTATCCATTTGTAAAATTTTATTTAATTACATACAGATTGATAGTAAAATGTTAATTACATAAAATCTAAATTACGAATTATGAGCAATCTTATAATTGGTTCAAATTATCTGATGAATATTTCCTGTTTTTCTTTTCATTTGTATGAGTATGTTACAGAATTTATAATTTCATCTATAAAAAAGGGGGATTTGAATATTGATTTAGAAAGGTATAAGTCAAAGATGAAAATATGTGTATTAGCTAGAGTTCTCTAGAGAAACAGAATCAACAAGGAACACTTGCAAATATAAAATTTATAAAATTGTCTCATGTGACCATGGGAAGCAGAGTCCAAAATCCGTAGGGCAGGCTGTAAAGCCAACGATTCCGATGGAGGGTCTGGATGAACTCCACAGGAGAGGCTCACCAGCAGAGACAGGAAGAGCCTGTCTCTTCTGAATACTCCTTAAAAGGTTTCCAGTGATCAGATTAAGAATTACTCATTGCAGAGGACACTCCCCTTTGGCTGATTACAAATGTAATCAGGTGTGGATGTAGCTGACATGATCATGATTTAATTCTATGAAATGTCCTCATTGCAACAGACAGACCAGCACTTGTCCAACCAGACAAACGGGTGCCACCACTTGGACAAGTGGACACGTGAACCTAACCATGACAACGTGAAGTTATGAGGACTAAAGAGCAAGCAGTAGGCCACAACATAGTTTTTCCACCAACCAGAAGAGGTCTGGACCAGGGGTTGGAGAACAACTTTGTTAACGGAAGGGTTGGCTTTATATATTCCTGGATGCTTTACGCTTTTATGTAAATTACTTATCTCTCCTCCCATACTAGTATACCGAAATTATACACTATATCATAAGATAAAAGCTATGATCTAGTAGACAACTATGGGATTCATATCTGATACCCAAATCCTCCTTCTTCCACAAGATAACATGACTCTCAACCATCTATATTATTATATAATCTTCTGGGTCTAGAATTTAATGATGTAAGTAAGGTAAATGAGATGTGTTTTGTTCTTCCCATCATAACTTTTATAAACCGCCCACCCATGGCTGGTATGAATGCTTCCATAATATCATATTGTGGCCATAATATTAATGATGCTTTTTACCCCAGTTGCTTATACAAGGATGTATGTTTTAACATTTTTTGGACTTCCCATTGTAATTTTGGTAAACTTCCCCTTCCTTATCCATGTCTTTACAGTCCTAGTGTGATGGATGCCACAAGTTTCAGAGGAGGGCAATTGATTCAGTCAAGCCAAACAACTAGAGCATGCCTCAACACATTGTGAGTTTCATGTTAAGTGTGTGACTTAGGCGAATAAAGCAGAGCTCTCTACAGAAATGCTGCTGTAAAAGTTGGGAAAGAATTGCAACTTTCCTTAAAATAACTACCTTCAAATATTATGTGCACCTACAACTACTTGGAGCCATCTTTGGTCTGATGCATAACAAACTTTCTCATTAGGAAAGCAACGGGGAAGGAAGAAGTAGACGGAGATATGTGGACAGAGATATCTAACCCCTAGATTCTATTTTGATTGAAATGTCCTAGACCCACCTAATTTTCCAATTTTCATGATCTGTGAATTTATTTCAATTTTGTTTAAACAAGTTTGAGAACAGTTTATATCCCATAAAATGGAAATGGTGCTAATCATTTCTGACAGGCTGCACCTGACATTTTTAGAACATTTAAGAAGTGACAGAGACAGCTTTGATATAAAACTCCCTTTGGAGGCTGAAGCTGAAAGCAGCAAAAGTCATACTGCATAAAGGTAACTTGTTACTTGCTTCAAGTTGTTTATCAAGCTAAGATGCAGATCTGATTTTCCTAAAGCCTAATTATTCAATATATGCCTGAACTCCATTAATCAGAAATGTCTCTTTTCCTTTTACTTGTGATATTTCTTTTTGGATTGGGTAATTCTAAACTGTATGGGTTTGGTTATGTGTTTGAAGAAAGTATTTAAGACAGCTAAGAGAGAGGTGGTTAAAAATTTGGGAAGTCTATTATGGTGGCCCAGAAATGCACCATGATCTCTTGGCCATGTCATATGTCATATAATGGTTCTGAATAAAATTCAATAATCTCATTTTCATATTGTTCTTGTAATCCAAATAGGACCATAACCACATAGAAAGGAGATTCCAGTAATAATGTATTTTATGCTATGGTGTTTCAAAGATTTCCTAGAAGTACCCAAATAATTTAATTAGTAAAGGATAGGTCAAGAGATGTATTGTGAATTATAGCTGCCACCTGGTATCTGTAAAGGAAAAATTGCTAGATATTTTTCCTTCATATAAGCTATAGCCAGTGAGTTATACAATGACTATTCTGAATGACTCTACAAATTGCACACTGAAATACACTCTGAGATAATAACAAGGGAGTGATATTTTTTAAATTTAGCATTAATTATAGGTACTGCTTTTCTATTTTTTTCTTAGTATCTGTTTATAAAATTTTATCTTATGACTGAAAGCTACACATTGATATGTTAATAATACAACATAATGCTTGTTGTCTGCATGTACTTATAATTGGCTCAAATTAGCTGAAGAATCTTCCTAAACAGGAGAAAACAAAGTCTGGTGATTCTTGCAATTGCTTTCAAGAAATGAAAATGTGCACACCTACAGAATCTTTGATAGCCTCAATCCTGGGGAAAAAAAAAAAAAAAAAGGAAAAGGCTTCTTTGCAACCCTGATCATGTACCGATTATTCTTTAGACAAAGAGATGAAACTCTTTTGCATGTGGGCCAAATTTTTAATTTGTTCTGCATTGAGTTGATGTACATGGTTTCTTTAAATCAACATGTTCATGATATGTTGAACCATGTACCCCAGAAAAACATGTTCTTAATCCCAATCCATTCTTGTGCATGTGTGTATGTGTGTATGTGAATATATTGTAAATATAATCTTTTGAAAATGTTATTTTAAATTATGGTATGGCCCAACTGAATAAGATTGGATCTTAATCTGTATTTCTGGAGTCCTTTATAATCAGAAGAGGTTCATTAAAGAGAAAGAAATCCACGCGGAGGAGCAGAAACCAGAAGTCAACAGAATCCAGAAGAGAAAGAAGTCATAGTCATGTGCATTACATGCAACAGAAAAAACAAGAATCAAGTATTGTCAACAGCCAGCTCCAAAAGGCCACAGTCTTTGAGGATAACCCATCACTTTGCTAATGCCTCAATTTGAAATTCTCCCAGCCTCAAAACCATATGCTAATAAATTGTCATTGTTTTAGCCAACCCATTTTGTGGCATTTGTTATTGCAGTTAGGAAACAAAGGAAATAAACTTCGATATTCTGCTTATGTTGAACTATGTAAAGTTCTGACAAAATTGGATTATAAGCAGAAATTAAGTAGTCACTGGTAATATCAGAGGTAATATGATCTCAAAACATTGACTGTACATTCACTCTAGGAAGACGTAAAGAAAATATAGTTTGGATCTATCATAGCTCCTAGCACTTAGTGGTTGCTTAGTAAATATATGCTGAATAAATGAATATCTCTAATGAAATGTTAAGAATATTTTTTTATGCAGTGTTCAAAGAACAATAACCCAGTGGTATAGTTCTGGCAAAATAAAGAATGATAGTAAAAATCAGGAATTCAGTGTTAAGTTTACCATTTGAAAATGCTGACATTTTCTGCTTAGACATTTATTTAAAAGATATATAGGGTTTATAAAAGCTACAATATTCTTTCAGCTTTGTGATTAACAGTAATCTCTCATTCTATCTCTTTTATTAATGCCAGATTGTAAGGTAAATCAGTAGTTTAGCAGGATGCTCGGTAAGCTATGTTACTAATCACAAATACATAACAATCTTAATACAATGCAAAAAATAGGAAGATCGAGAATATAACTAGGAAATAAAATGTAGAAAAAACAGAAGCAGCCTGACAGGAACTGTGATTTTCACTGGAGGGGCACAGCCAAGTCATTTATAATATGTAGAGGAGGGGCTTGAAGAAATAAATACCCTAACCACTCTGGTAATTCCTACTCTCCTCTGCTCTGAGTTTCCCTAGTGGCACTCCCTCCCCCAACTTCTTTTTGGCCAGATAGGGAATGGTGGGGAGAAGTTATTTTATACAAAACTTAGTCTCTATAAGCATCACTTCCACAGATGGTCGTGGAGTCCAGTTGATAATAATGTATTTTTTCTTTTATCACTCACATATTCATAGCAATCTTGAAAGATTTGTGGTGAAATATATAGAAAAAAATCACAAAAAAATGTATGTGTCAAGTGCTAAGTACAGGTATTATGTAACTATAGAAAACTTTAGATTTATTAAGGACAAATAAAAAGAATAAACAAAAAGACTTAAAAGTATATCCTTTTAAAATCTAGGAGGGGTCCATGTTAATATTGTAAAGATGCAATATTCTTTAACTTTATGAATATATTTAATACATTTCCACTCAAAATCCTCTTTTTTACCCCATAGCTTGCATGAGAGTTAGATAGATAAGTTGTGTGCTTAGAAATTGTGAAAATAAAGTACATTTATATCTTATACCATTAAATTAATTAAACCACAGGTAGATAAAATATGAAAATTAGAGATCTAAAACTGTAACTATATAATATTTGATAGTGAAAAAAATATCTGTATAAGAAATACATGTAAAGTAAAATATCATAAGATACAATAGTAACAGATTTTGATATATAAAATTAAAATATTTTTCTTATATTTAAAGCATAAAGACCCATAAATGAAATATAAAAGTTACAAGTAACCTGAAAAACTGAATAATACATGTCTATTAAATTAATAAAACAATTAAAAGGGAAATAATATTTTGCTATAGTAAAAATTTAACTGTGGCTGAATAAATAAATTAGGACAAATAATATACACTGGAGACTCAGGACAAAAGAAATACAAATGACTAAAAATCTTTACAAAAGGGTTGACCTCATTAATAGGAAAATTATTTCAAATGAATATAATTATATATTGCTTATCATTTACTGCCTATGAGTTGGCAAGATTTACATTATTACATTTTTAATCTTTAAGTTCTATACACACTCAGATGTTGTGTCTATAAATTGGCATATTTCCACAAGGAATTTTGTCATTATTATTGAAAGTTTTAAAGGAGATTGCAATGAATGTGAACACAGAATTACCTACTAGAATATTCAGTGTTGTTTCTAAAATGCTGGAAAACAGGGATCTCCAAAACACTGTGTCTTAGTTTAGATAAGGAAATATGTATTCTACATTCTCAAAAAAAAATGCAGATATAAATCCATATTCAAAAGATGAATCTGTGTATATTATTTTTATTTAATATGAAATTCAAGTTCTGTGTAGACAATATACATTTATATTTATATATATTATGACTGCAAAGATATGCATATGTGCAAAGATATATACTTAAATATATATATACACACAAATTTGTGTATATATATATATACAAAAAGATATATGTTGTTAATCAGAAAAATACATTCATAATCTACTTAACCATTAATAAAATTAAACCAGATTCCTATCTTTAACATTTTTGTTTGAAAAAGAATGAAGAAAACAGAAAATCAAGACAAAATTGAGAATCCTAAACAATTCAGAACATAAAATGAGCTAGCATGTAGGTAATGAAGAAATATATCAAGTACATATTAATATGCAATTGATGTGCAATGCTTTACTTAAAGGAACTTAGCATAATAAGTGATATACAAAGTGAATAAGTGATGCAAAAAACTAAATAAGATATTATAAAAAAGAATCTGCCAATTTTGCTGAAAAGAGTAGCTTACATGCATTAGAATTTCTGCTTAAGAATTTGCAAAAGACTAAAGAACCTGAAATACGTGCAAAGATTTATTTTTACACAACTTACAGTTTTTCTTTGAGAGCACTATACATATATAGTGAAGTTTTCTGAAAAATATGGGTTAAAATAGAGGAAAATATGTATTTAGACAATTAAAAACATGACATAATACTATGAATCCCTACTGTATGTATGCATATTTTAAAAATATAAAATTATCTATGGTAAGTTACATATTTGTACTATCACATTTAGATTGAATAAGGTTTGCATCCATTTATAGAATATTTTATGACAGATCAACTGAATGGTGGAAATGAAATCTGGCTAAGCCAATCAATAAAATGGCCAAATGCAATGATGCCTGTGTTAGTTAGATTCAGTTGTCTACTTGGCCAGGTGAGCATACCTAGTCTTGTTGCCGCAGATATAAGCCAACGGTACGTGAACCTCATCTGTTGCCAATTACATCTGCAGTCATCTAGGAGGCGTGTCTGCTGCAATGAGTGACATTTGACTTAATTGGCTGGTGCTTAAATGAGAGATTGCAAGGTAGCACAGCTAGGCAGCTCGGCATTCCTCATCTCAGCACTCGCAGCTCAGCCCAGGCCCTTGGAGATGCAGAAAGAAGTCACCCTGGGGAAAGTTGTTGGAACCCAGGGGCCTGGAGAGAAGACCAGCAGAGACCATCCTGTGCCTTCCATGTAAGAAAGAACCTCAGTGGAAAGTTAGCTGCCTTTCCTCTGAAGAACTAACAAAATAAATCCCCTTTTATTAAAAGCCAGTCCATCTCTGGTGTGTTGCATTCCGTCAGCAAACTAGAACAATGCCCTACGTCATATCTTTTTCAATATATATAGCAAGTATTTTGAATTTCTAACTACTATTGAAAAGGCATTAGATTTGTAGTAGGAAAAGAACTAAGTAACAGAAAATAAAAGGTCGTATGAGCATTGTTTTAGGTATAAGTAGGGTAATAGACATTGAGAATAGATGATGCCTAAAAATTGCTCCTAACTTAAGCATTGGAATAAAGTGGGACAATTGTCCATTGACTGGGCTGAACCCAGATACCTAAGCAGAATCACAAGTTACTCATTAATTGTAGATTGTATAGAAAAAATGTAGAAGCACAGAATGGAAACTATCCTTTATAAAAATCAAATAAGACTATATTTTTAGAAATAAAAAATATGAAACTTCAAATATAAAATAACCCATCAATAAGGTAAAATTCAACCTTGCAAAAGGAAATTGAAGAAAGCAATGTTTGTTGCAATTGGTAGGATTTGCAGATGATTGAAGACTAGAAAGAAGCCTTAGTTATTATAATCAACTGATAACTAATGATTAATGAGTGCTTACTAAGCACAATCATTGTTCTGAGCATTGCATATGGATTAATTAATTCATTCTCCACAATTACTGCCAGAGTTAGGTGCTTTTTTTATCCTTACTATAAAACTGAGGATAACATTCATAGAAAAGTGCCTCATAATTTCACACAAAGCAAGAAGTGGAGCAATTTGAACCCAGCTTGTCTGACTCCAGAGCTCCTGCTCTACTGTTTTTAACATAATTCCATATGAATTATCTATGTATATATGTATGTATGAGTGATAATATCATATATATGAGAAGGAAAAAAAGATTTTGCAGTAAGTAAAAATGTTTGAAGAAATTTAGGTTATGATATAATGTTATGCATGTGTTAGCATAGCTACAACAAATCCTTTTACAATTCATCTGTGTAATTTGATTTGATTTGAAAAGCTCTTCATATGAAAATGAGAGAGGTCCCATGATGTTTCCAAGCAAACTCTTATCATTAAATTTTATGCCATGCCATTGCTACGTTTGTCTCGTTTTTCTAAATGAAAGTCAAATAAGAGTGATCTTTAAATCCTACCTTCCAATTAAACAAAGACAAATGCCATCTCTGAAAAGAGGAAGCTGCTAAAAATGTCTTCTTCAATGGGATATTTAAGGGCTTTGAAGAAAAAAATGAAGTAAAGAAATTCCCTTTTTAAAATAACTTTTAGGGAAGAAACATGACTGGTTGCTGAGATGTCAAATTGTGCCTTTCAAGTGTACATTTTTCAAAAAGGAATATTCTCTAAATTCAGAGAATAAATTCAGATAAATAAATGCTTGCCATTGAAAAGAGCTTTTTGGTGTCAGGCCTCACTGTTTGAGGGACTGTGCAGGGGCATCAAACTGTGCTACACATTGGGAGCCCTGCCAAACGAGTGACATTTCCTGAGAACAGAGGCAGAATTTTAAGAAGTTGCCTTGTCCTTCCTAAGCAGTTGGGTTAAAGGCAGAGTCAACCTGCTGGGGACACTAGAGAAAAAACAACAAGTCTTTAAACTTAACTGAGCTGAAAATAAGTTATATGGCCAGAAATACTAAATTCCAAGATTTTATATATATATTTTTTAATTTGCCAAGAATTTAATTATTTAATATATCTTTGGGAAATTCCTATTTTATAAAAGCACTTAAAATTCTTTTTAATATTTTGTATGGCATAATTAATGCCCCAAAATACCTTTTAATATTAAAATGTGAGGAAATAAAATATATAACTTAAAAATGATAAAGAGGTAAAGAAATGATAAAGCATAATAAAAATGTACAAAGTTAGATGGCAAATAGTCTCAGCAAACCGATGAAATATCATAAACTGTGAGAACATAATTAATAAATAGGAAAACATACTTAAGTAGATCCCCAGGATGTGAGATTGGGATAAAGAGATGGAAAATGGGAATGAGTGATTAAAACAGTAAAGCTAGAATGAGAACAGAATTGATTTACTAAGAGTGTCACAAGGATAGAATAAGGAAACAGTATTATTAGGAATTATAATGGTTTATAATTTCTAAAATTTAAGAAAATGTGAGTCTTCGTACTGAAGAGTCTAAAGCAAGATATTTTTAAAAATAAAATGCACATTATCAAAGATAAATATATGATCTTAATAGTTACTAAAGAAAATGGATTGATTATATACAGAAACATGCTAAATAGACTGTCAACCATTCTCATTAAACATTGATGAAAAATACCTGTAGAACTAGAATTCTATTTCTAGATCAGTTATTATTCAAGATTGACTGCAAATTGCAGGCATTTTTGATTAAACTGATTATCACTTAGCAGCCCTAACCAAATGAACTACTAGGGAATATAAACCTAGGAGGAAGAGTAGAAGTGCATGAAGCAAATTTTTTAAAAAAGAGTAAATTTTGGGTAAATATTGATCATTGATATAACTTGAAATAGAAAGTAAACAAAATAAAAATAGTAAGTCTTATTTAAATTTGAAATTATAATGTATCTAAAATCCCAGATACCATGGCTGGAAGGAAGGAAATCATTCTAAAACACAATAAATTTCTGGCAATTTTCGGTACAGAGACAGAAATATTGATGGCATTAGGACTTTGTGAAATCAATTATTCTTGTTAAAATTAAATATTTATTTATAAAAATATAGGAATGTACATCATTTGAAAAGGGAATGATAACTACAAGATCAATAAAATTCAAAGAAAAAACAGAAAGTACATAATAAATATAAATTCAAAAATATAATATTAGAAATAAGTGATAACAAAACAAATAAATGAAAAGGAAACTCAAACCTGAAGTTTACCTGGAAATAATAAAGGATATGCAAACACTTGTTGAAGAAAACCATAAACTTTTTAAAATAAATAAAAGCAGAATCAATATGTAGAGAGCTGTATATTTTAAAGGCATTAGTATTATGATATAACAATTCTGTCCAAAATAATACAAATTATTTTCTAAGGAAATTTACAAAATATTCTCCCAAGTTTAAAGATGTGAGTAAATGGTCAAAAATAACCACAGAATTTTGTACTGGATGGCATTGAAATATTTGTACTTTTTTCTGTTTTTTGAAATATATCAAGATTTAAATTCGTTATTACTATGATTATACTGTAAACAAAGTAAAATAACTGTCTTATCAAATTAATCCTTCATTTCAAAGTATATTTGCTTTAATATGTTTGCTTACCTACACCGTTTAATTTACCTTGGCTTATTTAATAAAACAAGGATATCCATTCTCCCAGTACTCCTTTCTAGTAGGCAATGGGTTTGAAAGAGCCGAGAAAGTTCTCAGAAATTCCATGTTCTTGCAGTCACTAGCATGTTCTTTCCTTTAGAGAATCTTGAAGAGAAATCGTTACTAAATAAGGGATGAAAAGCATATTTCATGAGCATAAACTAAGAACAATATCAGAATGGTGGATTAGCATTAGATATTGTATTAACTGAAAATGTTTAAGTGAAAAGTATTTTTCGTATCCAAAGCCTTCAGAAGCTACCCCCCAAGTCAGTGTATTGTCTTAACATTGTTTATATTCTCAGGGCTATATTTATGTTGTATTTGTCAGTCCTTGAATGCTACCTCTGTCTAACAAAGGGAACACCATCTAACAGAAGAAGCACATTCACACCAAGTATGAGTTCATTCATTTCCACAAAAGTTGTTATTGTTCTTGAGGTTGTTTCCAGAGCAAATAGAGGTATCACATGAGGCAGTACATGCCCTCCACCACTACAAGCAAGCCTCGCCTCTACTTGCTCCTTTTCCAGCCTGTTCTGGATCTCCAATTTTATGCTCTACATTATGTAGCATATTCTGCTTTCTCCATATACTTGTCAATTTAACAAAAATCTCCAGGTCTCCACCTTTTATATCGTACACTTCTTTTAGTATTCTTCCCCAAACAATATAAATACGTAAACTGTAGAGCACTGTGGTAAGCATTGTACAGGGAAAAAATTAAGCAGGAAAGAGGAAAAGGAAGCTTGAGAGGATGAGAGTGGAAGAAAGGGTTGTAATTTAAATTACAGAGACAAAAAGATCTCACTGAGCTCCTGAGCTCCATAGGAAGTTTCAAATAGACACAAGTGTTGGAAGTTCATTAATGCCTAAGCACCTTAAACCATGACTTCTAAACCTACCTCATTTCAAATTCTGCATTTGATGATTCTACTATAAATCTTTATCCTTGTCCTTTAAGGATTTGGTGATTTTCATGCATTTGGAGAATTAAGCTTCTGGTACAGATGTTTTCTTGGTAACCGATGTTCCTCAAAGTTCTTATGAGAGCTCTTTATCAGAGTCTCTATTTTTAGAACACCATTCCTGTACTGGACCACTCAACTAGCTTCTGGTTAGGTCCACCTGTTTTATTCTCCAACTCCAAAGATGTGAATCACACACAACCAAATACATGATACCTCTTTCAAGCCATCATTTTGACATGAAATATCTAATTATGAGTATGTAAAAATACTCTTGACATTTGTGAATCTCATTTGGAATTGTCTTCAGAGACTCTATTGTAGTCTTGAATATATGCACTGAAGGCAAAGTTTTAAAAATTCATTCTTCATTATACAGTCATAAGATTTGGGCATCAGAAATTAATTCTCCTAGAAAACCTTTTACTCACATTTATTACCACAATACTTAAGATGCATAATGGGTTTAAAATGTGGTTTGCATTGTCAGTAGTAGTGCATTGGTCAAGTTTTTCTAGAGAAACAGAGCCAACAGGAGATATGTGTGAATATTATGAGTTTTATGGAAATTGTCTCATGTGACTGTGGGGATTTGCAAGCCAAAATTCTGCAAGGCAAGATGCGAACTCGGAACTCCAGTAAGGTTTTTGATTCATTCCCTAGAAGGAGCTGGCTGGCTGAAGTAGAGATGGAAATTCTCTCTTCTGACTATGAGATGCTGCGCTTCTCCTTTGAAAGTCTTCAACAGATTGGATGCAACCTCTTTCATTAGAAGGCAATTTCTTCAGTTGATTGGAGATGTAATCAGCCATACAAGCAATAATTTAATGATGCTTTTAGTTCATGAATTATCCTCACTGTAACAATCAGGCCAGTGCTTGCTTGACCAAACAACTGGGCCCCCAAAACTGGTCAAGTTGATGAACTTATCATAATTGGGAATAAAACAATCATAAAAGTTTGAGTAGAGAACTAATAAGAAAATTGTGAGGAGTACACGGATCCTTAAAAGCAACAATGGAAAAAAGTTGTTTCTTAAGCTCTATCTTAAGGAAAAGTATTCTGTGTGGTGTTTGCTTCTTTGTTTTTCCTGAAAGATATAATCAATGTAGAGATTTCTTCCATTCTTCCCATAAAGAATGTGCTGTTTCTTGAATATGATGTGTAAGGTGCCCTTCGATGTATGCAGTATATACTTGAAGAGTTAAATCATGTTTTTTGTGTAGTTTGAGCCTATGGTGTATATGTTCTTAATTTCTGCAGTCAGCCGAACCAAATCTTAAATTGGTCTTTGACTAAACTATAAAACCCAATCATAGTTAATGCTTCAATAATGTAATTCAGAAGCAACAATTCAAGAGTGACAAAATGATTATTCATAGACACAGTTCTTTGATGTGATTTACTTACTATAAACACAGTGTAGCCACAGGAATGACAAAATAATTGACAAGTTATTTTCAAAATGCAAATTATGCTGAGTTGGATGTCCATTAAAAGTTATTTCTCAACTCAAAAGTTAGGTAATGAAAAAGTACTTCAAGGATTTGAAAAGTCATTTGTTTCTGCATGTTTATGCAAATATAAGTATTTTATATAATTTTATATTTTTGTTAATGAATTTTTAAAAATTTGCCCTTACTTTATAAACACTTAACAGGGTTATTTGTCTATTCTAGGGCTGGGAGAACTGAAGTTGATGTTAAATTCTTAATTTTTTAAAAAAAATAGAATGAGCTTAACAAATATTTGATAATTGAAAGAAGTAATTATACATTTATAAGCTTACTTTTGCTCATTTTCTCACATTATCTTTTCATACTACCAATTGTATAATTATCATATCAATCAAAAAACTTAGTGGTATTAAAATAGAATGCTTAACAATTATTACAATTCCAGTTTATACTCTCTTTCCCAACTCTCATTAACCATGGGGGTATTTTGCAGTTTTCCATTTGCAGATAAAAATACAGTTTTGTTTATTTCCTAAAGCCGAACATAATCTCAAAGGAAAATGTAAGTTAATACCTTAGAGGATATGGATCATAATATATATATATATGTATGCCTATATACATATATGTATATATGTGCATGTGTGTGTTGTTATAGAGTGAATCTTGAAAGCTTTGCTATCACTGCATATATTCAAAAAACTATATAGGAGTTTCTGCGGCCAATTCCAAGTCATAGTTTCCCTCCCCAAGATTTGGCAATTTGTTCCTTATCTCACAGTCTTGCCTGTCAGGCAACAGGAGTGAGCAATTTCTGTTTTCTGTATTTTCGTATAGAATCAGAATTGGTGAGTTGTGGGAGACGAAGACTTCAAGCATCTGCAAGTATGCGGATGGGACTGGTAGAGGCTGTAGGAAGAATATAACCTTGGGTTAATTCATATGGGCTAGTGGAGTCTTTTCTTTAATAGTTATAAGAAAACAAACTGTGTCAGATATTTAATCAGAGCAAATATTTTTCAGATGATCAGTAAAAGCTTATCTTTAATCAATAAAAGGTAAGAAACATTGTTGTCCACTGCATCCATAGTAACAAGTGTCTTAGACATTTACATGATTTCCAAATCACTCCCTCTGGTTCAAATGAAAGGGAAATTATCCCTAATATGTTTCATGTGTTATTACTGACCTTTTATTCTCCTCGATCACTGATGTAGCACCCAGTGACACTTAAGAAATAAGTGTCTGTAAATGAACGGCTGTCTTAAAAGTGATGGTGTACTCATTCTCCAAAACCATTTCTTTAGTGCCTCTATTGAAGATTGATGTTTAAGCTTAACCCTGCTTCACCTACACAGAATACATTTATGAATGACTTACTCTCCTCTTTTCTGAGGGAATTAGATTCCCATCTCTATCCAGATACTCTAGAAATAATCTCATTTCAGGATTCAAATCTCTAAGTCCTGTTAATCAGCTCCCCCAACATAAATGGGCTCGTCAGTTCTGGACCATGGCATCTTGCATATGTCAACACCTTCCTTTTTTTGGGAGCCATAGGAAGGTTCCAAGAATTGAACCCGGGCCTCTGGCATGGCAGGCAAGAATTCTGCCACTGAGTCACCACTGCACAGCCCAATTTAAGGAAGGAAGGAAGGGAAAAGGAAGGAAAAAATATCTTCCTTTTTTAATCATAATTTTCAGTTGAACATAGACAAAACTTTAACATAGTAGCAAATAGTAGTTAAAAGACAAGAGAAATAATTTAGTTCCAAACTATGACAATCCATATACAATCTCTATATACATGTATCTATATATAGACAGTTATTTTTAGAAGGAAAATAGAAACAAAATTACAGTTACTCTCATTGTACTTTTCTAATTTGGAGTACTTAGGAGATGATCAAAGAAGAATTTGCATTCATACAAATAGTAACTCAGATCCAAAGTTTGTCCAAATCCAATAAAGGGCTCTTATTCAAAATTAATTATTCTTTTATCATATATACCTAATTGATGCATAAAATTCCCTCAACTCTATTTGCACGAGGCTATAATTAGATGAGACACCCAAATATTTGTAGATAGATGGTGAATTAAGTGTTGGATGGATTAATGAGTAATGGATGGAAGAATGATAATTTCCATTATTGTGAGGAATTAATCAGCACAGTTTTACTTGTGTGAACACGTGTACACCTTGTAGAATTTACTGTCTTGAGGTATCCACAGCTAGTTGTCTTTTTTTTTTTATCTCATTATGTCTTTCTAACCTGGCAGAGTGCTATTGCAGGTATTAGGATATCAATAACTTGTATATTCAATCACAGTCACTCCCATATTCAAAAATTTATGACCTTGAGATTTGCACCAATTTGATAAGATCACTTAAACCAACTCCGTCATGCTACTGCATTTTCAATCTTTAGTTTTTTCCAGTTTATTTGATCTCTATTTTGGAAATGATCTTGATTTGCTTCAAATTTCCTTCTTCCCCTTTCTGGGAAGTGTACATCTGCTCCTGACATCTGTCTTCTATCTTCCTTTGTGAATTATGAAATGATGCCAACTCCTTTTATCAACAAATTACCCTTAGAAGCATTTAGACACTATAATGATTCTTTGATTTTCTTTGATTCTTTATGAATTTGAAAAATGGCTTGATGCTTATATTAGTTTTGTTTGTCCTTTCTTTTTCCATATTTAATATTTACAGTTGGCAGGCCCAGATGGTGTACTTTGTTATGTCCTGAAATGTTACTAATTTTTTTCATTCCTTAATTACAGTAATGACTGTCTATAATAGCCCAGCCTCCATCTCAGTTGACATTGTAGATTTTACATTTGTTATATTTTTCATTGCACTTTGACTGTAATGTTTGACACTGTGAAATATACAGTAATCATTTCCTAACCCTACTGCTTTTTCTTGTTTGTCTGTATTTGACTTTGCTGTTAGATGATTTCCTCAATGTATTGTACTTATTTGTTTTGCAGATGGTTTAGATATGGGTATCTCCCCAAAGTAAGACAGTTAAGAATGAGAAAAATAAAACCATTGATTTTCATGATACCAGCCAGAGGCATTGTAGAAAAACATACAAACTTATCAGTATTTAAGTATCTCTGGAAGTGCCTTTGCAATTTGATAGGGAAAAGAGCATAACTTTATTTCGCATTTCATAAATTTTGTATAATTTAAAAACACACTATATAAAGCCTTATATTAGTAGTCCTGATTCATATAACAACAAGATCCCATTGATTTCTTCTCATAAACTTTTTTCCTTACTGCATTTTAATCCATATCACCTTTACACTCAAATAATTGGTGACAAATTCTTACAATTCATTTTCTTCAGTAGCTTCAATAAAATTTGTAGAAACTTCACATGTCAATCTCTTAAGGTCTTTACTTTGAGGTACACATTGGACTTCTTCAGCAGTTTTAATTTCATCTGTTTAAATTTTGAAAATGAAAATTTAGTGAATAAGAAGCAAAGTAATTACTTCTAGTTAATTTGAATTTCCCATTTCAAGAACTGCTCAGAAAACATGAAAATTTTGATTTCTTCATTTAAGTGGGCTTTTTTTTTATCAACTGAGCATTCCCTCAAAAATTCTCAGAGGGACACTCCTAGAGTATGCTATTCATAAAATAGGTCTTCTCTGGGAAAAGAAGGTGGCATATTGCCCATGGATTTAACATCAAACAAGGTTACATAGATTTCTCAACCACCACACCTGATAGTCAGCCACCTTTTAAATAAGACATTTGCAGCATCACTGAAGACTGCTTTTCAAACAGAGTTCAATGAAAGACCTCTTCACATCGGAGGGTGCTATAGGACAATTTGTCTTTCATAAGCATTTAGCAAGTTTTTTCTTAATTTCAACTTGTAACAACGGATATATAGCATTTTTAAATTACCAAAGAGAAATGTCTTTGAGAATGAAAGATTTCCAAATTTGCTTTTACTTTATTACTTAATTTGGAAGATTTAAAAACACATTACATTTGTGTTGACGTTACCCATACAGACAAGGCACAATTATTGAATGCTAACCCTGTGCTCAACAGAAAGTTGCAAACAGCAACTTCGTTGCCACGTTCCAGTATAGTGTGTACACACAGGCAGTTGCCTGCATTGTATTTGCATACACATACATATACACCATAAAAGGATAGTTTAAGAGCATTTCAAATTAGGATATTTCACATGAAGAATAGGGCTAGGGAGTATTATTCATAAAGGAAAAATCTAACAAAACTGGAACCTTTTTATTTTTTGCTATGGCAAACGTTGGTTACCTATAGGTAGCTCTGATCTTAACTATGGTCTGGTTAGCAATAATTCCCTATCTAGTTCGTATCACTCTATACCTTGTTATTTTTTATGGGGATAAAAGAAATTTTTACCTTGATATTGTTACTCTAATATTTGTATTTGATATACAAATAATTTTGAAAACAACCAATATAATATGCACATAGAAATACACACTATTAGGAGCTTTATTTCAATACTCTACCTGCTTTTCCAGAGTTTACAGGTCTTCGTGCCCGAGTTTCAAACGTAAAACCACTAGCCCACCTGGGCAGGACATCATACCTGATCGATCAATTAAAGAGCCTTCTCTATTCAGTTTCATCTTTTAAACATCTTTGCTCATGCATCATTCCCATTTACTGCACAAATAGATCCTTTTTTGTAAGCAAAATAGTAATTTTCCTAACAATATTTTCATTTATTTGAACCATTTTACTTTTTGGTTAGAATTTTTGCGTTTGTCTTGCATAGGACCAAGTAGGTAATTCAGAAATAATTTTGAAACATTTGAAATATTGTTTACTTGATGGTCTTTGTGTTTGAAAAGTAATGAATCATATTCATTCTCAGAACACATTTTTGGTGTGGAGATAAATGAACCAAAGTCTCTATCATACAATCTCCAGCATCGAGGTATCTATTACTCACCATTTACCTTACTCTGTTTGGGCTCCTGCATTTGTTTTGATCTTGGCTAGCCCTTATAGTCATTTTATTTTTAAATTCCTTGTGTTATACAAGGTCTTTAAGAATTAAAAAAATGAATAAAGCCTATACTAAACTTCTAAAAACTCTCAATAAAAACAGAAATTTGTAAAATACTGGAAAAGAGTGAAAGATACAAGTCGAGCATACATTATTATCAAGCAAGTTCAGCTAACTAAGGTTGCTCCATGGGGAAGTCGGCAGGCTCAGCTTTCACTTGAATCAACTTGCATATGACATATCAAGTGAAAAATGCCCAGCTAAGCCTCTTTCAAATTCTTGACCCACAGATTCCTGCCCACAGTAAAATAGTTGCTGTTTTAAGTTACTAATTCTGAGGTAGTTGCATACCAGAAATATGACACACCACTGAGTATCAGAAAATAAGAATGAAAATCAGATAATTTTCCCTGGTATCTGATAGGATATGTTCAACATGTTAAAAAAGCATACATACACTCTTTCTTCTCCATTGTTTACATTTTTTACTTCATTCCTCTTTTATATTTCCTAGAAGATTCTGTTTATTTGATATTTAGCAACCAAAAGTTTGTTCACGTTTCATTGTTGGCCTTTCACTAGGCTTTTTTTGCTTTGTGCCACATTTTTGCCTTGTAGATTAATGAGCTACATAACTGCAGCATTGTTGGGGATTGAATTGTATCCCAGAAAATATGTTCTTAATCTTAATCTGTTGCTATGGGTTTGAATTCATATTAAATAGAACCTGCTGAAGATTTCATTTTCAGTTAGGATGTGGCCAACTGAATCACTTTGGGACTTAATCTGAATTATTGGAGTGCTTTATAAGCAGAACGAAATTAAGACACGGAAAGAGAGAGTCACTAGAAACTAGGAGCTGAAAGTAAAATGGACCCAGAAGAAAAGAGAGAGCATCATCATATAACAGAAAAGCTAAGGGACACCATGGGTCACCTCAGCCACCCAGAACACCACAGTTTGGGAGAGATTGTACCTCCTTGCTGATGCCTGATTTTGGACTTCTCCTAGCCCCAAATTGTGAGCCAATAAAATCCCATTGCTTAAACCTAGCCTTTGTATGAAATTTGTTATAGCAGCCAGGAACTGGTACAGGCACTAACCTCACTGCACTTTGAGATATTTATCATATTATCTTGTAATTCGGTATTTACCTATGATGGGCTTCATTAGATTATAAGCAATTTAACTCCTTACTTTGCACTAGAATGACTTCCCATGAAAGTTGAAGCATTTATAATAAATGGTTTATGAATTGAATGAGAAATCAGGAAAAGTGCTTAATGGAGAAAGGGAAGGAAGAAAGAAATTCTGTTAAAATAAGATCAATTCATCAAGAGCTGATCCTCTATAAAATGTCTACTATTGCCATTTTAGATTTCCGCTCCTAATGTTTCTATACCCACAGTGCCTGGTACTTTACTGACTTATGTTAATGCTTATAACCCTCCTTTATTTTGGAATGTGTTCTTGCCAAAACATTTTATTAGCAAGACCAATATTTTTGTATTGCTTTATCACCATTCACATGTGTTCCACACTCTCATCAGCTATATTTTTCTCATCACTAAAGCATTCTTAACTCTGAGAAACCCTAATGAAAGCATGGTGGAGGTAATGTGGCCATATTATTAGCTTTATGAGATTTGCTTTCTTTAAGTGTAACCCATGGCATACAATTTTTTTTTTCCATCTTGTCTTATATTTTTGTACAGACCCTCAACTAACCCAATGTTTATAGGTTTCTGAGATCTTGCATTAAGAAAATATTACTTGCATAAAACATCTGAATTGTTCATGTGAACGGATGCTAATTAGAATCAATTGCCATGCCCATGGAGGAAAATTACTCTATATAAAATTGTTGTAAAAATATTGAGCCAATGAGGGAGAAGAAGTTAAGAATAGGGAGGTTTTAACACTTAATGAGAACTTACTATGTGCTGGATTCAGGTGCTCCAGGGCTTTATTTGATTTAAACCCCTTAATCCTTGTGCTGGTTTGAAAGTATTACGTACCCCAGAAATCCATGTTTTAATACTGATTCAAACTTTCTGAGGCAGCGTTTCTTTTAATCCTGATTCAACAATGCATGTTGGAAACCTTGATTAGATTATCTCCACAGAGATGTGACATGCCCAGTTGTGGGTGTGACCTTTGATTAGATGGAGATGTAACTCTACCCATTCCACCTGGGTCTTGAGTAGTTTACTAGAGTCGTTAATGGGGGACATATTTTGGAGAAATCTCAGAAATGACAGCTGACAGAAACTTCAGAGCAGAGCTAACACTGATGCTTAAACTTGGAGAACTGAGACACAGATGTTGGAGATGCTTCGAGCCTCATAGACCTTTCCATGAGATGTTAAGCAAGCCAGAACCAGAAGAGAGCTAAGGGAAGCCAAGGGAAACCAAGAGATGATAGCAAAGTGAGGAACCCAACACTTTGAAAGCAATGAAACCTAGGAACAAGGGCACAGCAGATGACAGCTGCATGACTACCCAGCTGACCGAAGTGCTCCTGCCCTTGGCCTTCCTTGAATTAAGGAATCTCTCCCTGGATGACTTAGTTTGGACATTTTTACAGGCTTGGAACTATAAACTCATAATTTATTAAAGCTCCCTTTTTAAAAATGCATCCCATTACTGTATATAAGATTCTGGCAGCTTGTAGACTAGAACAATCTGAAAAGAACCCTATTTTATATATATATATATATATATATGTAAATTATATATATATATTTATATATATATGTAAATTATATATATATATAAATTATATATATATTTTATATATATATATATATTAATACATGAATCATGCCTGGCACAGAGGAGTCATCAGATAAATATGACATTCTCTCCTCTCATTTGGATTGAAAGATGTGAGTTGTCATGGCTTTCCTATGTATTTGAAAATCACAGATCTCAATGTACTTCATATCATTTTTTTTTTCTGTTTTTTTTTTTTATTAACGGAAAAAAAAAAGTTAACACAACATTTAGAAATCATACCATTCCACAGGATGGTTTTTATTTTTTATTTTTTTATTTTTTTATTTTTATTTTTTTATTAACGGAAAGAAAAAAAAAAGAAATTAACACAACATTTAGAAATCATACCGTTCTACATATGCACTCAGTAATTCTTAACATCATCACATAGATGCATGATCATTGTTTCTTAGTACATTTGCATCGGTTTAGAGGAACTAGCAACACAACAGAAAAAGATATAAAATGTTAATATAAAGAAAAGAAATAAAAGTAGTAATAACAATAAAAAACAACAACAACAAACAAACAAACAAGCAAACAAAAACAAAAAAAACCCTATAGCTCAGATGCAGCTTCATTCAGTGTTTTAACATGATTACTTTACAATTAGGTATTATTGTGCTGTCCATTTTTGAGTTTTTGTATCTAGTCCTGTTGCACAGTCTGTATCCCTTCAGCTTCAATTACCCATTGTCTTACCCTGTTTTTAACTCCTGCTGAACTCTGTTACCAATGACATATTTCAAGTTTATTCTCGACTGTCCGTTCACATCAGTGGGACCATATAGTATTTGTCCTTTAGTTTTTGGCTGGATTCACTCAGCATAATATTCTCTAGGTCCATCCATGTTATTACATGCTTCATAAGTTTATCTTGTCTTAAAGCTGCATAATATTCCATCATATGTATATACCACAGTTTGTTTAGCCCCTCTTCTGTTGATGGAGATTTTGGCTTCATATCATTTTTTTTTGGTATGCTGTATGGTGGGGGTCACATTTCATTCTTTTTCCATTATTACAGCACCATTTATTGATTTTTTGGGGGTGGGAAATGTACATGGGCTGAGAATCGAAGTACATAATTTTAAATTACTTGCATTGGAAATATTTTGAGTCCCTTTTCATTATTCTCTACAATATTTTAGATTTTCCCTAAATTAGTTTTCATTCTTACTTCATATTATCCTTAGCTAAAAAGGTATATATTCAGAAATGTAGATAAGTGCAAGATTATATACATTAATTTAAAATAGAAAATGGGATCCTTTCGGTTTTTACTTCCCAATAATGCTTAATTGAGTAGTGTCATTTTTAGGATCTCTTCTCATCCATTTGTCATATATTGGACTCAAGAAACTATATTAATTCTGTAGCCATTCCTGGAAAATTATAATCTCTATCTTATTTTCATTAAATTAATTTCATTAAAATAAACTCCTCTTTTTACTTGAAGCAGGGAAAATTTTTAGTTGAATCTCACTAGTTTCCGTCTTTTTTGCCTCCGATGTTTTTAAATAATTGAAAAATTATATAATACTAGAAGACGTTAAAATTCAAGCTCAACACCATTTTTCAAAATTTATACTTTATAAAAAGTTAATCAGTTTAAAATAGATAAAATCAAAGGTTATTATTTTATAAATGTCACCATTTCTTTAACACTTATACTTCACTTAAACAGAAATCAAGCCAATAACGTTTAGAGAGTAAAACTAACTTTACTCAAAAGTGAGGACTCAATTTTTAAGAAAACATAAATAAAAAAGTTATTGATTATAATTCTTATTAAATGATATTAAAATATTAATATTCAAATAGTTTATATTTTTCTATGAGGAAAGTTGTCTTTGAGAGAAGGAGCATGAATAGATACTTATAATAAAATGTGACAATATTGCCCTTTCATTTTGATATATAATTGTCTCCTGCTAAATTTTATGAAAAAAAAAATTCCTAGATGTTTATTTGGAAAGTATACTCTAACAGTATATGAATATGTACACATAGAATTAGAGCTAAATTTTAATGCTTACATCATTTTATTAAACTGCAAAATCATTGCAAATTTTCAACTTAAAAGTAAGAAACAAAAAAAAATCAGTAAAACATATTATGATAATGTTGCAACTAATGTTCTATGTTGCTGACATAAAATATTACTCAAAATGGGTCTATAACACTGAACACTGTAGCAAATGTTTGTTAACCTGCTTGTGCTTTCAATTCTGCGTGCTATATGCTGGCTGACTTCTTGCTCAACTGTTTCTGTTTATAGTATGAAAAAGCCTTAATACCTCCAGGACACCAAAACAATACTGGGAATTCACCTGGTATGAATGATTACATTGAGTATGAAGTTAATGACCTCTTCTCATTATGTTGTTAAAATTTAAGTGGTACTCCTTGGAAAATGATTAGACTTAAGACACTTAAAAAGTTATTTGGAGGCCAAAAGAACCATAAGGAAGAAAACTCCTCTGAAATATATAATTTGAGTCAGTGAGATATTCAAAGACACATATTGATATGTGTGACAAATATATGTACTTATTTATTATAATTTTAGAAATAGCAATAGTTAAGAATTCCTGGAATTCAAGATGATTTCTACTGACTTCCAGGTGCCCATGTAACTCAATTTCAGAAACATACATATTATCACCTTGCTACCATGATAATTTTGAGCTAGTTATACTTGTGATAGAACAGTAAAACAGAAATGAAAACTCATGAATATTAGAATGAAATTGTAACCAGTGAAAATATATTCTGGATGTATTTGTTGCAAAAGTTTTTCTCAGGTATTTTGAATTTGAGAGGGAAAAAATGTCTAAGGATAAAAACAATAACAGACATTATAAAACTTTGAAATTAATCATCATGATAAAATGCTTAAAGATATAGTACTAAGACAAAAGGAAGTGCAAAATTGTATTTATTTTTGTGAGTTCTATGTGTGTGTGCCTATGTGATAAACATCTCTGCTTATACTGGATGCACTTTATTGTCTCTGTCATCCTTTATTGACTACACATCCTGAATTCTCTGACAAAAACCAATTTAAAAAGACATATTCTCAACATGTTCCTGTTGTATTTCTTGGTATGGGTTATTTCACATGTTTTTGCTCAGAGCAAAAGGTAAATTTTCTTCCAAATAGTATTATTTATGTTTTTTATTATTAAAGAAGTTATAGTTTTACAGAAAAAGCATAGATAAAATTCAGTTTCCCTGTATCCCCTACCACAGGAAATTTTCCCTGTTACTTACAATTTACTTTAATAAACAATATTATTATGATTATAATATTATGCATGGTCCCTAGTTGAAAAAAGGAGCCACTGTTTATGTTGTACAGAACATGTTTTTAAAAATATATATTATAATTGTATGTGTGTGTGTGTATATATATATATATATATATGTCTCATTTTAACCACGTTCAAGGTATATAATTCCCAAGAGTTAGTTTCAAAATGTTGTGCTACTGTCACCATTGTTCTAGTTTGCTAGTTGCTGGAATGCAATATACCAGAAACAGAATGGCTTTAAAGAAGGAGGGATTTATTAAATTGTACATTTACAGTTCTCAGGCCATGAAAATGTCCCAATCAAAGCAAATCTATAAAAATGTCTAAATAAGGCATCAACAAGAGGTTACATTCACTCAAGGAAGGCCAATGAAGTTCAGGGTTTCTCTATCAACTGGAAAGGCACAAGGCAAACATGGTGATGTCTGCTAGCATTCTCTCCAGGCCTCTTGCTTGATGAAGCTCCCCCAGAGGGCATATTACTTCTTCATCTCCAAAAGTCTCTGACTGCATGGTATCTCTGCTTTGTGACTCTCTCCAAAATGTTTCCTCTTTTAAAGGATTGTAGGAAACTATTTAAGACCCATGGGTCGAGTCATAACTCCATGGATGCTACCTAATCAACAGTTATCACCCACAATTGGGTGGTTTACATCTCCTTGGGATCAGTCAAAAAGCTCCCATCCAGCAATATTGAATAAGTATAAAAGGACATGGCTTTTCTGGGGTCCACCACAGATTCAAACCAACACAATCACCATCCATTACCAAAACTTTTCCATCAGCCAAAACAGAACTCTATCCTTATTGCATTAAATTTTCCATCCTCTACTCTGACCCAAACCCTTGTTAATCTGTACTCTAATTTATGACTCCATGAATTCTGTAGTGCAATTATATTGTATCAATGATATGATACAATATTTGTGTTTTTCTTTCATCAAATCATCTCTTGAAAGACTCTTAGGGTGCGTGCATATTTTTGGAAATTGTAAATGCTGCTATGAAAATCAGTGTGCAAATATCTGAATCCCTGTTTTCAGTCCTTTGGGCTATAAACCAAGAAGTATGATCCACAGGTCATGTAGTAATTATATATATATAACTCTCTGAGGAACCATTAAAATGCTTTCCACAGATGCAGTGTCATTCTACACTCCCATTAACAAGCAAAATATCTGATTCTCCACTCTCTCTCTCCAACACTTGCTATTTTTGTCGTTGCTTTTGTTTTTTTAATAGTAGCCATTATAGTGTGTGTGAATGGTATCTCATCGTGGTTTTGATTTGTACTTCCCTGATGGCTAAGGATGTTGAACATATTAATATGCTTATGAGACCTTTGTATATATTCCATGGGGAAATGTCTATTCAAACCCAAACCCTTTGCCTATTTTTTTTTTTTTTTTTGCATGGGCAGACACCAGAAATCCTGGCATGGGAAGCAGGAATTCTACCACTGAACCACCATTGCACTACCCCCGTTTTTTTGATTGGGCCAATTGTCTTTTCATTGTTGAGTTGGTAGGGATTTTTAAATACTCTGGATATTAAGACCTTACTAGACAGGTGGTTTCCAAATATTTTCTTTCATACTGTAGGTTGTTTTTAAATTTCCTTTTTTCTTTTAGAGAAGTTGCAGGTTTACATAAAATGCATGCATAAAATATGGAGCTCCCATATACCACTCCATTATTAATACCTTGATGTAGTTTGATACATTTGTCACAACTTATGAGAGAATATTTTAATAGCTGTACTATTGAGTATATAGCCCATGGCTTACATTAAGGTTCACCGTGTTGTACAGTTGATGTTTTTTTTTTAAAAATTATTCTAGTAACATGTATGGAAAATAAAAGCTTTCTTTTTAATCATATTTAAATAAATAATTCAATGAATACCATGGTGTGTCCTACACTGATATTTTGGTTAAGTGGTAAAACAAAATATTATTTTAAATTTGTGTTCATTCAAATAAAATTCTGGCCAATGTGATGCATAAATCCTAGGATAAATTTAATCTGAGGGTTAAGAAAACAACTTCAACTTGTATGCAGAAACTTTGTTGGGACTACAAGAATTCTCTGAGTAAGGCCTTGGGTTTAAGATGGGGTGCAAAAACCCACAAGTGCAAACTGCTTTTCAATGCTGAGAAAAATAAAGCTTGTCTTTCAAAAGTGTCATCAAGTAAATGAATGAATCTCTAATCATTCATATTGCAGTATGCAATATGTTTGTTTATTTAAAATACTAATAATACTAACAATAGTCCTTAAATATCAACCTTGAATCATTAAATAATTAATGAAAAATAAGTCATGTAACAGGCAAGTTTTATGAAAGAAATGTAGTTACTATCATTATGGAAATTAATTATATATTAATTAATATTTTTAAGTTAAATATTTCATACATTTTATACCATTAATATACATAATAACAAACATATTTAGCACAATTATACTTTTCTTTGTAGTTGATATTTAAAAGGCTATATAGAATTTAATTTTAGGTTTTCATTGTAACAATATTCTCTCTATTTATCTAGCCTCAAGACTCCAAAAGGCAAGATAAAGATTTGAAATATTATGGCCAATATGAAGAATGATATTCAAAATATCTGTCACCTAAAAGACATAAACAAACAAACAAACAAAAAAGTCTGTCACCTAGTAGCCCTTGGACACTGAGAAATCAGGGTCATCTCTATCAACAATAGCTAATCAGTGTGTTAAGGTTAGTAACAGCTCTGCCTACCAGGACTTTTACCAAGTAACATGTACATTACCAGAGAAAAATGAGTCATCCTTAAAAACAGAGGAAGATAAAGGCTATACCAAATACTTCTTAAGTTGAAAAAAGGAAATAAAATTTACTGTCTATGTATATACCATAGTCTTAAGGATTTATTAGACTATATCAAAAAATGGAAACTTAATCCAAAGGTCACATGGAGAGGTAGTGAAGCATACAGGTAGAGATATTTAAACCCGCTCCACCATGTGGTAGCTACGTGAATATTTCTGAGTTTCGGTGTCTTCATACGCAAATGGGGAAAATAAGTTATTACCTGATGACTAGTTGGGAACATTGTTATAAACACTTAGAACTGTGCCTGGCACTCAGTAAATGCTAGATATTTTTTTATTTCTGATGACAGGAATCATAATTATATGAACTATGTTTGATAACTTCCCATTAACTGTAGGCCCCTTGTATTGAAAAATAAAATAAACTTTTAATGAATTCATTTTCTTTAAGAGTCTTAATATGCAAACTAGCTTTGATTTTTAACATAACTCAAAGTAAATTTATCTTACAAATTGAACTACGTTATATTTACTTGACATAATGGTTGGAAAACATGCATGATAAATTAAATTATAGTATTAAAAACTATAGTTTTTATAATTAATGTCCTCACTGCCCACCTGTACTTGTACTTCAGAGGTAACATATGTTGCTTTCATAACTGAGCTAAAACATAATATCAAAAACTAAGCATTTAATATAGAAGAATAAAGCTGGTGATTGTTTGATGACATACTTTACTCTAAGAAAAGTCTTTCTAAAGCAAAGACATTGGGGCCACTATGTAGTGCTTATATATTCTTTATATGAAAATGAAAATTTCCATGGCTGGTTATGGATAATTCGCTTCTATCTATTCTCTGTGTAACATAGCTTTATGCTATGAAACTGTATGATATTTCATAAATGAAATCCATGCATATTATCAGGCTTTCATTGACCTTGACTTCATTTTTGGAAGGAAATAATCACCTGCATGTTTCTGAGAAGATTTAATACAATGAGTCAGAAGCAGTTCTATCCAGGAGGAATTAGAATCCAGATTATATTAATCACTGTCTACATCCTTTCAACTTTGCGCCACAGAAATCAAGGACAAAAAAATTAAAGCCAAGGATTAAAGCAGAAGCACTGTGCCCAAAATGGTGAAATCTGTTTTCTAAAAACTGTTATGATAATTAATTTCTAATGAAACTATGATTTAAATATCTTTTAATGGTAGTACATATAGCTCTTCTGAAAATAGTGGAGTTTGTTTAGAAGGAAATTTTAGGCTACTTTGCTATTATTTCAATTGAATTTTGAAAACTCCTGCTTTTAAAGAATATTCTTTTAAACAAGTATACTTTCTGAACAAATCAATGAATTTAAATGCAATTCTTTGCTTTAATTTGATTCTGCCAGTATTACAAACATGGTGTGTCATTACTGCATTGCATGTTTAATAGAAAACTTTAAAAAGCATCATTGTTTTATTCAGTATGGATTGCTCAATTTATGACTTATCACTTTAACATTCATTTTCTACATGCAAGTTACAGAGTATCTTTAATTATTAACAAATAGTAAATCCAATTTTGAAAAAATAACGTTTTGACATTTCTCAAAATATTCTCTCCTGACTATTAATATTCTGTTTTCTGATAGAATATTTTGAGAGTACAGAGTGGATCTGTATTTAGAAAGGAAACATTACTTCATACCGAGCAATTTCACACCTTTACTCTATGGGGGACCTCACCTATTTAGAGATTTCAGGTGCTAAATAAATATATCATTTACATTTTAAATGTACCCAAATTATCATTTATTTTAGTATAAAGTAAAATGAAATCTTGCCCACTTAATATACTATTATACGGAGACAGTGTAGTTTTGTCTTTCTATAGCATATGAAATCCTGTTGAACAAATTTCACCTTGGTACCCAAAGCAGAATAATTAATGTGTAATTGAAAGCTTATTCCAAAGGTAGTGTCATTACCCTACTTCAATTTTGCTGCTTGATTCTCTCTCTCTCTCTTTACTCTGTCTTCTCGACTTTCTTTCTTTTTCAATTGCATTTTGTTAGCAGGGGGTTGGCACTCCTTCTCTGTTCATGATTTTCAGGACAAAATTAAAACTTTGTTTCTTCAAGCTTTTATAACATGGATTTAGGAACATAATAAATTACTGCCATTTTTTAATTCTTTATTATTAAAGCAAAAGTTATGACAACAACAGAAACTGTTGTTTCCAAAAAATATACATATTTAATTATCATTACCCTCACTTTATATGTTTTCTACCTTCTGAAAGGAAAGGAATATAGGACTTTAATCACAAAAGCATAGGTTTCTAGGGTTCGGTTAGTGACTGGTGGAAGCCACTGTCTATGTTAAGAAGCAAACTCAACAGGCTGAATATTTTTTAATCATTTGCAATGGCTCTAAATGTTTTTTCTTGAATTAGAAATGCAGAAATTGTAAGAGAACTTTGATACAGACACATGCAGACACATACATAAGCAACAACACCAATTGTGTGTTTAAGTAAAATTATTAATTTGATTATTTTCCTTTGTGCAACTGGGAATATTGAGAAATAATGATGCCAAAATCTAATGTGAATTTTTTATGTATAACTTACAAATTTGTTTCTCAGGTGATGGTGTCATCTGTACTTGGTAAAGCAATTTATATTCACTGTAATTTGTATAGCTTGTCAATTTATTTATTTGACATTCAAATGTGATGCTATGCTCAGCCTGATATACTATTTTTATACATTCCCATCAGCCATTTCTGGAAATGACTTCCTATTCTTGTACATAATATTTAATTCTTCATTATTTAGTTTAAAATGCATAATTCATACAATTCAAAACTGTACTCACAAAACTATAACTATTTGTGTGTAACTATATATAGAGTTACATATTTAGTTATGCAGTTATAGAAATATATATATAATCAAAATAAAGGTGAATAGAAGTCACCATTATCTTTAACTTATATAGAACATAACTAAAAATAGTAGCATCAATAAAATCATCCTCAATATATATATAAACTCTGAAAGCAATAACCTCTTTTTGCCCTTTTTACTGCCTTTGCAAAACTAGAACATCTGGGAATTCAACTGAAGAGTTAAGAAAGCTTTGAAAAACTCTGTTCTTATTAAGACCTGATTTTTGACCTTGAGGTTCTCATCTGTTCTCTTTATATGAATCCTGTACCACATTCAGAGTATATTTTTAATATAACACACCTTTAATATGACCTAATAAAATATGACATTAAAATTATTAATTCCTTAAAAATTAAATAGCATACTTCCAAGATTGTTGACAAGACAGCAATAATGGAAACTACTTTAATAGCAATTCAGGCAACTTATTTTTCAATTATTTTCTAGCAATAAAGTACCACAGGTCTGTAAATTATTTAAGATTGAATATCTTCAAAGAATAAATTCTAAAAAGAAAAATAGGAGTTCTATGTGTTATCAAAAAGTCAATATTTCAGTGTTTAATCATCATTTTTTAAAGTGTTTTCTTCCACAACTGAACAAGGTCTTCAGAAAGGAAGGCAAGATAATATGTGCAGTGGTGTGAAAAATTAGGTGCTAACTATGCATTTGTAATCAAACTAAATCAGTTCCCACCCCTTGAAATTTTAGGAAAAAGCTAAAAAAAAGTTCATTGATAAATTCACATCATTTTGAGGTGAATCACAAAATTTTATACTTTGTTTACTTCAAATTATTCAATTTCCTGGTATATAATTTTTAAAATTTTCTTAAATTTCATTTTAATACAGCAAGAACAGTCCCAGTGTATTCTCCTGAACTATCTTATTAGTGCACGTTTGTTTCTTTGTGTAATATTGCAGCCTAAAATTTCCCTGAAGACAAGATTCCAGTTTGAATCAATTTAGGAAATGTTCAGTGACGGCTTCTTGAATGAGTTAATACTAGGTAACTATTTAATATGATGAACTCATACAAAATATATTCAACCTGAGGCTCTTTGCCTTCTACATCTGGAATTCTCTGACAAGTACCTATGAAGAGGCATAATTAATCTCCCAGATGGATGCATGTGGCACACTGCTAAAGTGAATACTTTTAGACATTTCCCATTCCAGACCCTCTGCCTTTAGCTGTTTTAGTTAGAACTATTTCACATTTTGATGTGGTAGATAACATTTATATATACTGGTACATTTTAAAAATAAATTCTAACAGTGTTTAAAAAGTCCTCATATTTAATAATGGATAATATTACTCTATCTATTGTATATAATAGAGTAATTAAGCCTATCTATTAGTCACTTACCACACACAACATTTTTACTATACCATCTAATCCTCCTTCATTTATTCCACACCTGCCATTCATGTCAATTTGCTGTTTTCTCACATATGAAAAGAAGGCAAATATCACAACAATTTATTATTATTAAATTTGTCACTTTGGTCACTCATTCCCAGAAAACTCCCTGGACCCACCTTCATTTCATTCAGATATCTGCCAAAATCTAAAACTTTCTATACTCCTATTGAATTAATGTTCATATCATAATATAACTCGTCATTTCATTTACTATGTCATCCTTATGACAACCAATATTATTTATTTGTGCTATTGTACACTGTTTAGTTTGAATTATATACACCAACAAAAGGCATATTCATAATCTTAATCCCTGTTTCTGTGGGTATGAATTCTTTTGTAAAAAGACTCCAAAGATTCGTTATCATGTAAAAAGGTGGACTCATTTGTGAATAGGATCTTCTAAGATCCCATTAGGTATCGTCAAATTGAATAGGGATGGGGTTTAAACCATATGAGTAGAGGCCTTATTTAGAGAGGCACTTAGAGATGCAGCCAGAGGAACCAGAAACCAGAAGTCATAGGAAACCAGAAAAACAGATACAAAGAAAGAAAGATTGCCATGTGACAGGAGGCAGACATGCAAGCCAAAGAACCCCAAGAATTATGGCAAGTAATCAGTGGAACACTACGCATTTGTGGGAGAAAACACGACCTGGCTGAAGCCTTGACTTTGGAATCTTAGCCTTGTGTGCTGATTTGAAACTGTTGTGTAGCCCAGAAAAACCAGTCTTTAATCTTGATACAATATTGTTGGTTGGGACCTTTTTGATCAAGTTGTTTCCATGGAGATGTGACCAACCTAATTGGGGGTGGGGCCTTTTGATCAGTTGGTTTCCATGGAGATATGTCTCCTCCCATTCAAAGTGGGGTCACTTACTGGAGTCCTTTAACGGGGAACCATTTTGGGAAAAACTTCAGAGCTGACAAAGACAAGAGATCTTTGGAGATGCAGAAGAAAAACACCTCCTGGGTAGCCTTTTGAAATAAGAAGCCAAAAAAGAAAGCTAGCAGACATTGTCATGTGTCTTCCCAGCTGACAGTGAGACCCAGAACATCATCAGCCCTTTCTTGAATCAAGATATCTTTCTCTGGATGTCTTAATTTGGACATTTTTATGGCCTTAGAACTATAAATTTGTAACTTAATAAATTCCCTTTATGAAAGCCAGCACACTTCTGGTATATTGCATTCTGGCAGCTTTAACAAATCAAGAATCTCCCCAAATATGAGACAATACATTCCTGTTGTTTATACTCTGGACCATGATTAGCACCATAGAACTGGCCCAGCATTGAGGCAAGGAAGGTAGCCCCTGTTCCCTATGTCTGCTGGTCTCCTGTCAAGATGACTTCTGTTTGCTATAGGGATAGTCTTCAGAAGAGGGTTAGCTAGTGGAGGGTGTAAGTGCTAGACTCATGAGTGGAACACCAACAGCATACACTTGCAGGCTACCCCACAGAGACACTTCTCACATTGAGTTCACTCCATCCAGAGCAAATTTATCTAAAATTCTAAATGCCACAATTTGGTGAAAAGCTTATGAGAAAACAGTCAGTAGGATTACTTATGTACCCCACTGCAGAAATTGTTTCGGAGACCCAGATGCTCATTATTTTTCTCTTTCTCCACTCTTGGAGCCCCAATTTTGCTCATACATCAACTAGTCTAAATGGCTTGTTTTTACATGATATAAATTCTAATTCCTGTTGGATATGAGCTGCTGGTTACCATACTCTTATGAGGCATGGAAGGAAGGACAAAAAAAAATAGCAATAATTAAAGGAAGAGGAGAGGATAAAACTGGTCATGGAAGTATCAAGTTATGACCCAATAGGTCATTTGGGTGCCAAAATTTCATTCTGTTCCATTATGTCTCAGTAGCCTCACCTCATCTTTATGACCAAGGGGGCATTATTACTATCAATATGGTAATCTTTTCTTTGCTTGCTGGTTGACAGGCAGAAGGAGACCTAATGCCCAAACAGCAGCTGAAGCGTTATGTTTAAGTAATATCCTTCACTATATGTCTGGGTGGAAGTGCCCCTATTCTTAAAACCTGGTACCTCAAATACCATAAAGTATAAAGTGTAGGAGGGAAAAAAAAGCATTTATTGTCCAAATGTGTCACTATAAGCTGGAAGTGGTAGTCAGTGCCACTTATCCCACTATTCTTTGTTTCTGTACCCATGTATCTACCTACAGTGCCACAACTTCATATATTGTTTGTTGGTGTCTTCCATATTCTAAGAGGTGACATGCCATCTTCTCATGATCTCATTTCCAAGCTTATATTTCAACTGTGCCTTCATAAAGCTATTTCAAAGTCTGTGCAGGTCTCTATCAGGAAGGAGGCATCTGGATCATACAATATATACTATAACCTATGGATGCCATAGCCATATACCCACAGCTTTTGCCTGGGAAACTGTTATGCAAGATTCCAAACTAGAAGATTAGAGACTCTATAAGGGCTAAGATAAAGTGTTGGTTGAAGCAGTGTATTTCGGAAAGAAAATCTCTTACCTGAAATGGCTGTCAGTTCCAGCGACAATAAGTTCCTCGTCCAAGAAAATATATTTCTGATGTAATCAGCCTGACATATAGTGGATCACTGGTTTCCTTAAGGTATGTCAGCACACTGAGGTTCAATATTGATCTGTTGATGGAAGGTTGGATAGTCATCAGTAACAATAGTTGGATGAAATTGAGTAGAGGGAACCCTTGCTGTTGGGTTGAGGTTTAACCTCAATTTCTGAGATTTCATCCACTCTTTTATTAAGCTCTATATGCAAGTAATGATATCAGAGCATGGCTCACAACTTCTAGCTCAATCATTTGTCATCATGGAATTCATGCTCTTCTATAGTTGTATCCTGTAGAAAAGGGCATTATTGTGAAGTACAAATACACCAACACATTGTGTTCTATCTAGTATGTCCATTAACATATCTCTTCCCAAGCTCTTTTTCTCCCTGATTTTCCTGTAGTAAAAGCAAAGCCATTTATCACTGCCCACAATCCCAAGCTACCACTATCTTGAGTCATGACCCGGAGCTGTTCCTAAAATTCTGACTAAAAGGATACCTTCACTACTGTTATTCTGGCTTACCTCTCTGAGGCGCTGTGTGCTTAAGCTCAATATTAGTTGGCCACATCCATTTAAAAATAGATCGCTGCTGTCATCACCTAAATTTATGATTCATTGTGTTTTGCATTCCTTAGCTCAGATTAACAGGCTACTGTGCTTGAGATCTAAGTCCTTTACCTGGTCTTCAGCTGTCTCTCTTGTGGATTCAGGAGATGAATGTCTCTGCAAATTCTACCAAAGAGACTCTTCCACATATTCCTTTACATTTTCTGGATAACAGATATGAGTCTGCCATTTTCACTTAGTGGTTCATCAATGGCACTTAGCAAAAGTCATATAATTCCACAATTTTTATAGTTCCAAGATACTTTCCAAAAGTGGAAAATATTTCACCAACTAGTACATCTCCTTCCCTATCCAACACAATGAAAGTCTTGACAATCTCTCTGATAGCTTTTCATGAATTAGCAAAATTTCAGCTACAACTAGGGTGTATTAAGATAAACCACAGAGCGGCATTGGTTTCAGCAATTTGGCAATTTAAGGCTCCCATCCAGGTGAGTCATATATTCTGCTTTAAATTAAGTAAAAACATGAATGTCGTTTGGTGCTTGCTTTTATTTATTTATTTTCAAGCCCTGAGAGAACCAAGAGAACACTTAAGTTAACCTATCACTTAGGAATCACAATTTCATTTTGGGCATCTATGTTTGGATGTCCAGGTTCAACTTTTACATATCATAATTGTGAAATCAGATAAGCTCAATCTACCAAATGTGGGAGATAACAAAAAGTAACTGGAAGTCTGGGACACAATGTTAACTATTTACATTCAGTTGGCTTATGGGAACAGTGACAAAGTATTCCCGGAAATGACTGAATATCTTCTGTGATTTTTGCACTCGCATCTTTCTTTATATAAATAATATTTTCCATGATTATAAAAAACAGACATTTAACATTTCAATTTGCTGTGTTCTTTGTTCACCCAGCCTAACATACAATGCAGTTCATTTCTCATAAAAATAAGCTTATGAAACATAAAACATGTATTATTAAAATAAGGATTTTAAGTCTGAGGGATGTGTTCTTCCTGGCACTTCAACATTAGTGCAATGCCACCATAGTGATGTACTTTCCTGATAAATCATTTCAGAGATATCATTGAGATGATTTATTATGACTCACAGATACATCATCATGGTCATCATCATGTTTTATTCCTATCGTATATCATCAAAATGATGGAATTTTGATGATGTAGAATTTCTCAGTAAAATAATCATGATAAAAGTCATCTCTCTCAAAGAAATGCTTTGTAACTTCATTCCTGAAAATATGCCATCCACCTTTCCTACATGTTCCCCCCAATACTTTCAGAAATAGAAGCAATTTGTGATTCTTTGAGGTACAAGGCTGATATAAAGTTGAGAGTCAAAATAAAGGAGAGGAACAGGAGATATTACTGAAATCCTTAGTTACCACAAAGAAAAAGGGTGTATTTAAGTAACACATATGCATATATTTATATGTACCCATGTACCCCAAACTTACATACACACACCCATATGCACATATATGCTTGAAAGGCAAACTACTGATTACTGGTTAAGACGTTCCACATTTCATTCAGAAGAGTGAAACTCATATTTCTTCATTTTCTGACTGGAGGCACTTCTAATGTTATTTTGAGAAATTCTTCTTGGAATTGATTCACATCAAGGAGGCAAAGCATACAGGTAATGAATTAACTACATATACTAACATAATATTTCTACACATTTTATTAGTTAGGCTAAATAGTTCAGTACTATATTTCTTTGATGAATATTTGTTTAATAAGAAAATGTATCAACAACACTTAGAATGATACATAAAAAAATTGCCAAACTCCAAGACAATAGTTGTTATGTATATTATGATTTGTTACAAGTTAACGAATACCCTGTTATCATAAAGTTGTACAATACCCTCATTCATATTCATCATTATATGATGTAAAGTACAAATAAAAGACCATATATGATCACAATGTATGTAAAATAAATAATTCACTACAGCAACAATATTGCTATAATGATTTTTAGCAGTTTTATTTCTTCACACCTCCCTGCTGCTATAAGACTTTTACAAAGACCTATATAATAATTAATCCATAGTCTGGTAAATTTTTACTCTATATCCTGATAAAGTATCTGCTTAATGAGAGTATACATTCTGTTTTGATTTTTGCTGTGAATTGGCTCACAGTCCAGAGCCTGGCATAAGGCAGATTCTGAATTTTTGTTTTAAAGAATGCAGTTTGCAGAGTATTAATATAGACATCTAAAAATAAAAGTGCTAAATCATTCTTTTAATATAGTTATTTGACAAGCACCATTATCCATGTAAAATATATATGAAAACAGATTCTAATTTAACAGTAGTTTCCTTTAAATATGTATTTATATTTGTAAGCATATATTTCTATTTCACTTTCCCTACAGTATTTTTCCTAATTTGATATATTTTGCGATAAAAAGACTATTATGAATGACCAATCGTAGTTTGCAATGTAGACATGTTAACTGATATTTTAAAAACATTGTTATGGCAATATAGCTCTAAATAGTAAAAACAAAAATCATATGGATTATATTATCAATAATTAAAATAGTTTAATGAAATGGAAACTATACTAAATACTGATAATTATTAAGCAATAAATAAATCTTTAAAAGAGATTGGTGAAGTTATTTTCTAAATCCATGACGAAAAGTATTTATTGTTAAAATTAGAGAGGGCTCATCATCAATCTTTTACTAGGATTCTTATTTTTATTAGAGAAGGAAGATTGTTAATGAAGAGCCACTGCATTCTTTAAACTCATCCCAGAATATAAATCAAGTACCAAATGCTGATATATCACTGAGAAGTAACTTTTAGTGATCAAAGAAATTAAAAATTCATTAGTTTTTCCTTCCACTAAGTTAAAGATAATTATAAATCAACTGACATACAAAAGGACTTGTATTCATTCTGTATAACTATGATCAGTGTTCATTTAATGACAATAAAAGCTCTAGAAAAGCTAGTAATTATATGTTTTATTATTTGTTTCATGCCATGACAGCTTGTTTGCCGATTTAATCAATTGTGAGAAATATTTTTAAATATTTAACTTCTATTTTCCTAGGCCAGTATAATATTTTTGGACCAAATATTTTCATCTTCTTAGACTTTACATATATTTTTTAAGAATGGATATCCCCACCATACTATCTAATTGGCAAAATCCATGTTTATCTTCATACCAATTGGTCAAATCTGATTTACTTTCTGTAAAACAGAGGGACTTCATTTTCAAAGTAGATGAAGTTGTTAATTTATATGCAGGAAATACAATAAAATACAGTGAAAAATAAACTCAGGAATCTTGTAAATTGGATTATTAAAAGCAGTTAAATGTTTAATGCAACATAAATTTTACATAAGAAATTTTATAAACATGACTTTCATGAAACATCACAATCATTCTTTTTTATGTAATTGATGAAAAATGAAGGTCTATATTATCCAAAAAATATTACCATTAGCAACTAGCATTTAACTTTATGGTTTTGTTCATAGAAGTTGCAATATATTAAATATTAAAATATGAAATAAGGTGAGAAGAGACTGTAATTGGATTAAGCATTTCATGATTTGATTTGGTTAAACAGGTTGTAAGTACTTTGTATTAATAAATGTACTTTATAAAGATTATAAAATCTTTATTTGATTTGTGTACTCTAAAAAATACCAAAATCTTGAGAGCAGCCATTTACATTTAAACACATCAGCATCTTTAAACTGAATTGCCTTTGCTAGTTGAAAGTATATTACATTATTAAAGCAGAAAATAATTCCCTAAGCATTGTTATGTATATATGTATGTGTGTGCTTGTGTGTGTGTGTGTGTGTGTGTGTATATATATATATATATAATTTTTATTATTAGAAAAATTTCAGAGCCACAGAAAAATCGTGAAGAAATGCAGAGTTTCCATATATTCCCTCTATTAAGATCTTGCATTAGTGTAGTATGTTTGTCACAGACGATGAAAAAATACTACAGTTGTGCTATTAACTATAGTTCATGGTTTACATTAGGGTTTACCCTTTGTTTTTTATAGCACTATTTGTTTTCAAAATTTTCATTGTAGCTATACCTAAATTTTAGCTATATCTAAAATTTTAGGACTTGTACATATATTAGATTTGGTTTTAATTGCATGCTGTTAGCACATGTACCATGAAATAGTCAATGCATTATTTGTGGTAAATAATAGTCCATGACACCAATCAATAGTCCATGACACCAAACTTGTGTCAATGAGCATAGTTCTTCAAGAAATTTATATCAAGGTTTTCTCTCTAAAATAATATGCTTAGATCCATCAATATCTGTTCAAAATACATATTGTTCCATTTTCTCCATAGAAAAGGCCAGCTAAAATTTGTCTAGTCATTTTGGATTGACATTGTGCTCATCAATTATATATTTTTTCATTTTAAAAAAGGTTATTGATATGAGAAACCACATATTGGCCTTGGCCTGTGTAATTTTTACAGACCTCACCAGAAGCTTTGGAGACTTCCATTTGTTGAGTCTACAGCGCAACACAGACACCATCCTTATCTGATTTTATAGCCTCATGTATTCCTGTGGTTTTGAAAGAATGTGCTACATAGCTCAATTCAAAATGTCTTGACTTCAAGATTGTTGTGCTATTAATGCAGTAATAAAACATATAGCTAACCTGACATAATGAACTGTATCAAAGTGTCAAAACACATATTTCACACTAGAGAGAGTCACTGATAATTTGAAAAATTGCAAATTAGACCTCTGTTGAACAATAAGTGCTTTCAAAATTTCTTTCCGTTTAATAGGAGGCAGAAATTAGAGTAAATAAACATCTTGGTAATTCTTAAATATGTTGTAAGAAGACATATTTTTCATTATTCTCCATGTATCAGATGTTTTAAATTATAAATCCACAGAGAAATATTACCTCCCCAATGGTTTTATAGTCCACATTGAACTCAGGGAGTTAGCTACTCAGAAAACATAGAAATATATAAAAATATACATGTTCAAAATATCTTCTGAAAAGTAGGGATTTTTCATGTAGGCAATATCATTTGATCCTTTTAAGCAACATATGTGATATATTGGAATTTTATTTGCAAGTCTAGTAGTTGAAGAGGATTGACTACACATCCAGTGTCAAATATCTCTTTGTGACAATCTGATTTTATTGACACAGTGGAATAAAAGAAGTTATTATTGCTCCTTCGTAGAAAGAAATAACTTACACATTTATGCAGGATGAGGAGATAATGGAATCATTTTAACCTATCAGTATTGATGGGAGGTCTCCAGTGCCAAAGTCACTGCTGTTTTCACAATTCATTGCAGACAATCTACCACCCCATTATGATAAAAAGTTCAAGATAGAAGTTTCATAATCAGGGGAGAAAGTGAGATTAATGCTTGTAATTATTGCTGAATTATTTAGTCTGCTATAGGATTAATTTTATTAGTGTCATTTTACAATTCTCTCTCTTTTTATTAAAAACAATTGTGAGTAATTGCTCTAACTAATATGGTTCTGTACTGGTTGACTGGCTAGCAAATAGCCATGGAAATTTTATACACACACATAAAATGCTGTATTATGGTGCTTTTGATTCAGTACATGCCACTAACTGATCCTTTAGCCTTTTGAGGATGTGAGGATCAACCAACTTTGTTTCCTGAATTCTTTCCAGCACAATTTAAGATTAATACTACTACAGTTCATGAGCATTATCACTTCTACCACATTAAGCCAGAAGTTACTCTTTGATTTTCAAAGCAAATCACAGATATGAACACATAGAGATTTGGATAATTTTTCGACTAATCTGTCTAAAATCCAAAATCCTATTCATTGGGGTAATATGCATCAAAGTTTGGAGTAAACATTGACGGATAGCGCCTGGATACCTTGGTTTTGCATTCCCAATAGAACTTTACAACTTATATATTTTTACGCTATCTTATAGACACCCATGTTTAAATGAGTTTAATATTTTTTTTAATATGATCATTGAAAATTTTTAACATTGAGTAAAATAATCAAATAGAAAATTTCTTCCTTTTTGCTTTTCCCCTCAATTTGGAGCCTATTCATAGCCTTAAAGTCAATGAAAATGCTCCCTTTGTTTTTGAAAATCTGGCCATCAATGGCTCTAAGATCATGTTTACACCTTGATCAATCTATATAAATGTATATAAAATTTACATAAATTTACACCTTGATCAATTTATGTAAATGTATATAAAATTTACATAAATTTGCACCTTGATCAATTTATATAAATGTATATAAAATTTACATAAATTTACACCTTGATAAATTGATATCAAGGTGTAAATGTGTTCTTTTATGTCTTAGCTTGATTCCTCTGATAGCAAAGGTTGAGACAAGGATTTGTGAGCTGTTAATTTGTTTTGGAGGTTTTCCGAGAGAGAATGAGGAAATAAGACAAAGAAGTAGCAATCCAACATAACTGTATACAGGCATACATAGTTTTATTGCTCTTTGCTTTACTGTGCTTTTCAGATACTGCGTTCCATACAAATTGTTGTTTTATGACAACCATGCTTCAAACAAGTCTGTTGATGCCATTTTTTCCACGAGCATGTTCTCATTTCATGTTTCTTTACCAGATATTGGTAATTCTTACAATATTTCCAAATTTCTCATAATAACTGTTATGGTGATCTGTGATCAGTGAAATTTGATGTTACTATTATAATTGTTTTTGGACACCACAAACTTATGTTCCATGTAAGATGGCAGACTTAATTTATAAATGTGTGCGTGTTCTGACTAAGCCATCAAGGGGCAGTTACCCCATCTCTCTCTCTCTCCTCAAGCCTCCTTATTCCCTGAGATACAACAAAATTGAAATTAAGTCAATTAATAATCTTACAGTGGCCTCTAAATGTTCAAGTGAAAGGAAGAGTCATATGTGTCTCACTTTAATCAAAAGCTAAAGATGATTAAATCAAGTGAGGAAGGCATGGCCAATGCCAAGTTAGGCCAAAAGCTAGGCCTCTTGTGCCACAGAGTAGGCCAAGTTGTGAAGGCAAAGGAAAAGTTCTTGCAGGAAATTAACAGTGCTACTCCAGTGAACACATGCTTGCTCAGCCTTACTGCTGGTATGGAGACATTTTAGAATTCTGGATAGAATTTCCAACCAGTCACAACCTTTTTATAAGCCAAAGCTTCATCCAGAGTAATGCCCTAACTCTCTTCGAATCTATGAAGGCATGGCAAAAAAGCTTTAGAAGAAAATTTGGAAGAAAGCAGAGGTTAGTTTATGCAGTTTAAGTACAGAAATAATCTCTATTACGTAAAAGTGCAAGGTGAAGCAGCAAGTGCTGATGTAGAAATGTCAGCAGGTTATCCTGAAGATCTAGCTAAGATCAATGATGAAGGTGGCTTCACCAAACAAAAGATTTTCAATGTAGATGAAATAGCCACAGATTGGAAGAAGATGACATCTAAGACTTTGATAGCTAGAGAGGAAAAAACAGTTCATGGCTTCAAAATTTCAAATGACAGGGTATCGCTCCTGTTAGGGGCTAATGCAGCTGGTAACACTAAGTTCAAGCAAATGCTCACTTACCATTTCAAAATCCTAGGGCCTTTAAGAATTATGCTCATATATGCTCAATCTACTCTGCCTGTGCTCTAGCAATAGAACAACAAAGTCAGGATGACAGTACATCTGTTTACAACTTGGTTTACTTAATATTTTAAGCTCACTGCTGAGACTTACTGTTCAGAAAGAAAGATACTTTTCAAAGTATTACTGCTTAATGACAATCAGTGGAGAACTCTGATGGAGATGTACAATGAGATGAATCTTCATTACTTCCCTGCTAACACAGCATTCATTATCTAGCTCACGGATCAAAGAGTCATCTCAACTTTTGTCTTATTATTTAAGAAATATATTTCATAAGGTTGTAGTTGCTGAAGTTAGTGGTTTCTCTTATGTATATGGGAAAAGTAAATTGAAACCTTCTGGAAAGGGTTCACCATTGTTGATGCCATGAAGAACATCTGTGATTCATGGGGGAAGTTCAAAATATCAACATTAATAGGAATTTGGAGGGAGTTGATGTCAATTTCATGGATGATTTCGAAAGGTTGAAGACTTCAGTGGAGGAAATAACTACAAATGCAATAGACATAATAAGGAGAGACAGAATTAGAGGTGGAGCCTGAAGATGTGACTAAACTGCTTCAATCTCATAATAAAATTTTAACAGATGAGGACTTGCTTCTTATGGATAAGCTAGGAAAGTGGTATCTTTTTTAAAAAAAATTTATTTGGTGTCATATGCACTACATAAAGTTCCCATTCAGCCACTTTCAAGTGTACAATTTGGAGGTGTAAATTATATTCATAATAATGTGCTGCTATCACCACCATCCATTATAAAAATTTTCCATTACCCCATGCAGAATATTTGTACAAATTTAGCAATAAATTCCCAATCCTCTGCCTTACAAAGTCTCTTGTCAAAATGAAAACAGTAGGAGGGCTCTAAGGATGTTATAGGTTATGTACCATTGTCCTTTGGCTATCTATAAAAATGTTCAAATAGAAACCACCTCTTCAGATTTATTTCTGTTAAAAGTGGAGTAGGGCATTGGAAACAAAATCACGGGCAGTATTCATATAAAATATGGGACGCAAACCAAAATAATAAAAGCTCAGGCTTTCTTTGGGTTGCTGGGGATCTTACAAATCTAAGAATGAACACTCAGTAATTGGAGGAATTGGGAAAGTGTTAGGTTTGGGAGAGTTATGGGGCTGAAAAGAATCTTAGAAACTATCTGAATATTCATTATTTCCAATTTCCTTAGTATTAAAAAGTGATTAACAACTTTCCCCTCAACTCCTTGGAACATCTGGTTCATTCTGGGTACAGAGACCTCTCTGAAAATATACAATAGAACACAAACATATAAGAGTATGCTCTAGGCAGGTCCAAATAATCTGAATAATTCCTAAAATATCCAGACAATCCTATAGGGAGAATCTTTTTAGTTCGCTTAGTAAATGTTTGACATGCAAACCAAAAATGCCATGAAGAACTAAGAGTTCTCTGGCCCTTTTTATTTCTGTGGGGTCAGTAATATTATCCCACTCTCATACCTGATTTTATTTGTGTCATCTCTCTCTTCTCTCTCACTTTTTTTTTTCTCTTTCAATCTAGCTAAGGATTTGCTAATTTAATTTATCTTTTTTGATGTACCAACTATTGGTGTTTTTAATGCTCTCTATTGTTTTTTTTATTCTCAATATCATTTATTTCTGCTATAATCTTTGTTATTAATTTATTTCTGCTTGCTTTGTATTCAGTTTGCCTTTATTTTTCTAGTTCCCCCAGATGTTCAATCAGTTGTTTCTTCTTTTTTTAATCACTTTTTTCTTTTCTTTTCCTTTATTTTTTAATGCAAACATTTAGACTATAAATTCCCTCTCAGCACTGCCTTTGCTGCCTCCCATAAATATTGATATGTTGTGCCTTCTTTTTATTTGTCTCAATTTACTGATTTCCCTTATAATTTCTTCTTTGACACATTGATTACTTATAAATGTGCTATTTGTTTTCCATATTTTTGTGGATTTTCCTCCTCTTTTGTGTGAAATGCTCTGCATATGTCTGTTAATCTAGTTTATTTATTATATTATTCAAGTCTCTCTGTTTCCATGTTGACTGTTTGACTAGATGCTCTATCTTATGCTGAGAATTGTGTATTGAAGCCTCCAACTATTATTGTAGAGAAGTTTATTTCTCCCTTTAGTGTTGACAATGTTTGCTTCATGTATTTGAGGCACTGCAATTAGGTGCATAAATATTTACGATTGATACTTTTTCTTAGTGGATTGATACTGTTATTAATATATAGTATGCTTCTTTGTCTGTTATAACAGTTTTTGAATTAAATTCTACTTTGTTTGAAGTTAGTATAGCTACTCCAGCTCTTGTTTGGGTACCATTTCCATGGAATACTTTCTTTCTTCTTTCTACTTTCAAACTATTTGTCTTGGGTTTAAGGGAAGTCTCCTGTTAGGAAACAAATAGTTGAATCATACTTTTGATCTATTCTGACACTCTGTGTCTTTTGATTGGGGAGTTTAATCCATTAAGATTCAGTGATACTGCTATAAATGCAATACTTATTTCAGCCATTTTGCTCTTTGGTTTTTATATGTCATATATTTTTTTCATCTCTCCTTTCCTTTATTGTAACCTTCTTTTTTGCTTAGTTCAGATTTTGTGATGCATAAGACTTATCCCTTTAATGCTTTTTGCTCAACATTATTTCTTCATATTTTGCCTTTTTCTTGCTTAGTTGTATTCTAAATCTTATAGGTATTAAAGAGTAGAATAGTATATTGAGGATTCAGTAAAATTGAGATTTGTATTTACCATTTTAATGACTCTCATTGAAGAGCTTTATTTCTTCATAGTGCTCTAAGCCCACTCTCCTATCTTTTCCTTTCAATCTAGTGAACTCTCTTTGTTAATTCTCATAGGGCAGATCTTTTGTTGACAAACTCTCTCAGTTAATGTTTATCTATGAATATTTTAAACTCTTCCTAATTTTTAAAGGAATAAAAATTCCTGTTTTTATGAATAAACATATTTTGGAAAGCAATATTTCACTTTTAGTACCTTAAAGATATCATACCATTGCCTTCTTGCCTCCCTGGTTTCTGATGACTAATTGGAACTTAGTACTACTGAGGATCCACTTGTGTTTGATGAATCACTTTTCTTTCACTACTTTCAGAATTCTCTCTTTATTTTTGACATTTGACATTCTTATTTATGTGTCTCCATTATTGTGTCTATCATCCCCATTATTTATGTTATATATACTTTTCTACTTTCAAATTGTTCTTTATGATCACATATCTTAATATCCTTTAGCTCTATATCCACATTTTCTTTCATCTCTTTAATTGATTTAGGACAAATGTTTAAACTTTTTTGATTAGTTATTCCACATTCTGTAATTCCTCTAAAGTTTTAATTTGTTTTGTGACTGAGCCATATCTTTCTGTTTCTTGGTATGGCTTACATTTTTTGCTGATGTCCAGGCATTGATTATCTTTTTTTTTTTATTTTTTATTTTCTTGAGGTTTCCTATCCATGAACATGACATATCTCCCACTTCAAGTGGGTCTTTTTCTTAATGATTCAAAAATGTTTTATAACATCTTCTTTAAAGTTTTTACGCATATTTTGTTTAGATTTATTCCCAGGAATCTCATGTTTTCTTAATGGTAAGGTAAATGATGAATTCTTAAAAGTATATTTCACAACCATTTTGTTTGGTCTTTGTGTGTTGATTTATCTGGTTGAAATCTCTAATTTCAATAATTTGCAAATTCTTCTGGTTTTCTATACTGATAGGCTGATTTGTTTTCGAATGAAAACAGTTCTTTGCTTGTTTGATTTTTATTAATTTTTAATTAAAAATATAACAACAAATAAGCACAAACATTCTTAACTTATAATCATTCTGTTCTACATATATAATCAGTCCAGACATTGATTACCTTGATGAGTTAACTCTGAAGGTCAGCTTCTCCCTCTCATCTAGGGTTTTATTGTTCAGTGAATTTGGGTTAAGATTCCTCTTTAACATTTGGTCTAACTGATTCTGAACCTTTAGAGTAGCCTGTGTTTAACTGCTCTGATTTTCTTGGCTATTCAACATTTGATGCTAGTCCTATGTACAGGGTACAATTTTTAAGATTTATCTTACTGTGAAATTGTTTCACCTCAAGGAGAAAGCTTTATTACCTCTGTTAATCTCCAGGGATTTTGACCTGCCCTTTTTGATTACATCCAGAGTTTTTTTCCTAGTTCCTAGTATTTGTTTAAATTCTCTCCTTCACACAGTGCCTCTTTGCCTCACACCTCTCAGTTCTAGGACCGATTCTATCTTATAGCAGTTCAGTCACCCGTTTTATTTCTGTGAGTACTTTCTGCTTCTGATTTTTTCCCCATTAGGGTGTCCTACCTTGTGCAGCCAGATGGCGGCATCAAGAAAAGTGGGTCAATGTAGAAAAGCTAATTTTACGTGTAGTTGGTCCAGCCACCAAAAACTGGATTGAATGTGTGCAGTTCTTGCCAACAGTTCTTCACTGCTCTCTCACTCTCTCTCTCTCTCTTTTTTTTTTTAATTTTTCTTTGGGGAACTTTATGTATGTAATTTGCCTTAGTGGTTTGTGTTCTGGACTGGGTTTCTGGGAACTTGGGTCCCTGTGCCTCAATATGCATGGAGCTATAACTACTGAGAGTGGCTTTAAAATCTGTATGCACAGCAAGATGGTCCCATTCGAAAGTGTTATGTACTCTTGAAATGTCATGTTTTAATTTTGATCCAATCTTGTGGGGGCAGCGTTTTCTTTTAATCTTGATTCAATGCTGTAGGTTGGAATACACGTAGATGTGACACAGCCATTTGTGGGTGTGGTGTTTGATTAGATGGAGATTTGACTCCACCCATTCCAAGGGGTTCTTGATTAGTTTACTGGAATCCTTTTAAAGTGGAAACATTTTGGAGAGCGAGGAAGAAACAACAAACACCTCAAAGTTAGCAGAGTGAGGGCTGACAGAAACTTCAGCGCAGAGCTGACATAGATGCCAACATTTGGAGAAAAGAGACACAGATATTTGCAGATGCTTGGAGCACAGCAGATATCATCATGAGATATTAAGCAAACCAGAACCTGGAGAGATTCAAGGGGAGCCAAGAGATGAAAGCCATCCTTGGTGCAGCAGAGAGAGGAATCTCCACCAGAACAAAAGCTGAAAGCAAGGAGCCCAGAAATAAGGGACTAGCAAGAGACTAGCGTGCTTTCCCAGCTGACAGACGTGTTCCATATGCCTGCAGCCTTTCTTGGAACTTTAAACTTATAACTTATTAAATTTCCCTTCGGTAAAAGCCATTCCAGTTCTGGTTTATCACATTCTGGCAGCTAGTGAATTAACACAGGGTCTTAGGCCACATGCCTCTGTTCAACTACCAAACTGTATGGGACTGAATGAGGGGAAGCAGTCCAGGCTGGCAGGTCTGGTATGGTTATTTCCTACCTGATCTTCGCGATTATTTTTATTTTTCCTTGATTCAGAGATAGTGCATTCTTTTTCCATTCTCTAACTCATCCAGATTTTTAATCAAATGTGATATGTCCTTTTACTTTTTATTTTCAGGGGAAACTTTTCCAAGGGATGTCTTATGTCACCCTGTTGATGACATTACTCTGGAAAATGTTTTCTTGAGATGGAAAATACTCCTAGTGAACATTACTGAAATAACAAAGGATTTAGAATATTACAAAAATGTAGTTGAAAGGATTGACTCCAACTATGAAAGATCTACTGTAGGTAAAATGCTATCAAACATGATTGCATGCTATAGAGAAATCTTTCATGTAAGGAAGAATCAATCAACACAGCCAACTTCACTGTTGTCTTATTTTAAGAAATTTCCACAGCCATCCCAATCTTTAGCAACTACCATTGTGATGAGTCAGCAGCCATCAACATCAATGCCAGACTTGTAACCAGCAAAAAATATGACTCCTTGGAGGCTCAGATGATGGTTAGCATTTTTTAGCTATAAAGTCTTCTTAATTAGTGTATCTATATTTCTCTTTTAGACACAATGCTATTGCACACTGAATAGACTACAATATAGCTTAGACATGACTTCTATATGCATTAGGAAGACAAGAAATTCACGTGACCTGCTTTATTGCAATATTTACTTCATTGTGATTGTCTAGAGCCAAATCTAGAATATCTCCAGGGTATGCCTTATTATTTAATTCATTGCTTCCAGTAGAATCTACTGAAAAGTCTCCCAAAGTTGTCTGCATGAGGGTCTGGAAGCTGGAATATTTTTCTTGAGCACCTTTTCCCCATTGGTTAAGGGTTATCCTCAGATGTCATAAACTCTCATGTACCTCTTGGCTGTGTTCAAGTTCAGCTTTATCAAACTTATGTGGGTTTTATTGAAGGGGTTCTAAGATGCATGAGAGAAGAGGAGCTATTAGTATTATGTACTTGTAAAGTCCTATAGAACTGTCCACCAAGGCTGTATCTAAATCAGAGACATCAAGGAGACAAAACATCATTGATGTTTATGGTGGTATCATTTTAGGTTAATAAATGCATTTGAAATTTCCCAGGACCTCAAGATATGAAACTTTTAAATTTTGTGAGTATGAATAATAATGAAGATACATCATTACACAAATATTTTATAACAAACATATGAAGTACATTGATTTAATATTTAAATGTAAGAGAAAAGTACCAAACAAAGAATTCTTTGCCAGCCTTTTAGAGTAAAGAAAGATCATATGGTCATTTAATAAAATATAGGAAGTGGAAATAAAGCTGATTAGGAACATTTTAAAATGAGTGTATGCTTCCATATCTTTAGGATTTGCTAAAGAATGGGCAACCTTAAGTCCTCCGATAATTATGTAGGGTTTTAAACTGCTTCTAAAAAGCTACTCATCTGATTAAAATAATGACAGCAGAAGAGGGAGAAACACAAGGTACAAATCCACAAGGACGCAACATAGGATAAAAAACAATAGCGGATATGAGGAATGGTGCATTTTGGGAAAATGAGAATTGAACTAGGAAGTTATTGACATTTTAAATAATAGACTATTTTAGAGTAGTTTATGTTTACAGAAAAAAAATGTGCAGAAAATGAAGATAATTCCTTTACAACACCTTTCTGCCATCTCCCACTCAATCCTTGTGAGGGATTCCACTGTTTTTGACATCTTACATGGTGTAGTACATTTTTCAAACCTGATCAACCAGTACTGATATATTAGTATCAACTAAAGTCCATAGTTACATTAAAATTTACTCTTGTGTTGTACACTTCTATGGATTTTGACAAATGCATAATGTCATGTATACACCATTATGGCCTCATACAGAAAAAATTTACTGTGCTAAAAATGGTCTATGTTCTCCTATTGATCCCTCTTACCCACCCACCCCATATCTTTATATCCAATAATCTTTTTATAGATTTACCTTTTCCAGAATGTCATATAGTTGAAATTCTAGAGTAAGGAGTCTGTTTAGACTGGCTTCTTTCACTAAACAATGTGTTTTTTTATTGTTCCTTTATGTCTTTCAATGATTGACAACTCATTTCTGTTTATCACAAAATAATATTCCATTGTATGAATATACCATAGTCATTCTATTCACCCATTAAAGTGTATCTTGATTTCTTCTAAGTTTTGGCAATTTTCTTTGTAACATTTTCCTTTTAGAATCTTCCTTTCCTTCAAACTAAATTCTAATACAATATATTGAATAGCACACCTTCTAATAAATCTAGCTAAAATTAATATTTTCCACATATTCACTCATTCATTCAGAATTTACTTTTTGAATATTAGATAATATTAGAGGCACACTGAATATTGTGGTGAATAAGAGAGACCAAGTCATTAATTTCATGGAGCTTATGTCCTTGAGGCCACAAGGAATATAAAGAAATGAGCAAATAAATATATAATATATATTACTTGTAATATATATTATAAACAATGTAGCCAATTCACTGATCTCATTGTCATAATGTAGATTCTAGTCTTTCTTGCTCCCTTACAATAAAGACTAGTTTAAGACACATATCATTAAGGCAACATACTATGTTGCCTTAATATAGTATATTAAGGCAATATACTAGGTATATTTGAGAAAGGACACTGCTTTCTAAAAGGAGAAATCTGCATTGAGTTTTAAGTGATTGCATTTAAGTGGTATTGGAATTAAAAATTTAAAAGCATAATAGAAAATATATGAAGAGTAAAAGTTTGGGAAAGTTTTTTTTTTCAGAAATAGTGTGTAAGAAACATGACAATCTTTTCCTCAGGCGATCATTCCCTCCCTACTCAAAGCTATTTCATAGTGATGCTGTTCATCATTCCCCTAGTTACACATTTAATATGTGGCATGGCCTGTAGTTCCACAAGACTGGACCACAGATTAGAAGTGTAATCAGAGAAACTATATGAGGGATGAACCAATAGTCTTCTTGCTACCAGTCATTTAGGACTGAACTCAGAAATATCAGATTACCTTTCTGCATTGAGAAGCATTTAATGGGAGGTAGATTCTATTACCAATAGGGCCATTTAGTAAGCATACTAAGTCACCAAGGGAGACAAAAGTCTCCAGAAGTAGAATGAAAAACAGAGGAAAGAAAATATGAAATCAGAGGGGGAAATTAAGAAAGATATTGCATTTATTGATATTGAATTTCTAATTTTTTTCCTGATCTTTCTGAACTCTGGCTACAATTTTGACCTTGCATCCTTTCGACGATTCCTCAAATTCTTTCTTTTGCAATAAGCAAATCTAACTGCATTTCTACTCCTCAGAAACAATCACGACTTAAACAAGGGTGCATTTGAAGAGGGGGATTTAGACTCAACTCTAGCATCACCTTCATTGCTGCTTCCAGCTTGCTGTTGGCCTTATAGAATTTGGACTTCCCCGCTACCATGCTTGCTCCAGCCTAAGGCATGATCTTTTTTAGTTAAATACAAGGCTTTCATGCAAATTTTCATGCAAATTTTTATTATTGTAAAAATAATTATATATACAATCTTTAGTGGAAAATAATTCACTTAAATTGCTGTTAAAAGTAATAATTTGCATTACTAGCAGTTTTCTATATTATAACTTCTATCCCTACAGGGCTGTAAGTAGCATTGTCAATAACAGGTGAGTTAAGAGTGAATCCCCCTATAGAATGAGATAATCCCCTAGCAATCTTATATGCAATGAACAGAACCATTGAAAGGACACCCAGGAGTTTCTTTTGCCCAAGTATTGGATACTTTTTCCTGGTAAAAATTTTCTTAGTCCAGCCGTTCACTCTAGCACTTTAGTCTATGAACAAACTGATATACGACTGATGTTGATCCTGAGAATGTTTTCCAGATTAATTAACTAGAGTTGTTTCCTCTTGTTGAAGTCTAAGAAGCCTAACTAGCTAAAGCAACTTTATTAATACCTTCAAGGCTTCTTTTCTCATATCTGCATTGCAAATAGTTCCTGGGCATAGCTCTCTGATAAAAACACTTATTTGCTAGCTACAGTAAGAAAAATACATTTGAATGTGTGGATACTGAGAAAATAGAGCTATTGCATAATTGTTACAGACTTACTTTCTAATAATAATACTATATAATTAAAAGAGTTGTATCCCATTAGTCACACATTCTTCTAAGTACATTGATTGTGCCAACTAATTTCATTTTCAGCAAAAAAAAAAAAAAAAAAAGTATATTGGAAGACTACAATCAATATTTTGCACATGTGAAAACCGAGATTTTTATTATCATAATTATTTTCCTAAAGTTCTACTTGCAATATCTGGCAAAGTTTTGAGTATGTATTAATGCCATAAAGGCAGATAATTGAGAGATAAATTGATATTTCTTCTCAGAGTTTGAAAATAAATTGTCAAAAATTCAAATAATTTTAAAATAGTGACTGTTCTAATTTTCAGAATGGCAGAATTTACAGAAAATTAAAAAGAAGGTAGAATATCACTGTTCTAGTTTGTTAGCTGCCACGATATGATATACCCATAATGAAATGGCTTTTAAAAGGGGGAATTTGTAAGGTACAAGTTTACAGTTCCAAGAATATGAAAATGTCCCAATTAAAGCAAGGCTATAGAAATGTCCAATCTAAGGCACATTTACTTATATGTTAACTCATGTTGGATTTTTAACCTGTTCAGAGAAAGCTCTTTAAAAACAGTGTATATTGTAGGTTTGTTAGCGGAAAGTGGTTCTACCACATAGCTTAGAGAATATGAGCTAAAATTGTTCTATCTGGAAAGTAAAGCAATAAAAATATCAGTTTCTCTTTTCCTTTGGTCAAAAGGATATTGAAACAGTTCTACAAGATATTTAAAGCTCTGTGGAGACATTTTGGAGTTTAAGTGTTCAGTCCCCAGTATCAACATCTAAGCTCAAACTCTTTTTATATGTTGTTATTTAGCACAAGCGATTTCATCTTTTTTTAGGCTTCATTATTCACAACCAGCAAAATAGGTCTTAATCTATTCATTCTACTTAGTCCTTTGCATTCATCTTCTTTAATTCCCACAATAATCCTCTGAGTTAAAAACTAGTATTCTACCTATTTTGCAATACATTACTACTACCACCATTTTATAAAACAATGTTCACTGCAGACTATATTGCTTTAAACTATTCTCTTTGTAATGACTGATTTCTTTCACCTAAACATGACTTATGTCATTGGTTTTCCCCTCTCCACTCCAAAGTTATTACCTAGGTTCCCTGGATGTCATGAATATGGCTTTGTAATATATTTGACTTGTTTTTTCATTACAATTTGACCACCAAGATCATCGAGAAATCCATTTGTGCAGGCTTTATCCCTTCAAGTTCTAAATACTTGGATAGTTTTGAATTATTTTTCTTGAAGTCATGTATGATGATAATAAATGTAGAGTGATATACTATAATTAATTTTATTTTTGGATTCTAGCTCCTATATGTTGAATTATAAAGCAGATTACTGGGCATGGCATTAATAAGAATTCTATACCATTTTAAACTGGAGTGGGTTGAGCTGGGATGCAATATCAGTTTTAGGTTTATGGCTATAAGAATTCAAGAAGCCTTATGGGAAGAAAAGCAATCTTACTAATCGGTGCTCCCATGTACTAAGACAGCAAAAATGGTAATTTATTGGCCTTATAGGTACCCTGATTTGAGAGACAACACAAGGTAAATTAGCAAAGAGAGAAATTAGAAAGCCAGAGGTAAATATAATTTGAGTGCAATAGGATATATACATCTTGATTTATCTTCTGGACCTACCACACAGGTTGTCCCTTGTTACAATGGAGGTGAAAGTGAGGGAAAAATTCCCAAAACAGTAGAGGAAAGATAAATCTGCTTTGGAGCTTATTATCAATGGATTCCTTTGTACCTACATTCTACCACTTCCCTTAAAGTCAGAATATGTCACCATCACTCCTTAAATTATGAATACATTATGATGCATGTATTCTTAGAAATAAAATAATTTGTAAGGTCATGGACTTTATTTTCTTATTTTTAATAAGTTCCTGAACACAAATGAGCTGGCTGTCTCTACATTTTAACACAGTGACAGGTCAAGAGTAATAGAAGAGTGATTAGAGTAACGGATATGTGTGGTGTTAGGAAGTATAAAAGACAGTAGCTACTACTGGAAATCAATGCTTGAATCAATTGTCTGTGTAGTGGAAGTAACAGAATAAATGACCCACCCAGGAGGAAAAAGAAAAGACAGTCATGGCACATTGAAAGTACCCAATGATTTGCTTAATCTCAAAAGACAAGGATTTACAATAAGGTTCTGTTTGTGATTTGACTTGTGGAGCTTGAATCAGTTATTTACCATTGTTCTGACTTGAAGCTTCTATTTGTATTTTGCAGATGTGCATCCCATGATTATAGATTATTTTTGTTTATATATTTCCCCATCTGCCCCTGTTTTTTGTTTGTTTTGTGATGTTTCAGCAAACATTTATCTGAATAGGGTAAAACTATTCATAAAATGAGTATGTATTACATATCATATGTGTGCACTCTTCCTTTCAATGCAGTTTAGTTCTTATGCTGTTATTACCAAATTGAAAAAAATATATACATCTTTCTTTTTAATTTTTTTCCTGTTAGACTGTTGTAGCTGTAATCAGCAGTAGTTCCTCTGAATATGTTGGCAAAACGGGTGAGGAATTGAAAAGGTGTGGATGAAGCTGTTTGCCATATACAAAAGGAAGGTTATTGAAACACAGCTCACACTCTCACTTCTACTTCTAAGCCTTTAGATGTTTGACCTTAATTCTGCTTCTAACGGAAATTCTTATTATAATTCTCGCTTGGAGGATTTCTTATCACCTTACTGTCCAGGTATTTCAACTGAAATTAAATTTTGATATCATTTTTAAAAAATAGCCAAAGTACAGTCAAATAAAGAGCCATTTCCAAGAAAGAACCATTTTGGAAAATATTTATAATATTAAAGCCATATATATTTTCCTGTAATTTTTACCCTTTATTTCTAGTATTTTTCTCAGCAGTAACACGAGTGACTGCAATATAATAGTCATTAAAGATATAAAGCAATTAAATAGACAAGATCCTTGTCCTCATGTAGTTTCATATCTAGTCTGTGAGTTAGAAAATTCACTCATTTAGGAACCATTTATTGAGTATCTACTATGAGACAAGGAGTAGTCTATATACTGGAAAACAAATGACAGAGCATACAAACTAAATCTCAGCCCTTTTTGATAATCATTTTAGTGGGAGAGATGAACAACCAAGAAACAAACTAAAAACAACAAAACAAAGTCAAATAAAAACAACCCCTGCTGTAATTTTTTAACTAGTGATGTGTGTTTTGAAATAAATGAAGCAGATTAAGCATCTAGCAATTAGGAGGGTGCTTTTAAAGAAGCTGTCAAAAAAAAAAAAATCTCAGTCCAAGAAAGTCAGCTTTGGGAAGATTTCTGAATGATAATCAAAGATAAAGCCGTGTAAAATCTTGGGGAGATGAGACTATTCCAAGCATAAAGAATTCTAAAGGCTCTGCAGCTGTAATACAGACTGAAATTACAATTATAAGGAAAAAGCTCAAATGAAGAACAAGAGAAATGACTAATGGATACTGGACAGAAAAGAGGAGGACTCCCTGAAGAAGTCACAGTTAGTTTTATCTTTAAAGAATAAGAAGACTTAATTTACATAGATTTATATCTCAAGAAACTCATATTCCACAAGACAGAGATATAAATAAACATACATGAAGGAAACATGCACCAAAAATACAATACACAAGATTGTGGGAAGATGGTGGATTAGGAAACTGTAAGACTTAGTCCTTCTACTAACACAACTAGTAAACAGGCCGAAACTGTTTAGAAACAACCATTTTAGAACTCAAGAGTCCAGAAGATCCTCTAGAGCATCAAAGGAAGAGCAAGATAAAAAAGCTGATAAATTACATTAAAGAACAGTAAATGTTTCTTTCCATGCAGTGGCTACCAGTGCACAGCCCTCACTACTGTGACAGTTCACCATGGAGGCCAGCCCCTGGCTACCTCTCTGCTGTCAGACAGGGACAAAAAATATTATTCCCCAAGACTAAGGATGAGCTTATGGTCGGTCACTGATCATGGCTTGTGATTCATGAAATCAAGCCACTGAGTGTCTAGCTCTGAGGTCATTGTTTCAACCCACCCCCGGTGAAGGTGACAGCAGACATTTCTTCAAATCTCCCCAGACAGTGTGGAGGGGGAGCAACAAGTAACTGGACAATTAGTTGAAGGACTGCATTTGCTGGTAAGGCCAGGAAAAGTCAGTTTTGGGAAGGTATCAGAGAAGTACTGTTTGCCCTTACTGTTCCTTTTTTCAGGGCATCTTGAAGCCAGGCTGTAACCTCCTCATGGGGCCCTGCCCCTGTTTTAGCTGGAAAAGAATGATTTAGGAAATTCCTCATGGTAGGTCCATTTACCAGTGAGCAAAGACCAGCAAAGACCAGCTGGCTTCAAACACACAGGAGAGGGAGGACAGTCCCCTGGGAAACAGAGGGACAGCAAACTCTGGTAATAAGGGGAACTCTGAAACCACTAACAAGCAAAAGACCAGGACAAGACATAAGCAGGGAAAGACAGTAAAATCCCTGCACACAGCATTTGCCTTGGGCAGACTTTCCTGATAAGAGGGCTGAAGCACAAGAAAATCTCTGTCTTATCATCAGCTGGTTACAAAGTAAAGAAACAGATATATCAGGGAATAAATTCTGGAGTTAAAACTTTAAAATGGGGTGGGCCACGGTGGCTCAGCAGGCAAGAATGCTTGCCTGCCATGCCAGAGGACCCGGGTTCGATTCCCGGTGCCTGCCCATGTAAAAAAAAAAAAGCTTTAAAATATTTGTCAAGAAAAATAAGCCAGACACAAAAGAATAATATTGTATGCTCTCACTGATTTGTAACAATTAGAGTAAGCAAAATCATAGAGTCATAATCTTGAATATAGGGTATCAGGGGACATATTTGAAGTTAGGGAATGGGAAATTAAGGCTTAAAATATAGAGTTACTATTTGGAATGATGGTAAGTTTGGTAATGGATGGTGGTGATTATTGCACAGTTTTGTGAATGCAAATGACAGCACTGAAATATATACCTGAATGTGATTTTAAAAATCCATGAAACTACGCTACATAAATATTGAGCCCTAAGTTAAACCATGGATTTTATTTCATAGTAAAATTATAAAAAGCATGCTATCATCAATTGTACAAAAATATTACACTCCCATGCAAGGTGTTGTTGGTGGGACGGTATATAAGAATCCTGTATTTTATGTGTTGCTGTTCTATAATCCCAAAACTTCCCTAATAAAGAAAAGAAACAGAAAATTGAATGATTGTGATGCTGATGGTATACGTAAGGACCAAAAGATCATAAATAACATGCAGTTAACTCAGATTGTGGGGAGTTTTGGGAAGAGAAGACAGAAAAACAAATCCATGAATATGCTTTAAGTGATGTAATTTTGAGGAAAAGTAAAGTTTTGAGGATAAGCAGAGTTTGCTCAACTAATTAAGGAGAAAGATTCCTCATCCATTAGTAGTAAAAAGACATAAAGGTGTGAGAAAAGTACTGAAAATAATTTGGTGTATATTTGTTGCTGCTTCTAGTAGTTTTGATATAAATAATTAGAATCAAACCTCCTGCAAAAAGACAACTGAAGAGCTAGACTAAATATTTTAAATGTTAAAATCATCACAATGTTTATAAAATAAGTGAAACATTATTGGGCCAATATCCATAAGATAAGGAAAACCGAAAAGAATATGCACTAAAAGATATCTTTTTAATAATTTATTCTAATCCCTATTCAGCTTGTATGTTTGAAATTGTAATTAGGTCATCTCCCTGGAGATGTGACTTAATCAAGAGTGGTTGTTAAACTGGATTAGGTGATGACATGTCTCCACCCATTCAGGTGGATCTTGATTAGTTTCTGAAGTCATGTAAAAGAGGAAACATTTTGGAAAATATGAGATTCAGAGAGAGCAGAGCAGAATGACATAGCCACAAGAAGCAGAGTCCACCAGCCAGCGACCTTTGGAGATGAAGAAGGAAAACGCCTCCCAGGGAGTTTCATGAAACAGGAAGCCAGGAGAAGAAGCTAGCAGATGACACTGTGTTTACCATGTGCCCTTCCAGATGAGAGAAGAACCCTGACCGTGTTCACCATGTGCCTTTCCAGATGAGAGAGAAACTCAGACTGTTTGCCATGTGCCCTTCCACTTGAGAGGGAAACCCTGAACTTCATTGACCTTCTTGGACCAAGGTATCGTTCCCTGGATGCTTTTGATTGGACATTTCTATAGACTTCTATGGACATTTTCTCAGTCTTAGAACTGTAAACTAGCAACTTATTAAATTCTCCTTTTTAAAAGCCATTCCATTTCTAGTATGTTGCATTCTGGCAGCTAGCAAACTAGAACAGTGAGAGTTGCAAATTTTCTGTAATTAAAACCATACCAGTCAATATACACAAGAGACTTATGAAACACTAGAAGGATAAATGAAAATTTAAAAAGCATGTATGGAAATAAAATTGCAGAGAAATTGGATATCCTCACCATCCTCCTCTCCCAAAGCAAAAAAAAAACACTAGAGGTAAAAAATACAGGTTGCTTTAAAAGTGTAACAGCCTGAGTGACAGTCTGGAGTATATTTAAGGAATAGGAAAGTGAAGCCAGCCAAATAGTAGTCCAGAAATGATATAAGAAAGAAAAAGCGAAGAAAGTGGTATATTTATGGATATATTCAAATGAACAAACACTATATAATGAAGAAGAAAAGAGTGCATTGGTTTAACTATAGAAACAAAAGACACATCCAAAATACCATTTAAATTGAGAGTGGGATAAGTAGTGTAGATATTCTAGTCTCTTTGCATTATCTAGGGAAATAGTAGACATATGGCAACCATGGGACTTTGGTAAGTTAAAGAGGCAGATCATAATTTTGGGGGATATGTTCTAAACATTAAAAAATGGAATAATTAAAAAAATGAATAGAAATTATATGGTTTATGTAAATCAAAATAAAATCAATAATTATAATACATGCAAAAGGATAAAAATGCATTAATATATTTAAACCTGAGTTTATGAATAAATATATTAATTGTATGTTGGCAAGAAGCTTTATTTGTAACACCATGACTATAATTAAGTAGTATAATTAACCAAAATCCTACTATAAGCTGTTTATAGAAGACCTATCTAAATATTTAGTAGAAGTAAAATAAGGTATGCCATGCAAATACAAACCACCTGCAAGCTTACAGCTACAATAATAATGACATAATATACATAAATGCAAACAAATTAACAGAGATAAATGTAATGTCATAAATTAAAACATGCAATTCACCAAAAATATATCGTAATTTTAAATTTGTAGGGAACTGGTAACATGGTTCAAAATAAACATGGGCAGGACTATAAGGAGAACTAGCCAAATCTCTATAATCATAGTAAAAGATTCTCCAATATTTCTCAACTAATGATAGAGTATACATACAAAATATAGAATGATGCAGAAGGATCAAACAAAATTGTTGCCTATATGTAGAAAACAGCCTAGAACAATTTCAGGGAAAGCATTCTTTCCAAATGTAGAGCAATCACTTACAAATATTATCCATACACTAAGACACATCATAAGTTAAAACAATCAACAAAGTGTTTTTGCATGTGTTTTACTCTTAATGCAAGTTCAATAGAAAATTATAATAAAATATTAACTTAAAAATATAAGATCTTCAGAAATTAAAAGGTGAAAGCCTGGAAAATCCATGCGTCGAAGTAGAAAATATTCCGACTTTAATAATCTCAATTAGACCTAGATTAAAACCTGAATTTGAAGGAAAACATATTACATTAAATTAATATATTTGACAATAATAAAAGATGAAAATTAATTTTTGACATATCTGTCTCAAGAGATTAGGTGAGCCAAAAAAATGTAAAAACAAATGAAACAAAAAAAACAAGGCAAATCATAACAATAAAGACGGAAATTTTGAAACAACCAAGGAAACAAAAAACAGAGAGAAGGCTGACAAAGCCAAAAGCTCATACAGAAAATATAAGAACTACCTACATTTAAAAAATGACAACATAAGAACCAAATATCAAAAAAAAGTACATTTGAAACATGTACTTCATAGAAAGGTAAATCCGATTGGCCTGTAATACATGAAAAAATGTTATCATTTTTTGGAATCTGGAAATACAAATTAAAACCTATTATGGGATACAGCTACAAATCCAACATACTGGCAAAAAGTAACAATGTCTGGCAATACTGTATAATAATGGCAATGCCTAATAATTGCTGGTGGGAATATACATTGATACAAGTGTTTTAGGTAACAGTTTGGCAATACTTAGAAAACTCGAAGTTGATTATAAGTTACGACCCATTCTGTTTTAGTTTCCTAGCTGCCGGAATGCAGCACACCAGAGACAGATTGGCTTTTAATAAAAAGGCAGCTAACTTTCAGTTGAGGTTCTTTCTTACATGGGAAGGCACAGGATGGTCTCTGCTGGCCTTCTCTCCAGGCCTCTGGGTTCCAACAACTTTCCCCAGGGTGATTCCTTTCTACATCTCTAAAGGCCTGGACTGAGCTGTGAGTGCTGAGATGAAGTATGCTGAGCTGCTTGGGCTGTGCTACGTTGAACTCTCTCATTTAAACACCAGCCAATTAAATCCAACATCATTTATTGCATCAGGCACACCTCTTAGCTGACTGCAGCAACAGATGAGGTTCACATGCCATTGGCTTATGTCCGCAGCAACAGAACTAGGCACCTTCACCTGGCCAAGTTGATGCCTGAATCTAACTATGACGCATTCCAAGGAATTAAAGAATATATCATAAAACTGAAACTATGTGTGCACCATAAGAATGATTATAGCAGCTTTGTTCATAAAAGCCCATTAAATTTGGCACATTCATACAATGGTATAATATATAGCAATGAATATTAATATATTGTGAGAAGCATGTGGGTTGTGATAAAAACAAAGAGGGTTTCTATGGTACAGGTTATGTTCTATTTCTCAAGACGTGTTTTCAATTTACTTTTTGAAATATATATGGGTGGATATATATATATAAATGTATACATATATATATATATGCATTTCATATGTCGGGAGGATAAGCTCACATGGGGCATTTTATGCCCTGTCAAGGACTTAGAATATTTTCCCAAGGAAAACAGAAAAATATCCATCATTATCACACTTCTCTTAGTTTCCTAACATATTCTTATGGTGAAGTGCTGCCACACCAGATACTCCCATTGTACTGAAGTCCTCCATAAAACCCAATGGCTAAACTTAAGCAAATCACTCAGGTTGTTATCTCAACAGAATGGAGTACAGTTGGATCCATTAACTTATTAAGTCAAAGTGTACATTAGGCATATTTCACTTCAATTTTTTTGTGAATCCTTTGGTTAAATGTATTTTCCACAACTTCCTTTATACACAGCTGTAAGTCATCTCCACACAAACATAAACAAGCAACCAAATGAAAAGGAACCCAGGATCTGAGAAAAAAATTATGTGTAGCGGAAAAAGCACAGTCCCGGAGTCATAAAGCCTAGAATGGGTGATGGCTCTGTCCCTTACTAGCTATGTAATTATAAAGCTGTGATACAAGTGCTATTAGTATCAGTTTTCTCACCCGTGAAATGGTGATAATAACACAATGCAGAGTTATTGCTTGGATTAAATGACTGTGGGACATGAAAGACACCTATTTGATACTAAAATGACAGCTTTTATAATACTAAAACTAATACTAATAATAGTATTTAAACTGTTCAAAATGATAATATTGTTCATATTGTGGGCACTTGTTGACTATTCATACACACATTTACCAAAATATGTCTCACTCTAGTTTATCCTTTCTAAGAATGCATATTCCATAATTCAGTATAAACTTCATTGTGAATAATAATGGATAGAGCAAATACTCTAGCTGATTTTTCTTATATTCATTTTTAGCACAATATCTTTTATTGTTGAACATAAAGAAGCATAAACAATCATGCCTTGTTCAAAATTTATATGGCACTTCCTTATGAAATTAGATTATAGAGATGTGTGAAATAAATTCATACAGTTAATACATTTATCTTTAAAAACCAAATGATCAATTTAGTATTATAAAAGTGATTTTAAATTTAAGCCTTAAAGCCAAGTTCTTTCAGTATTATTTATAGTCAGTTCTCCATGCATAATAAATATCACTTTCATCTAAAAAAAGCAATACTTGTGTTCACTACATACATTCTAAAATGGATTTACATTATATTATTTCATGGTTATTGCAGTTTATTCTTTTCTACTTCCTCTTCATGAAACCTAATATATTAATTTTACAAAAACCTTTATGAAACTTTGCTTTAGCTGCAATTCGACTATATTACATTTTATTGTCCTTAATACTAACCATCATGTTTATTGTTGTCAGCTTAATTTTAGATGATGTTTCTTTAACATCATAATTACCCATTTCCTTTGCAATCTTATAAACGATGCTACATTTGTGGTTTCAACTACAAAATGGATTTTAAGATCTAGAACTTAAGCTCCATGATGACAAGCTTTGTCTTGTTCCTCCCAAAGGAAAAAAAAAGGGCTAAATGCATCCTTGTTGATAAATGAATGAATGGTGTGTTCTGATATCAGTGGAGCTGACGGAAGCAGGGATGAAGCAGAAAACATAATGACTGTCAAATGGGTGAACCTGAAGATGAAAAGACACTTTTAACTTAGTTACTTTGATATGCATTCTAAATAGCATGCCAAGTTTGCACAGTTTTTGGAATGAAAACAGCTCCACTCCTAAATAATAAATTTATTAATTACACTCCTTATGAGTCCTGACAGCAGTCAGCTTTGTGGGCTTCTGATTCCATTCCAAGTGGCTGAATGTCTCTGTGATTTATGTAATAGGCAGCAGTGTCATGAGGAAACACTTGTAGGATGGAACTTCTTACAGACAGGGGCACAGATGGCTGCCTGTGGATTGTATGTTGGGTGTTAATGAAAATGTATTGAACAGTGAGGAAAGGGTAGCAAACAACTATAGAAAAGGAACTCCTAGGTTTTTGTTTGTTTGTTTGTTTTAAAGAGAGATACATACCAGACACTACTTTATTTCCATAGAAATTTCAACGCTATTTTTCTCATACATTCACAAACACTTAGGGTATTATAAACACAAGATGGGTGTTGAAGCAAAAAAAATTCTTATGTGAATAATAGGAACTCAAAATTTATTTCAATCATATTTCTCTATGCTTAGCAGCTTACTATAGAAATATCAGAGACCTTTGGTTTTTGAAATCTTAACTTTGAAGCCAGGCTGCTAAAGCAACAAAAAGGGCCTTATGCAATATCAGCATCAAGATTTTTGCATTGGCTGTCTCTTCTGAAATTCCTCAGTTCATAAATGTTTGTACATTTATCCCTGTTTCCCACAAATGTGAATTCATCATGTATTTGGTAAAATAAAATAAGGTGGAATTGTTGTTAATAAGAATTAATACATTGTTTACTAAGATTTTCAGTTTGAAACCATATTATAACCTAGGCAGTTATTTCCATAACATCATTCTAATACTTTCATGTAAAACTGATATTAGTTAAACTTTCATTCAACCTTCATAAAATGTTTTTATACAGTTTTTTAAATTCAAAAGTCATTCCTTCATGTTCCATATAAAGTTATCCCACATTATGTAATAATTTCTTTATCCCAAGTTATATTTTTAACTCATTTATTGTTCTGGGTGTGGAAAGTGGCAGGAAAGGAACATTTTATAACATAGTATTTTGTCAATCCTACACTCTGGAATGTTCAAAGTGCCTTCTGTAAGAGATCTAAGAGGGATTCCAAATTGAGGTAAAATAAACAAACTTTTGCTCTATGTCCTTTAGTGCAGTGCTATTTACAAGTACCCCCAAATCAAAGCCAAAACAAGTGTTTTTATTCAATTATGTTCCATTAAACTTGTCTGGTGCCTTAGACAAAAATCTAAAGCAATCCACATTATACCAATTTATACTACTACCTTCTAGAAATTTCACTGTTATATAGTCTATTGAATAGGTGAGCCTTGCACTCCAACATGTCCTCAAGGGCCTTGCTAAAGCAAACAGGTATTCCAATCACCCAGAAACTCTGCTTCAGGAGTACGTTTTTTTTTTTTTTTTTTTTAATTTTAATTTTTTTTTATTAATTAAAAAAAAAATTAACAAAACAATTAGAAATCATTCCAATCTACATGTACAATCAGTAATTCTTAATAACATCACATAGTTGCATATTCATCATTTCTTAGTACATTTGCATCGATTTAGAAAAAGAAATAAAAAGACAACAGAATAAGAATTAAAACAATAATAGAAAGAAAAAAAAACTAAAACAAAAAACCTATACCTCACATGCAGCTTCATTCAGTGTTTTAACATAATTGCATTACAATTGGGTAGTATTGTGCTGTCCATTTCTGAGTTTTTATATCCAGTCCCGTTGTACAGTCTGTATCCCTTCATCTCCAATTATCCCTTCTCTTTTTTCTTTTTTTTTTAATTAACGGAAAAAAAGAAATTAACCCAACATTTAGAGATCATACCATTCTACACATGCAATCATTAATTCTTAACATCATCACATAGATGCATGATCATCATTTCTTAGTACATTTGCATTGGTTTAGAAGAACTAGCAACATAACCGAAAAAGATATAGAATGTTAATATAGAGAAAAAAAATAAAAGTAATAATAGTAAAATCAAAACAAAACAAAACAAAACAAAACAAAAACCTATAGCTCAGATGCAGCTTCATTCAGTGTTTTAACATGATTACTTTACAATTAGGTATTATTGTGCTGTCCATTTTTGAGTTTTTGTATCTAGTCCTGTTGCACAGTCTGTATCCCTTCAGCTTCAATTACCCATTGTCTTACCCTGTTTCTAACTCCTGCTGAACTCTGTTACCAATGACATATTTCAAGTTTATTCTCGAATGACCGTTCACATCAGTGGGACCATACAGTATTTGTCCTTTAGTTTTTGGCTGGATTCACTCAGCATAATATTCTCTAGGTCCATCCATGTTATTACATGGTTCATAAGTTTATCTTGTCTTAAGGCTGCATAATATTCCATCGTATGTATATACCACAGTTTGTTTAGCCACTCTTCTGTTGATGGAGATTTTGGCTGTTTCCATCTCTTTGCAATTGTAAATAATGCTGCTATAAACATTGGTGTGCAAATGTCCGTTTGTGTCTTTGCCCTTAAGTCCTTTGAGTAGATACCTAGCAATGGTATTGCTGGGTCGTATGGCAATTCTATATTCAGCTTTTTGAGGAACCGCCAAACTGCCTTCCACAGTGGTTGCACCCTTTGACATTCCCACCAACAGTGGATAAGTGTGCCTCTTTCTCCGCATCCTCTCCAGCACTTGTCATTTTCTGTTTTGTTGATAATGGCCATTCTGGTGGGTGTGAGATGATATCTCATTGTGGTTTTGATTTGCATTTCTCTAATGGCCAGGGACATTGAGCATCTCTTCATGTGCCTCTTGGCCATCCGTATTTCCTCTTCTGAGAGGTGTCTGTTCAAGTCTTTTTCCCATTTTGTAATTGGGTTGGCTGTCTTTTTGTTGTTGAGATGAACAATCTCTTTATAAATTCTGGATACTAGACCTTTATATGATATATCATTTCCAAATATTGTCTCCCATTGTGAAGGCTGTCTTTCTACTTTCTTGATGAAGTTCTTTGATGCACAAAAGTGTTTAATTTTGAGGAGTTCCCATTTATTTATTTCCTTCTTCAGTGCTCTTGCTTTAGGTTTAAGGTCCATAAAACCGCCTCCAGTTGTAAGATCCATAAGATATCTCCCAACATTTTCCTCTAACTGTTTTGTGGTCTTAGACCTAATGTTTAGATCTTTGATCCATTTTGAGTTAACTTTTGTATAGGGTGTGAGAGATGGGTCTTCTTTCATTCTTTTGCATATGGATATCCAGTTCTCTAGGCACCATTTATTGAAGAGACTGCTCTGTCCCAGGTGAGTTGGCTTGACTGCCTTATCAAAGATCAAATGTCCATAGATGAGAGGGTCTATATCTGAGCACTCTATTCGATTCCATTGGTCGATATATCTATCTTTATGCCAATACCATGCTGTTTTGACCACTGTGGCTTCATAATATGCCTTAAAGTCAGGCAGCGTGAGACCTCCAGCTTCGTTTTTTTTCCTCAAGATGTTTTTAGCAATTCGGGGCACCCTGCCCTTCCAGATAAATTTGCTTATTGGTTTTTCTATTTCTGAAAAATAAGTTGTTGGGATTTTGATTGGTATTGCATTGAATCTGTAAATCAATTTAGGTAGGATTGACATCTTAACTATATTTAGTCTTCCAATCCATGAACACGGTATGCCCTTCCATCTATTTAGGTCTTCTGTGATTTCTTTTAGCAGTTTTTTGTAGTTTTCTTTATATAGGTTTTTTGTCTCTTTAGTTAAATTTATTCCTAGGTATTTTATTCTTTTAGTTGCAATTGTAAATGGGATTCGTTTCTTGATTTCCCCCTCAGCTTGTTCATTACTAGTGTATAGAAATGCTACAGATTTTTGAATGTTGATCTTGTAACCTGCTACTTTGCTGTACTCATTTATTAGCTCTAGTAGTTTTGTTGTGGATTTTTCCGGGTTTTCGACGTATAGTATCATATCGTCTGCAAACAGTGATAGTTTTACTTCTTCCTTTCCAATTTTGATGCCTTGTATTTCTTTTTCTTGTCTAATTGCTCTGACTAGAACCTCCAACGCAATGTTGAATAATAGTGGTGATAGTGGACATCCTTGTCTTGTTCCTGATCTTAGGGGGAAAGTTTTCAATTTTTCCCCATTGAGGATGATATTAGCTGTGGGTTTTTCATATATTCCCTCTATCATTTTAAGGAAGTTCCCTTGTATTCCTATCTTTTGAAGTGTTTTCAACAGGAAAGGATGTTGAATCTTGTTGAATGCCTTCTCTGCATCAATTGAGATGATCATGTGATTTTTCTGCTTTGATTTGTTGATATGGTGTATTACATTAATTGATTTTCTTATGTTGAACCATCCTTGCATACCTGGGATGAATCCTACTTGGTCATGATGTATAATTCTTTTAATGTGTTGTTGGATACGATTTGCTAGAATTTTATTGAGGATTTTTGCATCTGTATTCATTAGAGAGATTGGTCTGTAGTTTTCTTTTTTTGTAATATCTTTGCCTGGTTTTGATATGAGGGTGATGTTGGCTTCATAGAATGAATTAGGTAGCTTTCCCTCCGCTTCGATTTTTTTGAAGAGTTTGAAGAGAATTGGTACTAATTCTTTCTGGAACGTTTGGTAGAATTCACATGTGAAGCCATCTGGTCCTGGACTTTTCTTTTTAGGAAGCTTTTGAATGACTAATTCAATTTCTTTACTTGTGATTGGTTTGTTGAGGTCATCTATGTCTTCTTGAGTCAAAGTTGGTTGTTCATGTCTTTCCAGGAACCCGTCCATTTCCTCTAAATTGTTGTATTTATTAGCGTAAAGTTGTTCATAGTATCCTGTTATTACCTCCTTTATTTTCTGTGAGGTCAGTAGTTATGTCTCCTCTTCCATTTCTGATCTTATTTATTTGCATCCTCTCTCTTCTTCTTTTTGTCAATCTTGCTAAGGGCGCATCAATCTTATTGATTTTCTCATAGAACCAACTTCTGGCCTTATTGATTTTCTGTATTGTTTTCATGTTTTCAATTTCATTTATTTGTGCTCTAATCTTTGTTATTTCTTTCCTTTTGCTTGCTTTGGGGTTAGCTTGCTGTTCTTTCTCCAGTTCTTCCAAATGGATAGTTAATTCCTGAATTTTTGCCTTTTCTTCTTTTCTGATATAGGCATTTAGAGCAATAAATTTCCCTCTTAGCACTGCCTTTGCTGCGTCCCATAAGTTTTGATATGTTGTGTTTTCATTTTCATTCACCTCGAGGTATTTGCTAATTTCTCTTGCAATTTCTTCTTTGACCCAGTCGTTGTTTAGGAGTGTGTTGTTGAGCCTCCACGTATTTGTGAATTTTCTGGCACTCTGCCTATGATTGATTTCCAACATCATTCCTTTATGGTCCGAGAAAGTGTTGTGTAAGATTTCAATCTTTTTAAATTTGTTAAGACTTGCTTTGTGACCCAGCATATGGTCTATCTTTGAGAATGATCCATGAGCACTTGAGAAAAAGGTGTATCCTGCTGTTGTGGGATGTAATGTCCTATAAATGTCTATTAAGTCTAGTTCATTTGCAGTAATATTCAGATTCTCTATTTCTTTGTTGATCCTCTGTCTAGATGTTCTGTCCCTTGATGAGAGTGGTGAGTTGAAGTCTCCAACTATTATGGTATATGAGTCTATTTCCCTTTTCAGTGTTTGCAGTATATTCCTCACGTATTTTGGCGCATTCTGATTCGGTGCGTAAATATTTATGATTGTTATGTCTTCTTGTTTAATTGTTCCTTTTATTAGTATATAGTGTCCTTCTTTGTCTCTTTTAACTGTTTTACATTTGAAGTCTAATTTGTTGGATATTAGTATAGCCACTCCTGCTCTTTTCTGGTTGTTATTTGCATGAAATATCTTTTCCCAACCTTTCACTTTCAACCTATGTTTATCTTTGGGTCTAAGATGTGTTTCCTGTAGACAGCATATAGAAGGATCCTGTTTTTTAATCCATTCTGCCAATCTACGTCTTTTGATTGGGGAATTCAGTCCATTGACATTTAGTGTTATTACTGTTTGGATAATATTTTCCTCTAACATTTTGCCTTTTGTATTATATATATCATATCTGATTTTCCTTCTTTCTACACTCTTTTCCATATCTCTCTCTTCTGTCTTTTTGTATCTGACTCTAGTGCTCCCTTTAGTATTTCTTGCAGAGCTGGTCTCTTGGTCACAAATTCTTTCAGTGACTTTTTGTCTGAGAATGTTTTAATTTCTCCCTCATTTTTGAAGGATAATTTTGCTGGATATAGGAGTCTTGGTTGGCAGTTTTTCTCTTTTAGTATTTTAAATATATCATCCCACTGTCTTCTAGCTTCCATGGTTTCTGCTGAGAAATCTACACAAAGTCTTATTGGGTTTCCCTTGTATGTAATGGATTGTTTTTCTCTTGCTGCTTTCAAGATCTTCTCTTTCTCTTTGACCTCTGACATTCTAACTAGTAAGTGTCTTGGAGAACGCCTATTTGGATCTAATCTCTTTGGTGTGCGCTGCACTTCTTGGATCTGTAATTTTAGGTCTTTCATAAGAGTTGGGAAATTTTCAGTGATAATTTCTTCCATTAGTTTTTCTCCTCCTTTTCCCTTCTCTTCTCCTTCTGGGACACCCAGAAGTTTCTGTTTCTTTTTGGAATTCAGATGTTCCATCCTCCAAATCACTAATTCTATCTTCTGTCTCTTTAAATCTATCATTGTAGCTATCCATTATTTTTTCTATGTTTGCTACTTTATCCTTCACTTCCATAAGTTCTGCGATTTGTTTTTTCAGTTTTTCTATTTCTTCTTTATGTTCAGCCCATGTCCTCTTCATGTCCTCCCTCAATTTATCGATTTCATTTTTGAAGAGGTTTTCCATTTCTGTTCGTATATTCAGCATTAGTTGTCTCAGCTCTTGTGTCTCATTTGAGCTATTGGTTTGTTCCTTTGACTGAGCCATATTCTCAATCTTTTGAGCGTGGACAGTTATCTTCTGCTGCTGGCGTCTGGGCATTTATTCAGATTTCTCTTGGTGTTGGACCCAGCAAGGTTGTAATATTTTTCTGTGAAATCTCTGGGTTCTGTTTTTCTTATCCTGCCCAGTAGGTGGCGCTCGTGGCACACGTTTGTCTGCGGGTCCCACCAGTAAAAGGTGCTGTGGGACCTTAAACTTTGGAAAACTCTCGCCGTCCTGGGGGTTCGCTAGCTGAAGCGGCTTGAGCCGGCCGGGGTCCGAACGCAGGGAGGGTTGCTGGTCGCCGCAGCCAGGGAAAGAGCCCGTCCGAATTTCCTAGTCGGCCCTGGGCAACAAGCGTGGAGGGAGGGCGCCAGCGGCAGCAGCCCGCCCGGGAGAGTGCACGTTCCCCGGGAGTCACGGGTTTGGAAGGGGCCTCCCCCACCCGTCACCGTTCTCTGCGGCCTGGGGGTTTCCGATCCAATTCTCTCAGTTGGTCCGGGGGCTGCGCGTGGTGTGGGCGCCAGCCATCTTTGTTTCAGGGGACCGCCTCTCCAATTCTCCCAGCCGGCCCGGGAAGGGGGAAGGGAGTAACTCCGGCCGCTTGCCACCCCGCCCGGTAAGGCCCGCGCGCCTCGGCGATCTCACCCGAGCTGCTTCTCTCAGCCAGCCAGCCGTTCCAGGATGGGGTATGCTGTCTTTTTTATCTCTGTTGTGGCTTTGGGCGCTTTCTGTATCGTTTCTACTCCCCTAGTAGGTGTCCTGGAGAAGAAACTAAGATCCACGCATCTTACTAAGCCGCCATCTTCCAGCAGGAGTATGTTTTTAACTATCCACATTACCTATAAAAATCTTAGTGTGCTGTAAACACAGCAATCCCACAATTCCTTCTACATATTGCAATATCACTATTTCCCTGTGAACATTGCTCATGAGTCAGTGCATTCTCTTTTAACAAATTCAGGTAGTGAGTCATTGGCTACACTAATCAGAGAGTTGTTTTTTCCATGTCCTGTACATCGGGCAATGATTTTCTAAAAGTTTGCTTTACAATCATTTTAGCACTTGTATTTGCTAACTATGGTTTCAATTGATTATGGTATTTCTGAGAATATAATAAGCCAAGCGTGCTGCACTATGTCACAGGCAAAGCTTCAGAAGGGGATTTGGCATGATTCTTAAAACCTGTAGCCAGCTGTTGAAATATTCAGTGGACACTTTTTTATCCCCCAATACATTTGGCATGTTCATGGATATATGGCCACTGCTTAATTAGAGTTTGGGGGAAGCTTTATGGTGGGAGCTATTTCACCAACTTTTAATTTTTTTTCCTCAAAGGGAGAAAAATTTATAGAAGTTATATATATATATTCCAAAACACTACAATAAGTTTAGGTAAAGAAAACACACTGAGTGACACTTCTGTTGATTAATTGGCTGTCTAGGTTAAATTGTTCCCAAATGTTGGATATGTTTTCCAAAATATTTAAAAGGTCAAAAAAATACTGATCTTATTGTTCTATTGCTGTTGGGACCAATCAAGGTGATCTAGTTTGCTAGCCGCCGGAATGCAATGTACCAGAAATGGATCGGCTTTTAAAAAGGGGAATTTAGTAAGTTACAAGTTACAGTTCTAAAGCTGTGCAATTGTCCAAACTAAAAGAAGTTATAGAAATGTCCAACTTGAGGCATCCAGGGAAAAATACCTTGATCCAAGAGGGTTGATGAAGTTCAGGGTTTCTCTCTCATCTGGAAAGACACGTGGAGAAGACAGCGTCATCTGCTAGCTTTCTCTCCCGGCTTCCTGTTCCATGAAGTTCTCTGGAAGGCGTTTTCCTTCTTCATCTCCAAAGGTCGCTGGCTGGTGAACTCGATGCTTCTTGTGGCTATATCATTCTGAAGCTTTCTCCAAAGACTTCCTCTTTTATAGATTCTGGTAAACTAATAAAGATCTTCATGGAATGGGTGGAGAGCATTTTCACCTACCTAATCCAGTTTAATATGCACACTTGACTGAGTCACATCTCCATGTAAATAATCAAATTAAAGTTTCCAACATACAGTACTGAATCGGGATTAAGAGAAACAGTTGCTCCCACAAGATTGATTAGGATTAAAACATGGCTTTCCTAGGGTATATACATCCTTTCAAACCAGCACACAAGTAATGTACTGTTTACTAGAGCAGACTTCCATGGGGGTCACTGACCAAGAAGTAACCTGAAATCACTTTTGGCCAAGGCAAAAATTCACTTTTTTAGACAGTTTGCAGAAATCATATTCTTTTGCTTATATTTAATATAGCAAATTAATTTTTATAATATTTTTAGAAAAGAAAGCAGTCATTTTTCATACCAATAATTATACACTAATCTTCTGCAACATAATACTCTTTTCTTGTGGATTAAATTGTTCTAGAACTACAAAACGAATTGAAAGAACCATTTTTTTTCCAGATCTTAATAAGCTTCTGTCAGTTCCTATGAGCCATCTGCTTTTTGAAGCTGCCAAATGAGACCTTTTTAAAGAGAATTAATTAATTATTAATTCAATTTTTCTCTTTTCTAAAGGCACTTTAAACACTCATTAAAATACACCCTTTTATTTTCAGATGTGCTTTATACTAGTAGATTCCTAAATGGTTGATACTAGTTCAGTCAGTATGTAGGATCCATAGCAATTATTTTGATATGTAATTAATTACCATCTAACTATCATATTGTCCATTTGTTTCTATTCACATTATCATATGTTGATCGACAATATCTTAAACATTTTAAGAGTGAATTATATGCATTAGAATTATATGAACTGAATTAAAATTTTATTTTGATAAATTGGGAAAGCTTTTGAGACATACATTGGAATGTTGAAGCACATACAGGTCCCAACAATTGGAAATGAGAAAAATCATTATTTTACAATTTGTCTGAGCATCATAAAAGCTGATAAAATTGGTTAATTCAGTACATGGAGGTATCTTACTAAAAATAACAACAGCAAGGATATTCAACTTTCTCAGATTTTAAATTGGGATTGGAGTAAAATATTGTCAATGGAGTTTTAATTAATAATAAAATTGGAACTGAGCTACCAGTATTACCACACCTTTATCTTTTAAAATTCTTATAATAATTTCATGAGGTAGTTTATAACTATGTTAGTATTGCAGGTGATGAGATTAAAGTTCAAAGATTGGTTTTCTAACAGTTGCAATACTTTATTATACACCATGCTTTGAATTTTTCTTCATTTTTTTCAGATATGCAATCACTGAAGTACAATTATATCCAGAAGTAAATCTTTAAAATCTGACTACAAAATTCAATATTCTATGGGATTCTCATTGAGTATTACAAAATAACTGTTTGTATAACAGAGTACTATTAGTGCAATACATTTCCTGCTAAAATTTGATCCATTCTCCACTTGGTTGCTGGGTAGCATCAGATTTGTTACATTTGCTTCATGTGTGAACAGTACAGGTCACACCAGTAAGAAATGGATTTTCTTACATTAGTTGGTTGGGGGTAGGTCAGAAAAATTGTTTAGGAATTAATCGTGTCAATGTAATATTTGTCTACGTTGCAGAAAATGAGAGGAAAACATTTTAAAATCTTGGGGGGGTGGTAGGATCTGTAGTTTATTAAAGATATTAGATAGATGAGAAAACGTATGTGCATATTAGAAAATTAAAGTAGCATATGTTGAAAACAAATACAGGATAGAAATCTCATAATTATTTAAGTAAATAAATTAAAAGCCATTGTGTCTAAAATATGATTCAAGTTATCAGTAGCTTAAGAGTGGAAATAAATAAAATATGAGAAATTCAAAGGTCAGATGTAATAGGGAGGATTAACCATTAAGGTGAAAATGATAACTCAGAGCTGCTGAAATATGCTGGTCAGTCAGCCACATCTTAGAATATCACTTTTTTATCCAGATTCTTTAAGTAGGACAATGGAAAAATTCAAAGACAAGATTGCATCTAACCTCATGGACACAAGCTCAGGAAATTACTCAAGAACACTCCACAAGGAACAGATCAGCAAGCATCAGAGGTTTTAGCTTGGGCATCAAGTGCTGTAGTACCAGATATGCATATGAAGAAAGGACGCTTGAGTCACTAGTGAGGAGTCTGGCTCCTGGACAAATCTTACTTGTGATTTTTTTGACCTAATTATGACAATTTATAAAAGTTTTACCTGACAGGCCTCCCCGCCACTGGATTTGATACATGGCCAGCTCATTGCAATCTCTTGAAGGAAGTTGTAGTCAAGGAATCAGGGACTCTCGGCCAGTCATGCTCTTACTCATATCTGTATTCCCAAATGGAGGAGTTCTTCAGGAACCTCTGCTGAGACCTCTGTATCAGAGGGGAGAAGGAGAACTTAAAGGCATGTTTTTCCATGCTGATCCAGTACCCATTATCTTTCCACTCCTAGCATCACACATTCCCATCAGTCCCCCTAACACTGTGTCCATTAAATGACAGGTCATTAAAGGACCCTTTTGTCCAGAGTTTCCTTGGCATTCAAGCTAACTCCGTACCTGTGCTGATCTATCAGACCTTGGCTCTTGGTGCTGTTCTAATGGGGAAAATTGAACAGGGGGAGCCAGCTCTTCCTCTGGGTTTGCCACTTGCTTATACCATCACAATAAATAATGAAGAGCCTTACCCTATTTTCCTTTTAGCTTGTTGTTTTAAATCACCTACTTTCAACACCTGGGAGCCCAGTTCAGCTCCTGAAAGTTATTATTGTGGTTGAATTGTGTATTGGGAACAGAGTCTCATCAACGTGTCCTCTGCATAACTGCAATTTTCTATGGTACTTTCGTAAATACTAGAATCAGAATATTAGGGAAATAGTAAATTAGTAAATAAAATTTTCTGCATTACCCATATTTTAAGTAAAGGCTGCATGTATCCATTGGATAAATGGGTAATACCTGCTTTGTTCACTACCATATCATCAGCACCAGGTTTATAAGAGGCATTCAAAAATAATTGTTGGATGAATGAACAATTGTGTACTTAATCCAACATTATATGACTCCTGAAATCCTACATACATGTCTACCACCACCAACTTTCCTGGGTGTTAAATTGAAGGGTAAGATTTAGCCCTCATTATCCTAATATTTATATCTCCATGATCAACTTGGATGACTAATTTAAAAAAAACAAACAAGGACTAATGTTTATGACCTCTAAGGAAACTGATGCAAATGCTGTTGAAATTCATCCATCAAATAATTTGAAATATAAGAGATCATGGTATTTTGCAGAACTCTGGGATCTCCATTTTATCAAGTGCAAGAATCAAAGGCCTTTAATAACATCCAGTTCCATAAAAGACCTATACACAGGAAACTACAAAATATTTCTAGTAGTTTGCAATATTCATGGATTAGAAGACTAAATATAGTTAAGATGTCAGTTCTATCCAAATTGATTAATCGATTCAATGCAATATCAATTCAAATCCCAACAGTTTACTTTGTAGAAATAGAAAAACCAATAACCAAATTTATTTGGAAGGGCAGAGTGCCCTGAATAGCTAAAAATATCTTGAGAAAGAGGAATGAAGTGGAAGGTCTCACATTATTTGAATTTAAAGCATATTACAAAGCTACAGTGATCAAAACATCATGGTACTGGCATAAAGACAGGTAATCAGACCAAAGAAATTGAATTGAGTACTTAGAATTAGACCCTTTCATCTATGGACAATTGATTTTTGATAAGACAGCTAAATCAAATCAACTGGGACAGAGCAGATTCTTCAATTAGTGGTACTTGTATAATTGGATATCCATGTTCAAAAGAATGAAAGAGGACCCCTATCTCACACCTTGTTTCTGCTTGCTAAAGCTGCCAGAAGGCAATGTACCAGAAATGGTTTGACTTTTACAAGATGAATATATTAAGTTACAAGTTACAATTCTAAAACAGTAACAAGGGATACTTTCTCAGAGGAAAGATAGCTGGCACCCAGTGTTCCTCTATCACACAGGAAGGCACATAGTGACACCTTCTGACCTTCTCTCTTGTGTTGGTTTCAAAATGGCTCCTTCAGCTCGTGGGGTCCTTCTGGCTTCTCCTAGGGCACTGCCTTTCTAAGCTTCTCTTAACTCCCTTGGCTTTTTAAAAGGACTCCAGCAAGCTGATTAAGACCCACCTTGAATAGGCAGGGTCATATCTTCATGAAACAACCTGATCAAGGCATCCCACTTAGCAATAGTTCTGATCCCAAAGGATGGATTAAAACAACATGGCTTGTCTGGGGTACAAAAAAGGTTCAAATCAGAACACACCTTACACAAAAAGTAACTCAAAATGGATTAAATACCTAAACATTAGAGTGAAAGACCATAAAATTTTAGAAGAAAATGTAGAGAACTATCTTAAAGATCTTGTGATAGAAATGGTTTCCTAGACCCAAAGCATGAACAGCAAAAGAAGAAAAAGATAAATGGGGTGTCTTCAGAATTGAGCATTTTATGCATTAAAGGACTTTGTCAAGAACGTAAAAAGGCAGCCTATGCAATAGATGTTTTTTGAAGCATATATCAGATAAACATTTAATATCTAGAATATATAAAGAGATCTTAGAATTCAATAGCAAAAAGATAAACCACACAATTAAAAACTGGGCAAGAGACATGGACAGACATATTTCCAAAGAGGAAGTAGAAATGGCCCAAAAACATATGAAAAAAATGTTCAACTTCATAGGTTATTAGGAAAATGCAAATCAAAACCACAAAGAGAAATATTCTCACACCTATTAGAATAGACATTAGCAAATTAGCAAAAAAAAAAAAAAAACAGAAAATTTCAAGTGCTGTAGAAGATGTGGAGAAGAAAGTATACTTATTCACTGTTGGTATGAATATAGAATGGTATAACTACTGTGGCAGTTCCTTGGGGAGCTAAACATAAAACGGCCATATGATCCAGTAATTTAATTACTAGGTACATAGGCATATATTTGGAGGAAATGAAGGCAACAACCACTTTTAGAATTATTGTTATTGATGCTGAAGGAATACAGAATATTCTAAAGAATTTAGATTCTGAAATAAATAGTACAAATACTATTTATGATGGTGATTGAATGTACAAACATATAAAAAGCTTTTACATGAAGGAGAACATATGAATGTCAACTTTCCAAGGTATTGAAAATGGGATGGTATATAGAAAATACTATCAATGCAAACTAGGGTCTATAGATAATAGTAACACTATAATATGCTTCCATTCATTGAAACAAAGGCAATATACCAAAGTTGAATGTCAATAAGAGAAGAATATAAGGGAGGGGTATGGGATTCTTGGTGTCCTTGATATTGTATCTCCTTTTTATTTACTTATATTCTCCATGTTTTCCTTCTTCCTTCTTTTTGGAAGAAATGGAATGTCCTCATATAGAGTGTGGTGATTAGATTATACCAGCAAAAATTGATTATTTACTTAGGGTGGATTATATGGTGTATGAGTAGTTGGAGAAAATGCTGGAGAAAATGTGGACAGATATGCAACTATTCACTGTTGGCAGAGAGGTAGAGTGGTGCAGGCCCTCAGGAGGGCAGTATGCTGGTTCCACAGAAAGCTATATATGATCCTGCAACCCTCTTATCAGGATACACTTGGAAGAACTGAAAGTAGGGACATGAATGGACATTTATGTCATGGTGTTTATGGTGACAGCATTCAAGATTTGCAATGAATGTGTGTATTAGTCAGGGTTCCCTAGTAAAACAGAATCAACAGAAGATATCTTTAAATATGAGGTTTATAAAGGTGTCTCACAAAACTGTTGGAATCTATAGATCACGCTGAGAAGTTGTCAGCCCTGATAAAGGGTTTAGATAAATTCCATAGGGGAAGCTCATTGACTGAAGAAGCAGTGAAAAAGTCTCCCTTCTTTCTTAAGAGACTTCAATTAATTGGATTTTCTCATTGGTGGAAGACATACTTTAGCTGATCACAAATGTAAACAGCCACAGATGCAATCAAATGACTGATGATTTAATGCACCAGACTTCTGGTTTATCAACCAACCATGAAATATCCCTGCTGCAACAGTCAGGTCAGTGCTTGTGTGACCAGACAATTGAGTGTCATCAGTAGGCTAAGTTGACAACAGAATCTAACCATCACAGTCCATCCCTTGTCAACTTGGCAACTTTAGACATTACTTTGAAAAATGATTTATTTCCAAACAGAATACAATAATAGACATATGTTTCACCTAATAATACACATCTGTCCTGCATACAACTGGAAATGCATTACATCTCTCCAGAATAAGGTGCAAATCCTTAGGTAACATTCACTCTTGTACTTCTTACCTTATGACAAATACTATACTATGAACAATGCAACTAATGTCATATGGTAAGAGGAAAACAAGGTATTTGCTTATATGCAAGTGCAAAGATCCTCATAACAAAACAGGGAGAATGCATTCATGCAATCACAGTTGTTTCTGCAACTGGTCACATGGTCATAGTTCATATTTATCACTACCCTCTTCTACTGCACCTTTCATGTTTGCTTTGCCCTCAGCAAGCATTTCAGCTGGCCATAGTTCTTTGGCAGGTGGCTAGACCTGAACCTTCATTCCTGAAGTTTATGGGGTATTGTTAGTCCTGCCTGGACTGCATTGTTGCAGTTCTCCATTAACTTTAATCACAGGGCATGGTAGTACTAAGAGATGCCTTAGGTGGTCTCCTGTTTTCCAGGAAAAAGCTTCTTTACTTTCATTGTGTAGTTGCAGCCCTATTACTTCTTGATTGTCAGGATCAATCACCCCAGACAGTGTAGCAATCTCCTTTCATCAAAATTGATTCAATGACCTGAAAAAACCAAAGTGAACAGGTGGCAGTCGTAATTTCCAGTTCAACGGAATTATCACAGTGTCTACTGGTAGGAGAACTGCTCCCTTTTGAACTAAGACCTGTAGAACAGCAGAGCTTAAGGTTTCAGAAACAGAAAGCAAAACATTTTTCTTTTCACTAGGGGTGATAGTGACTGGAAGCATTCCCATTCCACTCCTTGATTCCTGGAGCTGTGACTCCTGACTTTTGGAGAAATTAGCATCAAGTGGATGCTAATTCAGAGCAGACATCATCTCCTGGGAAAAATTACATCAGTTCTGCAAGGTATTACCACATAGTTGGCACCATAATTGGATCTTCTAAAGGTCATTCCACCATTCTATCAACCCACCTGCCTCTATATGATGGGGAACATGGTAAGACCAGAGAATTTCATAAGCATGTACCCATGCCCACACTTCATTAGCTGTGAAGTGGGTTCCTTAATCAGAAGCAATACTGTGTGGAATACCATGATGGTGAATAAGATACTCTACAAATCCATGGATGGTAGTTTTGTGGAAGCCTTGTGTGCAAGGAAGGCAAACCCATTTTGGAGTATGTGTCTATTCCAGTTGGAACAATTCACTGCCTATTCCATGATGGAAGTAATCCAATGTAATGGATCTGTGATAAGGTATCAGGCCAATCACCACAGGAATGTTGCCATATGGGAGACTAAATCTTGGTCTCTGCTACTGGCAGACTGGGCTCTCAACAGTGACCATAGCCAGATCAGCCTTAGTGAGTGGAAGTTCTTGTGCTAAACCCATGCATAATCTCCATCCCTATCACTGTACACAGTTTTTTTATGAGCCCATTGGGCAGTGGCAGGAGTGGCTGAAGAAAGAAAATGACTTCTATCCACAGGATGGGTCATCTTATGAACTTGATTATCATTTTTTATTTAATAAAGCAGTATAGTTAGAACCACCAAAAATGGATATCTTAGTTAGATTAACCATAGGTATGTTTAAATAGAGTATCTATATAATCATTGTAAATCCTGTGTTTTACAACTTGATTATTAAAACCTTCCTCTGCTGAAGTTACCCTCTTGTAAGTATTCACATGGATATAAATTTTTTCATGTTCTTTGCCCACTCAGAGGGGTCTACCTGCATAACTTCCTCAGACCTCTTTGTAAACAATTTTCCAATCATGTTACTTCCAAGTCCATGACCATCAAGCCAAATTATTAGCAACAACCCACAAGTCAGTATACAAACACACCTCTGGCGAATATTTCTTCTGAGAAAATTGAACAACCAGGTGCACTGCTTGAAGTTCCACCCCAGGGGAGGATTTCCCCTTCACCACTGTCCTTTAAGGACATACCAGAAAGGGGTTGTGGTGCTGCAACTGTCAACTTCTGGTGGTCTCTGCATATTGTGCAGAACCATCTATAAACCAGACCCAAATTTTCTCCTCCTCAGTCAACTGACTGTAAGAAACTCCTCAAGAGGCTATAACTCTGGTCTGGGGAAGAAGAAAATGTGGCATAAGTGGGGGCCATAGGCATTTGGGCCACATCCTAATGTATCTTACTTTTGCCTTCACATACTGCACAAGCCCTGTCTCTTATATACCATTTCCATTTTATGATGGAATATTGCTGTGCACTAACAACTTTTTGATGTGATGTGTCAGACAACACTCACTTCTTGATAGGCAACTCAGGTCTCATGGTAACTTGGTGGTCCATGGTTAAGCAATTAGTTTCTACTAAGGCCCAGTAATAGGCTAAAAGCTTTTTCTCAATAGGAGGGTAGTTATCTGTGGTAGATGGCAAGGCTGTGCTCCAAAATCCTCGAGGGTCTGCATTGTGATTCTCCTGTAAGGGCATGTCAAAGGCTCCAGACAGTATACCTGTTTGCCACCGACACTTCTAGCATAATTGTATCTGCTGGATAATATGACCCAAATGGCAGAACAGTTTGCACAGCAACCTGAACATGTCACAGAACATTTTTTTTTTTTTTTATTTCGTACTGAAAACTTGCAGCTTTTCCAATGGCTCAGTAAATGGGCTGGAGTAGCACACCTGTCATGGTTAGGGACATGTGTCAACTTAGCCAAGTTGTGGTACCTGTTTATCTGATTGGGCAAGCGCTGGCCTGTCTGTTGCAATGAGGACATTTCATAGAATTAGGTCATGATCATGTCAGCTGCATCCACAGCTGATTCTATTTGTAATCAGTCAAAGGGGAGTGTCTTCTGCAATTGTGATGCTAAATCTAATCATGGGAAGCCTTTTAAGGATAACTCAGAGGAGACAGATTCCATTCCTGCTTTGGCTGGTGAGCCTCTCCTGTGGAGTTCATACAGGCCATCCATCGGAGTTGCCGGCTTCGCAGCCTGCCCTGTGGATTTTGGACTCTGTGTTCCTGTGGTCATGTGAAACACTTTCATAAATTTTATATTTGCAGGTGTTCCCTGTTGATTCTGTTTCTCTAGAGAACCCTAACTAATACATCTTGGTACCGGGAGTGGTTCTTAAGAAACAGATCTTAAAAATGTTTTTTTATGAATGGTTTTCTACTCTGACTGGACTCAGAGACACTAAGGACTCTGATTCCCATAATCAGAATGACACTCCCAATCCATAGAGTGAGTTGGCAAAGGAGATAGTCAAAATATCATCATTTGATTCTCCTAATGCTTCGCTTGTACGAAGCCAGACTCTGGGGGATAATGTTTTTGACACCTTTACAGAGTTTTGTAGGAATAAAAGTTATAGAGATGTTGGTTGGTTGTTGTTAGATACACTGTCTACATTAAGGGGTGAAAGGGATGGGCTTAAGGCTTCAAACGAGAAGCTTAAGCGCCATTTGAAAGATGTAGACATTTCTATGAGTATCCTGAAGGAAAATCTTATTTCCTGTAGCTGTAGACTTAATATCTCTGAAAATCAGACTCAGAATCTTATTGTTAGAGTAGCAACTTTACAACATAAACTGAAATCTCAGTCTTGCATGGTGTCTGCTGTTAAAGTGAGGACATTGAGTAGAAAGGAGTGGGAGCCTGAAAAATGGGATGGTGTCATATGGATTGACAATGATGTTGGGGGTGAGGTTGAAACCCTAGGCCATGCTGAGTCTTCTCTAGATAACCCTGTAATAGTCTGCCCTGAGGACATAGCCGCCCCACCTCTAGCCTGCCTTGAGGAATTGGCCACCCAACCTCCTCCTGAAGGGATTAGCCCTAGAGTGATTAATCCTGTTTCACCAGATGAAACTGCAGATGAAGGCCCTGAAGCAAATGGCTTGGAAGATATTTCTAATTCTTTTCATGACCCACCCCCACGACCCCTCATTTCTTCCAGACCTATAACTAGACTAAAGTCCCAACAGGCCCCGAAAGATGAGGTACAAAGTATCACATATGGGGAGGTACGTTATACTCCAAAATAACTGTGTGAGTTTTCCAATTTATATAGACAGAAATCAGGGGAATATGTGTGGCAATGGATTTTAAGAGTGTGGGATAATGGTGGGAGGAACATAAGGCTGGATCAAACTGAATTTATTGATATGGGCCCACTAAGCAGAGATTCTGCATTCAATGTTATAGCTCAAGTGGTTAGAAAAGTTGTTAACAGCTTGTTTGGGTGGTTGTTTGAAACATGGATCAAAAGGTGGCCAACATTACCTGAGGTTGAAATGCCAGAACTGCCCTGGTATAATGTAGATGAGGGGATCCAGAGGCTTAGAGAGATTGGAATGTTAGAGTGGATTTATCATGCAAAGCCTGCTCTTACACCCCAGGAATGTCCAGAGAATGCACCTTTTACCAGAACAGTGAGAAATAAATTTGTGAGACTAGCACTATCATCCCAAAAGAGCTCTGTGGTTGCACTTCCCTGTAGGTCAGATATTACTGTAGGAACTGCTGTCACTGAGCTGGAATCCTTAAACACAATGGGGATGACAAGATCCTGAGTTAGCAGAAGTGAGGTGGCAGCACTTAATCACCAAAGACAGGGTAGATGCAGCTATTATAATAGACAGCAAACTCAAAGGAGGCATCAGAATTATAGGACATTCAGAGATTTGTGGCATTGGCTAGTAAATCATGGGGTACCTAGAAATACAATAGAAGGGCAGTCTACTAAATTCTTGTTGGAGCTGTATAAACAAAAGAGTTCTAGGTCAAGGGAACAGAAGTCTAACCTGAATTACAAAAACACAGAGTCACGGCCCCTTAATCAATTTCCAGACTTCAAACAGTTTACAGACCCTGAGCCCCTTGAATGAAGTGGAGGCCAGGTCCCTATGGGGGAGAACCTGTTACACTGCCACAAATTTATACTGTCAATCTTCCTCTAAGTCTTCCCCAAGGAGACCGATGGCCTTTTACCAGGGTAACTGTGCATTGGGGAAAAGGAAATGATCAGATATTTTGAGGATTATTAGACACTGGTTCAGAAGTGACATTAATTCCAGGGGACTGAAAACATTACTCTGGACCACCAGTCAGAGTGGGGGCTTATGGAGGCCAGGTGATCAATGAAGTTTTAGCTCAGGTCCATCTCACAGTGGGTCCAGTGGGCCCTCGGACCCATCCTGTAGTTATTTCCCCAGTTCTGGAATGTATAATTGGCATAGACATATTGAGTAACTGGCAGAATCACCACGTTGGTTCTCTAACTCATGCAGTAAGGGCTATTATGGTGGGAAAGGTCAAGTGGAAGCCACTAGAACTACCCATACCAAGAAAAATAGTAAATCAGAAGCAATGCCATATTCCTGGAGGGATTGCAGAAATTACTGCCACTCTTAAGGACTTGAAAGGTGCAGGGGTGGTGATTCCCACCACATCCCCGTTTAACTCTCCTATTTGGCCTGTGCAGAAAACAGATGGGTCTTGGAGAATGACAGTGGATTATTGTAAACTCAACCAGGTGGTAACTCCAATTGCAGCTGCTGTTCCAGATGTAGTATCATTGCTTGAGCAAATCAATATATCCCCTGGTACCTGGTATGCAGCTATTGATCTGGCAAATGCTTTTTTCTCAATAGCTATTAGTAAGGACCACCAGAAACAGTTTGCTTTCAGCTGGCAAGGTCAGCAATATACTTTCACTGTCCTACCTCAGGAGTATATCAACTCTCCAGCCCTATGTCATAATCTTGTTCGCAGAGACCTTGATCGTTTCTCCCTCCCACAAGACATCACACTGGTCCATTATATTGATGATATCATGTTGATTGGACCTAGTGAGCAAGAAGTAGCAACTACTCTAGATTTACTGGTAAGGCATTTGCGTGTCAGAGGATGGGAGATAAATCCAACAAAAATACAGGGGCCTTCCACCTCAGTAAAATTTCTAGGTGTCCAGTGGTGTGGGGCATGTCGAGATATCCCTTCTAAGGTGAAGGATAAGTTGCTGCATCTGGCCCCTCCCACAACCAAAAAAGAGGCACAACACCTAGTTGGTCTTTTTGGATTTTGGCCACAACATATTCCTCATTTGGGTGTGCTACTCTGGCCCATTTATCGAGTGACCAGAAAAGCTGCTAATTTTGAGTGGGGACCTGAACAAGAGGAGATTCTGCAACAGGTCCAGGCTGCTGTACAAGCTTCTCTGCCATGGGGCCATATGATCCAGCAGATCCAATGGTGCTGGAAATGTCAGTGGCAAATAGAGATGCTGTCTGGAGCCTTTGGCAGGCCCCTAGAGGAGAATCACAATGCAGACCCTTAGGATTTTGGAGCAAAGCCTTACCATCTGCTGCAGATAACTACTCTCCTTTTGAGAAACAGCTTTTGGTCTGCTACTGGGCCTTAGTAGAGACTGAATGCTTAACCATGGGCCACCAAGTTACCATGAGACCTGAGTTGACTATCATGAGTTGGGTGTTGTCTGACCCACCAAGTTGGGCATGCACAGCAGCACTCTATTGTAAAATGGAAATGGTATATACGAGATAGAGCCAGAGCAGGTCCTGAAGGCACAAGTAAGTTACATGAAGAAGTGGCACAAATGCCCATGGTTTCCACTCCTGCTGCCACATTTCCTTCTCTTTCTCAGACCAGAGCTATGGCCTCTTGGGGAGTTCCTTACAGTGAATTGACTGAGGAAGAGAAAACTCAGGCCTGGTTTACAGATGGTTCAGCACGATATGCAGGTATCACCCGAAAGTGGACAGCTGCAGCATTACAACCCCTTTCTGGGGTGTCCTTGGAGGACAGTGGTGAGGGGAAATCCTCCCAGTGGGCAGAACTTTGAGCAGTGCACCCGGTTGTTCATTTTTCTTAGAAGGAAAACTGGCCAGAGGTGCGTTTGTATACTGACTCATGGGCTGCTGCTAATGGTTTGGCTGGATGGTCAGGGACTTGGAAAGACCATAATTGGAAAATTGGTGACAAAGAGGTCTTGGGAAGAAGCATGTGGATAGACCTTTCTGAGTGGGCTAAAAACATGAAGATATTTGTGTCCCATGTGAATGCACCCCAGAGGGTGACTTCAGCAGAGGAAAATTTTAATAATCAAATGGATAAGATGACCCGTCCTGTGGATACCAGTCAGCCTCTTTCCCCAGCAACTCCTGTCATTGCCCAATGGGCTCATGAACAAAGTGGTCATGGTGGTAGGGATGGAGGTTATGCATGGGCTCAGCAACATGAACTTCCACTCACCAAGGCTGACCTGGCTACAGCCACTGCTGAGTGCCCAATCTGCCAGCAGCAGAGACCCACACTCAGCCCTCGATATGGCACCATTCCCCGAGGTGACCAGCCAGTTACATGGTGGCAGGTTGATTACATTGGACCACTCCCTTCATGGAAGGGGCAGCAATTTGTTCTAACTGGAAAATACACATACTCTGGATATGGGTTTGTGTTCCCTGCACGCAATGTTTCTGCCAAAACTACCATCCGTGAACTTACAGAATGCCTTATCCATCGTCATGGTATTCCACATAGCATTGCTTCGGATCAAGGAACACACTTCACAGCAAATGAAGTGTGGGAATGGGCGCATGCTCATGGAATTCTCTGGTCTTACCATGTTCCCCATCATCCAGAAGCAGCTGGATTGATAGAATGGTGGAATGGCCTTTTGAAAACTCAATGACGGTGCCAATTAGATGGCAAAAACTTGAAAGGCTGGGGTAATGTTCTCCAGGAAGCTGTATATGCTCTGAATCAGCATCTGCTGTATGGTGCTGTTTCTCCCATAGCCAGGATCCATGGGTTCAGGAACCAAGGGGTGGAAATGGGTGTGGTACCACTCACTATTACCCCTAGTGATCCACTAGGAAAATTTTTGCTTCCTGTTCCTGCTACCTTAAATTCTGCTGGTCTACAGGTTTTAGTTCCAAAACGGGGTGTGCTTCCTCCAGGAGAAACAACAGTGATACCACTGAACTGGAAGTAAAGATTGCCACCTGGTCACTTTGGGCTACTTATGCCTCTGGATCAACAAGCCAAAAAGGGGGTTACATTATTGTCTGGGGTAATTGACCCTGACTATCAGAAGGAAGTAGGACTGCAACTACATAATGGAGGTAAAGAAGAGTTTTCTTGGAATTTAGGAGATACCCTAGGGCGTCTATTAGTACTACCATGCCCTGTGATTAAAATCAATGGAAAACTGCAACAACACAATCCAGGCAGGACTACTAATGGCTCTGAAACTTCAGGAATGAAGGTTTGGTTCACCCCACCAGGCAAAGAACCACGACAAGCTGAAGTGCTTGCTGAGGGTAAAGGGAACATGGAATGGGTAGTGGAAGAAGGAAGTGATAAATATGAACTTCGACCACATGATCAGGTACAGAAACAAGGACTGTAATGCTATTTTGTTCATGTTATACTATTTAAGTCGTAAGATATCAAGTTTAAGAATGAATGTTGCCCAAGGATTTGCACCCTATTCTGGAGAGATTTAATGTGTTTCCAGTTATATGCAGGACAGTTGAGTATTGTCAGGTAAAAGAAAAAAATGTGTGCTTATTTGTTTCCATTTGGAAATTAAGTATAATTCAAGGTGATATATATATAAGTGCCAAGTTGACAAGGGGTGGACTGTCATGGTTAGGGACATGTGCCAATTTAGCCTAGTTGTGGTACCTGTTTATCTGATTGGCCAAGCGCTGGCCTGTCTGTTGCAATGAGGACATTTCATAGAATTAGGTCATGATCATGTCAGCTGCATCCACAGCTGATTCCATTTGTAATCAGCCAAAGAGGAGTGTCTTCTGCAATTGTGATGCTAAATCTAATCATGGGAAGCCTTTTAAGGAGGACTCAGAGGAGACAGGTTCCATTCCTGCTTTGGCTGGTGAGCCTCTCCTGTGGAGTTCATCCAGGCCATCCATCGGAGTCGTCGGCTTCACAGCCTGCCCTGTGAATTTTGGACTCTGCGTTCCTGCGGTCACGTGAGACACTTTTATAAATTTTATATTTGCAAGTGTTCCCTGTTGATTCTGTTTCTCTAGAGAAACCTAACTAATACAACACCCAAATGAGTAACTATGTTAACTCCAAAATCCAAAGAAGCTGACTAGGTGTTGTGCCTCTTTTTTTGGTCATAGAAGGAAACAGATGTAGCAGCTTATCCTCACATTAGAGGGGATATCTTTACATGTCCCACACCACTGGTCTCTTAGAAATTTCTCTGCAGAGGAAACCTCCTCTATTTCTGATGGATTGATTTCCCATCCCCTGACAACAAATGCCTTACGAATAAATCTAGAGTACAGTTGCTACTTCTTGCTCACTAGGTCCAATCAACATGATATCATCAATTATAATGGACCATAGTATTGTGTCTAGGACAAATTATAAAGTTCTCTACAGAAAATATTATGACATAGGGCTGAAGAGTTGATATACCCCTGCTGCAGGTGAGTGAAGGTTTCCTGCTGGCCTTGCCAGGAAATGTGCTGATTTGCTCAAACAATGATACTACATCTGAAACAGTAACTGCAGTTGGAGTCACCATCTGGTTATGTTTGTGATAAGGCACTGTCATTTTTTCTCCAAAATTCATCCAGGGGCACATTGGACACACTGTGAGATGAACCTGAGCCAAAACTCCATCACTAACGTGACCTCTATAAGTCCCCACTCTGATTGATACCTGGTATGCAGTTATTGATCTAGCAAATGCTATTTTTTTTCTTTTGGTGTCAAATTGGAGGATTTCTTTTTACATTCTGGATATCAAACCTGTGCTAGATATGTGGTTCCCAACATTCTCCCCCATTGTGCAAGTTTTCATTTTACTTCCTGATAACATCCTCTGAGGCACAAAAGGCTATAATTTTGAAGAGAACCAATTTATTTATTTATTTTTCCTTTTGGTGCTCATAATTTGAGTGCAAAATCTAAGAAACCATGGACTCAAAAAAGTCATGGAGATGTATCCTTACATATTTTTTCTAGTAGTTTGATAATTATGGTTCTTATATTTAGGATTTTAATCAGTTTTGAGTTGACTTGTGTATGTTTTGAGATTTTTTTTACAGAAATAAATCCAGTTTTTCTAGCATTATTTGTTACAAAAATTATTCTTTCCCAATTGGGTGGTCTTTGCCCCCTTGTCAAAAATGAGTTGGCCATAAATATGAATCAACCAAAAAATGGTTGATTTCTGAGTTTTCAATTTGATTCTATTATTGGTTGATATGTCTTTACTTGTGTCAATACCATGCTGCTTTTATTACTGTGGCTTTGTAATAAGTTGTAAGATCAGGAAGTGTGAGTCCTACGACTTCATTCTTCTTTTTCAAGACAGACTTAGTTATTCAGGGACACACACCCTTCCAAATAAATTTGATGATTTGTTTTTCCATTTCTTTGAGGAACATTGTTGGAATTTTGATTGGGATTGCTTTGAATCTATAAATTGGTTTTGGAAGGATTGGCATCTGAACAATAGTCTTCCAATTCATGAATGCAGAATGGCCTTCCACTTATTTACATCTTTGATTGCTTTTAGCAATGTTTTGTACTTCCCCAACTAAATGTTGTTTCTCATAATAATATACAGAGGCAAGAAGGCAGTGTAGCAAAATACATAAAATGCTGATGAAAACAAGTTCCAACAAATAAGTTTATATCTTGCAAGACTATTTTAATACATCTAGATTTGTACATTGCATGTCTAAAAACATGAGTTTATCATTGCTTTTTATGCATTTGCACTTTAGCACCTACAAGAAGTATAATATAGAGTTAAATACCAAATAATGTACTACAGTGATATTGGATTTATGATACCCAAATGTTTATCTTTACTTCAGGTTTTTATTTCTTTATGCTGTCTTAAACCACTGTCTAGTGTCCTTTACTTTCAGTCTGAAGAGCTCTCTTTTTCATTGCCTGTAGGGCAGGTCCAGTGGTGATGAATTCCCTCAACTTTTGTTTATCTGGAAATGCCTTAATTCCTCCCTCTTTTTTTGCATGGGCAGGCCCCAGGAATTGAAGTGGATCTCGGGCATGGCAGGTGAGAATTCTGCCACTGAGCCACCATCGCATCACCCCTCCCTCATTTTTTAAAGAAGCCTTACTGGAAATAAAATTCTTGGTTAGCTGTTGTTTTCTTTCAACACTTAAGTATTTCAACCTATTGCCATCTGGCTTGAATGGTTTCTGATGAGGGATTTGCAATCAATTTAATGGAACACTCTTGTACATAAAATGCTGCTTTTTTTCTTGAAGATTTTAGAACTCTCCTTTTCCTTTGCATTCAACAGTGTGATCAGTATGTGATGGGGTGTATTTTTCTTCATGTTCACCTTCTTTAGTGTTCTCTGGGTTTCTTGCTTATGTATATCAATGTCTTTTGTTAAGTTTAGGAAGTTCTCTGTTATTAAAGTTTGAATTCTTCTTCTGCCACTTTCACTCTTTCTTCTCTTTCTGATAATCATGTAATGCATATATTAGTATACTTGATGTTTTCCCAGAGGTGTCTTGGACTATTTTCACTTTTAATAACTATATTTTTCTTTGTGCTCCTAAGTCTGACTCATTTCAAGTGTCTTGTTTTTGAGCTCATTGATTTTTTTCTTCTTCCAGCTCCGACGTGTTCTTGAAACTTTCCTGGGAGTTTTCTTTTCAGGCTGCCACTACTGCCTTTGTCTGGTGAGGGCTGAAACAATTTCTGCCTTCAGAGCCCACCCACTAAGCAAAAGCTGTAATCAGTGATTACCCATGCCTGCCCCTAAGTCTTGAAGAAAGGTATTTTTATTTCCTTTTCTGTCACCATTGAGATAGTCAGGGGCTAGGCCCAACAGCAGCCTCCCATAAGAAGGAATGGAAACAGTAACCACTGTGCATAGAAATTAATTTCAAGTTCTTTACCATACTTTATCAGCCTCTACCTACTGCTCTTCCCAGATGCTATAGAGAGTTCTTCTGGCCTCCAAAGTTTCAAAATATTTGTTTCAGAAACTTCCTGCTTATTTGATAGTTGTTTTGGTGAAAAGACTGTATCCTGTAACTACTTATAATACAATTGTTTCCCTTCTTCTTCCTCTTATAACCATAACATTTATTGCTCTTACCATACCATAGGATTTACTTATTAATTATAGTTATATCTTCCTTTGTGTCTCTTCCACCATAATGTAAGTTCCACAAGCTTGGGGATTTTTGTGGTTTTTGCTCACTTAGGTACCCTAAGTGCAGAGGCTTGAAACTGCATGTACCCCAGAAAACATTTAAATATTTAAATATTTAATTTATTCAAGTGGGTTTCAACCCATTTTGAGTAGTTACCTTTTGATGAGTGTGGCTAAAGTCAGAAAACCCAAGTCACTTCCTCTAAAACTTCACTGGCATAAATGCCATCGTCCTAAGCTGCTCCGAGTTACACCTTATTATGCGCTTTATTCCCGGTCTGACGCCTCTCATTCTTCTCCTCGCCCCACAGCTGATATCGTCCCGGACGTTTATTTCGGAACCCCTCTATTCTCCTCCTACCTCGCTTGCGGCAAACATGCATGTCTAGATCTCCGCCCTCTAGTCTGCAGTCTCTGTAATAAAACTTCCAATTACTCTTTCAGCCATCGACCAGAGCCCAAAATTGAGCAATGCATCAATATAACTACCTACCTTTTTCTCAAACCCCCATATTTCTTCCTCTTATGCATAAGTGTAAACCCTATATGCATTTATTGTGCTTCAGCCTAGGTTACTGTGGATTCCGGTCAATGCCACCACCTGGGTGGCCCCCCCAACTTCCTTACACCCCTTATACTCTAGGGACAGAAACCCACCACTGATCCAGACGCGACTTCGGCATTTCTGCTGCTATTGCCGCCGCCATCGTCGCTGCAGTCGCCGCCAGTACAGTAGCAGCCATCGCTCTCACTCAAACCTCCACCACAGCTGAAGTCCTTCTCAATGTATCCCAAACAACAGCCCAAGTAGATCTGCAGCAGCAAATAGACTCAATTGCGCTTGATGTTGAAGCGCTTTTTGAATTAGCCTCTTCCACTTGCGATGGTCGTTACCCCTTCACCAAAATCTGTGTAACTCCTGTTCCTGTCAATCACTCCAAACCCCGCCTTAACCTGCATGAATGGATTTTCACTGCCTTTAATGACTCCTATTGGAATCATACACACCAGCTTCAATCTCACATTCTAGAGCTCCAAAACACAGTGGTCCCTAAAATCTCTGCCTCTCTTTTAAACGACCTTCTATCCAAGTTTACTTCCTTCCTCAACCCTTCCAACCTCGCCTTCTACGGCATCCTCCTATTTCTCCTAATTATCTTCCTCCTTACCTTAAAATGCCTCTGTGCTAAACTATCCCGGCGTAAAAAAAGAAGCAAAACTCTTAGCTCTTGCTGCGCTAGAACTCCAAAATCCCTTCTCCGATGCCAAAAACTGTCGTCAGGCTCAGGTATGGCTTGCCAGTATTACTCACCCTCAGGACTGACCACCCTGGGGTCTTGATGCTACTCCCAAGACTGGTCCTCTTGCGGAGCCTGCGTCATGCTGCTGTAGCTCTGGCCATGCTTACCGTTTGCCTCTGCCACTTCTGTGTTCCCTCCATTCCCCTACGGGGGCTGCACGTTACCAGAGTACGTGCATCTGGGGCCGCCGAAAGGCTACCAGATGGGTACCGCTGGGTGCGGCACAAAGTAGCCGCAGAAGAGGGCCACTCTAACAGGCCTCCTCTGGCTCTTCTGGGGCACATGAGATTTGCATAAGGGTCGGCTCAGCACACACCCTTCCCCTGAAATTCTGAGCCTCAAGTGCAAGGGGAATCTCATCCCTATCCCTCCCAGCAAAAGTTCATGCCCACCACTTGTCACACAAGTGTGCTCTTTTAAAAGAAAAAGGAGAGGAATTGTGGCATACTTCTCAGGGACTGGAGCCTAGCCAAACTTAAAATTTTTTAATGTTTCTCTCCCTCTCTAGGTTCACTCTCTGCCTCCCATATCTGTAACCTAGCTCACTGTTACCCCTTTCCCCCTCTTGTCGTAGACCACCCATTTCCGTAGCCCACCACAAAACCACAGGCCTTCCTGTTATTCTCTATACTTCCCTATCCCTGAAACATACCCTTCTGCCTAGCAACTGCCGCTAAGCTTGTGTGAGTGGCTGCCTCCTCTTGACGTGTGAGCCCTTAACCCTGCCTCTCCCCCGAGTGTACTTAAGCCCAGCGCTCCCTCAGCCCCGGGTCTTCGCGGGGTCGTCGTGCAGCCTGCACGTTGTCCCATGTCCCACCTCTCGGGTTCCCTGGGTGACCCATCCCAGCTGTAACAATAAAAGCTTGAACCCACATTTGGCCTGTGTGAGGACATCATTCGCGTGACCGCCGGCAGGGGATAGGTGCCGGCTTCAGCTTACCCAGGTTAATTCCCTGCGAGCTCTCCCCAAACCCACCCAGTGTACCGGTCGCGCGGCCCGGCTGAAGCTATCAGCGGCAGATGAGGTCGCTTCAGTTAAGGCGTGAACCACCTCATTCAGGATAGGTCTTAATCCTCTTAAGGAAATACTTTGTCAGATAATGAAACTCAGGCAAAATTAGAGAAAGCCATGGAAGCAAAAAACTTAAATCAATGAAACCAAGATGGTAAGGAGAGGCCAGCATCTGCAGCCACATGCCTTAGCATGTGATAGAGAGGTTAAGATTGCCAGCAACTAGTTTATGGGAACAAAGCCTCCTCTTTATGATTCCTTGATTTGGTCACTTTCTTGGACTATAAGTTAGTAAAGTCCCATTGCTTACGCTGAACCATTTGATGGTATTTGCTTGGAGCAGCCTACAGAACATAAACACTAAGCATTTAGAACTGGGCCAACTTTTAGATGATGCTGAAAAAATATTAAATTATGTTTTGTTTGATTATGATTTAGAATAAAATTTTGCCAAATGACAATAAATGCTGGTATGTACATTTTTCCTAAGCTTAAAAATGTGTGCATAAACTCAAAATGCAGAGAAAATATAATTTAATTTTAAATACTTGCCCTTTAGTGACCTCGTCTTACATTTGAACATTTTTTAAGCATTTTCCTGTTCAGAGTATGTGTTCAAAAATGTATGCCCATTTTCTAAATAAATATCAACATTATTGTTTCTAACAACTCCAATAAAACTAGGATATATCAAAGTGTCTAATCTGATGCAGCTAGCCTTTCCCCATACCCCCGTCTAGTGAAATGGCAATGCATCAAAGCACTCAGAAATATATAGAAAGCTTAAGTTCCTAAGACTTTAGCTTCTTTGATAATTATGCTATTCAAATCTTTATGCATTTCAGACATATTACAATTCATTGAGCTTTACCTAAAGCATTGAAACCAACTCTTGAATTTCTGAGAGCAATTTTATTAAGCTCAGGGAAGTTTTCTGTGGATATCATATTGTTTTTATCTTTGCATATCAGAAACCAAAAAAAATGGGAACAGATTCTTCAATGCCTGAGATAGCTCTGGGGTTCCTAAGCATATTCTATTGGGGGCACTGTCTTTTATTTTAAAAGGTCATCCCCACTAGCAATGAACATACAGATCATCAGTTAGTCCTAGGGTAGGGCTGAATTAAATGGTGAGGTGAAAACTAATTGAATAAAAATAAATAAGAGTGCCTGTAGGCTACCAGACAACTTTTAATATCATGCAATAAAACTTTCAGTTGTTTGCTGTATTTAGTTTATATACGAAAATTAAAGCTAAACCATGTCAGTATTCCTCAGACCCTTCCAAATTATAAATACATCTCCTTGGATTGGAGCCAATAGAATGATATGTATTTTATATCCTAGAAAAATTGCCACATTATTTTTCCTTAATGTGTAGGGCTTTTTTTCAAAATTGATTTTTATTTTGCCATATCCTCAAAATTTGGTCTCCTTAATTAGCAGAAACCTTTACCTTTGTCAAAGCAGTGAAGGATGAAGAATGGATAATTGATATGATAACTATCAGATCAAGTCTTAGACATAGAATAAATATTTAGATATTTTAAATTGTAAGAGTTATTCAGTCTTCAAAAATTTAAGAACTTTTTAGCAGCAACAGAAATATTAATTACCTCCCCATTTTTTCCCTCTCTTTAATGCATATTATTTCACTGTATTACATTAGGTTCTTCTCAAACATCACCTTCCATTTCAGTTTGCTAAAGTTGCCAGAACACAATGTAGCAGAAATGGGTTGTCTTTTTCAATGAGGATTATTAGGTTCTAAAACCTAATGAAAATGTCAGAACTAAGACATGTAGAGGAAGATACCTACTTAGAGGAAGGGTTGCTGACATCTGGGGTTCACATGGTTCCATCTATTGGTCCTTTTCTCTTGGCTTGGTTTCAGTGACTCTCTCTCTCCTTCAGGGAACTTTCTCTGGATTTCATCTTGTAGCGTCTTTATCTGCCTCTCTGTTCTCCATCTTTATTGTCTTCATAGAGTACTCCAGGAAAAGGTTTAAGACCCACTTGAATTGGGTGGGTCACATATCCATGGAAAAATCTAATCAAAATGTCCCTCTTGCAATGGCTCTGCACCCCCAAGAATAGATTAAAAGAACATAGTCTTTTCTGGGGTACATAACAGATTCAAACCAGAACACTTTCTTGTGGAAATATTTTTCTCAACACAATTTGTAAAATCTGATCTCTTGGATGGTGCAATGGTGGCTCAGCAGGCAGAGATTTTACCTGCCATGCTGGAGACCCAGGTTCGATTTGCAGTGCTTATCCATGCAAAAAAAAAAAAAATCAGCTCCCTCATTATCGTTTTTCCTCATCATCATGCTTTAATTTTTCAAGGCAGTTATAATCACATAGAATATTGTTCAATTCAAAAATCTGAACCCCCTCCACTCCAAATGTAAATTCCATGATAATAAAAATTTCATTTATTCAAGACCATAACACTGATTTGTAGAATTTTCTGAGGTATAAAGAAGATGTGTATCTAGTTGTTGAATGAAACACATACGCAAATAAGATATAATAATATTAGGTCAGTATTAACTTGCTGCTTATGTTTCAAAATATTCAGGAAAGTGTCATTTTATAGCAAGAATGTAATATACTGAATATACTGTAATATACTGCCTACAACATAAAAATAATATAATAAATGCATCACCATTCTATGTTATTTTGTCTAGAAGAATCAAATCAACATTGAGAGAATATAAGTGGATATGTAATACTGTGTGTTCTAGTTTGTAAGCTGCCAGGATGTGATACACCAGAAATGGAATGGCTATTAAAAAGGGGAATTCATCAAATTACAAGGTTACAGTTCTATGGCCTGAAAATGTCCAAAATAAGGCAACACTATAAAAATGTCCAAATTAAGGCATTCATGGAAAGACACCTTGGTTCAAGAAGGTCACTGGTGTTTGGGGGTATCTCTCTCAGCTGGAAAGGCTTATGTCCACATTTGTTAGCTTTATCTCCAGACTTCTTCATTGACTTCCCCAGGGACATTTTCTCCTTCATCTGCAATAGTCTCTGGCTGTGCAGGCTTTGTTGGCACTGTTGTCTCTAAAAGTTTTCCAAAGTGGTTCCTTATTAAAGAACTCCAGTAAGCAACCCCAACTTGAATGGGTTTAGACACATCTCCATGGAAACCACTTAATCAAAAGTTACTACCCAAAATTGGGTGGGTCACATCTCCATGGACACAATAAAAAAGATCCCAACCAGAAATACTGAATGAGGATGAAAGAACACAGCTTTTCTGGGGTATATAAAAGTTTCAAACAAGCACACTGCCTAAAAACGTTTATTGAACCTGAATCTCAGGTACAACATTTTAGTTTAACAAATTTCAACAGGAAGAAATAGTCTAAATGAATGAAAAAAAGTTCTTTCAAATATATTGTTCTAGTTTGCTAGCTGCCAGAATGCAAATATACCAGAAACGGAATGGCTTTTAAAATGGAGAATTTAATAAGTTCATAGTTTACAGTTTTAAGGCTGAGAAAATGGCCCAATTAAGTCTACAGAAATGTGCAGTCTAAGGCATCCAGGGAAAGATACCTTGTTTCAAGAAGGCTGATGAAGTTCAGGGTTTCTCTCTCAAGTGGAAGGGCACATGGTGAACATGGTCAGGGCATTTCTTTCAGCTGGAAGGGCACATGGCAAACATGGTGTCATCTGCTAGCTTTCTCTCCTGGCTTCTGGTTTCATGAAGCTCCTCGGGAGGCATTTTCCTTCTTCATCTCCAAAGGTCACTGGTTCGTGGATGCTCTGCTTCATGGTGCTGCAGCATTCTCTGCTCTCTTTGAATCTCTTTCATTCTTCAAAATGTTTTCTCTTTTATAGGACTCCAGAAACTTATCAAGACCCACTGAAATGGGTGGATACATGTCATCACCTAATCCAGCTTAAATCTTTAATCTTGGTTAAATCACGTCTCCAGGGAGATGATGTGATTACAGTTTCAAACATACAGTATTGGGATTATTCTACCTTTACAAAATGGAACTTAAATTAAAACATGGCTTTTCTAGGGGACATACATCCTTTGAAACAAGCACAGATATATATATATATATGTTTTATTTGACAATATGTATATTGGGAGAAGATAAACCATAATACTACATGGGATGGCTATGTTCTGGTGTCAACTTGATGAGGTGATGTGCTCATTTGTCTTGTCAGGCAAGCACTGGTCGGGTCATTGCTAAAGGATACTTCATGGCTAGTTGATGAACCAGAAGGGTGGTGTATTAAATCATCAGTCAGTTGATTATATCTCTGGATGATTGCATGTGCAATCAATTTATGGCATGTCTTCTACAATGAGATAATCCAATCAGTTGCAGAATATTAAAGAAGAAGTGACACTTTTTCTTCAGTCAGCAAACATCTCCTGTGAAGTTCATTAAAACTATTCAATTTAGGTGTCAGCTTCACAGCCTGCCCTTTGGATTTTGGATTCTTCCGTTCCTAAAGTTATGTGAAACACCTTTATAAATTTCATATTTATAGATACCTTCTGCTAGTTCTGTCTCTCTAGAGAATCCTAATCAATACAGCTTGATACCAGGAATGGTGCGTGAGAAAAATATTTTTTTTAATTCATTTTCTGTTCTGATTAGACTCAAAGACACTGATGACACTCTTTGAAATAATCAAGGTGCCACTGACAGCTCATGGGGTGAATTGGCAAGAGTGATATGCAAATTACACCATTATATTCTGCTAATTGTATGATTTATATGAGGAAAGGCTCTGGGTGAGAGTGTTTTTGACACCTTTACAGTGTTTTATAAAAGTAAGAGTTATAATGATGTTGACTGACTGTTAAAAATGCTGAATACAGTGATGAGGGCAAAGGATAAGCTGAAGGCTTCACATTTGCAACTTAAATGTTGTATGAAAGAGTAAAAGTTTCCATGTGTGCCCTGAAAGAAAATCATGTTTCCTGTGGTCACAGATTTGAGATCTCTGAAAACCAGACATGGAGCCTCATTGTGTGAGTAGCAGATTTATGATGTAGACTAAAAACTCAAACTTGCAGGGTGTCTGTTGTTAAAGTAAGGACTTTGATTGCAAGTGAGAATGAGATCTTGAAACTTGGGGTGTTGACATATGGTTAGATAATGATGGCAATGGGGAGGTGGAATCCCTGGAATTATCTGAGCCTTTGCTAGATTAGATCTGTAATGGATTTCTTTGAGGAAAGAGCTTTCCAGCTTCTTGTATGCTTAGAGGAGTCTGCCATCCAGACTCCACCTGATGAGATTAACACTTCAGTGCCTGCTAAACATGCAATCACCTCCCTTGGGGAAATAGCCCTTACTCTAATGTTTGGAGCAACAAATCTTGTTTTACAAGTGAAACTGAAATGCAAATACTTGAAATAATTGGCTTGAAAGACACCTAAATTATTTTAATTTATCCACCCATGCCACTATTTGTCGCCAAAGGACTAAAGTCCCCAAAGTCCCCAAAAGATGAGGAACAAAGTGTGACCCATAAGGAGGTATGCTATATTCTAAAAGAACTGCACGAGTTTTCCTCTTTAAATAGACAAAAATCAGGAAAATATGTGTGGGAGTGGATATTAAGCAAGTGGGATAATGGTTAAAGGAATATAAAGTTGGATAAAACTCAATTTATTGATATAGGTCCATTTAGTAGAGATGCTGCATTCAATGTTGTAACTTGAGAGGGCAGAAATGGCATTAATAGTTTGTTTGCATGTTTAGTTGAAATATCAATCAAAAGGTGGCTGACATTACCTGAGGTCAAAATTCCAGAACTGTCCTGGTACAATGTAGATGAGGGGATCTAGAGTGATAGGAATTTTAAAATGAATTTTTTTGCCATGGAAGACCTGCTCAAACACTGCAGGAACATGTAGAGGACACATCTTTCACCAGAACTTTGAGATATAAATTCATGAGACTAACTCCATCATCACTGAAGAGCTTTGTACTTGCCCTTCTCTGTAGGTCAGATATGACTGAGGCAAATGCTATCACTGAGCTAGAATCCTTAAACACAATAGGAATGGTCATTTCCTCAGTTGGCAGAAGCCATGTGGTGACAATTAATCACCATAGACAAAGTGGGCATGGCCACCATAATTAACAACAAACTCAAAGCAGCATTCAAAATAATCTGACTCCCAGACATCTGTGTTTTTGACCATTGGAAATAAAATAGATTGGCAGTCTATTGAATTCTTGTTGAAGCTATATAAGAATTCTAGGTCAAGTGAATGTAAGTCTAACTTGAATTACAAAAACAGAAACTCATGGTCTCTTAATAAACTCCTAACCATGACCTAGAGACACTTTAATGAAGGGAATACTGGGTACCCTTAGGGAAGGATCCTGTTACACTGCCTAAAATTTACACAGTTAGCCTTCCTCCAAGCCTTCCCCCAAGGACACTTACAGCCTTTTGCCAGGAGAATTGTGCATTGGGGAAAAAATAAATGATCAGATATTTCAGTGATTATTAGATAATGGCTCAGAAGTGACATTACTCTGGCCCACCAGTCAGAGTAGGGACTTATGAAAGTCAGGTGACCAATGGAGTTCAGGTGACCAATGGAGTTCTAGGTCAGGTCCATCTCAAAGTGGGTCAAGAGCATCACCATACCCATTCTGTTGTCATTTCTCCAGTTCTAGATTGCATAATTGGAATAAACATATTCAGCAACTGGCAGAATCCTCACATTGGTTCTCTGACTCATGAAGTGGGGGTTACTATGGTAGGAAAGGCCAAGTGGAAGCCACTAGAACTGGCTCATACTTCACAGAATATTGGATTCTTGGAGGGATTGCTGAGATTGGTGCCGTTCTTAAGGACTTGAAGAATGTAAGGGTGGTGATTCCCACCATTTCCCCATTCAACTCTCCTATTTGGCCTGTGCAGAAAACAGATAGATCTTGGAGGATGACAATGGATTATCATAGACTTAATTGAGTGGTGATTCCAATAGCAGCTACTGTTTCAGATGTGGTATCATTGCTTGAGCAAATAAACACATCTCCTGCTACCTGATTTACAGCTGTTGATCTGGAAAATGCTTTTTTCTCAATAGCTACCTGTAAGGACCACCAGAAACAGATTGCATTCAGTTGACAAGGCCAGCAGTATACCTTCACTTTCCTGTCTCTGGGGTATATCGCCTCACCAGCTCTATGTCACAACCTTGTCCACAGGGACCTTGATCATTTCTCCCTCCCACAAAACCTAACACTGCTCCATTATATTGATGATATCATATCGATTGGACCTAGGCAGCAAAATGTAGCAACTACTAGAGATTTATTTGTAAGACATTGTGTGTCAGGGGGGTGGAAAATAATCCAACAAAAATATAGGGGACATCCACTTTAGTGAAATTTGTAGGTGGCCAGTGGTATGAGGAATGTTGAGATATTCCCTTTAAGATAAAAGATAAACTGTTGCATCTGGCCCCTCCTTTGTCAAAAAAAGAGGCACAATGCCCAGTTGGCCTGTTTGAATTTTGGAGTCAATGTATTCCTCATTTAGGTGTGTTACTCTGGCCCATTTATCAAGTAGCCAGAAAAGCAGCTAGATTTGAGTGGGGACCAGAAGATGAGGCTCTGTGACAAGTCCAGACTGCTGTACAAGCCCCTTTGCCACTTGGGCCATATGACCCAGCAGATCCAATTGTGGTGGAAGTGTTACTGGCAAATAGACATACTGTCTGATACCTATGGAAGGCCCTTATAGGAGAATCACATCACAAAGAATTACCATCTGCTGAAGATAACTATTCTTCCTTTGAGAAACAACTTTTAACCTGCTACTGGTCCTTAGTAGAGACTGAATGCTTAACCTTGGGCCAAAAAGTTACCATGATACTTGAATTCCCTATCATTAGTTGGGTGTTGCTGATCCACCAAAACTTAAAGTTGTGTGTACCCAGCAACACTCCATCATAAAATGGAAATGGTACATGAGAGAAAGGGCTTGAGTAGGTCTGAAGGCATAAGTAAGTTCAATGAGGAAATAGCTCAACCGTCCATGCAACCCACTCTTGTCACATTACCTTCTCTTTCTCAGACCAAAGCTGTGGCCTCTTGGGGTGTTCCTTATAGTCAGGTGACTGAGGAAGAGAAAACTTGAATTCCGGATTACAAATGGTTCTTCATGATATGCAAGTACCACCTGGAAGTGGACAGCTGTACAAAACTCCTTTCTGGAATATCCTTAAAGGAAAATCTTTTGAGGGAAAATTCTCCCAGTCCGCACAACTTTGAGCAGTGCACATTGTTGTCCATTTTGCTTGGAAGGAGGGCTGGCCGGAGGTGCATTTGCATACTAACTCAAGAACTGTTACTACTAGTTTGCTTGGATAGTCAGGGACTTGGAAGGAGCATGATTGGAAAATTGGTGACAAGGAGGTCTGGAGAAGAGTTATATGAAAACACCTTTCTGAGTAGGCAAAAGACATGAAGGTATTTGTGACCCATGTGAATGTTCACCAGAGGTTGACTTCAGCAGAGGAAGGTTTTAATAATTGTTGATAAGATAACCTGTTCTGTGAATACCGGTCATCCTCTTTCCTTAGTCATTCCTGCATTACCCAACGGACTTATGAACGAAGTGAGCATGGTGGTAGGGATGGGTGGAGGTTCTGCATGAACTCAGCAACATGGACTTCTACTCACCAAGGCCTACCTGGCTATGGTCACTGCTGAGTGCCCAACCTGACAGCAGCAGAGACTCCCACACAGTCCCTGATATGACATTGTTCCCTGAGGTGATCAAGCAAAACTACCTGGTGGCAGGTTGAATATATTGGACCACTTCCATCGTGGAAAGGACAGTGACTTGTTCTAATTGAAATAGATACATACTTCAGATATTGGTTTATGTTCCCTGCACACAATTCTTCTGCAAAAACTACCCTCTGTAGTCTTACATAATGCCATATCTACTCTCACGGTTATTCCAAGGAGCATTGCTTCTAATCAAGGAACCTACTTCACAGAAAATGAAGTGTGGAAATGGGCACATACTCATGGAATTTTCTGGTCTTATCATCTTCCCCATCATCCAGAGGCAGCTGGGTTGATAGAACAGTGGAATGGCATTTTGAAAACCCAATTATGGTGCCAACTAAGTGGCAATACCTTGTGGTGTTGGGGCAATGCTCTCCAGAAGACTGTGTGCTCTGAATCAGTGTCTGCTGTATGGTGCTGTCTCTCCTATAGCTAGGATGCATAGGTCCAGGAATCAAGGGATGGAATAGGAATGACACAACTCACTATCACCCCTATTGATTCAGTAGAAAAATGATTGCTTCTGAGTTCCAAAAGGGGTGCTCCTACCAGGAGACATCACAATAATTCCATTGAACTGGAAGTTAAAACGGCCAACTGGCTACTTTGGTTTTTACATGCCACTGAATCAACAGGCATGAAAGGGGATTACTCTACAGTCTTGGGTGATAGATCCTGACTATCAAGGGGAAATAGGACTTCAACTACATAATGGAGGCAAAGAAGAGTTTTTCTGGAGTACATCAGACACAGTAAGGCATCTCTTAGTAGTATCATGCCTTGTGAGTAAAGTCAATGGAAAACTGCAACAACCTAATCCTGGGCAGGGCTACCAATGTCACAGGAATGTCAGAAATGAAGTTTTGGGTCACTATACCTGGCAAATAACCATGGCCAGCTGAAGTGCTTGCTGAGGGCAAAGGGAACATGGAATGGGTAGTAGGAGACGGTAGCGATAAATATGAACATGACCACATGACCATTTAGAGAAACCAGGACTGTGATGGTATAAATATTTCCTCCTTGTTTTTCATGAGTGTATTTGTATTGGTGCATAAGCAGATATCTTGTTTCCCTCTTATCTTATGACATAAGTAGCATTGTTCTTGCTATAGTATTTAAGTTATAGGATATGAAGTTTAAGAGTGAATATTACCTAAGGACTTGCACCCTATTCTGAAGAGATATACACAGGACAGATGAGTAGTGTTAGGTGAAATATATGTCTGTAATTGTGTTCTATTTGGAAATTAAGCATGTTTCAATGTGATGTGTACAGCTGCTCAGTTCACAATCATTGAACTGTGATGCTTAGGTTCTGGTATCAACTTGGCCAGGTGATGTGCCCAGTTATTTGGTCAGACAAGCCCTGACCTGACTGTTGCTGCAAGGAGATTTTGTGGCTGGTTGATAAATTGGAAGGCTGGTTTATTACATCATCACTGATTTCAGCTGTGACTGATTATGTCTGATCAAGTAAAGGTGCATGCCCTGCAAACATGATAATCCAATCAGTCTAAGACTATTAAAGGAGAAGAGAGACTTTTTCACTTTTTTTTTTTTCAGCCAAGGAGTCTCTCCTGTGGTTTCATTGAGACCCTTTATCGGAGCTGCCAGCTCACAGCCTGCTCTATGGATTTTGGAGTCTTCCATTCCTATATAAAAGTTTTGTGAGACACTTTTATAAATCTCATATTTACAGATATCTCCTGTTGGTTCTGTTTCTCTAGAGAGACTTGACTAATACACCACATAACTAGCAACTTTTGCAAGTCATGTGTACATATGTAAAATAACTATGCAATCAATATTTAGCATTTCTTATTAGAACATTCCATTTTAATGTATGTGTGTATGAATGAATGTAAGAATTAGGTCACGAATTTAATTACTTATCCATGCAAGAAACATTGATTTCCCTTTTAAATACATTTAGTTCTGAATTTATTGTGCTGGAGAAAAATGTAGTTTCTCTCTCCATCTCCTCTTGAAATCCATTTTTTTTGTTTCTGCTCTAGTACTATGCTTTTATAATGGAGTTATGAAATAACTGTTTGGGATCCTATTATTTTTTATGTATCGTTTGTTCCTCTTTGAAGTCTTATTGCATACTTCAAGCAGATGAGGGTAGCAAAAGGAAGATCCTACAGACTGCTTTTGCCCATTTCCTGTAATTTCACCTGTCTTGAATTAGTCTCTATATTCAGAGAAAACGTGTTAACTGCTTTCAAGCATGCTTTCTGCATACCAGTGATATTTTCCATGGATTTAGGGGTTAGGATTAAAAACCAGGATATTTTGCAGGAAACTTTAACTTTTAGTTTATAACCTTCTATGGGGCAACATACAACAGAATCAAATACTTTCTTGAATGAAGGATGGTGGGATGAAAGTAAATGTGGGAGAAAAAGATTAGATATCAAATGTTAACAAGTCAAATGCATAGTGAAACACATGTGAATATAAATTTATAACAGATATAAATTTCAATTTTTGCTTCCTTAAAACAACTGGAGAAAATATATGATTCCACTTAAATGTTAGATTTAAGTTGTTAAAAAAAATTTATGAATGTGATTTCATAGAAGTTCTTTACGGCACTGACATAAGAAATTTTAAATGTCGAGTCCTTCCTTCATCTAGAAAATACTATGTAAACTTGCATGTGTCCTTGTGTTATAGTCTGACTCTCATGTTGCACAGAAGTATTTATATGCATTATTTTAATATTTGAACTTGACTTAATTCCTTGCTTTTCCATGTATTAGCTAGTTCTTTGGACGAGTTCCTGAAACTCACTCAATCTTGGACTTCGCATTTGTAAAATTACGTTGTTCCTAATTTATGGAAATTATCTTTAATAGGAATTAAAGATAATTCATGTAAATAATTTAAGTCAGTGCCTTACAAGAATATGCATATATTAAATATTTCTGTAAATGAATAAGATTTGTTCTATAAGCCTTTTTTATAGTTTCACGTATGAAGAAAATTGTGTGGGTGAATGTGTAATCACTACACATGCATGTTTTATTCATATGTGATTATTTTACTCGTATCTATTTTGTGGTCATTACATAATTTGTGTCTCAAAGAAGTTAAGAACATTTGTGTTCTTGACAAAAGAGTCTTATTTATGCTACTTTTACCTCATTACAGCAATACAGCTTAACTCACATCCAGCTATTCTTCACTCAAACAAGGAATCCATTATCTTTATTCAAAGACATTTAGAATAAAATGTGTTAATTATGCATCATTTATGTTGTATCAAGGCAGAGTCTTTATCTACATAGTTTATTTTATTCTTTGTTGGACAATGATGACCATTTCCTGGTGGTAAAAGCACAACATTTTGCTTCTATTTCTTATTAGAATTATCTTGCATTCATTCGAAACAAGTAGCATAACTATTTGAAAGCTCTATTATTTTTCCTTGCTTTGTGCCAAAAGCATATAATATAACCCATACAATAGAAAGGAATTGCTACAATGACTATTAAATATGCTTAACTTCAAATCAGAGAATGACTAAACATGAAGAGAAATTACATATCCATATCAGCAATAAAAATATCAAATGATTATATTCCTATAAACATCTATTAAATATAAAAAATCAAAAGAACTTGTCATATCATGGACAGTTATTTGGATCCTGAATGCCAATTTTTCATTTAATATTGTGGTGATTGGATGCATAAAAATAGGCATGATTACTTATCCTGTCAGTCTTAACTCATTATCCAAATGATGCCTTGATTGCACTTTTCAAGACCTTTGAAAGGAAAGTTTTTTAATTTCCTCACCAGTAAGACATTTTGTAACAGGAAGTCTATACCATACTACTTTTTATTTAATTAGTGAAAAACATACTAGAAATGCATAAAATATTTCATTTCAATACAGTAATTGGATTTATTCTATAGGAATGCTGGGTTTCATTATTGGTCATGATTATGTTATTTAACGCTACAAAATGAAAGCTTTATATGGAACTGCTTGATTGTAATAAATACATGTTCTATTTCTATTCCAGATGTTATTAGAAGTCATCACTTGTTGCCTCTGCCACCTATTATATTCCCTGTGACAAAATGATGGCAATGATTGATTAAAGAATTGTTTGAAGTTATTTTTTTTTGTATGCTGTAGGGAGGGGTCACATTTCATTATTTTCCCCTGTGGGTTTCCTATTATTGCAGCACCACTTGTTGAATTTCTATTTGAAACAACAGAAATATTGTTTGTTTTGCTTGTTTGTTTTTTGGAAAGTGCATGGACAGGGAATAAAAACCCCGGTCTTTTGCATGGCAAGGGAGAATTCTACCAGTAAACTACCCTTGCACCCCCTAAAGTTAATTTTAAGGCATTGTCATACACAGAACAATTTCCTATATCAAACTACATTAAACAGTAAGTAGTAGTGAAACTATGGATATTTGTTTTTAGGTTCATAAGAAGTTATATTTGACTTGAATATTCTATCTAGCTGTTTCATGGGGCCTAAAAGTGTCCCATGTCAATAAGCAATGAAGCCTAGTTTTCCCATTACAGGAGACATATCGAACTAGCAACTCCTTTGTATAAGAAGATACCTATCCACACCAACTTTAGGATATAGCTTAAATAGATCAGCATACCCCTCATAATCAGATGCTGTATCAGTCCTATAAATACACAAATGATTATATTTTCAGTATCCCTAACTCTTCAGTAGCACATTTTTCATGGTAAGTTCGAGAAAATAAGAAGCTCTCCATTAGAGATTTAAAATTCACTTGTGTGTGTGTGTGTGTGTATGTGTGTGTGTGTGTCTTAATTCAAAAGAACTTCCACCAACAGACAAATTAAAATTAAAAAACACATTTATTAATTATATTTTCTTTACTTTCATACTGGGTTCACACTGTTGCTTTATATATATATATATATATATATCTCATTCTAGCCAGTCAGAGGAACAAATAAAGCATGGAGGAGAGTGTATAGAATTTTTCTTATGTAAATACTACCGCATACTTTCACCTACTCTCTGTGGCTAGAATTTATCAACTAATTGCAAGAAAAACAGGGAAAGTAAATATAGATGTATGAATAGAAGTAGGTGAACATGCCAACCATACATGAGGGAGCCTCTAACAGTCTCTGCAATAACTAATTTTAAATTACCATTAGCAAAGACTACCCGTAAAATCAATCATCAACAGAATTGAATCCAGATAAAAGGAGGATGATGGAATACCCTGAAAAATGGCTCTAAAGAAACAGGCATCTTGCATCTTATTCCAGAAATATCAGAGGTTCTACACAAACCCACAAAATGCAACTGGAAGGATCTTTTGCTTGCTTGTATGGGAAAAATATAATATATCTCAGCATAAATTCTTAGCTAATTTCCTAAAATATGACAAGGTCCTTTATATAAACACAACAAAATCCTTTATATAAATAATAAATTATATTGTTAGGGATTAATATTTAAATCATTGTTCCTGAAGACCAAGCAATATGTTCAGCATACTTTTCAAAACATTGACTCAATAATCTAGTGTTTGAACAATCACATATAGACTGTAACTCAATACCGTTATTTTCACAATGTTTTCCTAAAATTACCCTCAAAATGAACGTCATCACTATTTCTTTATGACAAAGTCTCTTTTAATAACTACTGATTATTCAGGTTCATGAGGAAAATACTCAATTTCACAAATCAAAGAAAATAGTCTTAGAATCACACATTGAAATACTATAATTTAACTCTAGAAAATGATTGCTTAATATTAAATATTTTAAATGCATATGTTTTAAATAATATGCATTCCCCTGGAAATTTTAATCCATCATTTAGGATGACCTAAGCAATTTCTGTCAAGAAACAATCAGTGAGAATTATTGAATCAGTTATATTAAAAAGAAAGAACAGAAAACTAAATAAGGAAAATTTCTTGTAAAGATTCAGTAGGTAGATTTGCATTATTTTTTACACAAGTATTTTTTCAGGGCCAAAAATATTTAAAGATATGAAGATTTTACAGATCAGGAATGCCATTATTTAAAATAACTAAATCATTGATATGAGTACAAGTAAAAATGTTCAAAACTCATAAAAGAACTTGGGACCATGAGATAACAAAAATTGTATGGTATCGTAAAAAATTGAAAATTAATTTCATTTGTCAGCTTTCTTTACTGCTAATAACTAATTAACTATTCACCTTTTAGGGTAGGTGGGATATGTCCTTTATAAAGACAGCCCAATAAAAAAATTTTGATACTCTATCTTCCCAGAAAGGCAGATAAAATTTCAAAAATCTACTTTCACTTGGTATGCTGGTTTGAAAGAATATATGTCCCTTAGAAAAGCCATGCTTTAATCTAAATCCCATTTTGTAAAGGCAGAACAATCTCTCTTCAATACTGTATGTTTGAAACTGTAATCAGATCATCTCCCTAGAGATGTGATTTAATCAAGTGGTTGCTAAGCTGGATTAGGTGACAACATGTCTTCACCCATTTAGGTGGGTATTGATTAGTGTCTGAAGTTCTATAAAAGAGGAAATATTTTGGAGAATGAGAGAGATTCAGAGAGAGCAGAGCAGAACAAGATAGCCATGAGAAGCAGAATCCACCAGCCAGTGACCTTTGGAGATGAAGAAGGAAAATGCCTCCTGGAAAGCTTCACGAAATAGGAAGCCAGGAGAAGAAGCTAGCAGATGATGCTGTGTTCGCTATGTGCCCTTCCAGATTAGAGAGGAACCGTGACCGTGTTCACCATGTACCCTTCCACTTGAGGGAGAAACCCTGAACTTCATCGGCCTTCTTGAACCAAGCTATCTTTCCCTGGATGCCTTAGATTGGACATTTCTATAGATTTGTTTTAACTGGGACATTTTCTTAGCCTTAGAACTGTAACTAGCAATTTGTTAAATTCCCCTTTTTAAAGGCCATTCCATTTCTGGTATATTGCATTCTGACAGCTAGCAAATGAGAACAGTTGGTATTAAAATTTGCAAAAGCAACTCATGTACCAAACACACATGTACATGACAATGACATTAAAATCTTCATATATTGTCATATTTCTTAAAGATATTTTTCAATAAATAAAATATTACAGATAGAGTTTCCACCTCATTATATTACTATTGAGCTCCATTGCCTAACTATTCTACTTCCTTCACTAGATTCAGTATTTTTTTTTAGGTTTCTTCATTTATTTTGCTGTCCATGACTTTATTCAGTTATTGTAGTTCCAGGTGTGTGGATGATGTTTTATGTGTTTTTTGCCTTAATGTAGCAGAAATGATGAATCATTTTATTTTATCGCCTCTTTATTGTTAATATAGCTTTAACGCCTTGGTTAAACACCTTTGTTTTCTTTGTCCATTTAGGTCTCCCATACATTGGGAAATATTCTGGTGTATGCTGTGATTTTATATTCATTTTCTCTTTTTTCCAAATGGTTGTCCAAATGTTTTAAAATCAAGAATAATTTCTGTATTTTGTTAACAGGCTGATGGTGTGGTCATCTGTAGAAATTAGATCATACCTTTTTCCTCCCTAGATCCATTCGTATGTGAACTATATTAAATATCTAAATATAGATAAATCCTTCTCACTAAATTTTATATTTGCATGTTATTTTAAATTCTATGTTTATCAACAAACAAAAATGACTTTTTAACTGTTGATATTCTGATGGGCATTGAGCTTGTATCAAGACTTTACAATCAATGCTATAAGTATAATTTTGTGCAAATGACAATGTCATGTGTGAGTATTTCTGTATGATGAAGTGAAATCAGCGACTCAAAGGTTCCCTATATTTGAAATATTGCTAGATGTTGTCAAATAGTCTACTTCTTTCCATCTTTGAATCTTTTAAGTTTGTCAGTATAAGTTAAAAATAACATCTAATTCTTCTTCTTTTAATTTGCACATTTTAAATTGTGAACAAGACTGAGAACATTTTTCTCATGTTAAGGAGCATTTGCACAAATTTTATGGCCTCGTCTTTGAAATATCTGTTCATAATTTTTGCAATTGTTGCTATTGGATTGCTATTTTATTTCTTAATTGGTTTTAATAATATATTAGCAAGATTAGCCTTTCATTTGTCTTCAAAGGAGACAGGGAGAACATCAAAAGGGTATAAAACTGTGCTGTTTCACCATCAATTATGTTGAGTTGATCATTAGGTTAACGTTTTATTTTGCTAAAGCTGCTGAAATGCAGATACCATAAAATGGGCTGGCCTTTTCAATAGGGATTTATTAGCTTACCATTTTTACAGTTCTGAGGCTGTGAAAATGTTCAAATCAAGGCATCATCAAGAGGAATCTGGACTCTTCTGTCAGATGGCAATGCACATGGAAGTATCTGCTGGTCTCTTGTTTCTCTTCCTGGCTTCCTTGCTTTCAGATTCTTGCTTCAGTGGCTTCTTCTCTGTTTCCATGGTTTTCTCTCTCAATTTCTGTGTCATTTTTTCTGTCTTCTCTCTTTCTCTGAATTTCATCCTCCCATAAAAGGCTCATAAAAGGATTAAGAACCACTATGAATAATTAGGTAACATCTTAACTTAAATTCTACTCACCAAAGACCCTACTTACAATGTGTCCACACCTGCAGGAATGGACTGATTTTAAGAACATAACTTTCTGGGGTCCATAAAGCCTCCAAACAATCACAGTTAAGATGGTAACAACCATATAATTTCATTAATAAGATTTTCTTTTCCTTTTTTAAAAATTGTCTGTTATACCCTCAATTGGACTGTTAGGGTTTTTGTTTGTTGTCACTCTAATTGTTTTGTAGGGTAACTTAAATAGATTGCCTTTCTAAATATTTTTCTTTTGAATTTAAAACGCAATTGATTGTGCACAAATTTGTGATTTTATGTTTTTTACTTCATCAGTTTCTTTTATCTTTTGCATTTTGTTTCATAGTTATAAAAGCCCTTCCTTTCACTGGATTTCACAAAGTTAATTCTGTGTGTTTTAATATTGCCTTTATATTAAATAATTATACTGTCAAAATATTTGAAATATATCCTGGATGACAGGGTGAGTTAGAGAACTAACTTCCTTCTTTCCTTTCTTTCTTCCTTCCGTCGTGAGTTTCTTTCTCCCTGCCTTCTTCCCTATGACCCAGTTCCCTTCCTTCCCTCTTCTATTTATCAATCGGCTACCTAGTTTTTTCTGTGCATTTCATTGTCACCCATCCTTTCAGGTTCACTGTAAACTAGTTAAGGATATATGACATCCTTAAGATAACGGGTCTTCAAACCCAAGAGTTTGTATATTTAGAAAATTGTTCATCTTTTACCTTCCCTTTAATTTTAAAAACATTTTCCTCCCATATGTCCTATACATTGTCCATTGCATTCATTCACAATTTTATTGTATTGCTATTTTAAATGGTGTTATATTTTTCTATTATGTCTTCTAACTAGCTCCATTCCTACAAGTTAACCTGATTATTTCAGCATGCAATGTTAGGTAAGGGCCAACGTTTAGAGTTTTCCCACACAGATATCTGTTTTGGTATGATTTATTTAAGAAAAAATAATTTCTTCCACTGAATTGAAATGGAAAAACTGTCTTAAATCAAGTAACTATTTGTGGAAAGGTTTATTTCTGGACATTCTTCTCTACGTTCTCTTAGCCTATAAATCCTTGGGCTAATACTGCAGCAGCTTTTATCATGTAACCTTATATAAATGTTAAAAGTGTCAAGTAAGTCCTCCAATTTTGTTCTTTTTCTGCAAGATTCCAGTTCTTTAAAAACAAATTCCTACAAATTTTTAAACCAGCAGAGCAGTTTCCACACTAAAGATCTGTTAGGCTCAGGTAGTATAACATTGTTTTGATACATCAATTTGTGAAGAAACGGCAGGCTAACAACATTAAATTTTTCAGTCCATAAGTATGGAATCCCTCTGCATTTATTTATGTCATTTAATTTTCCACAGCAATATTTTATAGTTTTCAATGTAGTATTCTGACACAGTTTTCCTTGGATTTATTCCAAGTTTTTTGATACTACTAAAACTTTATTTTTAGCTTAAAATCATGATGAGCTTTTATTACCCTTTATAATATTCCACTGTGTAAAGTATTTATCCATCCCTTGTGGTTGGGCATTTCTGCCATTTCCAGCATTCTGCTCAAATAAAGTGTTCCTCTGAACACTCTTGGTTATGTCTTAGGGCTTTCTGTTAAGGCATTTCTCTGGAGTAAATACTGCTGGTAGAATTGCTAGGTTGTGGAATATGCATATCATACCAATTTGTTTTTCAAAGTGAGCGTAACAAATTTCTGCTTGTACCAATAGAATATAAGACTTATGCACTTGGCATTATATATAACTTTTTAAAATTCTGCCATTCTGGTGAATGTAAGTTAGTGCCACAATTTGTTGTTACTTTAAATTTCTGTTTGCTATTAAGGTTGAACATATTTTCAAAGTCTACTAGCCATATAAAACCCATTTCTCTGAAATAAAATTATATAAGTATATATATATATATATATATAATTTTAAATAATACTTATTGATTGCTTAACTCTCTGCCAGGTAATTTCTAAGCATTTTATTCCTAGTAAATAATTTCGTTTTAAAAACACTCATATGTGCTAGATATTATCTCCACATTGCTTAGTGAAGTTCTTGAGGCATAAAAGGCTTAGCTTCTTAAGATCACATATAACATTGAAGAGCAGGCATAGAAACTTCAAATGTAGCATCTAACCATAGTTTGTCCTACTATTTTATTGTACTTTTTCTCTATTGAGTCTTTCATTTCTTTCTAATCGATATTAAGGGTGTATTTGTATGAAGACTATTCATCTTTGTAGTTAAAATTTCTTTACAGCATTTTTTAATGAACAAAAAAATGCAAAACTTTTTAACAGTCAAATATAGTATGCCAGTTTGAATCTGTGGTAGACCCCAGAAAAGCCATGTTCTTTAATCCTTATTCAATATTGCTGGCTGGGAACTTTTATTATTCCCGTGGAGATGTGACTCACCACATTGTGGGTATAAATGTTTGATTAGTGGAAGATGTGACTCCACCCATTCTAGGTGGGCCTTGACTGGAATCTTTTAAAAGAGGAAACATTTTGTAAAGAGTCCCTTTTCAGAGCTGCAAACATGACAAGAGCCAGAGCCTATGCTGCCAGAGACCTTTGGAGATGAAGAAGGAATAAGTTCCTGGGGGAGCTTCATGAAGCAAGAAGCTTGGAGAGAAAGCTAGCAGATGCCATTTTCACCATGTACCTTTCCAGTTGACAGAGAAACTCTGAACATCATTGGCTTTCTTGAGTGAAGGTAACCTTGTCTTGGTGCCTTAATTTGGACATTTCTATAAACTTGATTTAATTGGGACATTTTCACAGTCTTAGTTCTGTAAACTAGAAACTTATTAAATTCCCCTTTTAAAAAGCCATTCTGTTTCTGGTATATTGCATTCTGGCAGCAAGCAAACTAGAGCATATAGTAATATGTACTGGCATGATTTTGTGCTTTCTGCGGATGCGTCTTGTTTAAGAAATCCTCCCTACTTGAAGATCATAAAGATATTCTCTTATTTTTGTCTGGAAGTAATTTTAAAATTACTTTCCCCATTAAAGGTTTAAATCCACCTGGAACTCACTTATTTTTCGGCTTTAAAGTAGAGGTTCATTTTATTTTCTTCTACAAATGAATAGCAGTTATTGAAAATTTTATCTTTCTCCGATGATCGGCAATAGCATCTTTGTCAAATATCAAATCCTAATTGTGCATTCTTTTCCAATTGTTCTATTTTTTTTGTGATTTCTTTGATTCTTCATGTACATTATGCATTTCTATTCTATTAGTATTACTAGAGCTGTTAATAAATTGTTGTTACAAAGGGTGAGGCCCATATTCTTATTCTTGTTCTTATTTGCCAGGTGACTTGCATATCCTTGACACATTACCCTGTGGAAAAAAAAGAATTGGAGGGAATATTGGGATTTAAAGGTGTCCAATTAATAGAATTGCTCTTTAACTAATGACTTACGAAATGATTGATGTGAAATGATTGTTGAATGACAACCCAAAAAAGATCAAATCATTACCTCAATTACAGATTAAAATTGTGCATTAAGTGTGGCTTACATCTGGAGGCAAGTGAGATCCCTGTACTGAGTTTGAGCCAGCTTATTCAGTTATCAGCCCTCTTAGATAGAACAAAGGCATAAAGCTATATTGTCTGAAGTTAAAGGACCAGAAAAGTGTGCATTTTCTTTGTGAACAGTCTATTTCCAATAGGGAGAAAGAAGAAAGAGATTGAGTTTCATTCACCAATCACATTGAGGGATTCCTTCTCCTTTATAGAGAGAGTGAAAAGGAAGAGAGCACCCAGTAGGGTCATAGTAATGAAGTTCTCTCAACAAAGAAGTAAAAATCAACAGTAGAGAAGAAATATTCTGCTCCTATATTACTTGGTACACTTCACAAAACTCTTTGCTCAGATTTTAGTTGTTTTCCATTGTCAGATATATTAATGTACAGTTGTATGCAGTCATGATTATATTGACCATGTCCTAACGTTCAGGCTAAGATGAAAGGATGTACCTCTTTATATACATACATTATAATGTGTATGTATATAAACACATGGATATTTCATATATAACTATGGTAAAAATTATTAATAAAGGGCTTTGAGGAGCTGAGTTGCAAGCAGAGATATTAACATAGTTGAACTATAAGTACAATTTAATCTAATATTAAATAGCATGGTAATATCAGACAACTTAGCTGCTCTGTGATTTGACACCTTCTGATTTGGTTGTGAAGTTAAAATGGATAATTCTTAGTGTTATCAGAGCTTGTCATAATGCCTGATACTTTTTTTAAAAAAGTAATATATTTTGGCTGATATTAGAATTTTGTATTTGTGTTAATATCAGTTTTCAAATTTACTGGAGAGATAGAATCATAAAATTTGTAAATCACATCCCCAAATGTATTTATAGAATTCTAAGAATTATATATATATATATTTAAACATATATAATATATATAAGAATAATACATGTATGTTTATATATACCTTGAGAAGGCACAGTAATGCCAATGACCTGAAAAATCCAAATAAATTGGATGAAGTCAAATTGTGGATGTGTACAGAGGACTCAGACTAAAGCCACCTACAGAAAAGTTTCGTCGTTTTCTTTTTTATGCAGAGTTTGATTTATGGTGGTTATGTGTGTTTAAATATTCTATGAAAAACTGGAGACCTAAAAAGAAGTAAACAATTTCTTGTATTGATCTACACAAAGGAAAAAGAAAAAAGATGGTTCACAAGAAAGTATTTTTCTCACAAACAGACAAATTCAAAATAAATAAAATGTTTAGCTGGTCATAGATTGAAGCTAAGAGAATCCCATTCCTGAAAGATTAAGTACAATTTTATCCTTGTCTTAAATATGCAAAGAAAGACTTGTTTTCAAATGTTCGCAATCTCTTATATTTGATTGAGTATCCTTAATTATTTTGACCTATTATTCAAAACCTGGGATCAAAATACAGTTGGTTAAATTATTTTAGTTTATGTTGAAGAGATCACATTCCTACCTTCCCCCCTTATCTTTAGGACTATAAAGAACAAAAAGCAAAACATAAAACCCAAACCAGAAAGGATTGACACTGAGCCTTTGGAGTGAAGTAGAAGGAAGTGTTGTCTTCTCTCTTCGTGACTAGCAGGATATCAGAAGCAATTCTCCACTTCGATCTCTTGAATGATTCATTTTTTGAAACTTGTGACCCTTAAAGAATTTATCAAACTTCAAAATCCCACTGTTACTTCTGATGTCTGGTCAGGTTTTGATCACTTACAATATATCATCATATACGGGAAGGTGGGGATTAGATTATAGTAATTTTCTTAATTAATCTTTCAAATAAAACACCATATGGTTATATATTATTGACATTTTAAAAATATTGAATATTTGCGAGCAACATAATATAACCTCTCTCTCTCCTTCACACACATACACACACACATGCAATTTCCCTATTTTAGACATTTTTCCATTTCAGGAGAAATAATTTAGACTATTTCACTATCTTTGAAATTAGTAATATGATTCTATTCTTTAGTTAGGAATATTTCTATTTTTATAGAACACTTTTATTTTGTAGAATAGTTACATTTGAGGAGATCTCATTTCATTTTAAGCATTTCATAGAAATTAGACTGCCAAACTCTCAATTATTAATCATTTATAAATGTTTTATTCTATTATTTCATATTTTCCAAGAAAAATTCAACATGAATATTACCAGAAGTAGAAATATGATTTATTCATCATTTAGAGAAAAATGGCTTTTAATGGAAGTTGAACACACATTTTATATTGTCATATCCTTGAAATTAAAGACCTTTAAAAGTAATGAACTACAATGAATTTATTAAATGCAGCTTTGATTGCCTTTCTTTGTTTTAGCTCTAATTCTGTTGGACAAAAATTAGCAATATTGCTATTTAGTAATAAAAGCATGCTAATGTCTAACTTCATACCAACTTACTATACAACAGTGATATGAAAATGTATTCAACAATAAACTGAATTTGGTTTGATTGAATACGTGTATAATTATGACACCAGAAAGATTTTTAAAGAACATTTGTTGCAACCATCTATTTGATATTTTATTAAATCCATAGTAATGGAGTAGAAACTCTTCTAAGTGAGCAACAGCTATTTAAATAATCAACCAACCTTCTCCATTTCCTTATGAAAACATCCTGGGTAATAGCCACTTACAGCTAGCTATCACTGGCTAATCTCCACCTATACTCACTTATGTTTTCTATTACCAGGTATGTTGCAAGTTCATCACTGTTTATCAGTGTTTGTTCATGTAGATAGGTCAATGTTCTACATGATAGAAGATGTAAATATTTGGGGGAAATTTTAAAATAGAATGATTTTGCATCAGTTTGCTTTTCTAGAGACTTTAAGATGGAAGGAAACAAACTACAAATTACAAATGCTTAATGAGTGTGGTTTTTGCTTGAAAGATGGGTTAGAACTCCAGGTAACTGAGAAAAGGAAAATAATAGAGAGAGAAAGAAAGATGGAAGGAAGGAACTGAGGGAGGGATGAAATCTAAAAGTGACCTTGGCTCTACGTCATATAATTTGTCATTAAATATACACAAACTTTAAAGGAGAATAAAAATAAAGTCCCAATATTTCTTTACTATTTTCTAATTGATCATCTTAAACCTACCCCATTTGTAGATTGTTGTTGTATTGCAAAACCAACAAGATGCTCACATTTAACTGGTAAGTCCATGAGACCACGTTTTCCTCTTTCCTCTAGCTTTGGGATGAATTACAGCATGCACACTATTTACCCTGCATTCCATGGAACTTTAAAAAAGTTCATTTAAACCCAGATATACAGTTGCTAGTTCCTGACTGTTTTGAAGAAATAAGAAATAAGAATTATATGCAATATCCTGTTCTCTTTGGTCCATGACAGAGCCAGGCTGTCAAGCCTCAGTCCACTCCATTGTCCATTGGTGATGCTATGTCAGTTCAACTTAACCTGCAACAGTTTCAAAATATATGAAATATAGACAATGATAGACTTGGATGAGAGGTGCACCTGGGGAGGAGAGAAGATCATACTGTGAACTTTTGCCTTTTTTAGGGGGGGTCAATTGTTTCCATTGCTATTGAGGGACAGCCAGTGCTGGAAAGCAACCACCATTTTATTTTGTTCATAGTTTCTGTGAGTCAGGAATTAAAAAAAGGACAGCATAGAAATGACTTGTCTCTGCTTCATAATGTCTGGAATCTAAGCTGTGAAGACTTAAATGACTACAGTTGACCCAAATGGCCAGGGAAATATCTGGGATCTCTTTCATTCACATCTAGGGTGCCTGGAGTAGAAAGACTTGAATACTCAGCTCAGGTGTGATGTAAGATGTGTATGTATGGCCACACTATGTTTTTTGTGCTTTCCAGAGAAGAGCAGTTGGCTTCTGAAAGTGAGCATCCCAGGAACAATCATTTATTCCAAGAAAACCAGTTAGAAGCCCCATGGCTTTTCATAACCTAACATTGGAAACAACAAAATGTTGCTTGTTCTGTACCCTATTTTTTAAAGCAGTCATAAGGGAAAGGGAATAGACTCTTTCTCTTAAAGGGAAAAATGTCAAGGAAATTGTGGCAATTTTTCTAATTTGCCACATTGATACAGATGTGAATGTATTTTTTCATTTCAAGGTTTTTTTTGTATTATAATAGATACATAAGTAAGTGTATATATTTAAAGTATGCAATTTGACAAGTTTGTAAAAATGCACACACATGGAAAATTAGCAAAACGATAAAAATAATGAATATATTTAACACACTCAAAAGCTTCTTTGTGCCACTCCATGTGCCTCATCTTTAGGCAGCAACTTTTTTACTTCCTCCAATATAGATCACTTTTTATTTTCAAGGACTGAATGTCTGGCTTTCTCATTCAACATAATTACTTTGAGATTCTTTCATGCTGTTCCTTCTAATAGTTGAGCAGCATTCCTTGTATGTGCATTGTTAGGTTCACATAAGGCTCAGAGGCAAAGTGATCACAAGCAAAGAAATTTATTCAGACACCGGTACGGTGGGGGTCTGAAGTCAGACTACAACTTGCTTGGGAAGAACCTTTATCATGGAGGGTCTGAGGGTTGGGTGTGGGAAATTGGTGGGCTTTCATTGGCTGTGTGAGAAGTGAGGGGCCAAGTGGGAAATTATGAGCCCTCCATTGGTGGGGTTTAAACTTTAAGCACTGTTATAGTTTTGGCAGGGTTGTACCTGCCAGAGTTTTGGCAGGCACAGAGCGAGGGGATTTATCACAGGGATGCAGTTGCCTGAGAGTGGATGTTGGTTCAGAGTTATCAGCGAAATGCAGTCTGCAACTGCTGTGTGGAGACATATGTTAAGGGCTAGCTACATCATGAGAGTGGGAGAGGGGGGTTTGAGGGTCCTGGGGAATTCTAACATTTCCACACTTTTTGCTTTATAACACATAAGAATAGAAGTGTAAGGGAGTGGTGGACAGGAAGGGAGTTGGGGTGTTGGTCTGCTCTGACTTCTTCCTGCTGTTATGGGATGTAGTTGAATTCATTCCCCTCCATCCTGGCATCTGGAACTTCTGCTTTGCTCTGCAAAGGCTGGTACTGGTATTCTCGCAATAGCATCATACTGTTGACCTGGTTGTGTGTTAAGGCCCGTATGGTTCTGCAAATAAGGCTGGTTAAAAATTTGAAGAGACAGGGCCCCAAAATAAGGAGGGATATTTTGGTGATGACTTTCTAACTGCTTCCAAGCTGAAAAAGGTGTCACTAAGGGACAAAGGAATGATACGATGAGACTGGTTGGAGCATCTGGCAACTCTGGATTTCAGAAATTTTATGGCATTGGAACAACTGTGAGGTTTTAAATATCTGAAAAACCAACCTGATAAGTAAAATGTTATAGAGTATAAGTTATTTTTTCAGAGTTTCCAGGATCACTGTTGGTGTGGGTTTGCTACATTGTGGCAGTTTGCAATATCTGGCTGAAACTTGCATATGAGCAACCTTCAGAATGACCTCTCAGTTTTATTTGAAATCTCTCAGCCATTGAAACTCTATTTATTTTTCCCTCTTTTGATCAGGTAATCCATGATGCCAGGATGAAGCTCATCCTTGGAACTTATGCCTCACAATGCCTGGGCAAGTTATTTCCCCTGTTGCCAGGGGCAGTTATGTCGCATGATGCCAGGGCCAGTAATGGAGACCAAAACCAGGCTCAGAGCCCTGGGGATCGTGTTTCATGTTGGGGGGGAAGTTCAGAGTTAGGCTTAGAGAGAGAACACAGTTGAGCAATAGCAGAGATTTTCTGGAGATGAGTATTAGGCACTAATCATAAGTAGGTTCAGTTTTCTGTTATAAAAATAAGTTTCATGAAGGCAAGCCTCAAAATTGAGGTGTTGGCCTCTTAAATTGAGATCCACTCCTGCTTAAGAAAATGTCAGGAATCCCCCAGGTGGGGAAATTTAATAGTTCTGTGCTTCCCAATCCCTCAAGGGTCTTTGCAAACACTTCTTTATTTTCTGCTCAAAATACTCTGAAAGGTATCACTGCATAACATTAACTTGTATGGAATATTAAGATTTTATTCCTTATTCCAGGTTCTATATAAAATAAAGCTGAATTAAGTTGTTTAAGTTAATTGACTAGATAGATTAAATAAGACAGAGTACTATAGAAAACAAATTTTGAGCAAAATAAACATTTTTATTTTTGTCTCAGATAAAATTTAAAGATTTAAAATACAGACAATAATATTATTTACCCTGTATATTGATTTACCTTAGTTTTATCCAGATCAGTTTCATCACATCTTTAATCAGAGTTTGATCTTTTTCAGTTTCAACTTTCAACGGTTGATGTATGGGCCCATTCTGACTTTCACAGGTGGAGAATAAATTTGAGTTTTCAGGTGACACATAGACACTTAAGGTTCCAGGGAACTACTAGGTTATGCAAAGAGTAAACATTTTAGAATTTAAAGATAACAGTTAAAGTTTATAATCTAAGATTTAATTTTTATAAGCATTTCCCCCCTCCAGGAATCGAACCCGGGTCTCCGGCATGGCAGGTGAGAACTCTGCCACTGAACCACCATCACACCGCCCTATAAGCTTTTTTAAATGAAGCTATTTTTAGAAATAAAAAAGACAGCAATTTTATATTAACAAACCATAATAGAGCTTTTGCTGTCTTTCACTGCTACATATTTATCAGTTATTATAATTAACAGATGCAATATTATATAAATATAATACCTATATTTTGTCCAGCTTTTCTGTTAATGTTTTTTCTTGTTATGACTGGAGCTCTGATTTACAGCTGAAGTATTAGAGCACAGCAGTACAAGTGATAATTTGATTGTTCCTATGACCTGTAGCTTTTTAAGAATAATTACATCTATGATTAACAATACCATACCATTGTTGAATATCATAATATTCATATCTATGAATAACATGGATAGGGAGAACGTTGCCAGATTGTTAGGAATTTTACACGATTTCTAAATATATGAACAATATTGTTTTATTGGTACAAATTTAACCAGCAGCAGAATAGAAAATCTCTTGTAATCACTGTGGTGTTTCCCAAATTCTTCCTATGCAGTAGGTTAAGCTGTTTTAGCACTTTACTTACAGAAGGTTAAAGAACAAATTTCTGTAACAGTTTTTTCCTGAATAGTGAGAAGACTTGTCTTCTGAAATAAAAGATAAGAAGTTTAAAGATATTAATAAGGATATTATTCTGATGTATAATCTTTGTTTTCTAGACAGAGTATTTGGATGACTAAGAAAAAACTTATTTCAAAAAACTCTACATTAAGAACAGACTGAATATTTGCATTATTTAACAGGGAGAAACACTAAACTTTAGTTTTATGTGAATATCTGGCTTGACACAAAAGTGTTTTTTTTAAAAATATGTGATAGGCAGACATTAAATTTTGCTTAGCACTGACTATGACAGACAGAATTCACTTTTATAAACTCCTTTTTGCAACTCTACATTTATTCAGAGCTTATAGCCAACAATGACTTAACCAAACAAAATTCACTTCCTCCAACTCTCCATTACTTTCTGTATTTCTTCAGGGTTTGTAGTTAATGATTATTGTAATTATCCACTCTGTTTAACTTTCTAGTATCTATAATTTTTATTTATCCAGAAAGTATCTAATTAGAAATAAATTTGATGTTAAATTCATAAAGCTTTTGAACTTGCATACTTCCTTCCAATAACAGTAGTCATGAAGGGGAGAAGAGACAGAGATATAAAATAACGGAAGAAGGAAGAAATTTATACTTGGGTTAGGAACACATCCATGCATTTATATACTTTATATTCAGAATACTCAAATGATTACGTTATAATACACCTTAAAATCTGTAACCAAGACCATTGGAAAAGGTCTTTCTTTTTTTTTTTCTTTCAGAGGCAGACTTTGAGCAGTTTTCTGCTGCCTTCGGGAAACTCCAGGGGCAGTTTTTTCAAAGTCCAGATTTGTTTACAGTAGTTATAAAACTAAAGCTACTGAATCTTGCCTTTCATGGAGCTTTCTCTTTTTTTCATTTAGAAATATCAATTTTTATATTTACATAAGACACTTAATTATTTATAAACAGTTCAAGTAGAGCTTTTTGAGATTTTCCTTTATTTGGTATTAGCATCCCAGAGGAACGAGAATATACATGGAACAGGTAGACAGACACAAACAGAAACTTAGTTATGCAAGAAACAGAAACACAGAAGTACTTTTGAGAGGGAATCAATCAGGAACATTTGACTACTACAGATGCAGAAACATATTAAATAACAAATTGAAACAGACATTTAACACTTATTATATATAAGAAACACCAAGTAATAACTAGACTGAACACACAGACTAACGGGAATTAAATGCTTAAATTTCAATAGAAGAGGTTATGAGACGCGGTAAGGTATTGAAATTCTTTAATAAACGAGGTGGGGAGCGGTACAACAGTGGCTCAGTGGCAGAATTCTCACCTGCTATGCCGAAAACCGGTCCAATTCTTGGAACCTGCCTATGCAGAAAAAAATAAATAAATAATAGGTGGGACTAGTAGAATATGAAGGTTGATGCTGTTCAACGAGAAAGATTAGAAGGGGAAAAGGGAACATGGCTGCAGTTTCGGCTCATCTATTAGGGGCTGTGTAGAGACGAGGGGGAGAGGAGTTAAGGAGAAGGTCTTTGGCCCCATCCAAGGAAGAGTTGGGGGAGGTGAGGAGAAGGATTTGATAAATGAAACAAATTTGGCAGAGAGAGGGGGGTCCTATGCAAGCCAAAGGAAGCTCAGAAGGTGCTGAAGGAGCATAACGGCGGGAGGTGGTCCATGATCAGCAGAGTCGAAGTCCGTAGAGGTCTCTTCAGAAGATTTTTCCACAGAGGATTTTTCTGATTTCTTTGGAGAAGAGGAGGTGAGAGGAGGGCATTCTCGGAGAAGCAAAGTTTGGTAGGAGATGCAGGATTGGCAGATGGAAGGGGGTTTCTAGAGGGAAAAGAAAGTCTGAATGTAAGGAACCTCAGACCATTTGCCACTACTCGGTATAAAGTCCTCAAGGTCTTGAAGACTTGAATGTCAGAAGTGTCATGTTCACACCATTGGCTGTTATTGTTTAATTCATTTTGTGGCCAAATTGATGTGGAGTATAAAATCAGTTTTTGTTTGTTTGGTTTGGTTTTTTTTTTTGTTTGTTTGCTTGTTTTATGTTAGTTGTTTTTGTCAGATATTGCCCCTGGATAGAGAGATTTAAGATTATGGAGGAGGTACCGTAAAGGGGGTGTCCTTGGGAGACATGGGATGAGTGCTGCCTATGGGGGCAGGAGGGATGAGTCTTCGAGACCTGGGGAATCGAGAGAAGAAAAAGAGACAGGCTTGAAGAGGTGGCTGGAACCTCCAGAGAGGAACCGAGGATACCCACAGAAATTGGTGAGTCTAGCAACCCCAGGTGGGTGTTTAAGGCGGGAAGGCAGTCATCCCTGGGTCCCTCATCCTCAACCCTTGGAAAAGTGGAGAGTGATCCCAGGAGCAGGCAAACCCAGAGCGGAGGGGGTGGGTGAGGGTGGTGTTCAAACAACTCAGGGGACAATTCCCCACTGCTAGGGAGGATGGATCACAGAACTAACTCTAGGATTTTTGGATGGGAAGGGGACAGTTCCCATTCAGAAATGGGACATCCTCAGGAGAGTTCCCTAGCTATGTTATCTGTGTCCGGTGTTGTCTTGGTTGACAATGGTGAGGTGGAGGCTCCCCACTAATCCGTTTTTCTCAAGGAAGCCTTCCCGAGTTTCAACACAAAAATGTTAGGTTTATATAAGGCTCAGAGGCAAACTGACCACAGGCAAAGGAATTTATTCAGGCATCGGCATGGTGGGGGTCTGAGCCAGCCTTCAGCCTGCCTGGGGAAGACAAGCGAAGATCCTTTACAGTGAAGGGACTAAGGGTTCGGGCACGGGAAATCGGTGGGTTGTCTTTGGTTGGGTTAGAAGTGGGGGACCACGCGGGAAGTTATGAGTTCTTCATTGGTGAGGTTTAAAATTTATACACTGCTATAGTTTTGATGAGATTGTAACTGCTGGAGTTTTGGCAGGCACTGTGTGAGAGGATTTATCACAGGGATGCAGTTGCCTGAGGGCAGATGCAGGGTCAAAGAGTTATCACAGAAATGTGGTCTGCAACTGCTGGGTAGGGTCCTTAACATATGTTAAGGACCAGCTACATCATGAGTGTGGGAGAGGGGGTTTTGAGGGTTCTGGAAAATTCTAACAGGCATGGCATTATTTGCTAACCCATTCACCAATTGATAAACAATTGAGGTTTTTTTGTTTTTTTTTTTTAAATTTGTGCTCTTTCAAATAAAGCTTCCATTTTACTGTGGCATATATTTTCATTTTCATTGGTTAAATACCTAGTAATGGAATGGTTGGTTCATATGGTAGGTGTTTATTTAACTCTTTAATAAATAGCCACACTGTTTTCCAAAGTGATTTACCATTTTATGTTTCTTCAGCAGTGTGTGAAAATCACTTCCTCACATCTTCTCCAAAACTTGGTATGGTCAGCCTTTTAATTTCAGTAATTCTATAGTCACCTTTGCCTGATGATAAATGATGTCGAATATATAGCATAGACCCTTTATACCATTTGCATATCTTCTTTGACAGTGTTCAAATTTTTCCCCTTTTAATTTGCTATTTAGTTTCTTATCATGAAGTTTATACAATATTTTATATATTCTGGATGTCAGTCCTTCATCAGATACATGTTTTGCAAGAATTTACTCCCAGTCTGTCTTTTCTCATTTTCATGCTTTTAACAGTGACTTTTTTGGTGAACTGAAGTTTTGTTTTTCATTTAATTTTGATGAAGTCTAATTTGCCAATTTTAAATGAAACATGTTTTGGCTGCTGTATTTAATCATGCTTTACCTATTCCAAATCACAGTTTCCTCCTCAGTAGGTTTTGTATAAGACTTTTATCAGGTTGAACAGGTTGAAGAAGTTTCCTTCAAATCTTATTTTGCTGAGCTTTTTAATCAGAAAGGGATGATGAATTTTATCAAAAGCTTTTTCTAAGTGTATTGAGGAAAAACTTGTTACTTTTCTTTCTCATTTTGTTAATATCATGAATTACATTGATTTATTTTCAAATGTAAATACAGACTTGTATTCTAATATTATACTTCACTTACCCTTATGTATTATCCTTTTTTCATGTACTTGGTTTCAATTTGCTGAAATTTCGTATATTTCTTTTGCTGTAATGTCATTTTATTTTAATATTTGGGTAATTCTGGCCTCAAAAAATTATCAAAAAGTTAGTAACTTCTTTGTTCTCTGGAAGACTTTATATAAAATTATTTCCTCCTTAATTGTTTTATACAATTTATCAGTATTGCCACTTGGACTTGGAGTTTCCTTTTGGGATGGAATTTTGGCAAGAATTTCTATAGATTTAATATTGAATTTTTAGTTGGATGACCTTTGGTAATTCATGTGTTTTAAGGAACTTCTCCTTTTTATATAAACTGCTGGATTTATTGACCTAAAGCTGCTCATAATTCCTATTATCCTTTTCATATTTGTGCAATCTGTAGTGATGTCATCTATCATTCTTGATTGGCAGTTTGTGCCTCTTCTTCTTTTTTTTTTTTTTTTTTTTTTGCCCTAATTACCCTGGCTAGATGTCTATCAGTTTTATTTATCCTTTCAAATAACCACATTTTTTCACTCTTTTTTTATTTGATTGGCCTCTGCTCTGTTCTTTATTATTTTTCTCGGAGTACTTAGAGTCTCCAGGTTTCTTAAGGCAGAAGCAGAATTCAATTATTGGAACATTTCTTCCTTTCTAGTATGGGTGATGAGTTCCAAAAATATCTACCTAATTATTGCCTTAGCTACATTTACAAAATGTTAATATGTTGGGATTTCATTTTTATTCACATACATATACTTTCCAAGTTTTCATTTGGACTGTTATTTGACCTATGCATTATTTAAAAATATATCATTTAGTTTTCAAATATTTGCAGATACATATGCTTCTGTTATTGGTTTCTAACTGAATTGAATTTTTGTTGGAGAAAATAAATTGTGAGATTTAAATAATTGTGAATCAATTCATAATTGTTTTATCAACCAAAATATGGCTTCTTTTGGCCTATGTTTCATTTACACATGAAAAGAATGTGAAGTCTACTGTTGTTAGAAGGAATGCTCTATGAATGTCAGTCAGGTTTATTTGGTTGAAAAATTTGTTTACATCATTCTTACAGATTTTCTTTCTATTTTTTCATCAATTACTGAAAGAATGGTATTGAAAACTTGAGTACTACAATGTGGATTTGCCTATTTCTCACTTCATTTCTCTAAGATTTTACTTCACATAATTTGCAACACTGTTATTGTGCTGGTTTGAAAGGATGTATGTACCCTAGAAAAGCAATATTTTAATCCTAATCCAATTTTGTAAAGGCAGCCGTTTCTTCTAATCCCTATTAAGTACTGTATGTTTGAAACTGTAATTAGGTCATCTCTCTGGAGATGTGACTTAGGGAATCACATCTTGATGTGATCTTGATGTGATCTTGTGATCAAGAGTGGTTGTTAAAATAGATAAGATGGAGACGTGTCTCCACCCATTCAGGTGGGTCTTCATTGGAAAAGAGAACAAGAGATTCTGAGAGAGCAGAGAATGACATAGCCATGAGAAGCAGAGTCTACCAGCCAGCAAACTTTGGAGATGAAGAAGGAAAACGCCTCCCAGGGAGCTTCATGAAACAGGAAACCAGGAGAAGAAGCTAGCAGATGGCGGTGTGTTCCATTTGCCCTTCCAGCTGAGAGAGGAGCTCTGACTATGTTCACTGTGAGCCTTTCCACTTGAGAGAGTTTGTGCCTCTTTTTCTTCTTCTTCTTGGTTCAAGAAGGCCTGGACTGCATCAGCCTTCTTGAACCAAGGTATCTTTCTCTGGGTGCCTTTGATATGACATTTTTATAGACCTGTTTTAATTGGGACATTTTCTCGGCCTTAGATAATAAATTTTTTCAGCTTAAATAATAAGCTTATTAAATTTCCCTTTTAAAAAGCCATACTGTTCCTGGTATATTGCATTCTGGCAGCTAGCAAACTAGAACAGTTATAGAAGCATGAACATTAAAGATGTCTATGACTTCTTCATGCATTAAAGCCCTTTAGCAATATAATTAACCCTCTTTATCCTGGTAATATTCATTGTTCGTAAATCTACTTTGTCTGACATTAATGAAAGTTTTCTTTGATTGATGTTGGTGTAGTTTATCCTTAGTTTTCCTTTTACTGTTAACCTACTGGTATCCTTGCATAAAAATGACTACCCTCCAGGAAGCGATAAGTAATGTATTGATTTTTTTAAAGCAAATCTGTCAATCTCTTAATTGTGGTATTATTAACAACTTAGATCTATTGTGGTTACTTTTATGACTAGGTTTAAATCTACCATTATGTTTCTTGCTTTCTGATTTTATCATCCGTAATTTATTATTTTTCCTTCTGTCTATTTATGTTGAATATTATTTTTCAGGTTCAACATTACTTCCCTTTTTGACTTATTATCTGTAATAGTATTTCCTTTAACCTTATTTGTATAGTGTTTTAACTAATCACCTTCTACATTTAAATAACAATGTACTGATTTATATAAACTATAATAATGTTATATACAATGATTACATTTCCCCTCTTGCCATTTATGCTATTTCTCCCACAGATGTTACCTCTACATATTTTGAAACCACATAGTATAGTATCACTTTTGCCTTAAACAATAAACAATACATCTTAAAAAGTATTTTATATTTACACAGAAATTTATTAATTCCAATTCTTCACTCCCTTGTGTAAGTCCAGATTATCATCTTGTATCAATTTTCTAATGCAAGAAATGTTTTCAAAATTTCTTTATTGAATGTCTACCAACAATGAATCCCTTTATTACCTATGACAAAAAAAAGTATATTTCACCGTTTTTGAAAAAGTTTTTTTCCTCTGGGTATGTAATTCTAGGTTGATAACTTTTATTTTACTTAATGTTCCTTAAAACTATACTCTTGTCTTTCTACCGTACATTATTTCCAAGAAGAAAGCTGACCTTTCTTCTTCTGTGTATAATACATGAATTTTTTTCTCTAAAGAGTGCTTTTAAATGTTTCCCTTTTTATTGAATTTAAGAAATTTCATTTTGATGTGGCATAATTTCCTTCATGTTCTTTGCACTCTGATTTTTTTAAAGCTCCTTGAGTTCTGTGTTTGTAATTTTTCATCAGATTTGTACAGATTAGCCATAATTTCCATCAATATTTTCCCTGTTCTCTATAGCCTTTCTCTCCTCAGGGAAAATTTGCATATACATATATATATATATGCTTGCCTAAAATTTTCCTAGGTGCACTGAGATTGTTTTCATTTTATTTTACTTTTTAGTCTCTATTTGATTTGTGTTTCACTTTGTATAATTTTAATGCTCCATTTTAAATTTACTCATCTTTTATTCTATAGAATCTGACCTGATTTTTAAAATTCTTTCTAGTCTATAAGCATCTCTAACATTAGAGTTTCATTTTTAGAAGTTTGATTTGAGCTTTCTTTCTATCTTTCATGTTTCACCTTCCCATGGTAAAGTTTTTTCCTATATTAAGTGAAATATCACTACACTATCCTTTATAATGGCTTTGCCTTCTAATTCTATCTTTTATTATATCCACGTCTGTTTCTACTGATTGATTTTTCTCTTTGTAATGGATCATGCTTTTTCTGCTTCTTTGCATGCCTGGAAACGGTTTATACATACATAAACCTATGCATAATGCCTATACATAATGCTTACTTGGGTAATGTATGTGTTTGCATCCCTGTAAGTATGTTTAAGCTATAAAGTTACTTAGAGAAAGTCTTATCCTTTTGACATTAGCTTTTAAACTTTGTTAGGTAACATCAGAGCATTCTTTTGTCTAGGGCTAACTTTTTTATCACTGAAGATACATCACTGAGTTATGAGGCTTTTCCAAATGGGTTTTGGTTGCTGTGAGTTGTGCCCTAGTTGACCTGGTACAGTCTCAGGCAGACCAGAATTGTTGGTTGTGCTGTGGAAATACAAATTATTCTTAGCTCTGTGTGAGTTCAGATGAATGTTTTCTCTAATCTTTTTGATTGGTTCTTTCCTTGCCCTCAAGTAATTTTCTCACACATATATCAATCAGTACTGAGTGAAAGATTCCAGGGAAACCCTGCAGTTCTCTTGAGCTGTGTAAATGCAGCTTTCCTCTGTCATTCTCTCTGCTCTGAAATTTCAAACTGCCTTGGCCTCCATGGAATCTCAACACTGTGTCTTCAACTTAGTTTATAGGCAGACTCTGTAATGATATAGACATATATATACATTACACACACAACATATATATATACACACATATATATTTAATGTGTATATATACATGTATACATATATACATGCATATATAATATACATACATACATACACACACACACACACACACACACACACACACACACACACACGTAGATGCATGTATTTTGGTTCTATGCCTTGGCTTACCTGTAACTAGCAAGGCATTATCTCCATATAGCTTGTGTGGCATATTTCTCAGGGACTGGAGCCTAGCCATGCTTGAAATTTTTTAATCCTTCTCTCCCTCTCTACATTCACTCTCTGCCCTCCGTACCTGTAACCCCCCTCTCTGTTCCCCCCCTTCCCCCTCTTGTTGTAGACCGCCCATTTCCGTAGCTCACCACTAAACCGCAAGCCTTCCTGTTATTCTCTTCATTCCTCTATACCTAACCTAAGCCCTCAGCCTAGCAACTGCCTCCTGCCTTGTGTGATTGGCTGTCCCTTCCTGACGTGTGCGCCCAAGACTCCACCCCTCCCCGAGAGTACTTAAGCCCCACGCTTACCCCGCTCTGGGTCGTCCGAGCCCCGGGGTCTTCGGACCCCAGACGTTTAGCCGACCGGTCCCAGGGGCTCGAAGGTCTGGAGGGCGCGCGAGACGAAGAACGACTCACGGGAACTGATGGAGCTGGCAAGGCGTCACGCACCAGAATGTTTATTAGCAGAAGTACAGAGCTTTATATAGTGGCGAGGTGGAAATAGGGAGGGGCCAGGGGAGGCGCGCTGCGTGATTGGTGAGGAGGCTAAGGGGTGGCAGCGAGGGATTGGGTCAGTTGAGAGCAGAAAGATCCAATGGGATAGCTTGAATATGTTGCTACGCAGAGAGCTAGAGGAACGGGGCCAAAATTATATCCGGCAATTCCTCCCTTTTGTTTAATAGGAGAGGAAGAGAGAGTAAAAAAGAAAAAGGGGAGAGGCGAGGCCGGCTGCAGGTGCAGGAGGCCCGCGGGCGCCTGTGGGGCTCATGCGGATGAGCCAGCATGTGCATGAGCCACGCTCCCAAAGGGTGATCAGTCCTCGGGGTGGGCAACACTCGCTAACCATACCTGTGCCTGTTGGCGATGGCCTGCGCCCGCGAAGGGGTTTTGAAGTTCGAGAGCTGCTAGAGCAAGAAGTTTAGTTTGTTGTCTATGGTGGGAGAGTTGTTTATATATGCATTTGAATATAACAAGAACGACAATTAGGGTAAGTAATAGGATTCCATAGAAGATGAGGTTAGAGGGTTTGAAGAAAGAAGATAACTTTTTCGTTAGGTCAGAGAGAATGGAGGCAGAGACTTTAGGGATAATTGTCTTTTCTAGAGTAAGTATGTGAGCTTGGAGTTGGTGGGTATGATTCCAAAAAGATTCATTATAAGCCGTAAAGATCCAGTCACGCAAAGTGAGGCGGGGTTGGGAGTGATTAACGGGGACTGGGGTAACACAGAGGCGGGAAAAGGGATAGTGTCCATCACATGTGGAAGAAGATAATTTGTAGAGTGCTTTGATATCTAAAGCCATTAAGTTGAGTTGCTGTTGCAGGTGGAAGATGGCACGGTGTTGTAGGAGGCTGATGGCGTCCTGGTCGCCGAGGGCGCGGGCGGCAGTTAGGGTGATGTTTTCGAGGACAGCGGCGGTGGTGGAGGTGTGGGTAAGCGCAACAGCAGCGGTGGTGGCGGCGGCCACAGACGCGATGAAGGCAGCCGAATGGCGGCGGTGACCACGAAATCTCTTTTCGCTCTGCTATGTAGAGTTTCTGCAGGGAGGATCCAGTTGTATGTTGACTGGCTGCGTTCTGGGAAGTTTTAGCAGGAACCGTGGAAGTGCTGGAAGAGAAAAGAAGGGTTTTTCTCAGGGTACATCTAGGCCCTGGAAGGATGGTTATTTGTTTTTGTTTTTTGGCTGGCCCCATAGGAACTGACCAGCTGTGACTAGTGAGACATTTATGGGGCGATTATTATCGTCTTTCCCGTTTGAGGGAAGGGTGGTGGAAAAAGGGCAATCTCGGGCCCAGTGGTAACCTTTATTGCAGCACGGGCAGGGCACAGGAAGGCTGCAAAAGAGGCGCTGCGGTAAGCAGGGCCATTGTCTGTTTTTAGGTTCCAGGGAATGCCTATAAAGAGGATTCCCTGGCGAAGTGCTTTGATGCAGTGCTTGGCAGTTTCTCCTGGGAGGGGAACAGCGTAGCACATGCCTGAGTAAGTGTCTATGATTACATGCAAATATTTAAGACGCCCAAAGGATGGAATGTGTGTGACATCCATTTGTCATCTGGCATTGGGCTTGAGACCGCGGGGATTAACCCCTTGTGGCTGCAGGGGCCCAAGCGGGGCAAAGGGTGCGCAGGTTGAACAGCTGCGGGTTATGTGTTTGTATGTTTCCTTGGGAAGCCCACAGAGATGGTGTAGAGAGGTGGCTGAAAAGGGAAATTTGGAGTGAAGTAGTTTGGCTTTATTAATGGCTTCATCGAGTGTATTGATTGCAGAAACAGAGATTGCTCTATCAGCCGCCTCATTGCCGGCCGCAAGCGGCCCAGGAAGGCGGCAGTGACTGCGAATGTGGGCAATGAACCAGGGCACTTGTCGGCGCTCAAGGAGGCTTTTTAGCCTAATGAGTGCATCATCAATGGTGGAGGGCCCAGGGAAGAAGGTTGCGAGGGCGATGACGCGGCAAACTTGAAAGGTGTATAGGCTGTCAGTGAAGATGTTTAATGATTGCTACCGGTAAATGTGAAGCGCTTGCGTTACGGTGAGAATTTCGCCGACTTGGACAGAGTGGTTATTGATACGTGTAAAGTGGTCAGGTTCGTCTCCATTAGGGTGGAAGGCTATAAGAGCGAATTTGGTTTTAGATGCGTCCGTGAAGACTGTGGTAGAATTAGGGAAGGGAGCTGATGAAGGGAATGGGTGAGAGGGGTTATTGAAGGGCAGGTGGGCGATCCCTTGAAGCAGTTGGTGACTGGGGTAGTGAGTCTCAAAGTTACTAGTAAATTCCTCTAGAAGGACTTGCATGCTTGTGTTGTTCCGAATTAAGAGGTTGGTCTGTCTCGCATCGAGTAGCCAGACAATGGTGTTTGGCTGCTGGGGAGCGGGCAGCGCGTGCAAGCTTGGATGAGAAGAACTGCCCTCATCTTGTCCAAGTGACCCTTGTTGCTTCTGCTTTTCACACCCTATAGTTTAAAACAGCCAATCCCACTCCTCCCCTCTGAGTCACGATAAAGGCAAGAGCCCAGGACCCAAATGAACTCCTCATCCTCTCTCCTGTTGTGGACTATTGCACAAACCTAGGTTCAGTATGCCTTGGGACCCTCCACTGCCTTCATTCTTTCCTCTCACCTTCCTGGGCTTTTGATCTAACAAAGTGGTGCTTTCATGCATTCTCAGCTGCAACTCATCACCAGAAGAATTCCCTACATAATATCCAAAACAATCTCCTCTTGGCTAGTACCTAAGAGGTTCGTGGTAAAATGAAATGTTTGTTCAACAAAAAGACTTAATTTCAGTTAGGATATCCACATGGAAACATATGAGAGGCATTAAGAAAATTAGGCTGGAAAATCATTAGAGATGAACCTATAAATAAATGAGATTCTTAAGTGTGTCTTACTTTCTCAGACAGAAAACAAGAGTGGAGGTCCAACATTTGAACTTTGGAAAATATGGGTCATTTTTCATCCATAGAAGATAGTTGATAATTGTCAAAGGAAATACATTTAATGATTTCAAATTATACTTACTACCTGAGTGGAGGGAGAGGTTTGATCACCAAATTATACTCAGGAAATTTAATTGGTATGATAGGCAGAGAACTAGGAAAGTCCTATGGAACAGAAGCTAAGCATGGAAATGAAGGACAGAGGAGCTTTAAATGAAGAACACGGGATGTGCATAACAAAAATTTATTTGACAACAGTAGAAATTAGGAATTAAAAGATAATTTCTTACCTTAAGCAAATCTACATTTAGTGGATTTTAAACCATGAAGTAAAGGAATTGAAGTAATTAATTGTGGAAAAATGGGGATAATATTTGTAATTTATCAGTTTAAAAAATTTAAACAAGAAGGAGTTAAAATGACAGTCTGAAAGACATTAAGATTTTGTTGACTTTTTCCTCCATTTATAGAAAGATTTATAGGACAGGTTTGCAAAGAACAAAGAACCAAGTTAAAAATATATTTGAAACATTTGAGGAAATGTTTGCTTCAAATTCTTTGAAGAAGAATGGTGTAACGGAATTAAGAATTCAGCTGTAAGGGGTTTGGAAGAAAGCGAAGAAAGAAAGAATTGGAAAAAAAATAAACCCTTAGAAAAAGTTTTAAATTTACCATTCAGGGAAATCACTTCAGATCATTTTGCTATAATTAAAGAAAGAGGTAAAATTCACCCATTGAAAATGAAAGATTTATAAGAAATTAGTTCTAAAAATGGAGGATGTACGGCGGGCCATAGTGGCTCAGCAGGCTGAGTTCTCACCTACCACGCCGGAGACCCAGGTTCGATTCCTGGTGCCTGTCCATGTAAAAAAAAAAAAAAAAAAAAAAAAAAAAAAAAAAGGAGGCTGTAGATGGGTAGGAATAGATACTTATCATATCAGGAAGATTTTAAAAGATGGTTAATCATATATATCTGAACAGCAGAGCAAGTTGTTAAGGCTTTCTGTCCACAGCTGCCCTGAAGGCTTGTATCTGGTTTAGAGGTTAGGAATCACTCTGTAGTCTAGTGTATTTGATTTTAGAGAATGTTGTTGTCCATACAATTTGTCATTTTTATGTAACACTAATATCTGAGCATATCATCAGATTGATGGCTTATTCAAACTGATAGAAGAATACAAGCAATTTAATAATTTGATATATTATGGCATCATGTCATGTAATAATGGCCTTTAACAAGATTCATGTTTTCAAAATGTCTTTGGAGGTCCTCAAAGAATTTGAATTACTGACTAAGGATTGTAAGCAAGAAGATATAAAATGTGGTTTGATAGCAAGACTCAGTGATGCTGGGAGATCTAAAAGAGAAGAATTGGTATTATTTCAGCTTAGTACATGCCCATGAGTGCTATTATTGATTTTATGATATGAGGTTTGTAACTAAGAAAAAAGCAACTGTAAAGCCCCTAGGTTTCTTTCATTTGTTTGGTTGCTTTATCTTTTATTACTTAACACAATAAAATAAGCCATTTATTTTTTAAAGATGTCTAAATATTTTTAAAATAATCTGTTAATATAGATAGGATTGATAGTTGGTTTAACAACTGACTTTGAACAAACATCTTAGAGAAAAGTCAGAAATAAAGAAAAGATTGCATTTTAGACTGTCATACTTGATGCTGAATCAATTCTTACGCACGTTACTTATAACCATGTTATATTTTAGATTTTTTATAAAATTATATATATATATACTTTTTCTCCATGATATTAGAAAAATGCTAAATTTCAATTATTGATTAATCAAGCAAAATGAATTGACCAATTAATTCATGAACTGGCCATAAGCTAGTACAAAATCTGAACAATAGAAGCTGCTGCAAATTTTCTGAAACTGAACTCTAAAACAATTTGCAAAAACTAAATTAAACTACAACTTCATTGAATGAACAATTACAAAAAGAAAGATAAAAACATCTCCTTCTCCTTAGGAGAACAGTAATAGACATGTATAATGATTAGATTTTATTAAGAGAGTGAAATTCAAAAAAATTTGCAACAATCGCAAACCCTGCAACAACATTTTTTTTTTCCTTTTACTTGCATGGGCAGGAACTGGGAATTGAACCAGAGGCGAAAATTCTGCCTGCTGAGCCACTGTAGTGCACCCTGCAATAACATTTTATAATAATCTTAAATTATAATTTTATCAGAGTGACTTTACTATTGGAATTTATAACCATTTAAAATGGTCATTTAAAAGCATATGTATCAACCTATCTTGTATTGTTTGGCACTATTATGTCTTTTCTGGTCCTTCTTTGTTTCCACTACTTTCCTCTGGGCTTTATAGCTTCTTTGTACTCTTTCTTGTCCAACACTGACCGCCAATGTCATTGTCTTTTGCCCTCTTTTCTTCCCCTTACCTACTCTTTCTCTCAAACGTGTACACTTCCATGATTTCAACTATTCCAGGACACAGATGATCCTCATATTTTCACACCTATGTTAATTCCTTGGTTAAAACCTTTTAGTGGCTCTCTATTGGCACTTAGGATAATATGCCAAAGTCAACCAGGTCCTATAAAATTTAGTCAGCCTTACTGAACTCATGTGAACACTTTGCAGATGCAGTTCCCTCTAATGAGAATACTCTTCTCCTTGTGTTTTGCTAAGATAAATCCTATTCACCCTTCAAATTTTAGCATAAATACAATGGCATTAAGAGACCTTCTCTGATACCCATAGTATAAATTAAGCTCTCTCCCTTGTTCTTTCATAATATCCTGTTCTTCATCTTCAGAGAACATAGTTTCCAGTCATATAATTACTTATATGATTGCAAGATGTCTGGCATTGATTCTGTCCCATAAGCACTTTGAGGGCAGAGGCTTTACTAAAGTAACTCAACATTCTCTACTTAGAAACAAATATTGAGAGGCTCAAAGACATGTGTTAAGTGGATGAACTAATACAATGCTTTGTTATCTATGAGTTAGAATTATCGCTCCAGTTGCTTTTGGGATTTCTACACATTGATGAATGTCATCTCCCCAAAATCAACGTGAACAAATCTACATTCATATCTCCCTGAGAAAATCAGCCATCCTCAACTTTCCATTTTATATACCTGGAATCATCTTGATTTTATTTCACTTTTGCTTTCACATATGATTTCACTTTTCAATTAATTTTATTTGTTCATTCATGTTTTCTTTGGGTTTCTTACATTTTTGTTCCTTTTTGCAACCAGAATATTCATTTCCAAACAAATATCTAATGGAAAATACAAATTTAGCTTAATATTTCATTTTCTTTTGAGCATTTAGGAGATAGATTTCTGCTCCTGGGAGCACAATTCCACAGTCTTCTTTCTGCCAAACTCAATTTTCCTTCAACTCACTGTTTAGCTGTAACCTCCCTATGAAAAACTTTGTTGACTATTGTTGCAGATTTTTTTCTTCTTCCCCATGGAGACTGATTCTGAAGTGGAGTTTAATTGGCTGGATGTTAATTAGGGAAATAATTGGAGTCAACACCTTTGCAAAGGGGTTGGGGTTAAGGATGAGACAGAATGTGATGCTGGCAATTCAACCTCATTCTGGAGCTAAAATAGCCCATCATCATCAAAATGTGTTACATCAAAATGCCACAGATTTTATATGTCCACCTCCATCAGTCATTGGAAATGGGCTTCCCTGGGACGAGTGTGATACCTGAAACAGCTGACATGGTCTGACAAGAGGATGCCAGCCAGCACTCACACATCCTTATTTTAAGGACCACAACCACTAAAGGTTGAATAAATGTCAATTCTTTTTATGTGCCTTCCTGATTCAAAAGGGACATTGTGCTTTATCAGTAACACATTATTTTATCAAAGTGAAAATATCTAAAGAGACATGACAAAACCATTAGTATTGTACACAATGTTAGATTATGCAACACATTTTTCTGTACTTTAAAATGTCTTAAAAAAATGCATTGCTTTCTTCATGTGATTCCTTGTTATACTATGCTTGTTCAGACCGTGTGTCTGCCGGATGGTACTAAAATTTTCTATTGCTTTATGTTTCCATCATTATTGTCCAAATTCCTCAAGACAGGTTTCTGCTCATTTTATTCTATGAAACTAGAAACATGGCTAAAATGTAGTGGCAAATTCACCAAATAATTTTTGCTTGAATAATTTGTTTAATGAATGAGAATTGCTGCGTAGCAGACTCCAAAGATACAGGTTGAGCGGACACTTGCCACATTGTTCCTCCATATATCTTACCTATGCATCATGAACTTTACAAATTCATGAAGTACTACAGGCTCATGAATGGACCAGAGGTGCAAAATTCTATTAAAATGAACAAACTGACTCAGTGTCAAGAAGGATAATAAATTTCATCCCAGTTTTTCACTCTTATAAACACTTCTTTGTGATCCTGTAATGGACTTCACATTTGCAAACTGAAGCCCTTTGACTTCTGAATATGAAAATCTATCCTCAAGAATGTTGACTAGTTTTGGCACTGGGCTATCTCAGGTAGATATTTCATGAAAAACAGCTGGAAAAATTATGCTACCCCACCTGGCCAACAGCCAGGCTACTCCGTTAAACCTTCCCTAGTCGAGAATTTAAACATTACAAGTAACTATGCTGACACCCTCAAAAATCCTTGTCTTATAAGTTATGTGAAATCATTTGTAGAGAAAATATTATATAACATTCCTAAAGTTAAAAAGAAATCATTGCTACCAGTAAAATCGGCAAATAATTATCATTAAATATTAAATCAGATTTTGCCAATAGTTACCTTATATATTATCATGATTAGATGTCCTACACATTATAAAGCATTATTCTGAAGAAAATTTCAATTATTCCTCTTTCTTAGTCATGTATAGCCCTCTGAGTCTATAACTGGAAATCTGACACAGTCTGAGAAGAATAGCCCAGAACTATCAATATTTTTTTGAATTCATGAAATTACTGAACATTAAATATAAGAACTACACAGTGCAGAATTATGTTTGATTATTTTCTTGTATAACTTTAATAAGCAAGATTTCTATTCCCTAGTGAATTTCATTGTAAAAATATTTTGAAGTGTTGAATTCAGTGATAGCCATAATAATATTTTATCATCTTGGAGCTAAATGAAAATCTGTCACCTTGCTTTGAATAAGATTTAGAATGGGGAACCCAAAAAGCTGAAAACCCTATTTTTTCTCGTGAAATCACAAGGGTTGGTAGAAACTTTTAGAGGCCATGCATCTCCTTCTTCTAACTTGAAAGGGGAGTCATCTAATCTACCCCAAACAGGTGAAACTGAAAGGAAATTTTATAACTATTTCAGGAGCTCATTACTATCGAGCTCAACATAGCTGAAGCAATGCTATTAGCTGAGGGTAATCAATACTGTTTGAGTTGCTGACTGACTGCTTTATTCAGTTTGAATTGGAGAAATAGATAAAATGTGAAACTCAGCAAACACTGAAAGTTTGAACAGAATCTATAGCTTTTAAGATGGGAGTTTTGGCATAGTGACAATTTTCATATATTAAAATAATTTACAATAAATTAAAACAAAAAGTTTTCAATTTTCTGATTTCCCATACTCTACCTCTCATGCTGTTATTTTCGTTTGTTTTACTGAGCTTCATAAGCTTTTATCAGAAAAATCCATTTTCCATGATTTTTTTTTATTTTAAATTTTCACATTGTATATTTCCAAATCCATTTGGTTCCTGTATTAGTTTCCGAGTTGCTAAAACAAAACCAAACAAAATAATTTGCTTAAAACAAGGAGAAATTATTGGCTCAACATTTTGAGACAATGAGAAATCCAAAACTGAGGCATCCACAAGGTGATACTTTTTCCCCAAGGACAGTGTTAAGCATTCTGGAGCTGGCTGCCAGATCCTTGGCCCTTGGCTTTTCTGTCACATGACAAAGCACATGACAGTGTTTTCCTTCTCTTCTGGGTTCTGCTGACTTTTAAATTCTGGCTGCTCCTCACGGCTTCCTCTCTGTGTCCAATTTCCTTTATCTGTAAGCACTTCACTCATATTGGAGTAGGGTCCACCCTCATTTAGTTTGGGTGCACTTTAACTAATATCATTTACCCAGGTCCTATTTACAAATGTGTTCATATCAATAGGACCAGATCTTGGGACCTGAAGATGTCTTGTGTGAGGGACTTGATTCAATCTTCAACAGATATTTTTGTCAAATTACAAGAAAAACTGTGGTGTTTATCTAGACTTGAATAGTGTCTGTAAAGTGGCAAGAAAGAGAGAATGCTTGACAGTATTGAGAACTTCACCCGTGAATAAGGTGAGAATATTTCCATATTTTACATATCATTTTAAATATTTCATAAACTTTACCATTTTCTTTGGACAGGCCATATATTTTTACTGTTACCTTCTAGGAATATTTTTGAAGTTAATAAAATAGCACCCATGTGTGTATCTGTGTACTTCTGGGGTAACTTACTAATTAAGTTAATTTTCTCAGATTTTGGTTTAAAGATACAATACTAGTTTTTTAATTAATTTAAAAATATCACTGTTTACATGTGAAATAGTTTAATTAGCAAAAGGTTTTGCAACCTTAAGAAAAATTCAGGCACTAGCAAGATTGGAATTACCTGGGAGCTCATATAAATGGAGAATGTCAGGTCTCTTCAAGATGTACTGTTTGATATGTACATTTTACACAATTCACAGTAATATGGATGTATATTAACATATGAGAAAGATGGTCATTGAGAGATATGTCTACTTTGACTATTGATCATCAGTAAAATCATTAGGAAAATTTTTTCTTTGACAGCAGATTTTATTATTCCTATGGCTACTGATTTATTTATTTAAATTTTTATTTTTTCTTGCCTTTTTTTAATAGTTTGCAATATTTTGCCAGTGATACACATACACTCACACACATGTACACAGAAACACCTGTTTATATTTTTAGCAATACATTTTAAAGCATTTCACATTTGTTTGTGCTATGTTGAAAATATACTCCATATATATAATGATTCTTAATGTCATATATATTCATTTTCTCTATTTAGACTTTGTTACACATGCCAGATGTTTTGTTTATTAATTTTAACCTTGTCAATAGTGTACAGCTCTGGTTATTTTTTGTTATATGTATTGAAGAATAATTTTGATACCATGAAACACATACTATTTACATTCACAAATTGATGAATTTAATAAACACATACATTCCCAACTACCAATACTATCAGGCTTTAGGTTTCCATCATCATCAAAAAGGTTTTTGGTCTGCCTTTGTAGTCAATCTCCTTCCCTACTCCCAGCCAATGCACATGGCAAGCAGATATATTTTCTTCCGCAATAGTTTTGCTTTTACAGAATTTTACATAAATGTAATAATATAGAGAGTATAAAGGGACCAGATGTTTTGGACCAGTGCAAGATTGGCAATTTTAGCTTCAAAACTCCCTATAGTATGAGCCATAGTAGCATCATAACTTAGCTTTTCCTTCTACCCAATACTTCCTCCTCTTGCACTCTACAAGTTTTACTTCCTCTGTGTTCCCTAAATAGTTTCCCCAGCTACAATTGTTACTTGATTCCAATCATGATGGAGAAGAAAAGAAAAGAAAGAAACTCAGAAGAATCCAAGTACATAGAATGGAGGACTGACAATATTATTGTATGATAGGGAGTACCAAATTGCACAGAAGCCATGAAGAGGGTTTATTCTAGAATCTTATTCCCCAAATTTAAGGCCAAATAATTCAACAGTATTAGTTGTACATTCTTCTGTGATGCTCTGTTTTAGTTTTCTGAGATTTTTTAATGATAATTAGATGTTGTATTTTGTTGAAAAAATTTCTTTATTCGTTGAAATGATGTTATGTATTTTTTCTTTGTTAATATGCTGATATGGTAAATTAAATGTTTTGTTTTGGGATGGTGACCCAACCTTCCGGCCCCAGGATAAACCTCTCATTGCTCTTATGCAACAATATGTAAAGTGCATTATCTATTTAATAGATAATGATTTAATTTGCTTTATGTCAATGAAGATTTTTTTCATCTGTGCTTATGAAGATTATTTGTTTGTAGGTTTCTTTCTTTGTCACAATTTTGTCTGGTTTGGGTGTAAGAGCAATGCTGGACTCATCTTCAATATTTTTGTTCTACTGAAGTCATCTCTCTGTCTATACTCTTGATTTCTACCAGCAGTAGACTTTTATTTTTTGTCACTTGGTACTTGCCAAGTCTTAGATTGGCACTGCCTATCAGGCTTTGGGCATAGGATTCTTTGAAAAAAAGTATTTCTGCCTCCTTTCTCCATGAAGTGTAAACTATTTCTATATGTATGGCAGTTCTGAGAGAGAGTTTGCTATCATGTCAAGCAGTAAGACTCCGTTTATAAAACTGTTATAAGATAATGACTCAGTACAATTTTCTCACTCTCCACTATAAGTAGAGCATTTTCAGTTCTGTCCTTCCCCCATCAGCAGTGGGTGTTTATCTGCATCTGCTTTTGTTTGCTAAAGCTGCCAGAATGCAACACACCAGAGATGGATCGGCTTTTAATAAGGGGATTTATTTAGTTACAGAATTATAGTTCTTCAGAGGATAAGCAGCTAGCTTTCCTCTGGCTTTCTGTGTTGATGGGAAAGCACATGGCAACGTCTGCTGGCTTTCTCTCCTGGCTTCTGGGTTTTATAGCACTCCCCAGGGTAGTTTCTTTCTGCATCTCCAAATGTCTGGGTCTGAGCTCTGAGTGCTTAGATGAGATATGCTGAGCTGCTGAGCTCTCTTCTGACCTCTTTCTTTCAAGCATTCAGCTAATTAAATTAGTGTGCAACAGTGTCTCAGTGGCAGAGTTCTCGCTTGCCATGCCAGAGACCTGGGTTCACTTCCCAGTGCCTACCCATGTAAAAAAACAAAACAAAAAACAAATAAATTAAATGTCACTCATTGTAGAAGGCACTCTGTTTAGCTGACTGCAGATGTAATCACATACGGATAAATTTCACATACTGATGATTAAATCCACAACAGAAAAATGGGGAATCATCACTTGGCAAAGTTGACACCTCAACCTAACTATCACATATCCACCCCTTGTCAACTTGGCAACTATATATATTATGTTAAACCATATTTAATCTCTAGAGTGAAACAATAACACCTATTTTCACTTAACAATGATCATCTGTTCTGTGTACAATGCACTAAATCTTTTCATATACAAAATAATTTCATTTCATCACAATATCAAAAAAACCTTAAATCATCTTAGTAACAATACAAATAAAGTACCAACTGAAAAATAGTACAAAATCTCATCAAAGTCATTTACAAGTATGGTATGTTCTGAAGCAAAATTCTCCTCTGGCTGTGGCTCTATGAACTTAGAGCAAGTTATCTGTTTCCAGTATACAAAGAAGGAACAGACGCAGGAAAAACAATCTCATTGTCATAGGGAGAAATTGGAAGGAAAACAGGGGTCACTGGTTCCAAACAATTCCAAAAAAACCTGCAGGGCAAACTCCATTAGATTTCAAAGTTTGAGAGTCATTTATCCTCAGGCTTTAGAAAGTGGCAGTCCCCCCTGCTACATAGTGGCTTTGCTCTCTCCAAACACTGGGGTGATTACAATCCTAGGAGACGTTGGGGAGACCATCTTTTTCTCGGCTCCACCCTGTCCAAGATTTGGGGCAGCACCCAGGATCTCTGCCATCACCAGGGCACATACTCAGCCCCTCCAGAACAATGGTTAGCAACCAGTCTCCCCCCCAATCCCAGGTTTATAGCTCCACACTTTCCAACGCCTGGTGTGGCACAACTCTTCCTGAGCAAAGAAGCAGAAGGCCCACCCTTTGCTTCTGGTGCAAGCTCATATATAAAGATGGGTCCATTCTCCGGGCTCAGGATTTCTTGACTTCAGACCTTAGCTTCCATGATTCTGCTTCTGAAGTTATGTTTCCTTCAATTTGTCCCTTTTGTGTCCTTTTTAGTCCAGACTCATAATGGTTCCATTTATACATATCCCACAACACTCTTGTTGGTTTCTATCCAGTACTATAGGATCATGCCCATCAGAAAAAAGGACTTTCCACAGATCCTTTCTGAATAACTCCATCACAAATCCTCGCTTGTCCTGTAATGGTTGACTGGTTTAACCACATTTGGTTAAATCCTCACATGTGGCGCTTTTCTCTGGGGTGTCTCTTTCTGGAAGCCCAGAATTTTTCAGATCATCAATTTCTGTTTTCTTTGTACTCAAGTGTTCTGTTTTCAACTTATTTCTTTCCTTTTGCATTTCACTATATGCTGTAAGGAGAAACCAGACTGCACTTTTCACATTCAACTTGGAAATCTCTTCTGCCAAATATCCAAGTTCATGGCATTTCAGTTCTGCCTCCCACCCACAAAGAATGCCTTTCTTCCAATTTTCAGCAATGCATTCACCATTTCTGTCTAAAAACCCTTATCAAAAGTACCCTTAGAGTTCACATTTCTATTAACAGTTTCTTCAGAGCAATTCAAGACTTCTCTATCAAAATCCATGCAACTCTTCCAAAATCTTCTCCTTATCCATTCAGAAAAACATTCTGATGTATCTGATATTTGCAAACTGCAGCAGCATTCCACTTGTCCAGTACCAAAATCTGTTTTAGTTTGCTAAAGCTGCCAGAATGTAACACACCGGAGATGGATCAGCTTATAATAAGGGGATTTATTTATTTAGAAAATTATAGTTCTTCAAAGGAAAGGCAGCTAGCTTCCTCTGAATTTCTCTGTCAATGGGAAGGCACGTGGTGATGTGTGCTGACCTTCTCCCTTGGCTTCTGGGTTCTAATGGCTTTTCCCGGTGTGATTCCTTTTGGAATCTCAAACGTCTGGGTCTGAGCTCTGACTGCTGAGATGAGGCATACTGAGCTTCTGTGATCTCCTCTGACTTCTCTCTTTTAAGCCTCCAACTAATTAAATGAAATGTCACTCATTCGGAAGGCCCTCACTTTAGCTGACTGCAGATGTAATTAGCCATAGATGAATTTCACATACTGATGATTAAGTCCACAGCAACAGAACAACCAGGCATCATCACCTGACCAAACTGACACCTGAACCTAGCTCTCACATGTCCGACTCTTGTCACCTATACACATCACCTTAAACTGTTCTTAATCACTAAACAGAAAACAACAAAAGACATTTCTTCACTTACAATGATCATCTGTTGTGCATACAATGCACTAAATCTTTCCATATACAAAATATACTTGTTTCCTCATAATAATTATCACAGCATTGTAATTTCAGAATGGTTTATCATTCCCCACCCAGTGGCCAAAGACTCTTTTTTCTTATCTAGAAGGCGCCATGCGGTTCATCAGAGTTTCATGACTTTCACATGTGGCTGAGTCCCCTTTGCATTCTTCCACCACTAAAGGATGCATTATTTGGCCTCCGCTTTCCTCTTTGTTTCTCATGAACATCCAATGCAAGTCTTAGATTAGAGTCAGCAACAGTGTTTTGAACTTTCCTTGTGTCTCAGGTTGCCAGGCATCCTATAATTCCATACTACCTTAACCCAGTCTTCCCAGTATTGCTAAATTTTAGCTGAGTTCTTCCTTCCTGCTTGCAATTCTCTGCTACGGGTGACCTATCCTGGATTTTCATCTCCTCTTATAGGGCCTGCGCTTGGATTACTGGCCATGTGGCACTCTATGACTTCAGCTTTCTGAGAAAATTCACTGAAAGTTAAGATTAGGTCATTTATCTGGGTTTTTCTTATTATTAGCATAGGAAATTATTCTTTCCAGGTTTCTACATCCTACACAAAGTTGACTAATGATTTTGAATCTCAACTCATGATTTGATATAAATTATGAGGAGTATGTTATTTATTCTCAAATAAATATTTAACCATTTAAAAATTATTTGGTAAACAATCTGTCTTGGACTGGTTACTGAAGAATAGATTAAATGATACCAAAGAGCTGTCCACTCTTCACTGTAAACCTATAAAATGATATAAAATAGAATAGAAGAAAAAGTTTCTAAATTTCATAAATTATTATACTTTTTTAAGATGTGGCAGGAGATAAGATTTCTAGGTGTTTTTTGTTGTTGTTGCTGTTGTTGTTGTTAAATTTTGTCAAAAAGGCTATCTTTGGGAAATACAATTTGCTACTGGATTTAAATAAACATGTCTTTAGGTCTTAATACAAAATTAAGTTATTTGTTAAGATATTAAGTATTTTCTATGGAATCACTGGATATCATTTGATACATAAAATCTTTGAGGTTGTAACTAAAAAGTTATCAAAAAAGAACATATTTTTTCTCTGAGGGAGAAACAAATTACTTTCTTTGAAGGAATAGGACATATGAAAAACTTGGTGGATGTTTATACTACTTATAGAAAAGGTAAAGGTAAACCTATCCATTCAATTTTTATGAGTTATTGAAAACTACTGTTTTGCTATTTTAATTCTCAATAAATACAATTTAATAATTAGAAGACACGTTGGAGATGTTATAATTTACTATACATGCAGTTAGTGATTCTGTTCTTTTTCCTAAAGTAGTTGAATATGTATTTAAAATGATATATTAAATTAAAAGCTAGTATCATTAGTTGAGAAGAGATTAAGGATTGTCTTTAAACATTTTGCAGATTTAACATGATTTACTTTAATCTATATTTGATATAACAAACATATCTTGCATTTTATGAAATGTTCATTATGTATTATGTGGCTAATATTTCCATCAAGTTAGACCTCAGATAAATCAAAACAAACTTGTTAAGCAGGCAAATTGTGCCCTTTGTCCAGAAGTCTTCCTGAAACTAAATAATCTTCTCTTTCCAAGGTAGACCCTTGCCCATTTCAAAATCTATATTCCTTACAAAACGTAAAAGCACTGCCCAAAGTTAAAGTATTTAATAAATATGGCTACAATTACTAAGATGTGTTGCTTTTCTATGAATATTTGCTTTTGAATAGGGGATAGCTCTCTTGGTTTTTGGAAGGCAAATAAATTAATCTTTAAATGTAAAATAAGTAATTTCTGCAAAAATGTTTTAAAATAAGCCAAGAAAAAAATCCTACCCTGTAGCTATCTGTCTTTTAAATCTTAGATCGGACTTAGCCTTTCCAATGTCTTCTTTCAGAAAAAGGCTATTTCAACTAGATGTCCTTTCTGTATAGCAGAGGACTGTGGCTTCTTAAAATTGACACACTATATAATGTTGTTTGTGTAATTCTATTTTCAGTTGTCATTGATTCAGTAGTTCCCCTTACTTGCAACACTCAGAGTATTTTTTCTCATACACTTGAGTTTTCTCAAAGCAAATAAATAATGCAATATCATTCACTAATCACTTTACTCTTGTCATTGAGATAGCATTGCTTTCTAAGAGTTTTTGACCCTGGAACTTCAGTTTTTTAAGCAAAATGTAATATTATAATGAATTTGCCTCTAGACATGAGAAAGCATGAGTAATTCTACTTTTGCTAAAGGTCATGCATTATATGTTCATAGCACTGAGGAGAAACACAAAACTGCTGAATAAATAAATGTGCAAACTATGGCTTTTGCATGTTGTTTTATTTTATCAACATAAAGAAGATTAAACAACAATAGAAACAGATCCTAATCATTCATATATTTATCTAAGATAGGTAAATAATAATAATATTCACTTGAATTAGGTTATCTTTAAAATAGTGAATTATTGTCAATAGTTTGAAATAAATACGTGAAAAAATGGAAGGAATCAAAATACGAAATGAACTACAAAGCTTATAAATTGCATATTAGCTATCTTTCCTGCACTTAGAACAGTTGTTGGCACATAACCTATATTCAAGAAATAGTATTCAAATGTGTGATTGAATGATTTGGTTAAGCACGTTTTTCAGGTGAAACACTGGTGTATCTGAGACCTAATTTTTTTACAGGGCAAACAACCTTCCTATTGATTCACCTGACATCTTCAAAGTTTTCTGATGTTGTCTAGTTTAAATTTACTTAAAATTAAAACATGCACGTTAACAAATACATACATACACTTACATATACATTCATGATATAAATGAATTTAAATGGGTAAAGAACTCTATCTCAGGATAGACAAACAGCATAGCATCTAGAATCCATAGCTAAGGTGTTGCTAACTGCACAGTTGCTTGAATCATATTCTGAGTAATATCGTACATTGAATTTGGAACTAGCTCGTGACAATAAACTAAAAAGTTTGCTAGGCAGTTTAAACACCTATTGGCTTTTAAAAATTTCAATTAGTGTGCTTGTCTATTTTATAAAAATATGTTAATTTTGCTTATTGATGTATTCTAAATAAAAAATAAAATTATCTTATTTTAATTCCAGGTAAATGTAGTTCTCTTTTATTAAAATCAAATAGCTTTATGGAGAAAACAACATGCTGGAAGTTTTGAAACTGGTGCTGTTCATGGATTCTCTAATACAAACATTAACTTGTCTTTCGTATAGTTGTTTCTAGGCAATTTTAAATGAGTTGGAAATACTTTTTGCACTTTGTTCAATGTGCAAATATTGAATATGAATGTTCTCAATGAACCTGCTCTCTTTAAAACAGGCAGAATATTTCCCTAAAGTTTCAACCAAAATGTTTTGTCGAATGCTTTTCAGTTATCCCTACCACTGTTTCCCCTGGCTACTGAGTAGATTCTTTCCTCTAGCTATGGCATGAACACCATACTTTGACTTGTTTGGGGGACAGGTGGTGGGCATTTATTTCCCCCCCAATTCTAAGACTACCTTTCATGATTCTGAACCTGTTAACTCTATAATAGTCACAATGTAAGCATAAAACATTTGATCTTCCTTTCCAAAGTGAATAGTGAGCAATCAGGCACAAATTCCAAGCCATAAGTATACATATTATTACATAGTATTTTTATATTTTTAGCAAGTAAAATGACTGAATAACAGAGCAGTAGTATTTAGATGGTAGCTACTGTTAATTTTAATAAATCATCTTTCTTTCTTAGACTTTTTTAGGGTCTCTATATAATCTAAATATTTATCTAAGTATTTTTCTCTGAATACGCTTGTAGTTGAATACTGTAATTTTTAATAAAAAAATTATTGTCATTCCTTTTAGGAAGATTGAATAAATTGGGTCAATCTCTATTTTTCTTTAAATGCATTGAAGCTATTTTGTTGCTTGTTTGTGTCCAATTCTTTCCTATAATCAGTGAACATGAAGTAGTTTGAAAATTGATATTCCTGGCACTTCCCCTCTAACTAGTGGAAATAATAGATGCCATCCATAGTTAGTTGTCACAAAAGAATCCTGCATTTTTTTCCTATTGATATGTAGGTTGAAGTCTAGACAATTAACTCAAGAAGTATTTATCAAGTGCTTGTCATGTGTGTAGCAATGTGCCAGACAGATATTAAGATAGAAATAAACAAAAATGTTCCATGCATTCAAAAAGTAAATAATTTATGTAATAAATAATAACAGTAAGTCTCTTTACCTATGGAATATCCATTTATAGACTTTCATTCATATGAACAATCTCAAACCCCAGAGCAAAGTCTCACTGAAAACAAACAAGAGATAGCAGTAATTGATTCTGGTTAGCCTTTTCAGTCTTATGAATTGTCACTGTATTTTTACTGAGTTGTGCATCTCAATCACATAATATCTGCTAAATGAAGAATTAAAAAGAGTATTAAATTGGTCAATAAGGAAAGATGTATGTATCATTAGGATAAAATTGAAAGCAGAGATGAGCATAAATTTATAAATACAGTCTACAGAGGAGTGAAAAAAGCTATAGCAATATACTACAACATGGATACATCTTAGAAATTTAATATTGAGGTAAAGTAAAACAGGAAGAGTACAAAAGTATGATACATTTTTCAAAAATTCAAAAACAAAAGCAAACTAAATTAAATCATATATGACTTAGGGATTCTGTTATACAGCAAATGTTACAAAAACAAGGCAAGGGAAGACAAACTCAATATTTAGTAAAATGGTGTGGTGGTTTGAGGCTGTATGTATCCTTTAAAGACAGATTCTTAAAGCTAATCCATTCCTGCGGGTGGAAGCACAATGTAAGTAGGACCTTTTGATGAGGTTACTTCAGTTAATGTGTGGTCATCCACAATCAGGAGGGTCTTAATCCTATTACTGGATTCCCTTAGAAATAAAATCCAATTTAAGCAAGGAGTTGAACATCACCTCACTCAGAAGAAAGCACCAGGAGATGCCACCATGTATCTTGCCATGCGACAAGCTAAGGACCAAGGATCTTCAGCAACCAGCCACAAAATGCCAATTTTCAGGAATAAAGTATTGCCTCCATGACATCTTGATTTGAACTTTCTTTTAGCATCAAAACTGTGATCTATAAAATCCCCCTTATTTAACCTGACTTATTTCAGGATATTTACTTGGGCAGCCAAGAAAACTGAAAGAATTTTTGCTATGAGGAGAGTAGGGTGCTTATATTGAAAATACCAAAAATATGGGAAAGATTTGGAATTGAGTAATGGGTAGAGGCTAGAAGAATTGTGAGGAGCTTGATAGAAAGTCTAGATTGCTCTGAAGAGACTGTTGATAGAAATATGGATACTGGAGTTACTTCCTGTGAAGCCTTAGAAGATAATGCTGAATGTGCTATTGGAAATCAGAGGAAAAGCAATCCTTGTTTAAAATTGGCAGATAACTTGGATTTTGTTCTGATTTTGGATAGAAGGCAGAATTATGAAATTAATGAACTTGTATACTTAGCTGAAATTTCCAACTTAATGTGGAAAGTGCTGCCTTGTTTCTTCTTGTGCTTATATTGGAATAAAAGAGGAAAGGATAGGCTTAGAAATGAACTCCTGTGGACAAAGAAAATAGAAATTGATTGTTTTGAAAATTCTGAGCCAATCCAGAACAGAGCTTCATGTGAGGGTTTAACATGAAGTTAAATTTGGATTGATCATACAGTTTTGTTAATGGGTGGTGGTGATAGCCACACAGCATCATGAATATAATTAATAACACTGAATTTTATATGTGAATGTGGTTATGAAGAGAAATTTTATTTGCAAAATCCCCTGGAGGTAATGGGGGAAAAGGTAGAAATATTAAGCTTCCGCACCTGGAGAAGACCTGATGTTCTCTCACAGTCATTGGGGACTGCAAATGTGATGTGGTGGGCCCTCGATCTTGGGGCTTGTCATTATGAAACTTATTTCTGAAAAGAAGCAGTTAAGCTATAATTATGCCCAAGAGACACCCCCAGAGAACCTCTTTTGTTGCTCAGATGTGGCCTCTCTCTCTAAGCCAACTCTGCAAATAACCTCATTGCCCTTCCAATTAAGTGGTACTTGACACCCAGAGGTATAAATCTCCCTGGCAATATGGGAGATGACTCCTGGGGATGAGTTTGGTTTTGGCATAGTTGAATTGAGAAAGACTTATTGACAAAAATGGGGGAGAAAAATGAAACAAAAAAAGTTTCAGTGGCTGAAAGATTTCAAATAGAGTTGAGAGGTCATTCTGAAGGTTATTCTTATGCAGAACAGAGATATTCCTTTTCAGTTTTTAGTGTATTGGGGTAGCTAGAGGGAAATCCTATAACGGTTCAACTGCAATCCAATAGCCTTGATTCTTGAAGATGATTGCATAACTACAGAGTTATAAGGTGTGACCATGTCATTGTGAAAACCTTGTGACTGGCTGTCCATTTATCCAGTGTATAGACAGATAAATAAGAAAAAAAGAAGACAAAAACTAAATAAACAATATGGGAAATGGGGGGCATGAGATGTTTTGGTGCCCTTTTTTATTTTTACTTTGATTTTTATTGTTTTTTTTATTTTTTTATGGAGTAATGAAATGTTCAAAAATTGATTGTGATGATGAATGCACAGCTTTATGTGATATTATGTTGATATTGTGAAACACTGATTATAAATATCGGTGATTGATTATATGGTATATAGATGTATAATGCATCTCAATAAAATAAAAAAAATAATAATGGGAGTTGCAAGGGGTATGGGATATTTTCTTCATAAGAAATGAGAAAGTTTTCATATTAACTCTAATGTTGAATACATAATTATGTGATTATACCAGGAGCCATTGATTATACACTTGGGATGGATTGCATGGTATATGAGTAAAACTGTTAAAAATAAAAGGGGGGAATAAGGGATATGTGGGATGCTTTAGGTTTTATTTTTATTTCTTTTTTTTTTTGAGAAATGAAAATGTTCTAAAATTGATTGTGGTGATGAATGCACAACTATGTGATGATACCATAAGCCACTGATTGTAAACTTTGGATGAATTGTATGGTATGTGAATATATCTCAATAATATTGCGTTAAAGAAGATAAATTTTAGGTTGCATATATGTTACTAGAATAAAAATTTTAAATATGCATAGGACGTACTATACAAGGAGTGAATTCTATGGTAAATGATAGCTAAAATGATAGGTAAAATGATAGGTAAAAGTATAGTTAATAGTACAAGTATAAAAATTGTTCTTTCATGAATCTGTAAGCCCATCACTTCTCTAATTAAAATAATAAAAACTATAGTGTGTCATATCCAAATAGAATTTATTCAGGTGTGCACTATGATTTAATTTTAGAATATTTACCACATTAATGCATTAAAGCAAAAATCCATCCAGTCATTTCAATAGATGCAGAAAAGATATTTAATAAAATTCAACGCCTGCTTATGATAAAAATTTGTAGCTCAACAAGTAAAAAGAAAAGACATAGCATTCAGCCATAAGGGAGAATGAGTTTCTGATGCATGCTGTAGTATGGGTGGGTCTTGGAAGCATTGCCTTCCATTAAGTACATCAGACACAGTGGGGGAAGGCATTGTTTGACTTCTATTCTATGGAATTTCTAAAGTTCATGGAAACAGAGTAGGCTCAAGGTTGCCAGCGGCTGACTGCAGGAGGCAATGGGGAGTTCTTGCTTAATGGGTACAGAGGTTCTGTTTGGGATGCTGAAAACTTTCAGTAATGGATTGTAGTGATGGTAATAAAACTTTGTAGGTGTAGTAATATTAAATATCACTGAATTTTATATTTAAAATGGTTACAATAGCAAAATGTACATTATACATATCACAATAATTTTAAATGAAAAAACATTATTTTTTAATCAAAATATGTTTTTTTTCCAAAATGAATTATATATCAGTCAAGCCAAAAACTTTTAATTTTATCAAATTTCACACCATTACAGTCTGTGGTAAGAAATGATGTGACAATGTTTTGTCTTACATGGAATTAAGATGGATTCTATCCCTAAGTGATAAGGGCACATGTATAGTATGACAAATAGTGTTACATAATTTTAGATTTTGAATAAAATATTTTTCTATGAAATATCTTTTGTCAGTGACTGGTTTAAAGTTTAACTAAACTCAGAAACTGATGTAATATAATTTACTCCTAGAAAATAGCCTTTAGCTTTAAAAACAAGATAATTTTCCAGTTTGAATAAGAAAAGTAACAATCCAAATAGGTTTATTGAGCATTAAAACTCAAAATACTGTAATGTTCCTACAGAATTAAATGATCCATCCATGAATCACAAAGAGGATAGAAATTACTAACCTGTTAGAATAATTGTGATGTACAAGTGCCCATTACAGTACATTAGTGCAGGCTTAAAGGACATTCTGCAATGGAATTCCACTACTGAACTTCAGAACGCATGTTCACTTTTGTCCCTTCAAACTAGCATTAAGCGATTCATTTTCCTCTTAAAAATTTCCATTTAATACAGTCTTTTAATCATTTGAAGATGTACCAGTACTCTATGTTTACTGCTTAAAACTGAAGGGTAGACATTAAAAGAGCTAGAAACTACAAAGAAAGCCATCAAAATTTTCATTTAACAAATATTTATTATGTACTTACCTTACTTGAAATACAGAAATGAATGAGACCCATGGAATACCCAAGTACAGAAAATTTAAATTCTATTAGATCATAATAGCAACATAAACATATAGCAGCATGATAAATAAGTATTACATACAAAAATAAAGCAGGATAAAGGTCAGTAGAGTATGCTAGGGTGGAGATTATTTTTATTTTTATGGGATGTTCAGGGAAGACTTCAACTAAGACATGTTATTTGAGTAGAAAATCGAAGGAAGTGAGATAAAATGGGGCAAATATAAAGAAAATGGATATTCTATACAAATGAAAGAGTAAGTACATAAATCCAGAGAGAGAAACTTGTGTGTTGCATTTGAGGAACAGCAAGGCCAGTGTGGGAGTTATATACATGGAGCGAAGAAGAGGGTTAGCGATGTATATGATGTATATATTTCTAGTGCATGGAAAGATCTTCGATTTTTACTGAGAGGGAAAGGTGTTGGAGGATTTTGAGCATGGAATGAAACCATTTGATTTTATTTTAAGTTAAGTTGCTCTGCCAAGAACAGCTTAGGGGTAGATAGAGTGACAACAATGGTGTGGAAGTGTGAAAGCAGGGAAACTAACTCAATAATTCAAGCAACATATGCTGGTGCTTTTACCAAGTTAGTGGTGTTGGAAGTCATGAAAAATGGTTCATTCTGAATATATTTTAGTAGTAGATGAATATAATTTTCAGATGAAAGGGATAGATATGCAAAAGACCGTATTAATTCTTACTTGATCTGAGCAAACACAAGTATACAGTTATCATTTCCTTGCAAGGAAAGAACTTTTGGAATAACTGTCACTTCGATAAAATCTTACATTATCAGCAGAATTTAGTCAGGCAATGACTAGGGAACAGCAAAATCAAAACTCTCAGGCTAAGAGATCACGGTGCATTTGGAATTGACATCCTCAGTGAAATTTGGTGATGGATCTCCTGTTCGTGTAAATGAGAAATGAATGAAGCTACCCAGGGCTCTGGTAGGAATTTGAGTAAAGAGGAATACTATAAACACGAGTTACTGTGTTCAGAGAAGTTTAGTGTTAGACAGAAATCTGTTATGGAAGCAACCAAAAGCAGTGAAGGGAGATGATTGGAATAACAAGGAATACTCAGAAATAGAAAACTTAAGAAGAGCTACAAAAAGTTCAAAACATAATTTCAAAAACAGTAAAGATGAGGCTGAGACATACCCTGGACCTTGGGGAAAATGTTAAGAAGCATTGTTATCCCTTCCTCTGAAAAACACTCAGGTGAATCAATATCTTTGAAGAAGAATCAATTTTCACCACGAAAAAGATGCAGTGAATTATCAAGAAATAAATTTATAGTCCAGCAGGATAATTGTTTCCCATAAAAAGGTATATGGAAGACAGACTGGAAAAATTTGGAAGAAAACACGAGCCAAATGAAATTAAAAACAAGCGAAAGATGAATGAGTGGAGGAAATTACATAGTTTGATGGGTACCTATGGAATACGGATTTCCAGCATGGTAGTTTAATCTTTTTAGGATGATCTAAGAGCAAAATATATTACTAGAGATATTGAAAGTCATTTAAAAATGATAAAGGAAGGAATTAATAAAGAGGATATAATAATTCTTAATGTTTATTCATCTAATAGCAAATCTTCAGTAAGCATGGAGCAAAAACTGATACCTGAAAGGAGAAATGAATAAATTGGCAATTAATTGATATAAAAAGGAATCAGAAAATCACTATACATATAGGATACCTGCACAACACTGTCAAACAACTGACAATGATTGATATTTATAGAGCATCTACCTAACAATGGCAGAACACACGCGTTTCATAGTTCACATTGAGTATTTACCAAGACAGACCACATACTGAGCCACACAAAAGTCTCAGTATATGTTGATGATTTAAGTTGCATAAATGTTCTCTGACCAATTGGATTTAAATCAGAAATGAGAAAGAGAGACAAATCTTGAAAATCCACCACATTTAAAAGAAATTGTATAACAAGAAACTAAAAGGGAATTTGAAACTATTTTTAACTGAATAAAATAGAAAATCAAGTATATAAAAAATCTGTGGTACATAAGAACCACATAAAAAGCATATATTTGGGTTCATTGGTAGAATCTCATCTTCCATGTGGGAGACACGAGTTCAATTCCTGAACTGTGCACCACCATCCCCTCACCCCAAAGCATATATTTGACAAGAAAAATCTAAAATATAGAGAAGGAAATCCAAAGTAATTCCAACCAAAAATAATGGAGGTAAGAATGAATATGAGAGCATAAATAAATGAAATTGAAAACAAACAAAAAATAGAGAAAATCAATTAATTTATTTGGGAAGGTAAAGAAATCGATAATTCTAATCAATTACTGATATCATGATTGAGATAGGTAAAATAATCCTTGAAAAGCACAGCTATTAAAAGTGATTCCAGAAGAAACAAAAAATCCAAACAGACCTACAAGTAAAGAAAATTGAATTTCAGTTTAAAATCCTTTCCAAAAGTAAAGTCCAGACTAACAATCTTCATCTTGAAATTCTACATGATATTTCAAGAAGGAGGAATACTAATTGTTTGAAAAGCTTCTGGAAAATTAAGGAGAGAATACATTCCATCTTATTGTACAAACCCAACTGTTACTTTGATACCAAAAGAAGAAAAAGAAATTACAAGAAAAGACAACTACTTACAATTTCATTCATGAACAGTTTTCAGAAAATCTTAAAACAATTTAACAAATAGAACCAAAAAATAAATTAAAAGGATAATGCATGAAAATCAAGTAAGGTTTAGCCTAGGACTACAAGTTTGGTTGAACACTTTGAATGTATATGTATTTCAGCACGTTAACAAATTACAAGGAACAGTTATATGATAATCTCAATAGATGTAGAGAAACAATTTAATAAAATTTATCATCAATTCCTGATAAAAAAACTCTCACCAAAATGGAAAAACAAGCTAACTTCCTCAATCTGATAAATTACATCTACAAATATAAGAACAAGCAGCTAACTTCATACTTACTGGTGTAAAACAATGTCTCCAATCGTAAAGTAAAAATGCAGGGATATCCACTCTCACCATTTCTATTGACATTGCACTAGAATTGCTAATTAAAGCATTATGGAAAATAAGGGAAAAAATAATCTTTCTACTTGTAAAGAAAGAAGTGAAACATTCTTTATCCACTGATGACATGATTGCTTATGTAGAAGATCTAATGGATTTTTGCAAAGTTGCAAAAATAAAGATCACTATAAAAGTCATCAGTATTTTTATATTCTAGCTCAGAACAAAGAGAAATTTAAATTGCATTTATCATTTATGGTAGCATCAAAAATATGAAAAAGTTATTCATAAATCTAGAAAAAGGAGTGCAACACTGCTACACTGAAAGCTAGAAAAGTCTTCTGATATAAAAGAACTAAATAAATTGACATATGCGACATCTGTGGATCTAAAGACAATTTTATAAGATGCCAATTTTCTCAAAATTGTGCCATACATGCAATGTACACTCAGTTAAAAAAACAAAACAAAACATTAGGCTGTTCTGCGTGTGTGTATGTGTGTATGTCAGTGTGTGTTAACCAACAAGCTGATTCTAAAATTCATATGGAAACACAGAAGACCTAGAATAACCAAAACTAAATTGAAAAGACCAACGTTGGAGAACTTACACAACCTAAGTTTAAAACTTGCTGTAAAGCTATAATGACTAAGACTATGTGGTAATGATGTCAATAGACAAACAGGTGAATGCACCAAAAAAGAAAGTCCAGAATGAGATCAACACTTGCATGATCACATGATTTTTGAGAGAGTAGCACAGACATCTTAGTGGAGAAAAATAGTCTTTTCAACAAATTGTGCCATAATTAGATATTTATAACAGGAAAAAAAGAACTTTGATCCAGAACTCACATCAGAAATAAAACTTAATTTACCACAGATTGCAATATAAAATAAAAGTGTAAAAATTCTAAGACAAAAGAATTTACTTGAAAGTAAGAACTTCTGCATATTGAAAAACAGACAAACTCAAGAAAGAGCAAGACTGCCCAAGATTCAGCGCAGTGAAGCCAAGACTCAAATGGCCATGTTTAAGAAAAGTTTGAGAATTAACTCAACAGCCACGGCAGATCAGGACCGTGACAAAATTAAACAGTTTGCAGCTCAAGAAGAAAAGTGGCAGAAAAATGAGAGAATGGCTCAGCATCAAAAACATGAAAATCAAAGGCGGGATCTTCAATTGCAGTGTGAAGCAAATGTCCGAGAACTACATCAATTGCAGAATGAAAAATGCCACTTACTGATTGAACATGAGACTCAGAAACTGGAGGAGTTAGATGAGGGACCCAGCCAGGAACTAAAGGAGTGGAGAGAAAAATTGAGACCTAGGAAAAAGATACTGGAAGAAGAGTTTGCCAGAAAACTGCAGGAAGAGGAAGTATTCTTTAAAATGACTGGGGAGTCAGAATGCCTTAATCCTTCAACACAGAGCAGGATTTCCAAATTCTATCCTATTTCTAGCTTGCACTCCACTGGATCATAACAACACAGACCATTTTGTGGTTGGGTTTGGTTTTTTAAATACGTTATTTTGTTTTCTTCATCTGCCATAGTCTATATCAGATAGCTCATAAAGACAATCACCTGCCTAATCTTCTAGGTGTTTTTTTGTTTGTTTTAAAAGCAAAGATGAAAGGAAAAGGAAAGAGGACAGATGCTAGGCCATGTTGGCAAAGTGGCATCTTATAGTAATTCCCTAAGGTGATTTTGTAAATAATCTAAAAATTTTGTTCTTTAAACACTGTTACCTGAGAAACTGTTAGAAAAATAATGTTTAAAGTTATTTAAAAAAAAAGAACAACAAAACTGTTACATCACTAAGTATTAATAAATATCTTTTTACCTGAAAAAAAATTAAAAAAATAAATAAATAAAAGTGTAAAAATTCTAAGACAAAAGAATTTACTTGAAAGTAAGAACTTCTGCATATTGAAAAACACTAGGAAAGTTGAAAAAATAAAATAAAAAAGAGCAAGCCAGAAACTGGGAGAAAATATTTGCAAATTGCATAGCTGATAAAAAGTATCTACTCAGAATTTAGAAAATACCCCATTAGCAACAGAACAGATAATCTAATTTTTTAAATGGAGAAAATGTATGAATAGGCACTTATATATGGATGGCTTACAAGCACTAGAAAAATTGTTTGACACTTTGTCCTGAGAGAGTTTCAAATTAAAATCACAATGAGATGCCCCTACGCATCTATTAGAATTGCTGAGATTTAAAAGACTCTTATACCTAATGTAACAAGGTTGTGAAGCAACCACAAACCTCATAATGTAAAATGTTATCATCACTTTGAAAAATAGTTCAGAAGTTTCTTAAAAACTAACCATGCATCTGTTCTATGAACTAGCTATTCTACTCTTAAATATTTCCCAAGATAAACGAAAGCACATTCTCTTGCAAAAACTGGTACGTGGATGGATGTTCATAGCAGCTTTATTTGTAACCATTGAGTATTGGAAACAAGAAAAAAGTCCGTCAACAGGTCAATGACAAAGGTGATATGTCTATTCAGGAAAATACTACTCTGGCATAGAAAATAATGAACTATTGAAATACACAATAACATGCATAATTCTCTAACTAATTATAATTTGTGAAAGAAGCCAACAACAAAGAGTACATACTGTAGTACATACTGTATAGTTCCATTTCTATAAAATTCTAGAAGACAAGCTAATGAATACTGAGCGAATCATATCTTTGGTCTTCTGGGATGGGGGCTGCACACAGGGAGAGACATCAAAAAGGGATTATCTTGATATTTTAATGTCCATAAGCATGTCAAAACATCACACTGTATGCTTTAAAAATATTCAGTTCATCAAATGTCAAATAGAAGTTATTAAAGCTACCTTTTTTTCAAGTGTAAGTGCCAAGGTCATACCTGGACCCCAAAGCAAGAGAGTTCTTTAAAAACTAATTCTAAACAAAATTTTTTTTTTTTCAGAATGGTAGGAATACATTATGAAAAAACGTTAAAGAGAAGAAATAGCAATTTAGGACACCAAGTAGGCATTTCCAATAGCCACAATTTTCTTTTCTTAAGTGTGATTTCTTCTTGTTTCTACTGCCTAAGTATCCCACATAATTTGTCATTCTTTTAAATCCAATTTCTCTTTAATGAGTTTCTTCACGTGGTAAGTCAAAACCTGCCTGATTTTGGTTGCTGCCTTCTGTGCTCCCATACCTTCCTGCAAATTTCTCTCATAACACCTGTCACAAGTTACCTTACCATATTTTTTTGTTATTCTGTCCTACTAAATTAAGAATTCTCAAGATTAGGGACAGTTTAATGCTAAATCATTAGCAGAATTTCTATCCCACAGTGAGTTATAAAAGCCAGATATCTAAAAGCATAGATATGTAAAAGCCAGAGTCTTAAAGGACATTCAAGCTTTTAGAGGATCTGTTCACTCTGACCTCATTTCCTACTACTCTTCCACTCACTCATTTTCTGAAGCTGAGATGGCAACCTTGCTTTTCCTCATATGTTAGTCATGATCTAGCTTAAGGCCTTTTCTTCTTTGCAGTAGCCCATTCTTTTGTCTGCACTCATCTTACTGCAGACATTTCTTGGCAAAATTACTCACCTTTTTCATACTTTTCACAAGTGTCACCGTCACAATGATAACTACACTGACATTCCTATTTAAAATTACAACTGCCCATCCCCACACAGCAACCCTGATTCTTCTCATCCTAATTCAATTTTTTTATTTACCCATAAAACGCAACACATTTGGACATATAATATAATCTCATTTATCTTTAAAGGTTTTGTTTACCTTCTGTGCTGGTTCGAAGCTGTTATGTATCTCAGAAAAAGCCATGTTCTTTTGATCCATTCCTGTGGGTGCAGGCCTGTTGTGGGTGGGACCTTTTGATTAGATTGTTTCAGTTGAAATGTGAGGCAGCTCATTCAAGATGTGTCCTGATCCCTTACTGGAGTCCTTTGTGAGCATAAAAGACAGAAAAATCAGAGAAAGCATAAAGAAGGAAACACCTAGAGAGAGCTCAAAGAGGGAGAATAGCCTGAGAAATGCTAAGAGGGGACCTACAGATGTTCAGAGAGAAAGGCACTGGAATCAGAAGCTGAACCCGGAGCAAAGGACCAGCAGATCTAGCCATTGGTGTTTCCATGTGACAGAGATGTCCCAGATGCCAGTGGCCTTTTTTTCAGAGTCCAGGTACCATCCTGTTGATGCCTTAATTGGGACATTTTCATGGCCTTAGAACTGTAAATTGTAAGTTAATAAACCCCCTCCACTAAAAGCGAACCCACGTCGGGTACGTTGCATTTGGACAGCTTTAGCAAACTGAAACCCCTTGTGGCACACTCACTTAAATATAAGTCTCACCAAGTCAAGTGCTTTGTTGAGGAGAGTCAGATGAACAGATAAATGTTCCTGTCAAAAAGTCGGAGCTCAATAGACATTAAAATAAACATTGATAGAGAATTTGTTGGTTTACAGAACAATCATGCATAAAACAGCATTACCATATTTCACCCTGCCATCAACACTTTATGTTTATGTGGAACATTTGTTACCATTGATAAATATTTTTTTAATGTTCTTTTTTTAAATAACAGCAATAGTCCATATTTACTGAGAGATTCTATTTCTAACACCCTGTATGAAGCAATTTACATGGGTTACCTCATTTAAAACACCCAATACACTGTGAAATATGTCCTGCTATTATTTTTATTGTTTTAAATAGAGAATTTGTGGTTTACAGAAAAAAATTATGTAACCTCTGCAGCATTCCCATATATCCCCTTATTTTTGTATTTGCATTAATGTGTTACCTTTGTTACATACAAATGACGAAAGATTATTAAAATAGTACCACTAGCTATCATCCATAGTTTACGTTGTGTATATTTTTTCTCATATACCACCCTATTATTAACAAGTTGTATTAGCATTGTACCTTAGTTATAATTCTTGAAATGACATTCATATACTTATGCTATTAGCTATAGTCCATTGTCTGCAATAGAGTTCATTGTGTTATACGGTCCTATGTTTATATTTTAATTATTACTCTACTAATATATATGACCCCAAATCTCCCCCTTTTAATCACATTTACATATATGTATGATTTAGTGTTGTTAATTACACTTACCATGTTGTACCATCTCACCGCTGTTTTCAAGCATTTAAATTCAACCTATTTAAAAATTCTACATTTGCTCCCCATTCTCTATTCTCATTCCATTTTTTTGTAACATATATTCTAGATTGTAATTCTATGAGTGTACTTATTCTAATAAGCTCATATTAGTGAGATCATAAAATGTTTGACTTTTTGCATCTGACTTAAGTCATTCCACATAATGTTCTCAAGTTTCATCCATGTTGTTGCATGCTCGGTTTTTTATTTCTTCTTACTGCTGAGTAATATTCAGTCTTATGGAAATTCCACATTTTGTTTTCTATCACTCATTGGTTGATGGATTCTTGGGTTGTTTCCATCTTTTGGCAATGGTGAATAGTGCACTATGAATATCAGCGTATAAATGTCTGTTCTTCTTTCTGCTTTCAGTTCTTCTGAGTATATTCCTACTAATGGGATTCCTGGGCCATATACTTGTTCTAGATTTAGCATCCTGAGGAACTACCAAACTCTCCTCCGAAGTGGCTGCCCCATTCTGTTTTCCAGCAGTGAATGAGTGTTCCTATTTTTCCACATCCTCTCTAATAGTTGCAGTTTTCTGTTCTTTTAAATAGTGGCCTGGTATTTAAATAGTGGCCTACCATTTCATCCTGGTAGGTATGAAATGAAAGCTTGTTGGGGTTTTGATTTGCATTTCCCTGATACCTAGTGATGCTGAGCATATTTTCATGTACTTCTCTGGAAAAATGTCCACTCAAGTTCTTTGCCTTTTTTTTTTTTTTTTTTTGAATTGGGTTGTTTGCATTTTTGTTGTTGAGTTGTGGGATTTCTTTATTCTGGGTTTTAAACCTTTATTGAGTAGCATGCCTTTTCACCTTTTTGGCAAAGTTCTTTCATGCCCCATAGTATTCAATTTTGAAGAATGCCCATTTATCTATTTTCTCTTTCAGTGCTTGTGCTTTGGGAGTCAAGTTCAAGAAACCTCGATCTACCACAAAATCTTGAAGCTGCTTCCCTGTACTTCTTCCAGGACTTTTACTGTCCTGTTTCTTATAATTATTTGATCCATTTTGAGTTAATTTTTGTGTAAAGTGTGAGAGAAGGGTTCTCTTTCATTCTTTTGGTAATGGATTTATAGTTCTCCATGCACCAATAGTTAGAGAGATGTTCTGTCCCAGTGAGTAGATTTGGCTGCTTTGTTGAAAATCAATAGATCATAAATGTGCAGATTTATTTTTGAACTTTCAATTTGGTTCCATTGGTTAATGTGTTTATCTTTATGCTGGTACCATGTTATTTTGACTATTGTAGCTTTGTAATATGCTTTAAAGTCAGGCAGTGTGATTCCTCCATCTTCTTTTTCAAGATATATTTGGCTGTTTGGGGTCTCTAAGTCTTCCAACCAAATTTGATAGTTAGCTTTTCCATTTCTGAAAAGAAGGCTGTGGGGATTTTGAATGGGATTTCATTAAATCTGCTATCATTTTGAATAGAAAACACATCTTAATAGCATGTATTCTTCCAATCTATGAACATGGGATGGACTTCTAATTATTTAGGTATTTTAAAATTTATTTTAGCAATGTTTTGTAGTTTTCTGTGCACATTTTTTTTTACCTTCTTGGTTAAATATATTCCTAGATATTTGACATGTATGATTGTGTACCTCATATTCTCAAGTCTTTTAAACACTGCTCAATTTCTTCTATTCTTTTCTCCACCTTCTCTCCTTACAGTCTGACTTAATTGTTCTGTCTTCTAGTTCAGTGATTATCTCCTATGTCTGTTCAATTCAGCTATTGTATGCCTCTAGTGTATCTTTGTCTTTTTTCTTTCACATAGGCAGGCACCTGGGTTTCCAGCATGGCAGGCAAGAATTCTGCCACTGAGCCACCATTGCACTGCCCCTAGTGTATTTTTTTAATTAAACATACCAACATACAAACACAAACATTTTTACTATAGGATCATTCCATTCTACAATATAATCAGTAACTCACAATATCATCACATAGTTGTATATTCATCATCATGAGCATTTCTTAGAACATTTGTATCAATTCAGAAAAAGAAACAAAATAAAACAGAAAAAAAAAATCACACATACCATACACCTCATCCCTTCCTTTCATTGATCACTAGCATTTCAATTTACTAAAGTTATTTTAACATTTGTTTCCCCTATTATTTATTTATTTTTAATCCATATATTTTACTCATCTGTTGATAAGGTAAATAAATGGAGCATCAGACACAAGGTTTTCACAATCACACAGTCACATTGTGAAAGCTATATCATTATACAATCATCTTCAAGAAACATGGCTACTGGAACACAGCCCTATATTTTCAGACAGTTTCCTCCAGCTTCTCCATTATAACTTAACTGAAAAGGTGATATCTATAGTATGCATAAAAATAATCTCCAGGATAACCTCTTGACTGTTTGGAATCTCTCAGACATTGATGCTTTATTTTGACTCATTTTGCTCTTCCCCCTTTTGGTCAAGAAGGTTTCCTCAATACCTTGATGCTGAGTCCCAGCTCATTCTAGGTTTTCTGTCCCACGTTGCCAGGAAGGTCCACACCCCTGGGATTCATGTCCCATGTGGAGAGGGGGAAGGTAGTGAGTTTGCATGTCATTTTAGCTGAGAGAGAGAGGCCACATCTGAGCAACAAAAGAGGTTCTCTTGGGGGTGACACTTAGGCCTAATTTTAAGTAGGCTTGGCCTATCCTTTGTGAGGTTAAGTTTCATATGAATAAACACCAAGATTGGGGGATCAGCCTATTGCTTTAGTTGTCCCCACTGCTTGTGAGAATATTAAGAATTCTCCACTTGGGGGAGTTGAATTTCCCCCCTTTCTCACCATTCCCATGAGGAGACTTTGCAAATGCTGTTTTATTCACTGTTCAAATCACTCTGGGATTGATTGGGGCATCACTCTGGACAAACCTACAAAATCTCATGCCCTACTCAAGGTTCCATGTACTATAGTGCTTAATTAAGCTGTCCACATAAGTTATATTAGGAAATGCAATAGTCAAAATATAAATTTTGCACCAAATAAACATTTTTTGCTTTAGTCTCACACATAAATTAAAGTTTTAAAATATCAATTACCATTTATTTTCAACACCCTGCAGTATTGACATTCCTTTGTTTTTCCTCATGCAAAAAAACATTTTTAAATTTGTACATTTAGTCACTATCATTATACACTCTAGGCATTCCTAGAGTATACCATTTCAGTCTTTATCGTCTATCTTTCCTTCTGATTTCATTTGTGCCCCCAGGCCTCCTCCCTCTATCGTTCTCATATTCAGCTTCATTCAGTGTTCTAACATTATTGTATTTCAATTAGGTAGTATTGCGCTATCCATTTTTGAATTTTTACAATCAGTCCTGTTGCACAATCTGTATCCCTTCAGCTCCAATTACCCAATATCTACTCTATTTCTGCCTCCTGATGGTCTCTGTTACCAACTGAAGTTTTCCAAGTTCACTCACTAATGTCAGTTCATATCGGTGAGACCATATAGTATTTGTCATTTTGTTTCTGGCTAATCTCACTCAGTCTAATGTCCTTAAGATCCATCCATATTGTTATATACTTCATAACTGTACTCTGTCTTGCAGCTGCATAATATTCCATCATATGTATATACCACAGCTTGTTTAGCCACTTGTCTGTTGATGAACATTTTGTTTGTTTCCATCTTTTGGCAATTGTAAATAATGCTTCTATAAACATTGGTGTGCAAATGTCCATTTGTGTCCTTGCCCTCATGTCCTCTGAGTAGATACCAAGCATTGGTATTGCTGGGTTATAGGGCAATTCTATACTTAGCTTCCTGAGGAAGCAGCAAACTGCCTTCCACAGTGGTTGTACCATTTGACATTCCCACCAACAGTGGTTAATTGTACATCTTTCTCCACATCCTCTCTAGCACTTACCATTTTTGTTTTATTGAAAATGGCCATTCTGGTGGGTGTGAGATGATATCTTATTGTGCTTTTGGTTTGAATTTCCCTAATAGCCAGGGAAGTTGAGCATCTTTTCATGTGCCCTTTGGCCATTTGTATTTCCTCTTCTGAGAAGTGTCTGTTTATGTCTTTTGTCCATTTTGTAATTAGGTTGTCTGTCTTTTGGTTGTTGAGTTAAACAATCTCTTTATGTATTCTGGATACTAGACCTTTATCTGATATATCATTTCCAAATATTGTCTCTCATTGTGTAGGCTGTCTTTTTACTTTCTTGATGAAATTCTTTGATCACAAAAGTGTTTAATTTTAAGGAGTTCCCATTTATTTATTTCTTTCTTCAATGTTCATGCTTTGGGTGTAAGGTCTAGGAAACTGCCTCCCATTATAAGATTTTTAAGATATTTCCCTGCATTTTCTTCTAAAAGTTTTATGGTCTTAGATCTACTGTTTAGGTCTTTGATTCATTCTGAGTTAATTTTTGTACAGGATGTGAGCTATGGATGCTCTTTTATTCTTTTTCGTGTGGATATCCAGTTCTCTAGGCACCATTTATTGAAGAGACTGTTCTGTCCCAGGGGAGTTGGCTTGACTGCCTTATCAAAGATCAAATGTCCATAGATGAGAGAGTCTATATCTGAACACTCTATTTGATTCCATTGGTCAATATATCTATCTTTATGCCAGCACCATGCTGTTTGACCACTGTAGCTTCATAATACATCTTAAAGTCAGGTAGCATGTGACCTCCAACTTCATATTTCTTTCTCAGGATACTTTTAGCTATTCAGGGCAAGTGCCCTTCCAGATAAATTTGGTTATTGATTTTTTCTATTTCTGTAAAGTAAGTTTTTGGGATTTTAATTTGTATTGCATTGAATTGGTAAATCAAATTAGGTACAATTGACATCTTATCTATATTTGGTCTTCCAGTCCATAAACATGGTATGCTCTTCCATTTATTTAGGTCTTCTGTGATTTTTTTTAACAATTTCCTATAGTTTTCTTTGTATAGATCTTTTGTCTCTTTAGCTAAATTTATTCCTAAATATTTTATTCTCTTGGCTAAAATTTTAGATGGAACTTTTTCTTGATTTCCTCCTCAAATTGTTCATTACTAGTGTATTGAAACACTAGAGATTTTGGAGTGCTGATCTTGTAACCTGCTGCTTTGCTCTACTCAGTTATTGGCTCCAAGTAGTTTTGCTGTGGATTTTTTGGGGTTTTTGACATATTGGGGTTTTCATCATATCAACTGCAAACAGTGAGAGTTTAACTTCTTTTCCAATTTTGATGACTTGTATTTTTATTTTTCTTGTCTAATTTATCTGACTCGAATTTCCAACACAATGCTGAATAACATTGTGATAGTGGACATCTTTGTTTTGTTCCTGATCTTAGGTGGAAAATTTTCAGTTTTTCACCACTGAGGATGAGGAAAAATCACTGTGGGTTTTTCATATATTCCCTTTATCATGTAGAGGAAGCTACCTTCTATTCCTATCCTTTGATGTGTTTTCAGCAGGAAAGGAAGTTGAATTTTGTCAAATGCATTTTCTGCATCAATCAAGATGATCATGTGGTTTTTGTGCTTTGATTTGTTGATATGATGTATTACATTAACTGATTTTCTTATCTTGAACCATCCTTTCATAGCTGGGATGAATCCTACCTGTTCATGGTGTATAATTCTTTCAGTGGGCTGCTGGATTCAATTTGCAAGAATTTTGTTGAGGATTTTGCATCTATATTCATCAGAGAGATTGGTCTGTAGTTTTCTTTTCTTGTGATATCTTTGTCTGGCTTTGGTATGAAGGTGATGTTGACCTTGTCGAATGATTTAGGTAGCTTTCCCTCCTCTTCAATTGTTTTGAAGAGTTTGAGCAGATTTGACATTAATTCATTCTTGAATGTTTGGTAGAATTCACATGTGAAGCTATCTGGTCCTGGACTTTACTTTTGGGGAACTTCTTAATGACTGATTCAATTTCTTTACTAGTGATTGGCTTGTTGAAGTCATCTATTTCTTCTCAGGTCAATATTGGTTGTTCATGCCTTTCTAGGAAGTTATCCATTTCATCTACATAGCTGAGTTTATTAGCATAAAGTTGTTCATAGTATCCTCTCATTACTTCCTTTATTTCTGTGGGGTCAGTGATTATGTCTCCTCTTCCATTTCTGATTTTATTTATTTGCATCCTCTCTGTCCATCTTTTTGTAACCTTGCTAAGGGTCCATCGGTCTTATTGATTTGCTCATAAAACCAATTTCTGTTTTTTTTTTTTATTTTCTAAATTGTTTTCATGTTCTCAATTTCATTTATTTCTGATCTAATCTTCATTATTTCTTTGCTTTTGCTTGCTTTGGGCTTAGTTTGCTCTTCTTTCTCCAGTTCTTCCAAGTGACAGTTAATTCCTTGATTTTTGCTCATTCTTCTTTTTTGTTGTAGGCATTTTGTGCAATAAATTTCCCTCTTAGCTCCACCTTTGCTGCATCCCATAAATTTTGGTATGCTGTGTTTTCATTTTCATTTGCCTCAGGATATTTACTGATTTCTCTTGTAAGTTCTTCCTTGGCCCACTGGTTGTTTAAGAGTTTGTTGTTGAGCCTCCATATATTTGTGAATTTTCTGGCACTCTGCCTATTATTGATTTCCAACTTCATTCCTTTATGATCTGAGAAAGTGTTTTGTATGATTTCAATATTTTTAAATTGTGCAATGTTCTATAAATGTCTTTTAAGTCTAGCTCATTTATTGTATTATTCAAATTCTTTGTTTCTTCATAGATCCTCTGTCTAGATCTTCTGTCCCTTGATGAGAGTGGGGAATTGAAGTCTCCAACTATTATGGTAGATGTGTCTATTTCTCTTTTCAATGTTTGCTGCATGTATTTTGGAGCATTCTGGCTCAGTGCATAAATATTTATGATTGTTATATCTTCTTGTGAATTGCCACACAGTGCTCTTCTTTGTCTCTTTTAACTGTTTTACATTTGAAGTCTAATTTGTTGGATATTAGTATAGCTACTCCAGCTCTTTTCTGACTGTTATTTGCATGAAATGTCTTTTCCCAACCTTTCACTTTCAACCTATGTTTATCCTTGGGTCTAAGATGGATTTCTTCTAGACAGCATATAGATGGGTACAGTTTTTTAATCCATTCTGCCAGTGTATGTCTTTTGATTGGGAGTTTAATCCATTAACATTTAGTGTTATTACTGTGGGCAGTACTTACTTCTACCATTTTGTCTTTTGGATTTTATATGTCATGTTTAATTCTTCTTTTTACCTTTACTGATAGTCTTAATTTCTACACTCTTCTCCATACTTCTCTCTCCTATCTTTTTTTATCAGTCTCTAGTGTTTTCTTTAGTATTTCTTGCAGAGCCAGTCTCTTGGTTACAAATTCTCTCAGTGACTTTTTGTCTGAAAATGTTTCAATTTCTCCCTCAGTTTTGAAGGACAGTTTTGCTGGATATAGAATTCTTGGTTGGCAGTTTTACTCTTTTATTAACTTAAATATATCATCCCACTGTATTCTCACCTCCAAGTTTCTGCTGAGAAATCTACACATAGTCTTATTGGGCTTCCCTGGTATGTGATGAATTGCTTTTCTCTTGCTGCTTTCAAGATTCTTTCTCTTTGACAACTGACATTCTGATTACTGAGTGTCTTGGTGTACATTTATTTGGAGCTATTCTGTTTGGGGTACACTGCATTTTTGGGATCTATAATTTTAAGTCTTTCATAAGAGTTGGGAAATTTTCAGTGATAATTTCCTCCATTAGTTTTTCTCCAGCCTTTCCCTACTCTTCTCCTTCTGGGATACCCACAACATGTATATTCATGTGCTTCATGTTGTCATTCAATTCCCTGAGTCCCTGCTCAAATTTTCCCATTCTTTTCCCTATAGTTTCTGTTTCTTTTTGGATTTCAGATGTTCCATCCTCCAGTTCACTAATTCTAACCTCTGTCTCTTGAAATCTACCATTGTAGGTTTCCATTTTTTTTTCATCTCTTCTACTGTATCTTTCATTCCCATAAGTTCTGTGATTTGTTTTTTCAGACTTTCCATTTCTTCTTTTTGTTCATCCCTTGCCTTCTTCTTGTCTTCCCTCAATTTATTGATTTGGTTTTTGAAGAGGTTTTCCATTTCTGTTCGTATATTCAGAATTAGTTATCTCAGCTCCTGTATCTGATTTGAACTATTGGTTTGTTCCTTTGACTGGGCCATATCTTCAATTTTCCTGGTGTGATTTGTTATTTTTTGCTGGCATCTGGACATTTAATCAGATTTCCCTGAGTGTGAGACCCAGCAGGTTGAAAGACTTTCCTGTGAAGTCTCTGGGCTCTGTTTTTCTTATCCTGCCCAGTATGTGGTACTTGTCTGTCTGCGGGTCCCACCAGCAAAAAATGTTGTGGCTCCTTTAACTTTGGAAGGCTCTCCCTGCTGGGTGCATGGTGGAGACAGAGGAAAGGTTGTAGGCTGGTTTTAATGGCTTCAATTTGCGAAGTCCTGGGATCTGAATTCCTTGAGAGAGGGATTCCACCTGAGTTGCGTTTCACCCCTCCTGTGGGGAAGGTTCAGGTGGTAGAGAGCCCTGAAAGCAGCCTGTTTCTGTGTTTGGGGCAGTTGCAACCTGTGTAATCCCGGCGCTGAGTCCAGAGGCGACCAAGCCTCCATAGAAACAGCCACTGAAGACTCTGTTTCACCCCCTTTCCTCTTTTTCAGTTAGCCCAATAGGCGACTTCTGCCTTGATCAGTTTCGCCTGAGCTGGGGGCCTGTTTTTAGTAGTCAGAATTTGTTTATTAATGCCACTATTGGTGTTTGGTTGGACTCAGTCCCTGCTACTGTTCGAGACTCTTTCCTTTCCCTCCGGGAAGCTGCCTGTGGGGGAGGGGCGCCGGTCGCCGGCCGCCGCGGCTTGGGGAACTCGCTGATCCAAGACTTGCGGCTGGTCCGGGAAGCCACCTGTGTGGGAGTGGTGCCGGCCACCGGTCGCCTGGGCTTGGGGAACTTGCCTCTCCGAGACTCTCATTTGGTCCAGGAAGCCGCCCGTGAGGGAGGGGAAGCCTCCGCAGCCTGGGGAAGCGTGCACCGCTCGGGGAACTCACCACTGCGGAGTCTCGCAGCCGGTCCAGCCGGTCCAGACTAGGGTATGCTGTGTGTCCAGTCTCTGTCGTGGCTCCGGGAGCTGTTCTGTACTGTTTCTGGTTATTTAGTAGTTGTTCTGGAGAAGGAACTAAGACGTGCGCACCTTACTAAGCCACCATCTTAGCCCCTCTACCTCCTGTATCTCATTTGAATTGTTGGTTTGCTCCTTTGACCAGGCCATATATTCAATTTTACTAGTATGATTCCTTATTTTTTTGCTGGTGTTCTAGGTATTTAATTACTTTAATTATTTTATTATTTATTCTGGAGATTGTTTTCACTTTTTTTTACCTAGGATTTTCTTGCTGGATGACTTTGTTCTCTATCTGTTCTTTGACATTCAGTTCAGCTTATTCTGGACCTTTAGCTTAGTTTTGTTTAACAGATATGGATTTTTTAGTTCTTGTTTTCTTGTTTCTTGTTCTGCCTGTATGATGTTTTTTTTTTTCTTTCCTTAAGAGGGTCTACTTAGGTATTATAGATTCCAGCCAAATTTTCTCAGACCAAACTGACCTCCTCTCAGGAGGAAAGAGTCATCTGCATCAGTTTTCCCTGAGGGTGAGACCCAGTAGTTTGAAAGTATTTCCTATGATGCCTCTAGACTCTGTGTTTTTCCTATCTTGTCCAGTATGTGGTGCTTGTCTGCCTGTGGATCCCACCAGCATAAGGTGATGTGGTACCTTTAACTTCAGCAAACTCTCCCTGCTGAGGGTGTGTTGGAGACAGAGGAGAGGTTGTAAACTGGCTTTAATCACTTATTTTTTCCAGATCTTGGGGTCTGAATTCTTTGAGGGAGGGAATCCACTTGAGCTAGGCCCCACCCCTCTCCCATTTATGGCACAGTCTCCAGGCAAACACTCAAGCCTAATTCTGCCTATGCCTGGGGCAGTTGGAGCCTGAGAAGTCTTGCAGCTGTATCCAAAGAGTAGTCAAGCCATAGAAACACAGCCACAAAGAAGAAAGGGAAAAATCCTTTTCAGAGTAGGACCCCTATTCCTCAGGTTTGCCAATCAAGAGCTTAAGTTGGTATGTTGTTTTGTGTACCTTCAGCTCCTTTCCTTCAGGACCCAGACCCTTTTAAGTATTATGTGCTATCCAATCCAAAAACAGCTCTGTTTCTTTTTTTCTTTTTTCTTTTGCTTTCAGCCCTGCCCCCTCTGTCCCAAGGCAAAAACCAGCAATCTTTGCTTTGACTCTAGGTTCATCTGAGCTGGGGGCCTACTTTTAATAGTTAGAATTTGTTGATTAATTCCACAATTGGAGCTTGGTCATGCTCAGTCCCTGCTGCTGGTAAAGTCCCTTTCCTTTCCCCTCTGGGAAGCAGCTTATGGGGGAGGGGCACCAGCCACTGCCATTTGGGAAACTCACAGTTCTGGGTGGGTTTGCAGCTGATCCAGTCTGTCCAGACTGGGGTACACTGTTTGTCTGGTCACTGACATGGCCCCAGCAGTTATTCTATACTGTTTCTGATTACTTATTAGCTGCTCTTGAGGACAAACTAAACCCCACACCTCACTAAGTTTCCATCTTGTCCACTTTCAAAGTTTTTGATCCCCTAGTGTATTTGTAATCCTTACTCTTGTGCCTTTCATCTCCCAAATTTTTACTATGTTTCTTTTTATACTTTCAAATTCTTCTCTATGTTCATATATTGTTTTTTTTAATATTCTTCATCCCTTTCTCCATATTTTTCTTCATCTCTTTGAATTCAATTATGCATTTTGTTTGAACTTCTAAGATTAGTTGTTCCAAATTTGTATCTCCTCTCAAGTTTTAATTTGATCCCTTATGCGATCCATATCTTCCTGTTCCTTAGTATGGCTTGCAATTTTTTGCTGAGGTCTAGGAATTTTATTATCTTGATGAATTTTCCCTTAGGTCAGTTTGCCCTTCTTGCTAAGTGTTTCATTGTTCATTGGCTTTATGTTAAGTCTCTTTAATGTTTGGTCCAACTTATTCAAGACTTTTAGAGTGGCACATTTTTAATTCTTCATATTTCATCAGTTCTTCTTCATCTGATTCTTCTCTGGATATGTGGCCCAATTTTTAATCTTGCATTTCTGTGTGCAATTGATTCACTTACAAGAGAAAGAATTATTTCCTTTGTTTTTGCTCTGGGCACTTGATTTTTTCTGTTTTTGTGAAGAATTTTCTCCTCAGCTCCTATCATTTGTCTAAAATCTCTCCCTCACTCAGTGCCCCATTTTGTCTACAATTTTAATTCCTGGGACCCTTCTGTCTCATAGCAGTTCAGTCAGACCATTTTTTTTTGCTCTCTGTGAGGCATTTTTTTTTGCCTCTAGTTCCATCACCATTTGCGTATTTCTACCAGGGAGACAGATGGTTTCAGTCCAGAAAGGTGGGTCACTCTCTGAAAGTCTGTACTGCATTTAGGTGGTCCAGCCAACAACAGATCTCTTTTGTATGTAGCAGTCCTCAGTACCTTGTGTTCTGCCTGGGCTATCTGCAGTCTTCGGTGCTTGTGCCTGGATATATATGGGGCTCTCACTCACTGTAGTGAGTGGCACTACAGTCTGTTTCTGTGGTGGGAGGGGCCTGCTTCTCTGCCTCTGAGCAATTTGATACTGCACAGCACCAAATGATAGAGAAGAGAATGAACTGGCATGTCCAGGTTGGAAATTTCCTACCCGATATTTTTTTTCCTTTGATTTAACATTTGTGGGGTCCTTTTTCAGTGTTCACTATCCTTCAGATTTCTAAGAAAGTGGGATTTGTCCTTTTATTTACTGAATTTTGGGGAACACTTTTGTTCAGGGGATATCTTATGTTGCCATGGTGATGACATCACTGCATTTTCCTCAATAGACATTTGAAAAGTTAATAAATAAACTAATGTTGAAAGGATGCCTAAATATAGATATCATTTTCACATCATTTTTTCTTCCAAATAATAAGTTAATAATAATAAACATAACTTAGATTTATCTTCAAAATAGTTCATGTAATAGATACAATACATGCATGAGGATTAAGGAAACAATCATGCAAACTACTAATTCATAACTATTAAAAATCACACATTCCCATGTAGTATAGATCTTTTCTGAAGACCCTGAAAAAACCTCAAAAATGAAAATTTTTTAAAAATGGACCTTTGTTAAGTAAAATATTTAACAAAATAAAAGTTTTTTCAGCTATATAGAATAACATCATTAGTCATAATAAAGATTTTCAATACAAGTGGAAATAAAACTGAAATATATTAAAATTAAACCACATGCTAGGGGTGAGAATATGAGAATAAATATCTTTATTCCAAATACAAATAATTTAATATCTTTTTGAATAAGAGCAGACAATTTGTTCACACTGGTGAAAAAGTAATGTGGAAACAGAAATCACAAAGAGTGAAATTTTAGATATTTCTAGAACATCAAAATGAAGGGTATACATCTTTTAAAATGCTACATAATGCCATAAATAATAGTATGACAGGTTGTGACAAATAGTATTTTAAAATCTAAACCCATAATGGAACTGAAAGTATAATTTCCCTATAATTTTATGTCCTTAATTTGCCATATTTGGATACAACAAATTACCAAACAGATGCTCATCAAGGACTAAATAATTTTTGAACCTACAACTATTAATCAGTTTTCATTCTAACATTCCTGATATAAGTATTTCCCAGTTTTCAACAACATAAAAAATACAAAGAAATGTTTAGTTAGTAGTCTATTTCTTTCTAAACTGAATTAAAAAAACATTTGGCAATATTTGTTTTTAAAAGCTTTATATTTAATTTAGAACCAGATTGTTGCAATTCAAAAAATATAAGATCTATTGAAATAAAAAGGAAAAGAAATGTAACACACATATTTGATAGTTGGTTATACGTTTGATAATTGGTGAAGGCTTTTATAAACAGTGCATAGGTGTGTCAGTGCATGGAAACTGATTATTGCTATAAAAACATATTCTTTGGAAATTAAAGTTCCTGCCAAAATGGTGACCCAGTTTGAGGTTCTGAATACCTTTTCCAGAATATTTCCTAGAGAAAGTTTACAAGTGAAAAGTAAACACATCTTCCAGTTACTAACAGACAGGGAGCAGGAGGAGAAGAGAGAGAAATTCCTGAGAAGATGAAAATTTTTCTTGGGCTAATGTCTTTTAAGTTCTGTTTCTGCCCTGGGACAGTTTAAGCTGACATGTTACTGCAGGAATTAGCCCCAATGGCAAGCAGGTATCAGTGCTGTGCAAAAACCCCAAAAGTGTAGGAATTTGATGAAAAATTCTCAGGGAAGACCAGTCCCTGGTATATTATTCCTCCATAGTTTTCCCTCCAAATACACAGAACTAATGAATGATGAATTAAAAAGACTATTTCCTCACAATGATGTTTCTTCCTAAGAGTTCTAAAATGAACACTTGACCATAATGTTTTTTTTATAAAGTGAAATCAAGTGGGGGGTCATCAGTTGCAGTTCTGAAATGCTTTTCAGTCTCAAGCCTCTGCCTTGTTCTTAAATTCTCGAGTTTTGTCATGGAGTGTTGATTGGCATTCAATACTTTGTTCATGTGTATTTCCAAAATAGTTGCAACGGATATATTTGAGTCCATAAATATATACAGCCTTCTCTTTAGTAAAGTGGGGACAGGTAGTTAAGTTCTGACCAATGAAATGCAGACAGATATACTGCTAGTCACTCCCAGTCTTGGCTCTTAGGGATATCTTCTATTTCTCTGTCCCTTTGCCTCAGTTATATCTGAAGCCAACCATTTCACACAAAAGATAGCTACAAGAGAAAAGATAGTTACAAGATAGAAGATATAATAGATTGTGACTAAGTTAGAAACAAAAATTCACTATATTAAGCTTCTAAGATTTCATGTTTTATTTGTGGTGAGTTAACCCCTGCATTTCCTGACTGTAGAACAGCTTAAGTTTCCTAAGAGAAAATGAATTCATTGGTAAAAATAATTATGCACCTGATAAATGCAATTATTAGGATGACCATAATGCAGTTTATATATGAAATGAAGTGACATAGGTAAAATAACTATAAAAATAATATAACCCTTCATTTTCCAGTGCCTGCTCCAGCAAAAAAAAAAAAAAAAACAGGAAAAAATATATAACTTAACATGATAAAATAAAGACATATAGATAGATAGATGATAGATAGATAGATAGATAGATAGATAGATAGATAGATAGATAGATAGATAGAAAGACAGATACTTGGATGGGAACCATGCAGTAAATATCAATTAAATACAAAAATCCAGATAAAATGTTTCTTTTTGATGTGACTATGCAAGCTAAAGTAAGAAAAGTATTTTTTAAAATAAAGGATACAAAAAATAGGTTATCAGATGAAAATAGTTTAAAAAAAGAATAGATTTTTTAAAAAGTTTTAACCCAAACTTACTATTAATCTATAGTAATCAAGGCACTATGATACTGGCAAAAGAAAGAATAAGCAGCTCAACGCAGCAGAATAGAGAACCCAGAAATATACTCACAGAAATATGATAACTGCTCTTTGACAAAAAAGCAAAAGAAATTCAATGGAGAAATGTAGTCTTTTTTAACAAATAGTGCTGGAACAGCTGGAGATCCATAGGCAAAAGAATGAATTTAGACTCAGATATTATACCTTTCATAAAGATCAACTGAAAAAGGATCATAAACTTAAATGTAAAATGAGAAACTATAAAAATTTTAGAAGATAATATAGGAGAAAATCTAGGTGCCCTTGAGTTTGGCAATGACTTCTTAGATATGAACCAAAGAGCTCCATCCATGAAAGAAATGATTGATAATTAGGACTTCATTAACATTAAAATCTCATGCTCTGTGAAGGACACTGTTAAGAGAATGAAAAGACAAATCACATACTGAGCTAAAATATTGGCAAACATGTCAAGCAAAAGAATTATATCCAAAATATACAAAGAACTCTTAAAACTCAATAAAAATAAAACGACACCCAATTTTTAAAAATGAACAAAATAACTGAAAAGAAACCTCACAAAGAAGATATACATTTGGGAAATAAGCCTATGAAAAGATGCTAAACATATATCATTAAGTAATTGCAAATTAAAGCAACTATGAGATACTACCACACACCTAATTGTACGATTAAAATCCAAAAAGCAACACCACCAAATGTTGACAAAAATATTGAACAACAAGGATTCCCTTTTATTGCTGATGATAATGCAAAATAATACAGCCATTCTGAAAGACAATTTGACAATTTCTCACAAAATAAAACCTAGTCTTACATATGATCTAGCAATTATGTTCCTAGACATTTACCAAGATGAGTTTTGAACTTTGGTCCACACAACAACATCCACACATATAGTTATAGCATCTTTATTCATAATTATCAGGATTGGAAGCAACCAAGATACACTTCAATTGGTAAATGGATAAACAAACTATATGTCACTTCTATATGATGAAATATTATTCTGTGACCATTAACTTCAGCAAAAATTATAGCTTCAGGTACACCAGTAGACAAACTCTATTTCCAAATAAGGAGAACAATGCTACAATTCCAACGAACAATAGATTTCTGATGTGAGAGGAACTTAATAAATGACTTGACACAATTTCATTTTCTATTAAGGAGACATGGGGTAGATTACTTCTAGTACTATGGCCAACATCATTTTTTATTTTAATTTTCAGTATCATTTTCTTCCCAAGGTATACCCAGAATTTTTATTTAATGTAGATTTGACAAAGTTTTAAAGATCTAAATAAAAGTATGTAACTGGAAATTCATCAATCTTAACATATGAACTACCTGAAATTTTCCTGATAGTTAATTTAAAACTAGCCAGGCTTCTCTGTTTTGGTAGGTTGAATAATCAGGCATCGATAAAAAATCAATCACTGTTTAAGTTATTTTGTGATATATTACACAGAACTGCACATGTAAGAAGTGCTCAAACACCAATAAAGGCTTACAATTTGGATTAAATGACATGAATTTTTAAATGGGACACATATTCAAAATCAATGTTTGGTTTTTTTTTTCTTCTTTTCATTGTGTCTTAGTAAATTGCTTATCCCCCCACCCCGATTGGTAGTAAAATAAAGGGCATGGCATTTCATTTTATCCTGTGTACTTCTAAAGGTTTAACTGCCAATCTCTTTGAGCCTCCTATACAGCAATGTAAAAAAAAAAAAAATACTTCTAATCAATGATAGTCCATGAAATGGTTGTTATGATTCAAAAGAATATAAGGTGCTATGACAAGAATATAATTCGTCTTGTTACTAAGCGCTATTTCCGCTGAACTTTGATTTTTCTTTCATAGCAAAACTTTCTCAATGAAGGAAGCATTGATTTACACTTTGTCTGAAGGGTCTTATTTCATCATGGACCAATAACAATAGGTAGCAGAAAAGCTATCTTAGGTACCATTGCTTAACCCAATTCCTAACATGGTCTTTCATTTAGTGAAATTCTGTCCAACTATGTTAACTTGGTACATAAAATAAAACCATACAAAAGATTATATTGAATTTATATAAATATTCAAAATTTGTCTTTTTTTCTGCATTCCTTCACACACTTTCTATATAAGACCAAGTGAAGTATTTTCAAAAACAAGCAAACAAAAAATGCCAGAAGCTGTATTAGTTCAGCCTTAGGAAAAAAAATGGCTCAGAATCCCCTACAATGTACACTACAGGCATTGAATTTATTACCCTGAGGCAGTAATATCAAATTCCTTAAGCTAGAAAGTTTTAAAGACAGTATTTGTTGGTTTGGTTCATTTTCAATTTGAAAGAGATTTTATTGTTTGCAAATTTTAATACTTGATTTTATTCACGATATTTTAAATTTATTCTGGTATTTGAATACTGTTGGACAGTTTTACTGAAACTCGATATCTATTCAGCCTAAGAAACATTCAAGTTATGGAATTGTAGTGCTCCCAGATCTGGCAATTTTGACCAGTTGTGGTTTCAGAAAAAAGTGCACTATAAAATAACATCCTCTACAAATAAACTAAGATGCATTGAAGGCCTACTATGACTCTGGAAAACCTAGACTTCAGTTAAATCTTGATTTCATTTCGGAATACCTTTTAAATGGTCAGGGGTATCAATATTCAGTGACACCATGAACATAGTCTGTTTGCTATCTCACCTACCAGATGAACAGTGGCTGAAATTTCTGATCGTAGATTCCTGCTTAAATAATATACTTCCAAATAGAAATGATATTATGCATTTTCATTGATTGCTATTGACAGGAAGGGATCTAAAACCATGTTATAGGTTTAGGACAAAAGATAGCATTGATCAGGGCATGTCAAAATGGAAAACATCAATAAAAATGCATTCGTATATTTTTCAATTTAATCTATGACAGGTCTCAGAACATTATTTCCTTGAGTCCTTGATATTTTCTCAATCTGTTCCAATAATTTTAAAATTTAGGGCCTATGCTATATGATAGATGTTATTTACACAAAAACAATCTCAGTGAATGATTTAAAAAAAAAATCCCTAGCAAAAGACAAATCCAAAAATATTTTCTCTGATCTAATTTAATTAACAAGTATGAATTGGTTCACCTAATCCACCACAGTGTATCAGACACTAGGGGATATTTTCAAGAGCCATAACTGATAAGTCCATACCATCATTCAGACATACTGATCAGGGATTACCAATAAACAAGAAAACTTCTGTAATTTAATAGTCTGCAAGAATATAGAACTATATCAGATTTTTGCAGCAGCAACATCAGTAGAGGTATCCACTTCCAATGAACAATATAGCAATAAAGAAAAATCATCCATGATCTGTGACTGGCCTAAAGATGAAAGAAGCTGCAATGTTAATACATGTAGAATCTTTATTCATTACTTTGTAAACTCTGACAAGGCAAAGCAGAGTCCAATAAAAGAAAATGTTTGGATGATGCTCATTAATTATTGTATTTTTACGTTTAGATCAAGAGTTTAGGAAATAGTACACCTATATTTAACTTACTATATTTTGAAAATTTTAGGAAAGATAGCATGACTAGCAATTAGAACATTTTTCTACTTGTAAAATATAGGTTGGCCTCTATTATAGAGGAAGAACATATAGAACATTAAAAATTTAAATAAAATTTAAATTTTATTTAAAAATATAACTTATTTATTGTCTGCTACATTTTATTTAATAAAAATTTCACAGTCATAACCTAAGTATTAAATCAATTTGAGAAATTAGTTTTTCTATAAGATATTGATGTTATTGGTGATTAAATCAAAACAATTCTATTATAAACTTTATATTCCTGAGGTGAAACTGAATTCATAAACGGAAGCTTAAACTCATTATTCTAAATACTACTTAGACAAAACATTCTGCTCTTAACATATTTCAAATAGTCTGCACAAGGCAAAGTAGATCTAAGCAATCCTTAGGAAAAATAAGATTTGGGAGAAGTGATGGTTTCCTTAAGTGTTTGTTAAGTATCTTCACCATGTCAAACATTGTGCTGGATTTTGTGGAACTCAGAATGAGAAGACATGGTCTTTGTTTCAAGAATTATGCACTACACTAAGGGCTAGAGAAAAATCAGCACTTCTTCTCTAAGAAAAATAGTGTAATTCTCTAACCCAACTGACTTTACTAAGATTGTTAGCCTCATTGCTTTAATCCTCTTTCATACAAACAAAGCAAGAAAAACACAAAAAAAATTCCTTTCAATGTTCCCATTGTTTTCAATTACAGAAAGACTGCAATTTAATCCGTACTTATATGATCCTAAATGTTTGATTTGAATGATTCATTCATATCCAATGCATCTAAGCCCAAGATCATTTGGTCTAAATTTGCTTACACAAAATTACTAAGCATTAGGGCGGGCCGCGGTGGCTCAGCGGGCAAAGTGCTTGCCTGCCATGCCGGAGGACCTTGGTTCGATTCCCGGCCCCAGCCCATGTAAAAAACAAAATACAATAAAACAAGAGAATGTTTAAAGATGTTTCCCTTTCTTCCTCCCTTCCATCCTTCCTTCCTTCTCTCTGTCTTTCCTTCCCTTCCTCCCTCTCTTTAAAAAAAAAAAAAAAAAATTACTAAGCATTAGCATAGATATTTCTTCAGAAAGTACCATTTTTTACAATTTTTAGATGCAAACACACGTGTGCACATGCACACACACACACACACACACACACACACACATATATTTGTCTTGTTTAATGATATCCTTGCAAGTAAATTTTAAACTCAAAGTAAGAGAGAAATATCTTACTTATTACTTTATATCCAGGTTTTAACCTAGATTCTGGCTAACAGTAAGCAATCAGTCAAGAAGTTTGAAATTAGTCAAAGAACAAATAAGTGAGTGAATGAATATACATTGAGTGAAGGTAACTATCAGTTATGGTGAGATCTTAAGCCTTTGGTCTAGAATTATTTTCCCTACTGGGTCCCCTTCATTTTTTTCAGGCATTCAATAATCTTTTCCTGAATGATGTGGATCTTAGCCTTCATCCAATTCAAATGGCAGTGTGAGGTATAAAATGGCATCCCTGGGTCAAAATTTAAGAAGTGACCCTTCACCATTTGTGTATCCTGAATGCACATGCCTTCCATGGAAACAGCTTAGAGGCCACACTCCAGTGTACGCGTCAGGAATGTAAAAGCTGCTGACTGTGATCTTACCAAAATTTCCTGAAAGCTGTTTATTTACAATTGAAATTGCCTTTTTTTTCTTTAATAAATGCACTCATCTATTTCTCTCCAATAAGAAAAACGTTGGTCCTTAAAAATTTCTAGACTTTGCAATAACAATTTCTTTCTTCAAGTTATGCAATTTCTCCACTGAAAAAAATGTATCTCTTTGCTTTGGAAAGATACCTTTAGTGTTATTTCTATTGGATATTGTTTGATTGTTTATATTTAAACAAAATAAAACAAATTAGTACAATAAGAAGTTTCTATTGCTTTACTTGTGTTTGATAATACATATGTAACTGGGTAGCACTGTCACAAACAGTAAAGGATCTGAGAGTCTTTACCCTATTACAGGCTTACAAGTGAGGCTGACACAGATTCATGAATGCTGACAGAAGATACAGACTCCTGGTTCAGAGATGAAAGATGCGTCACTATTTGTAGCAATAGCAGTAGCCAGAGTATAAGAAGTATTATTGTGTGAGTTCTCTAAGCCCCAATTTCCACAACAATGTAAAAGAGAGTCGGATGATACCTACAAATACAATGTGTTGCACTGAAGTAAAGGAGTACTAAGATGAGAAAATCCAAATATCTTATAATGGAAAGCAACTAGGTCTTTTTTTTGCTCTAGAAAGAGAAATTTTCATTATTCTACTGTAGAGCAAGCATGTTTGCACCTTGCCTCAAAGGGAGACATCATGTCTGTCTTCCAAGTCTGTTTGCTACACAAGCACCCTTGAACAGATGGTTAGAACAAAGGGCAGTTAATACCTCACTTTCAAAATGTGCAGAAACATAAGACACCAGTGGAAAATCATCTCCCAATAAACACACTTTGGGATTCCCCATTTGGGACAGAGTTTAAAAATACTGTAGAATGTAACATTGATCAGATGAGTTCAATAGTGGCTTGTTAGGGATTAGGAGAGACCAAACATCATTATAATATTCTGGGCTCCAGTAAAGTTAAGGCAAGCTTTGAAGGACTGAGGCAAGAAGCAATCGAGACCTAAGCCTAGTAGTTAGAGGTATGATTGTAATTCTGGACACTTTGGCGCTATCTTCTTGAGGCATCATCTCTAATTGAGTTGAAGTTAGTTCTTAAACAGGATACCCCTATTTATGTCAGGAGAGAAAAAAATGTAGAAGAGGCAAAATGACACATGGAAGTCACCTGAACTGTTGTGTCACATTAAATAATTCCATTGTGATGCATTTGTTATATATTGAGTTCTCACTTGAAGTAAAATAAGAGTGCTTTTTAATATAATTTAATTTGAAAATATGGCAAAAGTAAATACATACAGCATTATAATTTTATGAGGTTTTATTTAAATAAGCAGCAAAGTACAAAATGCTTTTGTAGATGTATAAAATTAAGAATTTACTTTTCAAGCTATAGAGAGCCTTGTGGTAGATTAATAGTGAGACTGCTGAAATTTAAAAGAGGTGGCTTACTGACTATAAATAGATTTGGAAATGGTAGCAAAATATGGCAACACTCATTATTGCCACTTATATGGCAACTCAAGAAGTAGTTCAAAGCTGTTTACTATGATCAAAAGACATTGCTTTGAATGGAGTGATTAGACTTGGTAAGGAGAATGCCTCACTTTGGAAGAAGGAATTGAAGCAGTTGATAATTTACAAACTTCTTTTAAAATAAGGATATAGAGGACCATCTAAGGTGTTGCCAAAATCCTGTACAAGACTCCAAGAGAATGAGTCTTTCACAGATCACTGGCTCTTCCACTTGGCCATGTTCCGGATGAATGAGTCATTGCAGATCTGTAACTACAAGATTCATGCACTGACTTGAAGACAGTTTAATCTTATTTTGAAATAAGTGGTATTTTTTAAAAATAAGTACAATTGAAAAAGGTCACCAGCAGGCTATATTGTAAATAAAAAAAATAACAAGAACAAGGAAAATATGGGTAAAACATATACAGAAATAATGGCAAAATGCTATTCAGTTTAGTATTGTCAAATCATTAGTGTAGAGGACAAAAGTTGCTGTGCAGAAGGGGGGCAGGACAGCAAGCTGGTGGTGTAGAACAAAAAGAGCTATGGTAGAAATTCAGAATAAATTACCTATTATTCAGAGAATGTAGGTAGATGAAAAAAGAGAAGAGGAGGGAGAAAGAGAATGGCACAAGCAGAAATAGCAAACAAGCATACCTGTGGAAAGGTTTGCAACATTTTAACCTCAGAAGTGATGGTTCCCTCCTCATGGTCACATTATCATCGGAGTTCCTGTTTGGGGACAGTCTTGCTGAAGGGCTTTCTTGAGGAAGCCACTCTCTGAGAGATGAGGTGCTGACTCTATGGAGCCAAACTGAGGCCTGGACATCTACTCCACGCGGGACATGAAGTGCATGATCCACCAGCGGGCCCCAGCCTTCTACAGCCATGTCCGTCTGCATTTGAGAAATAGGAATCACACATTCCCAGTGTGGGTTCCTTCCCAGTGCCTGGAAGAGCAGAGCAGACCTTCTTTTCAAGAATTGTGGTTATTTGCTTTGACCTGTGTTGTCGCACTTTGAAAGTATCATAAAAAGAGGTTGCATTTACTTCATCTGACTTGGAACTCTCTAACGAGAGAGGCAACTGCCCCTGAGACATTTTTTTGTTAATGTTTAAGGGCTCATGGGTAGTTCAGTGGTTAAAATGCCCACCTTCCATGTGGGAGACCAGGGTCTGATTCCCGGACCATGCACCCAAAAAAAAAAAAATATATATATATATATATATATACACACATATATGTATATATATATTTAAAAGCAAGCATTAACCACTGCCACCTGAGGCAAGGAATAACAGTTGAGGCAAGCAGTATACACCAAAATGTCTGGGGATAAAGGAAACCATGGGACAACTATTATGTACTAGACACTCACTTTAGAACCAAAGATACAAATACAATGACAGTGAAAGAATGAAAAGAGATATTCATGCAAACACTAACCAAAGGAGAATTGGAGTGGCCATCCTAATGTCAGAGAAGGCAGACTTGAGGGCAAAAATTGCTATAAGAGATAAAGAAGGACATTATATATCGATAAAAGGCCAATCCATGAAGAAGATAAAGCAATTATAAACATACCTACCAGCAGGTGTGTTTCACATACCCAAAATATGTGAAGCAAAACTGACGTGTGAAAGGGGAAGTAACAGTTGTTATTCAACACACCACTTTCTGTTGGATAGTGCTGGACAAAAATAAACCAAGATATAGCAGGTTTGAACAACATCTAAAGCAGATAGATCTAACATAGAATATTCCATCCAACTACAGCAGAATACGCATTTTTCTCAAGTGTACATGAAACATTCTAGTTAGACCATGTTGGGCCAAAAAATTAGTTAATAAATTTAAATTATTGAAATCATACAAAGTATTATTCCTGACCAGAATGGAATGAAACCAGAAATCAATAGAAAGAAAATTAACAAATATTTCAAAGTTTAAAAATATATACTGTTAAGCAGGGTATCAAAGAAGTTAGTAAATGTTTGAGGTTAATGGAAATGAAAACAAAGTATACCAACATTAATGGAATAACGCAAAAGCAACACTCATGGAAACTTGTAGCTATGCCTACATCAAAGGACAATCTTAAATCAATAAACTGACCTTCCACCTTGATGAACTAGAAGAAGAAGAGCAAACCAAAAGCCAGCAGAAAAAAGAAATGAAGTTTAGACTGGAGCTAAGTGAAATAAGAAAACAGTAGACTCAATGAAACCAAAAATTGGTTCTTTGAGAAGCTCAACAAAACTGGCAAACTTTTAGCTAGAATGACCAAAAACAAAAGAATGTACAAATTATTCAAATCGGCTAAAAAATGGGAACATTCTAGTTACAGGAATATAAGAGAATAATGTGAACAATTGCATGACATTGAATTAGATAGCCTAGAGAAAATAGACAAAGGCCTAGAAATAAATTGCTAAAATTGACTCAGTGGGATTTAAGAAATCTGAATAGGTCTATAGCAGATCATCAAAAACCTTCCAGCAAGAAGAAGGTCCAGTACCAGATAGCTTCACTGATGAATCATAAAAATCAAGTCCTCCTTAAATTGCCGAAAAAGAGATGGAAATACATCCTAACTTGTTATTTAAGTCCCACGATATTCTAATACCAAAGACAGCATCAGAAAGTAAAACTACAAACCAGTGTCCCTAAGAAGTACACATACAAAAAATCTTCGACAAAATGCCAGGAAACTGATTCCAGCAGCATGTTAAAAGGATCGCTGTATACCATGACTAAGTAACTCCAATTTGAAATTGGAGAATTGAAAACAAAACACAAATATTTACAGCAGCATATTTCACAATAGCCAGAATTGAAAACAAAACCATCCACAAATATTTATAGGAGTGTTTTTCACAATAGCCAGAATGTGCAAACAACTAAGAATTAATGAATGGATAAACAAAATGTGACATAGCCATACAAAGGGATATCATTTAGCCATAAATAGGAATGATTCACTGATAACGTACTACAACATGGAACCTTGAAAACATGCTATGTGAGAGAAATTAGCTGCAAAAGGCCATGTATTGTAAGATTTCATTTATATTAACTGCTCAGAGTAGGCAAATCCATAGCCATTGAGTGATTAGTGGTTGTCAGGGGCTCTAGAAAGGGGCAATAGGAATGCCTGCTTGCTGGGTAGAGGGCGCCTTCTTGGGGTGATGACAATGGTTTGTAATTAGATAAGGATGGTTGTACAGCACTGAGAATGTGCCAAAAGTCAGTGACTCAAGTTAATTTTATAATAGTTAAAATGGTGAACTTTGTGTTACATGAATTTTACCTCAATAAAAAGGAATTATTCTCATTTAAAAAAACTTCCCAAGGCGGAATAGGTGAAGAAATTAAACTTTGTTAAGACTAACTGAAAATATTCCACTTCTTGTTACCCTGGTCATTTTTCCCTCACTCTATCAGCATGATATGGTGTGAGGAAAACCACCAGGAAGTGAAATTTAAAAATCAATAATAATTCGTCTGTTATCCTAAGGTGATGGAGCTCACAGATAACCTGTGGTTTGTTCCATGACAGAATATGATGTCATGAAAGGGAAGAATATGACTTAAATTACAAACAAAAATTAGCATGAGCTACATGACCATCTATTCACCACCAACTTGTGCCTTCTTTCTCTGAGTATGTTTATGAAACTTGTAGTTACATTTCCATAATGCATGATGTATTTAACCCCTAAAAATGCCATTTGGAAAACCCCATGATTTAGGAAACGGCTTACTATTCTGGTGTTTTATGTAAGATTTGGATGTTGCTTCAGTTGTCAACTCTGCTTTTACCATAACTATGGGAATTTGAAACTACTCAGAGGAAGTATTAGTAAAGGAACTCAGCAATGTCTGTGAATCTCTTTAATAAACAGAGAAAAATTTAAGGCAATGATTTATTTTTATGTCAAGTAATAAATTCTTGAAAGACTGACACTATTGAAAGACTTGAAAGACCTTGTATGAATAGGGTCTCCAGTACACAATAGCATTATCCCATCAGACCTGGAATCCTTTGGAAATTTTCTTCATCTCTGAATAAACTCGATGTCCTCCCAACTGTATAGCTTGGGTATTTCTGACATAATTACTAACTAATATTCAGCCATCCTTATTCCAAAGCCTGTTTAAGGCTTTGAAATACTTAGGTTCTGAAAATACTTAAGTATCCTCTGGGTACCATACCTCTAGTATAGTCAATGAATGCCTCAATGGAGCTTTTCGTCTAAAATTGACCAGGAAACAAGCAATAAAATACTAATAAAATGATTACATTTTATGCTTATATAATCTGGGGATAATACATTAAATTTATGTGAGAAGATTGAGAAGGGATTCTTCTGAAAGATTTTGCCTAAAATAGATAAATTGATATTTAGGAAAATTTATATCACTAGATGTGAGGGTTAGGTTCTGGTGCCAACTTGGCCAGGTGATGTGCCCATTTGTCTGGTCAGGCAAGCACTGGCCTGACCATTGCTGCAAGGATAGTTCATGGCTGGTTGATAAATCAGAAGACTGGTTTATTAAATTATCATTCAACTGATTGCACCTATGGCTAATTACATCTGCAATTAACTAAGAGCATATTTCCCACAAATGAGATGATCCAACTAAGTGAAGACTATTAAAGAAGAAGAGAAATTTTCAGATTGCTTCTTTAGCCAGCAAGCCTTTACTGTGGAGTTTGTTGTGGCCCTTCATCGAAGCTGCCAGCTTCAATGCCTAGCCTGCAGATTTTGGACTCTTCCATTCCCACAGTTGCATGAGACACCTTTATAAGTCTCATAATTATAGATATCTCCTGTTGGCTCTGTTTCTTTAGAGAACCCTAAGTAATACACTAGAAAATATTCTATTTCATGTCAAAAAGATTACTTCTCCATCTGACTAAATGCTCCCTTGTGATCATTAGCTTTGTTCACCTGGCATATATCTAGCTCCTACTGGGTTTCAGAAGTTCTATTAGAAGCTGGTAATTCAACATTTCCTCTCATGGTAACAAGATGTTTTTAAGACAAGTGCTTTAAATGTAGGTTATTTAGAAAAAAAAAATTAGCTGAGAACTTAGAGCTACACAATGAGCTGATGGTTTAAGCTTTCTTCTTGTTATAGGTTCATTGATGTTCAAAAATATTTACTGCCTAATATTAGGAAGATCATACATCCCTATCCCATTGGCAACAGGAATGGCTATGTGACTAGCTTTGTCAATGTGTTATTTTGGGCAAAAGATTTAAGAGCCATCTGGTAGTTTGTTATACTTTCTTTATCTTCCAAGAGATTTTCAATTATTCTAGACAGAAGTGTTCTTTCAGGTAGGTCCTACTGGGAAAATGACATGCAGCAGAGATGTTCCTCAACACTGATTGATGTCTTGCATAAACAAGAAGGAACAACAACATAAACAAAAATTTGTTTTAATGTCTAAAGATTTGTGGGTTGCTTGTTCAATCAGTATGGCATAGTCTTTTCTGATTGCTATGTTCTACTTAAACTTAACTAACCTCAAAAATGGCTTCATATATGTGTATTGTAAATTCAGTCCCTACTAGTTTGTTTCAGAGAAACAAAAGCAAAAATTTTAGTCTTATAGATTCAACTGAGTAACTGAATTCTCTCTTATACTATGAATTTTACATTACTAAGACTAAAATCAACACATTTGTATTGGTCTCCTGTTTCCTAAAATGGAAAAGTTTTTCATTTTAATGATATTTGTGTCTCAAATTACGCTGTAACCTTCCTAAAGGCAAAAGCAATTGTTTTACATCCAGTATGCCCTCTGACATCTCTAACATGTTCTCCTAATAAGCACATGCTAATATATAGTATAAGTATATCATGTTTTTTCTAGAAAAACGACATGTATTTGACTGAAAAGAACAAAAACATAATATATGAATTAAATGAATAATAAGAGCAAAGATAAGAGGAAGAGAAAATAAGGATGGGCTAGGGGTTCCATTAGAAGGAAAATGAATCAGATATGCAAATTAAAATATTGTCATAGGAGACTATGGTAAAGTGTATTATGTACACAGTGGGAAAAAGAAAAAAGAAGAAAAAAAAAAGATGTTCTTAATCTCAACCCATTTCTGTGGGTGTGAATCCATTGTAAGTAGGACCTTTTGAAGATGCTATTTTTTGTTAAGATGTGGCTAACTGAATCAGATTCCTATTCCTGGAGGCCTTATAAAGGAAAAGCAACAAGGAGGAGCCAGAAGCTGGAAGTCAATGGAACTTGGAAGAGAAAGAAGAGGACATTGCTATGTGACAGAAAAACCAAGGGACCCGAGGATTGCAGGCCAGTGAGAAAGCTACTGACCCAGGGAGGAAGCAAGCCTTGTAGTGTCTGAAACTGCAAGCCAATAAATTCCTATTGTTTAAGCCAACCCATTGTGTTATATTCGTCATAGCAACTGAGAAAGTAAGGCAGAGAACACCCAGAAAAATTATTGAAGAGGCATTGTGAGAAAACTATAATAAATGGGCCAAGGGAAAATTAATGATTCCTTTATAATAATCGCTATATTTTTTTCTTTAGTAAATGGAGTATAGAAATACTTATGTTTGGAAATAAAATGTCACTTCTTTTTTGAAAATTGTATTGCAGAAAGTTAAAAACCCAAAATATATAACAGCATAATGCAATGATGCTCATTGTTTAGATGTCTAGTCTGTAAATGCCATTAGGAGAAACTGGATAGTGGACTTGTATAGTGCTTGTCCTGGTATTGAGCACGTTCAATAGTGAAGATGAGTTTTACACTTAAATGAGAAGCTGTGGACAATTCCCTTAGCTCTTTCCAGCTCATTATTTCCCCCTTTACGGGGAATATATCTAAAAGAAGAATAGATCTACTTCCATTCTATGTTACTATCTTGTTAGATTTTTCTTTCTTCCTTTCCTCTGTGTCTCCTTCCTCTCCCAACCCCTGTTCCTCCGGCTCCTCCCCTAGTTAAGCGTAACTTTCACATCACGGATTTTCTTTTAGCATTCAAGATACCACTTTCTTAATGCAAATACTCCATATCAGTCTGCTTACCATGAGTTAAAGTAGCATCAATATATAGAAATTAATAATTTAAAGCATTTAAGTATAAATTGAAAAATAGTTTGATGAAGTATAAATCCATTGAATTCAGACATTTATAACATATAAACCAGACACTCAAACCACGGGCATGTTCCAAACATCCCCAAACATGTTTTTTATTGGTCTTTATAATTTACAAAAAGCAAGAAAAATTTGAGAAAATGAGACTGTCACTGCTAAAGTTTGAAAATTATTTTATTAATTTTCTTAAAATATCATCATACAAATATTAAAACAGTGAATTTTTGGAGTTGTATTCATTTGAAGTACAGATAAACTGGCCTTTCTCAGTTTATCATTTAAATTATTAGCTTAAAGGGTCATCTTGTGGTATAGAGACTTTTGAATCATTTATGAAGTTACTGCTTATGGAGGGAGCTCTGTATACAATTGCACTTCTCTTTTGGGCTTTATTTTGTAAGACAACTTGTGAAATAAACTAAGCATAAAGGCATTCACAGAAATTCTTAATGATCATACAGGGAAGGACAGCACGGTCAAGAAAACCTGCAACACGGCTAATTACAGGTTACAAATGACCATCACTTAATTATGGCAGCTTTTAAATTCAAGTAATGAATTTCATTATAAGTCCATCATATTTCATTAATTACAACAAACTACTCTCTTGAAATCATGGTTCATTGATTAGTTATAGTCTTCCCACATATTTCATATATTCGTCACTTAAAATTACCCTTATGATTAATAATTGATAGTTGAATGAAGGTATTTTACTAATTGACCAAATATAAATGACTTTTTTCTGACTAATATTTGAAGTCTAGCACAATTGTTGCAAAAGAACACAGACTATATAGATTCTTCAAATATTATTTAATTCTAAAAATATATTAAACTATATGAATTAAATATAAGCTGATCATGAATATTTGTTAATTTACCACAGTGCATGTATATTACATGTTATATTCAAGAAACTGTGGATTACTGGATTGGGAGATCCCAAAATATACCACAATCAGATGGGACAATTCTTTTGTTAAAACGCATGCATTCTTAAAAGTGAAGAAATGAATATGATAATTTCAAAACAGATGATTTGTATATCAGTGATGGAAAATGTTAGAATACTATATAAAGCACTATCAAATGAAATTTTGCTATTTTATTTTACTTTTTTATTTAGTAAAGTATTTCTTATCCACTTACTCTTATGGATTTTACTGTGTCACCCAAAGAGACCTGTTCAAGTACTAGCTCCCAGACCTCTGCCCATGACCCGTTTCAGAATGAGATCTTTGAAGATGTTATTATTTAAAATGAGGCCAAACTAGATTAAGTTGGGTCATTTATCCAATACAACTGTTGCCTTTACAAGAAGAGGAAATTTGAACACAAACGGAGAATACCTTGTGATGACAGAGGCAGAGAATCTCATGAATTCTCAGCATCCTAAACCATCATAAACCAGAAATAACTCATGTAACACATTTTTCACTACAAACTTCAGAGAAAACATGGAATGGCTCTATTAATGCCTTGGTTTTGTGCTTTCCTCCTTCAGTACTGAGACAATACATTTTGGTTGCCTTAAGCCAATCAGTTTGTGGCACCTTTATACATCCTTATGACACTAAATATGAGTTTGCTTATTACCATGGTTTTAGCACTTTGACTAAGTGATGGTCAAAATCAACATAAAATGAACTAAAAATCTCAGTTGTATGTATCTCCTCTTCTTGACTCTTAAGTGCCCAATGTCAAAAGTAAAGTAACAACAGAATCATTTCAGTTGCATTCTGGTCAGAAGAAAGGGATCTCCTACAACTTCCCCCTTCCTTGCACTAATTTGTGTAGAGATGTTAACAACAGTTCAGGATAGTTGGTTATAGACAAATAGGTGGAGGGAAGACACATAATCAAAATGGTTTAGCAGTGAGTCCTTTCTACTCACCTCCACTCTCTTTCCTGGTTTTACAGATACACAGCCTTTTTCCCTCTACTGATGAATTTGGCTCATTTGTTTTCCCTCCTCAGCCCATGGCTTATCTCATCTTTAGGCGGAGAAAAACTTGCTTTACAAGAATTCATTTTTACCTGCTGCTCCACACATAGGTCAATGGCATTTTGGGAACTTTAAATACCAAAGTGTGGGTTGCTTTAGGCTAATAGAGAAAACGAAAAGAAAATACAGAAAACTCAGAGATTGCAACTGTGCTATATAACTATAACATTTAAATGCAATTTATTTAATAAAATAAGAATATTGCATCTTATCCACAAGTATTTAAATACTTGCTGCTAAACTGTAGAAGGCATCATATTTCAACTAAATTTTTAATTAAATATTTCCTATGGTCTGTGGGTATTATGAAAACATTTCAACCAAATATACAATACTTAAACACATATTATTTTTTCCAATTGCAGGTTGCGAAATTAGCTCTATGGGAATGATAATTACCAAATTCATCAAGATTGTAAGTAACTGAGTCAAAATTTACACTTAAGTATAAATAACCTCTGTTGCACTGTTATTCCCAGTTTCCCATTCTGCCACTGAGCCCCTGTATTATAAATGTATATATTTGTATAAGTTCTCACTATTTTACTTCATATGAAATATACTGATAGATTCGGTTGAATTTATATTAGCAACATTATGAATATCAGATAACTGAAATCTAGTTACTATGAGTTAATTTTTTAACTATGTAGACACCTATATACAACAAGTATTGCAAACATTATTAGTCAGTTAAGTAGTGTTAGAAAATAAGATTATATTTTTTTCTTGTCTGACCCTACTACCCATCTCCATTGATCATGGTTTTACTTGTTTGTTTTATATGCTTGAGAAGACCCCCATACTCAATAAAGCTATAGTCATCAATCTTAATGCCCCATCTTTCAACTAAGAGGTGACCTTAGAATCCAAGTTTGATACATAACTATATGACAAAATGGAATAATCAGATTGTTTCCTGAGACAATAATTAGAACTGTTTGGCAAGGTCTATTTGTGACATATGTGGAACAATCAGAATCTTCCCTGAGACATTTTGAGTGCGTCAAGTGGAAAATGCGCTCTATCTTCTTCATAGACAGCAAAGTATGAAACACAATTTGCCTTGTGCTTCTGTTGGCTCTCTTGCCTGGCTGCAAGAAGGAAGGTTAGTTTTAGAATAAAACCAATATATGTAAGAGAACATTGGTACAGACAGGACTCTGAAATTGTCTCTTAAGAGTCGTTCACAGCATTGGTCTTCTCAGAGGATTGACACAGGGACCGATTCAGTACCAGGTTTTACTATTGAAGTTGCATTGTGTTAGTTTCTATTATTGATAACTAAATGAGTTTTGACAAACACAAAGAAATTATCATCTAGAAGTATGTCTTTAAAGTGTTAGTATTGTTGAGGGTGAGAGTCACCAAAACGACCATCAGGTTCAATGATTTCCTAAAAGTATTCACAGAACTTGGAAGAGCTGTATATTCATGATTATTTTTTATTACACTGAAAGGATACAGGTCAACATCTGCAAAGGTAAAAGGTACATAGGACAGAGTCTAGGAAAAACCAAAAGCCAACTGTCATTTATTCCCTCCAGGTGGAATCTTATGGACAGTGCTCCATTCTACCAATAATTACTATAATAACATTCACCAAGTATTGCCAAATAGGAGAGCACCCTGAGCCATGGTGTGCAGGGTTTTATTGGGAGTATGTCACATAAACATGAAGGACCCATGAGGCTGACCTTAGTTACTCAGGGTCCTGCCCCATTAGAGATCAAAATGACTCAGTGTGGCCTAGTACCCCATCATAAATAATTTAATTGGCATAAATTATATGGCATATCCAAAATCCCAGATGAACAGTCTTATTAAGCATTATATTTTAAGAACTTAGAGGTTATTTTCCCAGCAGAGAGCCAACTCTTTCTTTGAAATGGGTAGGATTTGGACAACGCATGGCTTGTTGAGTTAGTCCTATACCCTACAAATACATAAACTATAGTGTGAACTACATAGACATGGGGGAAATGATATCTCAATCTCAGTATAAAATTGACCATCTTTGTCATATGAAAATTAAGCAGAATTATAGTAGAAGATGCTGGATTTCAGGATTCAGATGTTACACTTCTCAAACATGAAGTTTTAGAGAATCAGTTGAAAGTATCTGGATACTGGAGTGGATTGGCTAGTTATGGAAATGTCTTTATTCAAACTTATAAAAAAAAGAAAAAACATTCATTTTGTACTCAATTTATTTTATGTTTGTTGTAAGGAAAACTGGAAATGACACTAAATTATTCTAGAGAATAACATGACTAATTAGTGAGAGTAAATTATAGAAAGAGCTCTTGATTTTGCATGTGTGCACTAAAATGTCAGCTAATCATTGATTTAGCCGAGAACAAGAAGTATAAGGCATTTATTTAGAAAAAAAATATATATATATATCTTTAAAAAGAAGGTCAGGATATAATGAATGACTTTGTCATGATAATTACTTAGTCCAGAATTTTTTTTCATAAAAATATACTATCATATCTCTGCTGAGTAGACAGCAATTAACAAGGTCCCAATTGTGAAAATGTGATAGTATAGGATCAAGACAGGAAGCAAGAGGTGATGAAAGGATGGTAATAAATCTATATCTACAGAAACTGCTCCTAATTTAAGGTTCTTTATTATAACACTGAGTTTTTGTTATGATTCCCTTTATACACCTTTAAACAAAACTAGCTACACCAGGTTTCATCTTGCACCCAGATTACACTAGACTAAGTTATCAATTACCTTTGGAATAAGTTGCAGCCATCAGAACAGATTTAATTTACCCAGTTTGAAAAAAAAATAATGTTTTAATAACCTTGGTAATATGGCTGTTCATTAATATAAATAAATCTATTCTTGGCTTTTATGAAATTAATCATTTTATTAAATATTATAAATTGTTCTCCTTGTTCATTCCTTTAAGTATTAAATTTTTGTTAATTTAAGACATTTTTATTTAAAATACAAATTTATTTTAGAAATTCAAAAAATCAGAAAGTTATAAAGAAAAAAAAAAGTTCTATAATTCTACCAATCAGGCTACCAAAGACTCCTGAGCATTCTTCTGCAGATTGGAATTATTCTCGTTTTCAGACTGGATTCAACTGAGTTTACAGTGCTGTATTCAACTGAGAATACAGTGCTGTATTCAAGAAAAACTTCCTCCAAAAGTAATGCCAAACCCTACTGCAGGAGCTTAAATAAGAGTGTCTTGAAAATGTCAACATAAAGACAGGCTCTTCTCACTTTTGCATTCCCTTGGGCTTAGAGTGAGGTTTTGTCTTCTTTGTAGTATCTCATATTTTAAAGATGGCTATTTGTGCCAAATCATCATATCCATGTTCTAGATAAGAGGAAGAAAGATGGGGAAATGGCTAAAAGGCTTACCAAGCAAGATTTTATTTTCAAAAGCTCTTTTGGAAATCTCACCCATGATTTATGTTGGGTATTGAATCATGACCCACACAAAAGACATGTTTAGTTCCTAACCCATGCTACTGTGGGTATGAACCCTTTTATAAATGGGACATTGGAAGATATCATTCGTTAAGGTACATCCATAGATTGAAGTTGGTACCTAACCCAATTTGTCTGAAATCCTCATCAGGAAAGGAAATTGAAGCAAAAGAGAGAGATTGTCATGTGATGGAAGAATTGCTAAACCCACAGCACTATAGAGTTTGGAGAAAGCATGGCTTTGCCAGCACCTTGATTTTGTACATCTAGCCTCCAAAACTATAAACCAGTAAATTTCTGTTTAAGACAACCAGTGTGTAGTATGTGTCATAGCAGCCCTGGCAATGTACAACTCTTTCCATTTCCTCTCTTTCTGTAGCTTGAGATTTTCTCCAAATAATTGCGTGCACACAGAACCCAAATAGTTATTTTGGTAAGTAATCACATGAAAGAGTAGGGAATGGAGAAGATTTAAGAGAGTAAGAAGGAAAATCGAAACAACCGTAAGCAATTGGGTTTCAAACCTACCATGGAGAATACACCTCACAATTTTCTCTCTGAAATAAGAAAGATTGTATTTTTCACTGGCTCCTGCCCTACATCCCCATTGGGCAAAGGTTATCCCAAAGGCAATTAATTTTCTTCAATTTCTCTATTGGTACTTTTAACAGAGTCCCATAATGGACTCCTGTAGGCATCATTCTGCACAAAGAGAGCAAACACCCTATATCTGGGCAAACAATAAAACATATGTTGAAGGATCAACATTCATTTTAATCTAAACAGCTCACAACTTTCTTCAAAATAATTTATTAAACAATTAATCCTTTCCAAAGACTTAGTGGGACTTTATTGATAATTTATGAATTTAAATTTGCATTTTATCAATCTTCCAAACCCTGGTCCAGCATTCTATTATATTTAATTTTATAACTGGTATTCTATCTATTAATGCAAATCATTGATTATTCTACTGAATTTATTTAGTGATGATTACCCATTTCCTCTAACATAATTTTCAGACATATGATTTCAATATCCAAAGGGATAATTATGCCTTTTTCCTACTGAATTTATGAGATAGCTATGAAGAAAATTGGTATTTGCATTATGGTATATCACGAATCTTTAAAACTTATTCAAACTTTCAATGTGCCTTAGCAAATTTGTAGCTACTTTGATTTTTATACAGAGCATAACAAATTTTCTCTAAACTCATTTACTTGTATTCTACAAATTTAAGTTTTCATATTGATAATTAATATATTTTTTCCACTATGTTTTCTAATTTTCTATTTACATTATAAGAAAAAAAATTAATCTATATATCTGGGCAAGTTCCTCAACTCACTATCATTGCTTTCAGTTTCCAACTGGAATGGCTTGGATTTTCTGGGTAGACAAGCTTTTCCACAAGTGACAACAATTATTTCTACTTCTTGCCTATTTTCATTTATTAGATTTTAAATGGATAATTTTGAATAAGAATGGTGAAAATAAGCGTCATATTGTTATTCTTGTTTTTACTGTGAATTACTATTGTACAGCATGATCTGCAAGATATTAATAGACTTGTGTAAAGGAATTTCATTGGTCATATAGGTGGAGGAGCACGTAGTTTATACACACTTGTTCGGGTATCCTACCTGAAAAACAAAAGCTACCTCATCAATACTTTTTTGTGACCATCAAGTAAAAGGTTGAAAATATGTAATGGCTCCCAAACCATAAAACCCCTTCCACTGTAGAATATTAATGGATCATGGATCTAGTAGACCATAAAGGAGTTTGAAAATGTTCGTGCACTGTTTAATTAAGATTGGACCATGGAGATTGGCAAATCTGAATTCCATAGAGCAGACCACAAGTGTGAACTCAATGGTTCCATTAAGTTTCACAGGACAAGTTGCAAATTTAGAACTATACTGATGATAATTAAAAATGAAAGTGATGATAATTCCTCAGAAGAAGCTGAATGACTGAAGTAGAGATGTAAGTTCTTTTTCCTGACTGCCGAAATCCTTATTTCTCCTTTTAATATCTTCAGCTGATTGGATGGGGAGACTCCTTTCAATGTTGAAAGCAATCTCCTTTCTTAATTGTAAACGTTGTCAGCCATAGATATTATCAATTGATTAATGATGGAAATCAGTGCATGCCCTCACAATAACAGGCAGGTCAGTGCTTGCTTGACCGACAACTGGAACCCAAACCTAGCCATGCTGACATGTGAACTTAACCATCACAGTCCACCTTTTGTCAACATGGCACCCATACAAATCTTCTAGACCCATACTTAATAGTGAAATATAAAAAATAAAAGTCATACTTTCACCTAACATAACACAATTCTCCTGTACACAAGAAAAAATGAACCAACTTCTTCCCCAGAAGGGAATCCAAGTCCATGTGTAACATTTATCCTCAAATTTGATCTCCTATAACTTAAACACTGTTCTATAAGATTAATACAACTTAATATGATAAAAGAATAGGAGACAGAAGAAAACAAAGATATTTTATATGCACAAACATAGACATAGCAAAACATGGAAGAAATTCTCATAACGATTCCTGTTTTAGTTTCTGCAACAGTTCACATCATCCTAGTTCATATTTACAACTACTTTCTTCTACTTCCCATTTCAGATTCCCTTAACCCTAAGCAAGTATCTCAGCTAGCTGTGATTTCCTGCCTGGTGGAGTGATTGACACTTTCATTCTTAAAGGGTCTGAGTTGTTAATTGTTCTGCTTGGATTGAAGTATTGCAGCTGCCAATTGACACTAATTACTGGACATAGTACTAAAAGACATCCTAAGCAGTCTCCTGTATGACAGGAATGATCTTCCTTATATCCCCAATGTAGTATCAGTCTATTACTTCCTGATAATCAGGATTAATAACCCAAACCAATATAGCAACTCCCTTCTTTGTCTATTATTCAGAGGCATGAAGAACCCAAAGTGGCCAGGTGGCACTCTTAGCTTCCAGTTCAATGTAATCTTTGTTCTGTCTCCTGGTGGCAGCATTCCCCCTTCTGGAACTAAGATCCTTAAATAAGTAAAACATAAGGTTGCAGGGACAGGAAGCAAAAATCTTTATATTGGTTTAATAGTGAATGGTGCTACTCCCATTTCTACCCCTTTGCTCCTGGACACTGGATCCTGGTTATGGGAGAAATAATAATGCATATTGGATGCATGTGTTGCCTCCTGAGAACATTGTCCCAGACCTGCAAGATATTGTCACTCAGTCGGCATTAACTGAGTTCTGAAAAGAACATGACATTCTATCAGCCTAGCTACTTCTGGATGACAGAGAATATGGTAAAATCAGTCAATTCTAAGAGCATCTGCTTTCTCCTGCCCTTAATTTGCTGTGAGGTGGGTTCTTTGTTCAGAAGCAATGTTGCATGGTATACCATGATGATAGATAAGGTATTCTGCTAGTTCACATGTGGAAGTTTTGGCAGAAGCATTATGTGTAGGAAGGCAAATACATATCTGGAGGATCTATCTATTCTGTAAGAACAAAGCACTGCTCTTTCTATGAGGAAGTAGTCCAATGTCACCAGGTTTTTGCCTAATCCTTTAGTGGAATAGTGTCATATCAGGGACGGAGTATTGGTCTCTGCTACTGGCAGATAGCCATGTTTACCTTGATGACTGGAAGTCAGTGGTACTGGCCCATGCATAACGTTCATCTCCATCATGATAGCTTCTTTGCTCATGAGCCTATTGGGTGATGACAGGAATGACCAGGAAAGGAGGCTGACTGGTATTCACAGAACATATCATACAATACACTTAATTATAAAAATCCCCTTCTGCTGAAGTCCATCTCTGGTGAGTATTCACATCGGGTGCAAATATCTTTATGTCATCATCCTTTTCAGAAAGATCTACCAATTGTCACCAATAATCATGACTTTCCATGTCCCTAAACATCCAGCCTAACCATTGGCCACAGTCCATGAGTTAGTAAATAAATGTACTTCCAACCATTTATTTTTCCAACCAAAATGAAAACCTAGATGAACTCTTCAAATTTATCCCAACCGGAGGATTTCCTTTCAGCACTGTCCTTCAAGGATGTCCCAGACAGGGTTCTACAGTTGCATCTGCCTACTTTTTTTGTACCTATATATCACACAGAACTATCTGTAAACCAGGCTTATGTTCTCTCTTCCTCATTCAACTCCCCAGGAGGCATTTCTAATCCTAATATTTTTGTTTGTTTGTTCTCCATCATTGGTAATGTAAACAGTGCTATGCTAAAGAGTAATGGTGATGATAAGCGTTTTTGTTTTCCCAATATTAAAGGAAATAAAGCTAATGCTTTTCTATTAAGTAAAACTTTTGTTACAGACTTGTGGCATATGGATCTTATTAAATGAAAGCATATCAATTTTATTCTTAGCTTGAAAAATTTTCATACACAGATATTAAAATATCCTGAATGATTTTTCTGACATCTATTTTGATTATCATATATATTTTTTCTCAGTTGGTCTAACGGTGTGAAATACATTGTTAGATTTCCTGATATTGAATTACCTTTTCATTCTTGGAACAGTCATATTTGAATGATAAATGTGTATGTTAATATTTTATGTAGGTTTTTTAGCTTTCATTTTTCATAGCTCTTGCAGTATCTTCTGAAATATTTGCATTAATATTATTACTTAAGTACATCTTATATAAATGTATTCCATGAAGATCTATTTAGGACAAAACATCATTGGTTTATATTCTTAATATTATTTATATTATGCCTCTATATATCAATGACATCCTAGTAGAATCTAAAAGTTAACACCTGCATTCATTTTCTTTTTACATGTGAATACATTACATCATTGTCTGTTTTCATCTAATGCTATTTCTAAAATATTTTATGTCAGCCTGATTCTTGTTTTTTTCATGAATAAACTCTTTTTTTTTTTTCTCTCTGTAAGCTTCCCCCCTCACTCCTTGGCTTTTAACAGTGGGGATTTATTAACTTACAAGTTTACAGTTCTGAGGCCATGAGAGTGTCCAAATCAAGGCATCACCTGGAGGATACAATCTTCCTGAAGACTGGTTATTGGCATTCTTCAGCTTCTCTATCACGTGGCCAAACACATGGGGACATCTGCTGCACACGGCAGAAGTCTGCTGATCTCTTCTCTCCTAGGTTTTGTTGCTTCCAGCTTCTGGCTTCAGTAACTTCTTCTCTGAACTCTGAGATTCTGCATGTGTCCTTGTCTCTCAACTACTCTGGAAGCTTCTTTACGTGCCTTCTCTCTCTCTCTTTTTTTTTTTCACATTTTTTAATTGTGAAAAATAGCATATATACACAAAAGTAATAAATTCCAAAGCACACTGTGACAAATAACTGTAGAACAGATTTCAGAGTTTGGTATGGGTTACAATTCCACAATTTCATGTTTTTACTTCTAGCTGCTCCAAAGATACTGGAGACTAAATGGAATATCTATGCAATGATTCAGCAATCATACTCATCTGTTAAATCCTATTTTCTCTGTTGTAATTCCACCTTCCCTTTGCTTTTTCTCATAATATTTATGGGCATATGGACTATACCCATTCTAACTTTTCATTCTCGAAAGGACTGTCAAAAAATAATATGAGATAGGGGGATGAAACTGGTTGATGCTTTGGAGGGGCTGGCCACTCTAGGTTTCAGAACTTATCTGGTCTAGGAACCCATCTGGAGGTTGTAGGATACTAGAAACTAATCTTAGTGCATGGAACGTTTGTAGAATCTCAGATGGGTGTTCTTTAGGATTGGCAAGGAATGGTTTGGTCGGGGTTTGGCAAACCATGATAAGTAGCAATATCTAGCTTAAACTTGCATAAGAGTGGCCTCTTGACTGTATTTGAACTCTTTCAGACACAGATACCTTATTTCTTACAATTTCCCCCCCTTTTGGTCAGAAAACCATTGTTTATTTCATGGTGCCAAGGCCTCACTCCTCTTTGCAAGTCATATTCCACATTTCCAGGGAGATTTTCACCCCAAGTCTGTAAGCTTTTATAATCTGCCCACCTCAGAAGTTCTGTTAGTCAAAGACTGAAATATTTTATTTTAAAATAGATGTATTCAATAAATAATACAGGAAAATAATTTTTTCTTGTGAGTTGGAAAAACATATGTAACCACCAGTGAGTAATAATCAATTTACTGTATGATAAAATCAGTGACAATAATACAAATTAAGATAGAAAAATAAGCCTCAAAACACTCAATGTATTCACAAACGTATTAAGAAAATGAATCATTTCAAAGTCACTAAATATGCTATCCAAATTTAGATTTCCTTTTATTGACCCAAAAGGACTGGTTTTATTCTTCAAGCACAGTTTATTCTTAAATTCTTTCAGGAAGTTTTAAAAATAAAATGTTATCAACTAAAGCTAAATATGCTGTAATTGTTCTGAATGGTGAATGCATTTGTCCCCAGTCCAGAATCGATGAAAAACGTTTAGTCTTAGAACATTTTTTTAAATAAAGCTGACCCTACAGTATAGATTTTCATCCATATTGAAGAGAATAAAATCACATATATCTTAGCAGTTAACTAAGAAATGTTGGAAAGTTATATTAAAACAAAATTATAGCACATATATTACATGTAAATTCCTTACTCAGATGTCATAATAAACTAAATTGAAATGGTGTAGTCTGTGACTGAGCATCAAACATGACAAATTCACGTCTGCTAAAGAATAAATAATGAATAAATCAACTAACAAAATATCTCCTTACACAGTTAACCATTGATCTTTTCACTGAATGTTTATTTAGCTATTTTATTAATTTTTAAATATTCATTTTTTATTTATAACACACAGACATAATCTCCAAACTGTTTTACTAGAAAATTAAAATAATTGCATTTATTATGTGGTTGATTTTTCTAATAATTTCAGAACATTTTGCCTGGGATAATAACGTATATTATTCTATTTGTTTCCTATTGCTGCTATACCATAAACTCTGTGGCTAAAACAGTTCAAATTTATTATCTTCGTGTTTCAGAGATCGGAAGTCTGAAATGGGATGCAGGTTAAAATGAAGGTTGGCAGGGCTGCATTTCTTTCTGGAGCTCTAAGGAAGGACCCATTTTCCTTCTATTTACAACTTCTGAAAAGCACTCATGGGCTCATGCCCCCTTCCTTGAACTTCAAAACCAACAATTTCAAGTCAAAGTCTCTCGTTCTCACTCCTCTGCTTCCCTCTTCCCATGTGAGTTTCATTTAGTTAATCCAATACAATCTTTTTTTCTTTTTTCTTTTTTTTTGAACATGGGCAGGCACCAGGAATCGAACCCGGGTCTTCTGGCATGGCAGTCAAGCATTCTTGCCTGCTGAGCCACCGTGGCCCGCCCCAATATGATCTTTTAATCTTAAACTCAGTTGATTAGTCATCTTAATTACATTTGCAACCTTCTATTACCCCTTACCATATAACAAAATATTTCCATTCTTTCCAGGAGTTCAATCATGGACAGTTTTGAGGAGGCATTATTTTGTCTTTCTTTGTTATCATCATAGCAATTGTACTTAATGATTAAGTTTGTTGTTCATTCAAAAATGTTTATTAATTGCCTACTAAGGGCAAGACACTATACTAGGTGCTGATGACATATTGATATATAGCTTTTGTTCTAAAGGTATAAAAATGTAATATAATGAGAAAACCAGGGCAATTCATAAGAAATTTTTAAAAATCCTGTATGACTGAAGGTATATACTGAGAAGACCAAATGCTAGGTACAGAAGTATATAGAAGAGTTGCTCATTTTTCATTAAGAAGTAAAATTAGTTCTCTGGAGAAAATATCTCTTAAGTTAGGCCTTAAGTAATGGTATAAATATTCCAGTGCTGGTGATGTATATGTGTGCATGAATGGATGCCTGTGTAAAAGAATGTATATGTGTGTGTGTGCACACACAGTGGTGATCCAGGCAAATGGAGAAATTTGCTAGTTGTGCAAAATGTTGAGATAAAATGGCATGAATGGCAGATTGTAGGGATAAAAGAATAAAATATCTTTATATTATCAAATAGAAAATAAGTAGTAGACAAGAGTAAATATGGGAATTAGGTAAAAATCAAATGGAAAGAATTCTTACTTTCCATGTGAAGAGATTGAGAACGGCTTCAGCTCTCTGAGTCTCTGAAGGCTTTTTTTTTTTTAATGAATTTAATCAAATACATAGTTGAGAGGATCAATTGTCTGCAGAATTAATTGGATGATGGAGCCTAATTTTGAAGGATGGATGAGAAGCTCAGAGTTTGTTGCAGTAATCATGAAAGAAGTGAATGAAATCTTGAACTAGGAGGCCAGAGATAAAGCTATTATGTGAAACAGTCTGTGCACCTGTGGGTTTTCTACTTTATCTGTCTACACGGTTGAGGGGTTACTGACTTCTCGTAGAGTTCTAGTCACATGGACAGAGGATCCACTTCCATGGCAAGCTGCTAATTCACAAGGAAGGGTAATTTCATATAATGTAACAGGACTATGCAATGCTTAATTTAACTTCATGTAATGTATCCTTGACTGCTTGACAAGTGTGGATTGTATTATGCACAAGGTGGTCTGTTCATCAGGCAAGTTTTAAGAGTGACTATTAATATCTGCAGACTGGAAAGTTCTAGATATTCTAGCTAATTTGCTTTCCTTTTTTTTTTTTTTTTTTTGGCATGGGCAGGCACTGGGAATTGAACCTGGGTCGCTGGCATGGCAGGCAACAACTTTGCCTTCTGAGCTACTGTGGCCTGCCCTTTTTTTCCCCCCTCCTTTTAGTTTCCCTTAGCTAGATATGTAAGCACTGCTTCATCACCCATATTGACAGTTTAGCAGTTTTTCCCTCCCTTCTTCAATTGTTCCTTATGGAAAAATCTGAGACTACATTCTTTTAAGGCTTAGCCTAACAAGCCATATATTTTTCTTTTCCTCTTTAAGGATCCTCAGCAGTATTAAACAAATAGGAAGTTTATTTGATTTTTAAGAGTATCAAGAGTATAACTGTATACACAAGAATTTAAGTCTGTTTTCCCTCTATTAAGTGCAAATTCTTTTTTAAGGCAAAATGTGCCTTCCATATATTAAGCAAGAGGTCTTGGGTTAATAAGGACATTTGAAGTGCATAATCTCAGTTAATATATTAAAATTAATTTAAGTAAACAGTGCCACTGACATCAAGGAAAAGGGATTTTTGCCAGATTTTGTATAGCTTGTAATGTAACACATGCAATAGGGCAATGCCTAAATTACCCCTAACATGACAAGAGATATAGTTGCATAGTTCAGAAATCAGCAAACTGGAGAGGTGGAGGTCAACTAAAAGAACAACTGGATTTGTCTGATGGTTGGAAGGAGGTGGAATGGGCATTCGTAAAGAGTTTCAGAATAGATGAAAGGTTTGTTTAATTATTTTTGATGTTCTAGGTTAATAGAGATGAAAAGCATGAATTAGCTGCTTTAGAACAACAAATAATCTAGTAATTTTTTTTCCAGTTATCAGCTAGGGTTTTCACTTAGGTTTTCAAATAGACCATTGGTAAGAATTTGTCCAATGCATCTGAATATTACAGCAATAACGACATAAAATTTTAACTGTATATTAATTGGTTTATATCCCATTAAGTTGGAAATTTAAAGAAAGTTGAGTAATTTTCATCTCTGAATCACCATCTTGTTTAAAAATTGTAGCTTTTAAGTACAGCTTTATTAAATAAATAAGCAAATTATTGCAAATTTATATGTTCATTCAACAAATATTATTTATTGATTGCCAGGCATTGCTCAATGAAGCTAAAGTAGTCAACAAATATAATTATATCCTCTCTTTTACCTACTATCATACCGGTATGAGAGAGGAATTTTTCAATATTTGTATAATTTTTTTCATTATCATTGCAATATAATTATGTACAAAGTTTATAATATATGGCAAGATTTTTCTTGATTTTGTACTTTAATGTATTCATTTCTTCAGTATAAACATATAAATACATTACGTTATGTGCAAATACATAAATGTATATGTACATTTTTCACATTTGGAAGGGTACTATTGCCATCCATAAATGTTATTTTAAAAAGAAACAATATTTTCATACTTTAAAATTCGCTGAGAGCAGTAGAATACTGAAATATTATAAATTAGATATGTAGTATAACTCTGTCTTAAATTTAGGGAGACAATGAGATGTCTGATTTATGTCTTCTAATGATTAGTAAGAGTTTCTGGTTTTATAAGGACTATGCCACATTAAATGGTATTTCCAAACATTTGTGTATTCTGTATATCTAAAAGACAAACAGAAATCCGTTATTTATTTTACAATCATCTTTATTTTAGTAACATACTGTATACATATGTTTCAGACATTGTTTTCTCCACTAATGAAACTGGGAAAACTAATTTATAGCCCCATGTAAAGCAAACTCTTTACCTTTGGAATGTTTTCTCATATGTATTTGCAAATTTGGCAAATAATTTTCTTTATGTTTTCCAGCATGGGTGTACTTACAGAGTCTAATTCTGTTTTGCAAGACAACTTCCTTTCTTTTTTTGCATTTCCCTATGATTGACTTATTTTTCCTTTTTTTTGTTAAGATCCTGCTATAGAGGAATTTTTAAATAATATTCAGAATACTTTGTATGATGAGATATTTTAAAAGGGGGATTAATATCTTCATCTTGTTAAGTAGAGTGAACAAATGGAGAAGGCTGGAATTTAGAGATTTCTAATTGATTATACAGGAATATGGATTCCCCCATGTTGCTGATAAAGATTTAGTACTATAAATCTGGAACTGCAAATGGAGTCTTGACCACTGGGAAAATACTCTGCATCAGGAAATCAGCCAGAAAAATACTGCCGCTGTACCTTATGATGGACTATATAATTTTACAATCAGTGTAACATGTGTAGCTATGAAAGCTAAAATAATGAAGGGTAAAATAAAAAGAGGTAATTAAAAATTCACACATCAGTGCATTAACCATTTATCCATAGGTAGAGGAGAACTATTCCTTCTTCTTAATTGATTCTTGGGAAAATCATGTTTGAATATGTTTTACTAAGATCTATTTTATTCTGCTGTTGCTGAAATACCATTTGTCAAACTGTACTGAAAATATGTATACAACTTACAAGGCTATGGTGTCTATTCCCAGTGCTCAATAGTATGTAGGGATTCAGGCAATGTGCGGCCTTCATTTAATATTTCAGATCACAGTAGCATGAGGCACTAAAAGGGGCTTCAATGTCACTTGTAACTTCTGTTTCTCTGGTTCCTTACCACCCCCACACGCAACAACCACCATCATAAGACTTTTGAACACTAGTGAAATTTCATCCAATTTTCTGTTTCTGGGAGCCACACGTGCTGATACAATTTTTATATAACTCATGACCATGCCTAGAAATATATCCCCTAGCTATCCAAATGTAGAAAACCTCTAGTATATTTTTCTTGTTTAAAACAGTTTAGGTTCAGTTTAGGTTGCTTTCTTCCTTACTCTCATTTCTTGGTTGCCCAAGCCCATTTCATCTCTTTTACCATTCCAATTCCTACCATCTTCCCCTCAAAAAATCCACGTGTGTGTGTGTGTGTGTGTGTGTGTGTGTGTGTGTGTGTGTGCAAGAGAGAGAGGGAGAGAGAGAGAAAGGGAGAGAGAGGGGGACTCTGTGAGGGAAAGAAAATAATTTCTCCTGCTCTGCAGCTTCTGTTCAGGCACCAAGAATCGAACTGGTCTCCGGCATGGCATGTGAGAATTCTGCCACTGAGCTATAGTTGTACTGCCCAAATCATCCAATTTTCAAGCTGTAATCCCAGTGTACTGAGTTTGTTTTAAGGATCAATGTAACTCGAGAAACAAATGGATGAATGAATATCCATATGAAGAGGAAGTCAGTAAAGAATATCAACACCTTTGAGAACAGAATGTTAATGCTTGATGGGATGCTGGCAGTCAGAGTCAAAACAGAGCTGTTGGAATCTGAACAAGGGATTCTGCTGTAAAAAGAATGAATTCAACTTCCGGAGAAGATGGCAGCTTAGTAAGATGCGCGGATCTTAGTTCCTCCTCCAAAACAGCTACTAGGGGAGTAGAAACGATACAGAACAGCTCCTGGAGCCACGACAGAGATAAAAAAGACAGCATACCCCATCCTGGAATGGATGATTGGCTGAGAGAACCCGCTCTGTTGAGATTGCCGAGGGGCGCGGGCTTCCCCGGGCAGGGCAGCAAGCGGCCGGAGTCCATCCCTTCCTCCTTCCCGGGCCAGCTGGCAGAATTGGGCAGGCAGTCCCCTCAAACCGTGGCGGCTGGCGCCCCCACCACATGCGGCCCCCTAGACCAACTGGGAGAATTGGATCATAAATCCCCAGGCCATGGAGAACGGTGACTGGGGGGGTCTCTTCCAAACACGTGACTCCCCGGTCTGGCTGGGAATGGTGCACTCTCCCAGGCCACAGCGGCTGGCGCCCTCCTGCCACGCTTGGCACCCCGGGCCGACTAGGAAATTCAGACGGGCATTCTCACGGGCTGTGGCGGCCGGCGACCCTCCCGGCGTTCGGACCCCTGGGCCAGCTGGCACTCTTCCAAGCCGCTTCAGCTGGCGAACCTGCCCCACGGCGAGAGTTTTCCAAAGTTAAAGGACCCACAGCACCTTTTACAGGTGGGACCCACAGACAAATGTGTGCCACGAGCGCCACCTACTGGGCAGGATAAGAAAAACAGAACCCAGAGATTTCACAGAAAAATCTTTCAACATGTTGGGTCCAACACCCAGGGAAATCTGACTAAATGCCCAGACGCCAGCAGAAGATAATGGATCACGCTCAGAGAATTGAAAATATGGCCCAGTCAAAGGAACAAACCAATAGTTCAAATGAGATATAAGAGCTGAGACAACTAATGCTGAATATACAAACAGAAATGGAAAACCTCTTCAAAAACGAAATCGATAAATTGAGGGAGGACATGAAGAAGACATGGGTTGAACAAAAAGAAGAAATAGAAAAACTGAAAAAACAAACCACAGAACTTATGGAAGTGAAGGATAAAGTAGAAAAGATGGAAAAAACAATGGATACCTACAATGATAGATTTAAAGAGACAGAAGATAGAATTAGTGATTTGGAGGATGGAACATCTGAATTCCAAAAAAAACCAGAAACTATCGGGAAAGAATGGAAAAATTTGAACAGGGTATCAGGGAACTCAAGGACAATATGAACCTCACAAATATACATGTTGTGGGTGTCCCAGAAGGAGAAGAGAAAGGAAAAGGAGGAGAAAAACTAATGGAAGAAATTATCACTGAAAATTTCCCAACTCTTATGAAAAACCTAAAATTACAGATCCAAGAAGTGCAGCGCACCCCAAAGGGAATAGACCCAAATAGGCGTTCTCCAAGACACTTACTAGTTAGAATGTCAGAGGTCAAAGAGAAAGAGAGGATCTTGAAAGCAGCAAGAGAAAAACAATCCATCACATACAAGGGAAACCCAATAAGACTATGTGTAGATTTCTCAGCAGAAACCATGGAGGCAAGAAGACAGTGGGATGATATATCTAAATTACTAAAAGAGAAAAACTGCCAACCAAGACTCCTATATCCAGCAAAATTGTCCTTCAAAAATGAGGGAGAAATTAAAACATTCTCAGACAAAAAGTCACTGAATGAATTTGTGACCAAGAGACCAGCTCTGCAAGAAATACTAAAGGGAGCACTAGAGTCAGAACCGAAAAGACAGAAGAGAGAGGTATGGAGAAGAGTGTAGAAAGAAGGAAAGTCAGATATGATATATATAATACAAAAGGCAAAATGTTAGAGGAAAATATTATGCAAACAGTAATAACACTAAATGTTAATGGACTGACTTCTCCAATCAAAAGACATAGACTGGCAGAATGGATTAAAAAACAGGATCCTTCCATATGCTGTCTACAGGAAACACATCTTAGACCCAAAGATAAACATAGGTTGAAAGTGAAAGGTTGGGAAAAGACATTTCATGCAAATAACAACCAGAAAATAACAGGAGTGGCTATACTAATTTCCAACAAATTAGACTTCAAATGTAAAACAGTTAAAAGAGACAAAGAAGGACACTATATACTAATAAAAGGAACAATTAAACAAGAAGACATAACAATCATAAATATTTACGCACCGAACCAGAATTCCCCAAAACACGTGAGGAATACACTGCAAACACTGAAAAGGGAAATAGACACATATACCATCACAGTTGGAGACTTCAATTCACCACTCTCATCAATGGGCAGAACATCTAAACAGAGGATCAATAAAGAAATAGAGAATCTGAATATTACTATAAATGAGCTAGACTTAACAGACATTTATAGGACATTACATTGTACAACAGCAGGATACACCTTTTTCTCAAGTGCTCATGGATCATTCTAAAGATAGACCATATGCTGGATCACAAAGCAAGACTTAACAAATTTAAAAAGATTGAAATCATACACAACACTTTCTCGGATCATAAAGGAATGAAGTTGGAAATCAATAATAGGCAGAGTACCAGAAAATTCACAAATATGTGGAGGCTCAACAACACACTCTTAAACAACGAGTGGGTCAAAGAAGAAATTGCAAGAGAAATTAGTAAATACTTTGAGGCGAATGAAAATGAAAACACAATATATCAAAACTTATGGGACGCAGCAAGGCAGTGCTAAAAGGGATATTTATTGCCCTAAATGCCTATATCAGAAAAGAAGAAAAGGCAAAAATGCAGGAATTAACTGTCCATTTGGAAGAACTGGAGAAAGAACAGCAAACTAATCCCAAAGCAAGCAAAAGGAAAGAAATAACAAAGGTTAGAGCAGAAATAAATGAAATTGAAAAAATGAAAACTAGAGAAAATCAATAAGACCAGAAGTTGGTTCTATGAGAAAATCAATAAGATTGATGGGCCCTTATCAAGATTGACAAAAAGAAGAAGAGAGAGGATGCAAATCAATAAGATCAGAAATGGAAGAGGAGACATAACTACTGACCTCACAGAAATAAAGGAGGTAATAACAGGACACTATGAACAACTTTACACTAATAAATACAGCAATTTAGATGAAATGGATGGGTTCCTGGAAAGACATGAACAACCAACTTTGACTCAAGAAGAAATAAATGACCTCAACAAACCAATCACAAGTAAAGAAATTGAATTAGTCATTCAAAAGCTTCCTAAAAAGAAAAGTCCAGGACTGGATGGCTTCACATGTGAATTCTATCAAACATTCCAGAAAGAATTAGTACCAACACTCCTCAAACTCTTCAAAAAAATCGAAGTGTAGGGAAAACTACCTAATTCATTCTATGAAGCCAACATCACCCTCATACCAAAACCAGGCAAAGATATTACAAAAAAAGAAAACTACAGACCAATCTCTCTAATGAATATAGATGCAAAAATCCTCAATAAAATTCTAACAAATCGTATCCAACAACAGATTAAAAGAATTATACATCATGACCAAGTAGGATTCATCCCAGGTATGCAAGAATGGTTCAACATAAGAAAATCAATTAATGTAATACACCATATCAACAAATCAAAGCAGAAAAATCACATGATCATCTCAATTGATGCAGAGAAGGCATTTGACAAGATTCAACATACTTTCCTGTTGAAAACACTTCAAAAGACAGTAATACAAGGGAACTTCCTTAAAATGATAGAGGGAATATATGAAAAACCCACAGCTAATATCATCCTCAATGGGGAAAAATTGAAAACTTTCCCCCTAAGATCAGGAACAAGACAAGGATGTCCACTATCACCACTATTATTCAACATTGTGTTAGAGGTTCTAGCCAGAGCAATTAGACAAGAAAAAGAAATACAAGGCATCAAAATTGGAAAGGATGAAGTAAAACTATCACTGTTTGCAGACGATATGATACTACACGTCGAAAACCCGGAAAAATCCACAACAAATCTACTAGAGCTAATAAATGAGTACAGCAAAGTAGCAGGTTACAAGATCAACATTCAAAAATCTGTAGCATTTCTATACACTAGCAATGAACAAGCTGAGGTGGAAATCAAGAAACAAATCCCATTTACAATTGCACCTAAAAGAATAAAATACCTAGGAATAAATTTAACTAAAGAGACAAAAAACCTATATAAAAAAAATTACAAAAAACTGTTAAAAGAAATCACAGAAGACCTAAATAGATGGAAGGGCATACCGTGTTCATGGATTGGAAGACTAAATATAGTTAAGATGTCAATCCTACCTAAATTGATTTACAGATTCAATGCAATACCAATCAAAATCCCAACAACTTATTTTTCAGAAATAAAGAAAAACCAATAAGCAAATTTATCTGGAAGGGCAGGGTGCCCCGACTTGCTAAAAAGATCTTGAGGGAAAAAAACGAAGCTGGAGGTCTCGCGCTGTCTGACTTTAAGGCATATTATGAAGCCACAGTGGTCAAAACAGCATGGTATTGGCATAAAGATAGATATATCGACCAATGGAATCGAATAGAGTGCTCAGATATAGACCCTCTCATCTATCGACATTTGATCTTTAATAAGACAGTCAAGCCAACTCACCTGGAACAGAACAGTCTCTTCAATAAATGGTGCCTAGAGAACTGGATATCCATATACAAAAGAATGAAAGAAGACCCATATCTCACACCCTATACAAAATTTAACTCAAAATGAATCAAAGATCTAAACATTAGGTCTAAGACCACAAAACAGTTAGAGGAAAATGTTGGGAGATATCTTATGAAACTTACAATTGGAGGCGGTTTTATGGACCTTAAACCTAAAGCAAGAGCACTGAAGAAAGAAAGAAAGAAATGGGAGCTCCTCAAAATTAAACACTTTTGTGCATCAAAGAACTTCATCAAGAAAGTAGAAAGACAGCCTACGCAATGGGAGACAATATTTGGAAATGCCATATCAGATAAAGTTCTAGTATCCAGAATTTATAAAGAGATTGTCCAACTCAACAACAACAAAAAGACAGCCAACCCAATTACAAAATGGGAAAAAGACTTGAACAGACACCTGTCAGAAGAGGAAATACAAATGGCCAAAAGGCACATGAAGAGATGCTCAATGTCCCTGGCCATTAGAGAAATGCAAATCAAAACCACAATGAGATATCATCTCATACCCACCAGAATGGCCATTATCAACAAAACAGAAAATGACAAGTGCTGGAGAGGATGCGGAGAAAGAGGCACACTTATCCACTGTTGGTGGGAATGTCAAATGGTGCAACCACTGTGGAAGGCAGTTTGGTGGTTCCTCAAAAAGCTGAATGTAGAATTGCCATATGACCCAGCAATACCATTGCTGGGTATCTACTCAAAGGACTTAAGGGCAAAGACACAAACGGACATTTGCACACCAATGTTTATAGCAGCATTATTTACAATTGCAAAGAGATGGAAACAGTCAAAATGTCCATCAACAGACGAGTGGCTAAACACACTGTGGTATATACATACGATGGAATATTATGCAGCTTTAAGACAGGGTAAACTTATGAAGCATGTAATAACATGGATGGACCTAGAGAACATTATGCTGAGTGAGTCTAGCCAAAAACTAAAGGACAAAAACTGTATGGTCCCACTGATGTGAACGGACATTCGAGAATAAACTTGGAATATGTCATTGGTAGCAGAGTCCAGCAGAAGTTAGAAACAGGGTAAGATAATGGGTAATTGGAACTGAAGGGATACAGACTGTGCAACAGGACTAGATACAAAAACTCAAAAATGGACAACACAATAATACCTAATTTCAAAGTAATCATGTTAAAATACTGAATGAAGCTGCATCTGAGCTATAGTTTCTTTTTTTTACTATTATTATTACTTTTATTTTTTTTTCTCTATATCAACATTCTATATCTTTTTCTGTTGTGTTGCTAGTTCTTCTAAACCGATGCAAATTTACTAAGAAACGATGATCATGCATCTATGTGATGATGTTAAGAATTACTGATTGCATATGTAGAATGGTATGATTTCTAAATGTTGGGTTAATTTCTTTTTTTCCATTAATTAATAAAAAAAAATCCACATGAAAACTGACATAAGTTTATATAATGAAATGTATGGCATGACCATATTTTGACCTTATTAGCTGAAATTACTAAATATCCCTACAGCATTGTTTCAGAATCTACTATAAAAATTAAAATTTGGAAGAAACACTACATATGGCCTTTATGGTCTCAAGTTAGGGAACAAATAAGGAAAAGTGTTCTATTGTAATATATTATGGACTTAGTTTCATGGTACGCATGAAGATGAGCCAACTATTTGAACTTCCATCAACCTTCTCCAAAAAAACTTCATAAAACATTGTGGTTTAGAGTAGACTTACAAATCATCTGATACAATTGTTCATTTAGTGCATGAATTCAAAATAAAATAAGTTAAAAATAGATGATATGTGACAGTTGACTAATAATAGAGTAGATAGAAAATACTGTATCTCTTGCGTATGTCACTAAGTTGCCTTCAGCAATGAACTTATATTCTATCTTATGATTGCCCATAGTTACAATTTCCATAGCACTTCATAGTACTAATTTTTCTTTATTGAGTGCTACCTATATGTCAGAAACTGTTGGTAATTTATCTGCTTCAACTCCATTAATTGTCACAATAAAGTTGCATAATCAGTAGGATTACTTCCCTTCATCAATAAAAAAATTGAAGCCAAGAATGATGATTGGGTTGTCCAAGATCACCCAACTACTGCATGGAAGAGCTGGGATTGATTACCCTATTGAAATCAAAAGTCCTTATTCTTAATCACTGTTTTTTATATACCCCACTTAAATTTATTTCATTATATCATAGCTTGTATATAGACATCACTATCACAAAGTAGACTTTGAGTTTCTGAATGGAAGGAAGGATATCTATCCAACTTTACAGGCCCATTCTCCATCAGAAGTCCTCATAAATAGTAGTTGTACCACTTATGAGCTGTACAATATTGAAAAAGTCAATATAATTTACTGTGCCTCAGTTATACCATCAATGAAAAAAGGAATACTAAAAAATATGCATCTTAGAACACAGGGAAGTGTATGAGAAAAGAGAACAAGAATGGAAAGAAAATAGTAGCAGCTGTCTGGGAACTTTGGGAAACTATTGTTGCTTTCAATGTATAATGAAATATTGCCCATAGCTTTTCTATGGTTTTCCTTGATCCATTATGCATGTGAATGCGGGGTGTGGGGAGCACTGTCATATGTTAATTTAGTATTACCAATGAGAGCTTGGAATGGGTCAGGCTATAGTCAAAGTCTGCATAATAACAACATTTTTGATCAGTGGTCTCAAAATACAGTGATCCCTTAGGACAAAGAAGGAAATTTTAGGAATTCTCTTCACACTGTATTTGTAGTTAATTTAAAACATAGAATGATAACTAAGATTTATCTATTTTTACCATCTACATCTTAACAGTGGGTTTATATTAAACTTAATTTTAAATTAGGATGAAAAATAATTGTTAAGGGTGGGTCACAGCAGGTAGAGTTCTTGCCTGCCATGCCAGAGACCTGGGTTGGATTCCAGGTGTCTACCCATGCAAAAAAAAAAAAAAAAAAGAAAGCATAATTTTTAAAATTTCAAGCATCTCAAGAGTAGAGATATTCTTTCGAAGAGCATTGACTGATGTAACCATTATAGAAATGAAATATTGATAGTAAATCACAAGATTTATTGGATTCTATTTTCATGGTTTCTGATAAAGGAATAATATATTTGATTATAAGCATTCAGATGGAACAGTCAAATGAAAATGAAGAAAAAGCATGATTTCTTAACATTGACACTGTTGTTCTCAGTAATATGCCATCCTATAGTACGTAGAAGTCAGTGTGAGTTTAGGGGACAAAGAATGGCTTAAATAGGAACTGAAAGGATAGAATGGAAAAACATTCTTAAAACCATACAGTCTTTGCTACCTGTGCTGGTTTGAAAGGAAGTGTGCCCCCTAAGAAAAGCCATGTTTTAATATAAATCCCATTTCTTAAAGGTAGAATAATCCCTATTCAATATTGTAGATTTGAAACTGTAATGAGATCATCTCCCTAGTTGATGTGATTTAGTTAAGAATGGTTGTTAAACTGGATTAGGGGATGACATGTCTCCACCCATTTGAGTGGGCCTTGATTAGTTTCTGAAGTCCTATGAAAGAGGAAACATTTTGGAGAATGAGAGATTCAGAAAGACTCAGAGAGAGCAGAGAATGCTGCAGCACCATGAAACAGAGAGTCCACCAGCCAGTGACCTTTGGAGATGAAGAAGGAAAATACCTTCTGGGGAGCTTCATGAAACAGGAAGCCAGGAGACAAAGCTAGCAGATGACACCGTATTCGCCATGTGCCCTTCCAGCAGAGAGAGAAGCCCTGACTGTGTTCTCCATGTGCCTTCTCACTTGAGAGAGAAACCCTGAACTCCATCGGCCTTCTTGAACCAAGGTTTCTTTCCCTGGATGCCTTAGATTGGACATTTCTATAGACTTGTTGTAATTGGGACATTTTCTTGGCCTTAGAAGTATAAACCAGCAACTCATTAAATTCCCCTTTTTAAAAGCCATTCCATTTCTGGTATATTGCATTCCAGCAACTAGCAAACTAGAACACTACCTAAGAATTATAGCAGACCAGGGAAACTGTCATCACCAATATGCTCCAGAAATAACCTTTAATCATTTCTCAGGATCATATGAACTTTGAAAATGTCAAGGAACGAGTACTATAGTCTTTTCAGAATGGAGGTCGGGTACATTTAGTCATCCAGGAAGAGTTTTAAAGAAACCATTGCTGTGTTCTTTAGAAAATGCTACTGGAATATAAAATTGGAAGTTTTTTTTTTTTTTTGGCAAGCTATACAATTGAAAGATTTTCTTAGTCAAAACATTCAACTTTCTATCTATTATGTGAAATTTAATGTAATATAATGTTATATGAAATGTAGCCAGGAATCTTGAAAATGCAATGCTATAGTGAGAAGTATTTAAAATTAATTCTGCTACAAATTAGTTGACTCAGGGCAGGCCACGGTGGCTCAGCAGGTAAGAATGCTTGCCTGCCATGCCCGAGGACCCGGGTTCAGTTCCCCGTGCCTGCCCATGTAAAAAAAAAAAAAAAAATTAGTCGATTCAGGGAGAAGAAAATATTTCATTTTTCTGAACAAATCTTAAAAAACAAAACAATATATGGCTACTTCCAGAAAGATATACAACATCCTAAATTTTTAAAATAATTGCAATAGAACACAAATTAAATATGATATGAATATTTGGTAAAATTGTTTGATTGAACTGCTGCCGTAAAGGCAAAATATTGCTTGATGGAACTGCTGTCATAAAGGAAAAATAAATGAAAACTTTTTCCATTATTATTATACTGTTATTATCATTTTAATGCAACTGCTTTGTGTCTTTGAGTGACATCATGAAAAAAATACAGTATCAGCTGTGTCCTAAAGAGAAATACAATGCCCTAAGCATATAAGTTACTTCACAAAACTGAATTTTAGTCATTTTTGTACTCTCAAACTATTTGCACCAATATCCTAATCATTATGATAAATCAACTCTACTTAAGTAATGTAAAGATACGATCTGAAATGAAAAAAAATACTCTAATACATATAATTGCAAGATAACTAAAAATTAACAGAATACATTTATAACTTTGAGCTAATGACTTCAGAAATATTTATTAATACATGATTCTAAAATGAATCTCATTTTTCTTGGTATTATCACATAAATGGGACCCCTGTTGAAAGATCATCTAGCAAGACAAGAGTGTAGTAACTACATCAAGTTGGGCATCCTGTCATTGTCAAGGTATGCAAGATACTGCCATGTAAGTTTTTACTCTTATTCAACATTTGTTTATTAAGCCTGTTTGCTGTGAGTTAAAATACAAAAATACATTTCAAATGTTTTTAACAGTGGAAAACAGAGTCCAGTAATACAGCAGCAATGTAAATGCTAACAGACCCAGACATTGCTATGTAGGAAAGGAGTTTATTTCGACCTCATCTAAACTTCTTAGTGAGGAAAATATAAACCAGTAATTTTCAGTGCCACACTTTTCAAGTGACAAATTCTGTTCCTAAATTACTTTATTGAATATAAATTGGGAAGAGGATCTATCAATAAGGGAAATGGAGGTAGAAATTGACCTGATTTACAAAGGAAATCACTCTACAAGTTTTTTCAGGACTGCCATCTTGGAGATTGTACTTGAGGCAAAAAGCTTTGGAAAGAAGTTTACCTGTTGACTGTATTTTCAAAAGATCTTTCATGAGATGCATGAAAAAAATGACATTACAGAAAGCATGGACTGGCAGATAAAGCATGTAGAAGGGAAGGGTATTTTTTATGGAATAATTTAGATAATCAAAATGTGTTGATTTTTTTTAATCTTGATGTAGCAACTACCAAGTCTTAGAATTCAAGATTACAAATATATTCGAAATCCCCTATGTCACTTCCCTAAATGCTACCCTCCTTAACAAGCATTTTAATAAATACCTTTATATTTTACTATATATAAATATATCCCTAATGAATGTATTTTAATACATTCCTGATTAATTTATAGTATTTGCATCTTTATAATTTATCAGCATAGCATCTTTGTTTTTCCAAATTCCATCTATATTGATGTGTACAGCTGTAGTTGTTTTTATTTCTTTTTTTCACTTGGATCTTGGTATACTATTCAATTGCATGAATAGTCCACATTTTGTTTACTCCTGTCTCTGCTAGTGTGAATTTAGTTTCTTATTTCTTGTTGTTGTATTGTTTTGTTTTTCACAGTTTTTCACATTCTGTTACAAGCCTCCATGTGCCTGTGTGAAAGGAATTATTTTTCTTTAAGGTACAGAATCCAGTCTATTACTGACTCCCATGGCTTGCACATTTTCTACTTTATTGGATATTGCAAAAATATTCTCTATCTGCACTGCAATGGGGGAACCTTAGTGTTGATTAATATTCTGTTAAAATTAAGGGCAGATTTATTTCTGGAAGCAAACATGTACATCTAGAACTAAGATGGAGATAGATAATTTTTTACAAAACATTGCTTTAAATGTATCCCCCTTTTAAGATAAACATTCACCAAGACTTGTAAGAAGTAATTTCTGAATGAAAACAAGTAACAATCATATCTCTACTAATATTGTTAATCTGATCAAGTAAAAAAGCCTATTTTGGACAATTACATCTGGATCTATCAGTTTTATTTTATTTATCTTTGAATGCTAAATTATCTAAATTCCAAAGGAATCTTAATCAGTTCTGAATAGAAATCTTAAATTTTTAAATTGTTAGTGGCTAGGGAAATATTTTTTCCGTATGGGATTTAGCACATATGTACTTGAATTTATTTGTAAAAATATTTCTTCTGCCTTCAACCCTTGGACATAATTAATCAAATGCATTTAACTTAGGAAAGTTAATATGTCTTTTAAAGGGGTTGATATTACACTTATAGACATTTAACTTGCAAATTTCTCCCTCTTTAAAAATGACATAAAAATAACATGGACTGTGTAATACTCATCACTTATCTTCTTTGCATGTCATGACAAATACTAATATTGTGTGACTTCAGCATAAACAGAGTTGACAAATTGTCAGAGTTCATAAATGCATAGAGTCAAAGAAGTTTCTTGAAATTTAGTGCCATTCCTTCTTGAAAAGGATTTTCTTCTTGAGTTAATACTAACACAAGCAGAAAGGAGTGCTAATGGTAATGATTATTTTTACCTTATGTTTTCAAGACTATTACTAGTTTGATGGTCTTGATGCTTTCATTATTTAGTCAAATACCATACAGCAATTTTACACTAACAAATCAAAGAAGTTTACAAATGTAGTGGTCTTCCTTTCATTTATGTCAGTTTGTCTGTAATAATATTTCCAGAGAGACAGGAACAATCAAATTTTCCTAACTTTCACTCAGTTAAACTTTTCTGAAGAATTTAAACATATTGACTTTCAAAATGTTTCTCCAATATGCATTTAGAATTTATTTTCTTTGGAACTCAGCTTTAGAGATTATGTCCTAGGTTCATAAAATATTCCTGGGTGAGTTTCAAAAGGATATATAGCACAATAACCTATAGTCTATAGTGGACAGAATAACACCCACCTCCAACCCAACCCCCCAAAATAGCCATGTTCTAATCCCTGGAACCTGGAATGTTAGGTTATAATACAAAAGGAAATAAATGAAGGTTGCAGATGGAATTAAGGTTGCTGATCAACTGACTTTAAAATGGTCAGATAATTCTGTATTTATGTGGATCAATATACTCACAAGAGTACTTAAAAATGGAAGAGGGAAGCAGCGAGAGAAAACAAAAGAGATGACAGTGTGAAGAAGACTGAGCCTGGTGTTGCTAGCTTTGAAAATGGAGGAATGAAGCCATGAATGCAGGGCTGTGGATAGCCTTCAGAAACTGGAAAAGTCAAAGAATGAATTCTCTTCTACAGCCTCTAGAAAGAGCATAGCCCAGCCAACACCTTTACCTTAGCCCAGTGAGACCCACTGAGGTCTTAAAGACATCTAAAACCTCAAGATAGTAACTTGCATGGTTTAAGTCACTAAGTCTGTGGTAATTTGCTGCAGCAGTAATAGGAAACTCATACATACCCTAAGGGTTTTCAGCATAAAGATTACGATAATATATAGAATACCAATTGGCAAATGTTTTATATTATAGAAACTGAATAGGTGTCAGGAAATTTAGCCCTTATTAGCTGAATTTTACAAACATAACATTCACCCCAGAAACTTGGATTAACCCATCACCACAAAATCAGAGAAGCCAAGTCTTTGGTTCTAGGTGAATTTGCTTTCTGTTATTAGCACTTCAGTTGTTAACACTCTTTCAATTGGACAAGACTCACATATGCCCTTAAAATTCCTATTTTGTTTTTCCTTTTTGTGTACTGCTTTTATGTAGCATCCTTAAATTGCCCCTCCACTGAGTTTTCATAAATTGTTCTCCCATACCATAGCTCAGACTGCCAATCCTGTGTGTGGCAGACAGGAAATAAACCACCCTCCAACAAAAATTATGTAACCATGGGACAATATAAATACAAAGGAAACAAATAAAATTCTATGATGATAGTAAATGGATTGCTTCATAAATGGAGAGCACAGAGCGTTGATGATTTTCATAGCTTTAAATGTATTTGTTTAATACTTTGAACCAGGGCTATCTCAACAAATTTAATAGAGAAAAAAGGTCACCCTGGTCAATATTGGATAAAATATTACTGTACTATAACATTTTTTAATTTATATGTAAGATTTATCTTGATTAATGAAGTCCTAGATTCCAGTAAAATAAATATGGTGATAAAAATTTAACAGCACAATTGTAATTTTGAAAGAAGCTAAAATGATTAATTTCAGGTAGCATGCATGTGTCTAGAATAGAACTGTACAACGCAAAGAAGTGAGTGCTAGTGTACACTATGGGCTATAGTTAATGACACAATTATAATGTAATGTTTTATCAATTGTAACAAAGCTACAACACCGATGTGAAATTTTAATAAAAAGAGTTGCATTAAGAGGTAAAATCTGTGCTTCCTGTACTTTCTGCATGATTTTCTGTAAACGTAAAACTGTACAAATTAAAAAAATAAATAAAACGTAAAAGTATTTTAAAACACATGCACACACTCAAATAAGTAAACAACAATATAAGACAATGCTTTGTCTTAATTCTACATGCTACAGAAATAGTAAAGATAATCTTTTTACTCAAAGATTATTTATCATTAATGAAATCAGGCAACAAACCCAATCAACCCCATAGCATAAAGTTTGATATTGATTTTTTTTCTGTTCTGCAGAATGCTTAGGGACTTCTTTAGTCATGTAGTGTAAGTAAATGGAAACCAGTGTGTCTTATACATAATTTCAAATTAAAACAAACTTTACATTCAGAAATAGATGTGATATATAGTGCACGTTATATATTGACTGCCAAGGCAAGATTTCAGGCTACAACCACCGAACAAGGCCCAACACATACAAAACAACAAAGATATGCCAGTGACCAAAAGTAGGAGTTTGGACACTTCTGCCCGCTCCATGCAACTGTGGTATTACAGTTGCTTAAGAAGACGCTGCACACATAAGCACTTATTACAACATTTTACTAACACAAAGAGACAGAACAAGTTCAGCTTCAAAAGTGGGTGCCAAAAAAAAAAAAGTAGGTGCCAGTTCCCATAGCCTGAAGGTCCCTCACAACAGTAAACATCTGAGAGAATTTGCCCACATCTGGCTTGTGCCTCAACTTGGGAAATCCCATGCCCTCGGAGCCACGAACCGAACAGATATACTTGTGGGGTTGGCTAGGTACCGTGTGATGCATATGCATAGGCAGTAGCAGAGAAGTTCGCTGTGTACTGGGACAGGGAAGGATCACCTTATTAGGAAGAAAGACCTGAGCCAAGCAGGAGCTCACTTCCTGGTCTCCAAATAAGAAAAGGGTTTGTACCAAGACTGTGATTAGTTAAGCCCAGGGAAGGGTGGCAGTTTGGATGATGGCTGTTCCGCAAACATTGATGCTCCAACATCCATTTGAATTTCCTTCTGCAGTGCATGCATACACTGGTGAAGTTAAAAATCTAAAAACTGCATATTTTAGTAGTTCTTACAGCATGTTTTCTGGATGTAGTTTAGGTTTCATTCATCAAATTTACCCACATGAGATAAAGTCAGAATTGAGTTAAGAGAATAGGGAGGTGGTCCAGGAAGCATCCTTTCTGCTGACACAGATCAGGATAGAAAAATGCAGTCATGTGTTCTCTGCTTCCTGATTCTGGGTTGCTGTTTTTTTGTTTTTGTTTTTGTTTTTGTTTTTTTTTCTGCAATGGAACTTGTGTTCATGAAAGAGGCAGTTTTATTTATAAAGGAAAAATCATTCCTGGAAGAGTCGCCTAGAACTTTCCAACATACTTCCAATGGTTTTGTGTCTTCTAATACATGGTAATAAATACATTTTGACTAAAACTTGTCAGAATAATTTCAAGTGTTTGAAAGCAAACTTTAAAAGCAAGGAGTCCAGTATTTATAAGAAAGGAATCATCTTTAATTTATGTTGCCTCACAGCCTTACTTGGGAAACTCTCAAAATGATAAAAAAAAGACATCAATTTTCACAGATTTTTCATTCTAATGTTTTCTTTTTTCAAGAGAAACACAACCAATTCAGTGCCAATTTACCTAATGAATTCCCAACTTACTAGAGTGAGCTCTACTAACATAAAAGGCACAGTCAAAACCTTATGTATAGCTTTGTTCCAAAGGCCCTTTTTGTTTAGTTCAACAATGCAGGAAAGTCAAGATGAATCAAGATTATTAGCTGGATATAGACACTTATCTGCTAAAACCATAAAACAGTTATGCCAACATGAGAGTCACTTTAATGTGCCCACCTCAAACCATTTATTTCCTCACCTCTGTCAGAATCTCTGAAGAGCATCAGTATCAGACATATAACAGATCCATCCTATTTTCTGTAGCTGCAACAAAGAAACAGCCAGGAACACATGCTGAATCACAGGCCAGCAAAACTCCTGCTATTCACTGTAACTCCTCTATGCCTTAGGCACTTCCTAACCTAGAATTCTGAGTAAAGGACAACAATAACTCATAATTTTGCTTTAGTTATCTCAATGGATTTAAGAGTTCACAAGGCATGTATGTGAAGTTATATTGTTGAAAAACCGTGTCTTCAGAAACTCTTATATTTGCAAAGTAACTTTCATTTCTGTGCCTGTGACCTGTAAATAAAACTAAAGAGTCAGTAGAATGAATGACTGTTGTCTCTGAAAATTATTTTACAAAACAGGCACAAGAAATCCTAAATATTCCTTCTTATTTTTAACATATGATATATACAATTTGCTGCATAAGGAAAAATGTGCTTATATGCACTGTTTCCTTTTCCTATACAAGAATGATTATTGAAATACTATTTTGAACATAATACATACAAAAGACTGATACTTTAATCTTCAATGCTATTTTATCTTACCAATAAATGGGGAAAATAAATATTTTGGAAGCAAAGCAGTGTTACTTACTAAATAGTAAACATTGGAACTGTACAAAATATAATCAAAAGCCATGAGGGCAAACATAACTGCGATCTTATAAACAGTTCAAATAATTACAATTTGAATAAAATAATTTTGAGAAAAGAGTTTGAAATAGTGTTCAGCATTTAAGTTCATGTTTCTAAATAATAGAAAATGTAAGGAAAACAGTATTTGTGGCATCTTCCTGACTCTCTAAGAATACACTGTAAGTGCAGTCATTCGTTGTTCAAATCACCATTTCACACCATTTCACACCATTAAGCTTCTCACCCCCAGTCCCATTTTAAGCAAGCAGGGAATCATTCAGGAGCCTCTCCATTGGATATTTTGTTCACAGTATAAGGAATCATGTCTTTGACTTAAGGATGAAAGTGCAAGGAAGATTGATTAAGGGATAGACTAAAGACAGCAGAGAAGTAGAAGTCAAAGAAATTATAGATTCCCAAATTATGGTAACTAAGCCTATGTTTTCAAAACATATGCTGTTTTCTTTTTGTATTTTGTAACATATTTTCTACTAATCACAAGAGGTTGACAGACCATTTTCTTCATTGTAGTTAAACGGGGGAATAGGGGAGAACTGACTTTCCTTCTTCAATATCTGTTACAGCTCAAGTTATGTAACCATTTGTTTTCATTTGAGTTGCTCCAGTAATAATTTATCCGTGGACATTGCCTCTAATTTATTCTTCCTATCCCTGAAAAAGCCAAAACAAGAACAAAACTTCCTCATTATTAGGCTGTTCTTTTTTAAAAATGAACAATAGCAAACTAATTACATCAGTTCTTAGTTTCTTAAGAACTTTCTGGGGAACCCATGATTCTGGGGAACATACTACCATCATCATAGCTTATTATATATGATACATAATCATTTAATCTCAGCTTCTTTCTTCTCTGGAGTGTCTCCCCACAGATAAATCAAAATTAGATTGACTTTTTCTTCAGTTAAAGAATGTATGGAATAAGCTTTATGCTGTATGTTATTTGGGCATCGTTCTATGATCAGTGTCTCATTTTTTGCTTGGCATTCTCATCAGCCTAGCCTAGAGAAACATTTCAAGAAATACTAGCTGAATAGATAAAAACACTTTCTTATATCAATTTCTTTCCTTACCACATTTTTTGTTTACCTATCACAAACCAGTGATACTATTAATATTCTTTTTCAAAACAACAATAAACACCACAAAAATAAAACAGCTTAAAACACAAAACAAAACTGGTATTGCTAAGCTTTTTCCACAGCAGCTGTGGCTGTTTTCCTTTGCATGAAATTTCCTCACAGGATTATATATATACAATATATACATAAGGAATCATGTCTTTGACTTAAAAATATATATATATTTGATACAAATTCCTTTATACCAGTTCTCTCTTAAACCAACTCTAATCAGAATTTCATAGCCACCACTCCACCAAAATTGTCCTTGTCAATATCACTAATGACCACATTACTAATTGGTCAATACTCAATCATCGCTTTGCATCAACATTTGATCCCCTTTGTCCTTTAACATGTGGTCTCCTCATGACATTTTGGACAGATATTGTCTGGATTTTTCTTTGCTCTTATTGGTACCTTCTTCCCAGTTTCTGTTTGTTTTTCTTCGTCTTCTCCATGCTGCCCTAAAGTTGAAATTCTTCAGGGCTTATTTTCCACCTCACAGGTGCTCACCGAAGTGCAGTTTCCTTTCCGTTAGGGTCTAGAGAACGTTAGAGGGCTTTCAAAAGGTTAAAACTATTTTTATAATAGTATGAGAATTATTATTTTTTTTTGGTCTTTTTAATCAGGTAGACATTTCACCGAGGTGCAAAAGTAAAGCTGTTTAAAGTTGCTGGCACTCTGGCCTGACTGAAGTCAATAGCACCAGTAAGTTAACTTTATCTCTAATAATGTATGTTAAAATCCTAAATCTCAGACCCTGTGACTGTTACTTATTTAGAAATAGGTCTGTGATGATATAATCAAGTTAAAATGAGACCATACTGGATTAGGGTGGGGACTAAATCCAATGACTAAACTTAGATCTGCCAATTCAGAGACAGAGACACAGGAAATGCAGGCGAGAAGGCCATGTGTTGATGTGGGCAGAGATTGGAGTGATAGAGCTAAAACTGAGGGAATGGCAAGCATTGCTAGGAATCACTGGAAGCAAGAAAGTGTCCAGAGATGATTCTTATGTAGAACCTTCAAGGGAAATGTGGTCTTACCAACATCTTGTTTACAGATATCTAGTCTTCATGTCTCTGAGAAAGTAAATTTCTTTTGTTTTATCCACTTAATTTATGTTGGGCTTTGTATCAACTTGAGGAAACTAATATAGCCACTGAATTGTATTTATTGTTCACTACTACATACTCACAGTTAAGCAAAATACCAGAATGTCCTTTATGAATAAGTCAGTTATTAATGTAAATAAGTTTGGACCCTTACATGCATGTTTAATATTGCCTCTAAACATAGTAAATATATCTAAAGCATGTCTGCTATGTACCAAAAAATATGATGGCTATATCAAGAAAAGTTAGTATAATTGTTTTAGTTATAAGCCAAACTAGAAGATTTTTTTTTTCATGGGATACCATTTTCACTTTAAGGAAGACTGAGACAAACCATAGTCATTTTTTATTTGAGTACAGGCCTACCTGATTTTATTGTGTTTTGCAGATAGTTTGTTTTGCTTTTTTTTAACAAATTGAGGGTTTGTGGAAACCCTGCATCTAGCAAGTCCATCAGCACCCTTTTCCCAACAATGTGTGCTCACTTCATATTTCTGCATCATGCTTTAATTTAGTTGTGTGCAATGTTTTTTTTTTTTTTAGATGTAATTCTATTGCATACTTAATAGACTACAGTAGTATAACCAACCTTTGTATGCTCTGGGAAATCAAAATATTCATGTGACCTGCTTTATTGCAATTTTTATTTATTGTGGTGGACTGGAACTGAACTTGCAATATCTCTGTGGTATGCCTGTATTTGCATTTATTCTTCAAAAATGAAAGAAATAATCTTATCAATCTAAATAAAGGTGGTGGACAAGTCTGTTGAAATGATAAAAACAAAGCTTCAAGCAAAAATTAGTGTCAGCATTTTGGGAAACTTGTTCTCTTCCTCAGAATCTTCACAGTTTCTTTTGTTTTGTTTTATTTAATGAAATGGACTGATATTTGGAAGCTCTGAATACTTCACTGGACCAATACTTTCCAAGTGATGACTACATGATGGCAAAACATATTCATAGGTTAAAAAAGAAAAAAATATTTACAGGGCAAGATAAATCAATGGATCATTTATACGATCTCATATTCCACATTTCAATTATTCTTTTAAAAAACTACCACTTATTGAAGGTTGCCAACAAAAATGTCAGAGGAAGTAGCTCCAAGGGCGTCCCTCTCTAAAGATAGCCTGAAAAATTATCAAGGTCTTTTCTCAGAAACAAATATGTCATAAGTCCAGAATACAGTTAAAGATTTATAGCAGCCAAACACTGAATCCAGAAAGAGACAGCTTAAAAACTACAGGAGAACTTATGGAATTTTTAGTTATTCTAATCCCATTCCCTCCATAGTGCTGTTTCAGTCTTGATGATAAAAGCCTGCACTCCTGTATTGGACCCTGGACCTTGGTTAAACAGAGTACAGAGTTGACCTTGTTCTCAAAGAGCTGCGTTTCAACTGCCTGCTAGATGCCTGAGGAGCTATCACAAGGTACTTCCCTTTGTTTAGACTAACTTGAAAATCTCTGGGATAGAACAGCTGTTACACAGAGGGCATTCATCAGAAACATTGAAGGTGGGCCACGGTGGCTCAGCAGACAAAGTCCTTGCCTGTCATGCCTCAACACCCAGGTTCAATTCCCAGTGCCTGCCCATATAAAAGAATAAAAAAACAAACAAACAAACAAACAAAAAAACATTGAAAGGTATGTGGACAATCTGCTACCATCTGGGACAAAAGATTGCAATTGTGTGAAACAATACACATGCTGAAAGCCAAGAAGGAAAATCTTTGGAAAAGACTCTTTGAAGAATTAGGGTGTTAAAACTATAACAAGAATTTTGGACAATTGTGCACATCCCCAGAGCAGAATTCATGCTCAGAGATGACTGGAAAAAGCTGTAAATTTTTACCTAGGTTTGATATTTAGGTTAAGGGCAAACAGAAAGTGAAGATTAAGGCACAGTTTTATATGGCTTAGCTAAGGATTTGCAGGAATGTCCCTCCAGAGGTAATCTGCAAAGGCTGGGGGAATTGTTTTTCTGGTTTGTTTTTTGGCTCCAGGTGTTCAGTGATATCTTGGTCCCAATACTAGCTTGATGATAAACTAAGGGAAGAGATACTTCAGAAACCACATGTGAAAAAGAATGTACTCTTAATAAAAGAACTTTTAAAAGGTACTGTAGGAGGTGCAAGGGTATTTCAATGGTATAATTCTCACCTGCCATACAGGAGATCCAGGTTCAATTCCCAGCTTGTGCAATTCCACTCCCCAGAAAAATTCTATAAATGGTGCTGCAATAACAGGATAGCCACATGGAAAAAGTATAAGTTGTGACCCCACCATATAGTATATAAAAAAAAAAGTTGCCATAAAAGCAAACAGCTACAACACAGAGCAAGCAACCAAAACAAATGTTGAGGAGGGAGGATAATATGATTTCCAAATTACCACATTTTAATAATCAAACTGTCCTCTTTCCAGAAAAAAATGCAAAGCGTTGTAAGAAACAGGAAAACCTGGTCCATTTGCAGGAAAGTATGGTCCATTCTCAGGAAAAAGATCAGAAAATGCCCCTGTAGAAGCACAGATATTGGAATATTATATAAAAACTTTAAATCAACAATCTTAGATATGCTTAAAGAGCTAAATCAAATCATGCACCAAGAATTAAAGAAAACAAGGAGAATAATGTTTCAACCAATATAGACTATCAAAAGCACATATAAAGGGAACCAAACAGGAATTCTCGTGTTGAACAGTATAATAACTGAAATAAAATTTAATCAGAGGGTTTCAATAGTAGATTAGATCAGGTGGAATAAAGAATCAGTGAACTCAAAGATAAATCTATTGAAATAATTCAGTTTTAGGAATAGGAGGGTAAAGGAATAAAGAAAAATGAAATATTCTGAGACCTGTGGGACACCATCAAGCATTTCAGCATATGCAGAATAAGAGTACCTGGAGAGTATGAGAAAGAAAGAGGCAGAAAGTATATGCAATGAAATAGTGTCCCAAACTTCCAAAATCTGATTAAAGACAATTGATATCAGACATTCTCTGTTCCTCATAACTCTAGTACTTCAGAAATGGACTGTTGGAGTAGCCATGGTGGCAGAGATGGGGGTGATATATGTGCTAAACAACATGCTCTGTTCAGTAAAGTTGATCTTGCTACTGCTGCTAATTAATATTTGATGCATCAACAATAGAGTGGATACTGAGTGTGTGATCTCCTGAGAAGACCAACTAGTCCCTTGGTAGCAAACTAATTACATCAAACACCTTTCATCCATTCTCCATGTACAAGATAGTGATTCATCCTGACCAGATAGGCATGTATTCAAATGTGTATGAGCATTCCTTCCTGATTTCAAGATGTTGAACTACAATAGAGTCCAAAAATTCACAAATAATCTGAGAGACTGACATTGGATTCCCCATATTATCTCTGGGAATCAAGGGACACACTTATGGAAAAGGAATTTCAGAAGTAGGTTCATGATTCCTTAATGGTCCCAATTCGCACTGCACCTCCGGAAGAGGGTAGTATGTTTGAGCGTTAGAATGACTTCTCAATGATGCAGCAGATATGCAAGCTTGGAGATCATACCCTGCAATGTTGATTCACTCTATCAAGATGTGGTATACTTCTTAAATCAGTGATCATTATAAGTACAATACCAATTAAGTAGACTACATTAGTCTGTAAACAATGGAGTAGAAGTAGTGATAGCCCAGTTCATCATAATATCTGAAGAGCAATTATTTGAAATAGTGTTTCCAGTCTCTACAATATTAGGTTGTTTGTGTAAAGAAGTCCCAGAGGTGGACTCATGATGTTTTCTGGTCACTTTGTGCCAGGGGATCATAAAGCACAAAAAGGAATTTTATAGCAATAGTAGTAAATGAATCTAGGAATCATAAGAAGTCATAGACTATTGCCATATGACAGGAGTAAGGAAGAATATGTGTGATGGTCAGGTGATTTATCTTGTGCATATCTTTCCTGTCATGGTTTAATGCAACACATCTGACCCAGCCCTACAAATTGTTATTCTTCATCTGCCTGTCTTAATCTAGAATTTTTAATCTAGATTTTTTCCTAAATTATTAGCTTTATGATTATGTTTATTGAAAAAGAAATACAAATACTATTTTGTACAATATTTTCTCCAGACATGTATCAATTCCTTTCTCGCTGAATTAGTTCAAACTAGAGCTCAGTAATTCAGAGTAGAATCATCATATTTGAAAAATAATTTAATAAGAAATGTGTTAACTTATCCCAAAGCACCACCCACAATGACACTTAGAAGATGGAAAATTACATGAAAATATTGTAAATGAAGAATGTGTAGAAAAAGGTAATATTTCACTTATTTCAAAAAAGCTCGAAAAAGAATGGCAGTTTTAAGAAAAGGCAGAGGATATTCAATTTTTACTTAAAGTGGATATTAAAATCAATAGAAACTAATTTGGTGTTACTGAGTCAGAGGAATTAACAACATTGTCATCATTCTCCCACAACTGGATAGGATTATTTGATAAACATAGTTTTCAACTTGTAAATAAAAATGGGCCAATTTTATTTTTCAATTTTAATTTTTGTTCTTTAACAGATAAAGAGGCAGCAGGAAACAACTTAATTATGATGTATGAAAATTTCCATATGCTATAGTTCCCTCCAGTACTTCTTAAGCAATGGTGAATGAAAATGATAGACCTGGAAATAAAAGGTGCTCATAGATATTTAATTTTAATTGTTACATATATGTGTATGTAATTTCATGTTAAATATAAACATACATATATAGATACTTTTTAATGTGAAATTATTTAATTTCATACTGAATAGGAACAATGCACTGTGCCACCTTCTTTGAAGTTTGAAAATGTTCATATTTAGAAAGAGTGTATATTTAATTTCTATGCATACAATAGATGTTTTGGTTACAGAGTGGATGCACATGCCTCCAGATATTCAAGTTTATTAATAGTGTTACTAATAAATTTTATATGCTTACCTTTTTTGTTTATTTCCTTGCTGTATTGAGGTCTGATGGAGTTGTGTTAAAATTTACCACAGTGCTTATTATGTCCCTAAAAGTTCCTTCATTTTTTTTGCATTGTATATATCAGGGCTAAGTTTTTAGATCTATACATGTTGATGATAATTTTTTCTTGATTAATGATTTTTGGAGTAGATTACTTTGTTTTTTTCCTTATTTATTGACACTCTTTATTTCCACTTAAGAATATGTTGCTAATGTTAACTTTTTCTTTTATTTCCCCATTTTGTTCTTTTTTTGTAAATTTTTACTCTAACACATATACAGTCTAAATCTGCCCTTTCAACCACATTCAAATATATGATTCAGTTGTGTTAATTATATTCACAATGTTGTGCTACTATCACTACTATCTATTACCAAAACAATTTTGTCATTTCAAACAATTCTGTACCAACTAAACATTATCCCCTAGTCCCTAACGTCACCACCCTGGTCCCTGGTAACTTGTATTCTAGTTTTTTATTCTACAAATTTTCTTATTTTAATTATACTGTATCAGTATTATCATATTGTTCTTCTCCATGCAGCTTGTTTTACTATAAGAAATGTCTTCGAGTTTGTGGTGGTTGTTTGGAACCTTTGGAGGCCATAAAAAGTGTGTTCTTAAAGCTAATCCATTCTTGTAGATAAGTAGGATATATTAGTGAGTATGATCTTAAGTTCAGATGTGCCCTTCCTCACTCAGGGTGGAGTCCTTTAGATGAGAATGAAATGCAGACAAAGAGAGAGAAAGACACAGAAGCAGAGATAAAGCCATGGAATCCAGAAGCTGAAGGCAATGAAACCTAGAAGAGGAGGGAGAAACCAGCACCTGCCACTATATGCCTTGCCAACTGACAGAGGACTCCAGGTTCACTGGCAGCCTGTGGTCAAGAAGAAAATATTGTCTTCATGATACCTTGATTTGGACATTTTCATGGTGTGTTGGTTTGAAAGGATTATGCACCCCAGAAAAGCCTTGTGCTAATTCTGATCCGATCTTGTGGGAGCTAACATTTTTTAATCCCTATTCAATAATGCAGGCTGGAATTTTTTATTAAATTATCTCATTGGAGATATGACTATGACACAACAATTGTGGGTATTAACTTTTTTATTAGCTGGAGATGTGACCCCACCCATTCTAGGTGGTTCTTGATTAGTTTACTGGAATCCTTTAAAAGAAGAAGCATTTTAGAGAGAGCAACAAAGCCACAACAGAGACACAACCACCACAGAGCTCATGCAGCCAGAAACATTTGGATATGAAGAAGGAATGTGCCCCCAGGGAGCTTCGTGAAACAAGAAGCTTGGAGAGAAAGCTAGCAGGTGTTGCCATGTTCACCATGTGGCTTTCCAGTTGAGAGGGAAACCCTGAACTTCATCGGCCTTTCTTGAGTGAAGGTAACCTCTTATTGGTGTCTTAATTTGGTCATTTTTATAGATTTGCTTTAATTGGGATATGTTCACAGATACAGAACTATTAACTTGTCACTTAATAAATTTGCCCTCATGAAAGCCATGCTGTTTCTGATCTATTCCATTCCGACAGCTGGCAAACTGGAACACATGGCTTCAAAATATAAGCTTATACACTAATAAATCCCTATTGTTAAAAGCCAGTCCATTTTTAGCATAATGCATTTCAGCAGCTTGGCATACTAAACCAGATTTGGATACCAAGATTGGGGTGCTGCCTGCTATTGCAAATACCAGAAATGCTGTTAGGACTTTATATATGGATACGAGGAAGACCCTAGAAGAATTGTGAAGGACTTGACAGAAAAGACCTAGAACGCTTTGGGGAGATTGTTGGTAGATATATGGATGCTAAAGGTACTTTTGAGGAGGCCTGAGACAGAAATGATGAATGCGTCATTACTAACTGGAGAAAAGGTGATTCCAGTTTTAAGGTGGCAGAGAATTTGGCTAAATCAAATGTTAATGTTGGATAGAAGAAATTTTAAAATAACAAACTTGAATGTTAAGTTGAGAAGATTTCTGAACTAAATGTGAAAAATGCAGCCAAGTTTCTCCTTGTAGTTTATAGTAAAATGTGAGAGGAAAGGGATGCATTGAGAACTGCTTTTATGGATATAAAGCAACCAGATATTGATGATTTGGAAAATTCTTAGCTTCCAGAAAATGAATCTCCAGAGAACAGTGCTCCCTGTGAATATTTAACTGAATATGGAACAAGTCATCCATTTCAATGCAAGTCAGGATTAGAAAGACAGTTATTCAGGAAGGATCTGAAGAAGGTTCTACTGTAAAAAAGATTGAAAACCTGTCACTGCATGTGAAACTGACAAGTTTTTTGTGAGATCTTTATGAATGGATGCACTGCCAGCCTAGACTAAAAAGAGACAGAATAGGGACAGATGGAAGGAAAAATGACTTCAAAGGCAGAACCATGGGGAGTCAGGTTTGGAGCCAAGACCATTTTTTTTTGTCCAGGAGAAAAAATACACCCATTTATTTTGAAAGAATGAGTATGCCCTGAATGTAGCTGAGGATATATCGCTCTCTCTGTTATTCATGAACTGCTACCACCTGAGGGTTCTCAGAAGTCTGGGGGAAGGTGAAGAGCTTGTCCACCACCCAAATGCTGTTTGATGAGGGAGGAACTGAGAGCATGGTCTCAGTACAAGCAGTTGCAAAGGGTGAGGCAGACACTCTATTAGGCCTCAAGGACAAGGCATCCTTCTATGAATGATCCTCCATCCTTGAAATCTAATGAAGTATGTCATAAACTGATGACCCCTGTTTTCCTTCTAATTTTTCTCTATGGCAATGGGAATGCTACTCCATAACTGTTCCCTCCTTTTTAAATCCAAAACAGATAACTTGTTCTAAATTGTGCAGGTCCACAACCAGAAGGAAATTGAGTCCCGGGGTAGACCACTCCTATAATCAATTTTAATGAGATTTTGTAATTATTATTCCTGAGATGATGTAAGGCTTTTGATATATTGTGATGGAATGAATATATTTTGCATATGGAAAGAGCTTTTATTTTGGGCTTCAGAAGGTGAAGTGTGATGATTTTAAGGCTTTGTCAATCACAGAAAAGTATGTTCTTAAAGTTAATCTGTTTCTGTACGAATGGAACTATTGTAATTAGGATCTTTTGGAGAGTAGGATCTTAACATTAGGTCAAGATGTGATCCACATCATACTTTTTCTGAAGTCCTTTATAAGAGAATGAAACTCAGAAATAAGGAGAAAGAGACAGAAATAGAGAGAAAACCAGGGAGACAGAGGCTGAAAGCAATAGGAGGGGGATACCAGCAGATGAAACCATGTGCCTTGCCATCTGACAGAGGAGTCCAGGATCACTGGCAGTCTAACTTCAGGAAGATAGTATTGTCCTAGTAATGCCTTGATTTGGACATTTTCATGGCCTCAGAACTGTAACTTTCTAAATGAATAAATTTCCATTGTTAAAGATTGATACTTTTTTTTGTATAGTGCATTTCAGCAACATGCCAGATTAAAACAAAGGTTCATTCAAGTTGTCTCATATATCAGAACTTCATTCCTTTTTATAGCTGAATAATATTCCATTTTATGGTTATACCATATTTTCTTTATCAAATTTTTGATGGACGTATGAGTTGTATCTATCTTTGGCAATTGTGAATAATGCTGCTATGAACATGAGTGCACAAATAGATATTTGAATCCCCGTTTCAATTCTTTGGGGTATGTGCCTTGTAGTAGGATTGCTAGGTTATATGGATTGTTATACTTAACTTTCTGAAAAAACACCAAATAATTTTCCAAGTACCATTCCCACTAACAATTAATAAGTGTTCCTATTACTTCACATCCTCTCCAACCCTTGCTATTTTCCTTTTTTTCCATAATAGCCATTCTTCTTGGTGAGAACTGGTATCTCACTGCAGTTTTGAACTGCGTTTGCCAAATGGCAAAAAATGAGCATCTTTTCATATGCTTAGTACACTTGTATATTTCTTTCAAGAAGAAATGTTTCTATTCAATTTTTCAATCCAAGCCTGTTGCCCATATTTTTTTACAAACAACCTAATTTTTTTTATTGATACAACAATGTACAAGCACATACATTCATAACATACAAACATTTCATCCATGGTGTAAAATCAGTGGCTCACAATATCATCACCTAGTTGAATATTCATCACCATGATCATTTCTCAGAACATTTGCATCACTCCAGAAAAAGAAATAAAAAGAAAAAAGAAAAAACTCATACATACCATGCCCCTTACCCCTCCCTCTCATTGAGCACTAGTATTGTTCCCCATTTTTAATTGGGTTATTTCTCTTTTTATTGTTGAGTTGTAAATGTCTCTGCATATATTAGATATTAAACCCTTATTGGATATTTTCTCCCATTCTGTAAGTTGACTTTTTTATTTCATGATAACATCCCTTGATGCATAAAATTTTAAATTTTTATGAACCTCCATTTGTGTGTTTTTTTCATTTGTTATTCATGCTTTCATTGTAAAGTAAAATAGCATATTGCCTAACCCAAGGTCTTGAAAATGTCTCCTATCATCTCTTCTAGGCATTTAAAATTTTTTGTTTTTATTTAGGTTTTTGATTAATTTTGAATTTATTTTTCTGTATGGTGTAAGGGAGGGATACACTTTCATTTTTGAAATGGGCATCATGATAATCCTGCTATAAACATTGGTATGCAAATGTCCACTTGTGTCCTTTTCTTCAGGTCCTCTGATATATTCCTAGTAATGGAATTGTTGAATCATGTGGAAACTCTATACTTAGCTTCCTGTGGAACTACCAAACTGACTTCTAGAGCAGTTGTACCATTTTATATTCCCACCAATTGTGGATAAGTGTGCCTGTTTCTCCACATACTTTCCAGCACTTATTATTTTTTCTTCTTCTTCTTCTTCTTTTTTTTTTTGATAATAGCCATAATAGTGGTTGTCTAATATAATAGCTCATTGTGGTTTTCATTCACACTTCCCTAATCAAAGTTTACCATCTTTTCATATGCCTTTTAGCTATTTCTATTTCCTCATCTGAGAGGTGTCTATTCATGTCTGTTGCCTATTTTTCAATTGGGTTGTTTATCTTTTTGTTGTTGAGTTGAAGAATCTCTTTAAATATTCTGGATATTAAACCCTTATCTGATATGTGGTATCCAAATGATGTCTCCCATAGTGTAGACTGCCTTTTTTTTTTACTTTCTTGACAAAGTTCTTTGATGCACAAAAGGTTTTGATTTTGAGGAGTTCCTATTTATTTATTTAATTTTTCAATGCCTGTATTTTGGGTGTAAGGTCTAGGAACCTGCCTCCTATTATAATGTATAAGATAATTCTCTACATTTTCTTCTAAAGTTTTAAGGTCTTAGCTCTAATGTTTAGGTTTTTTGATCCATTTTGAGTTAATTTTTGTATAAGATGTGAGATATGGATCCTCTTTCCTTTTTTGAATATGGATATGTTCTCCAAGTATCATTTATTGAAGAGACTACTCTGTCCCAGGTGGATTAGCTTGACTACCTTACCAAAGATCAATTGCCCACAGATAAGAGGATCTATTTCTGAACACTCTATTCAATTCCATTGATCAGTGTATCTACCTTTATGCTAATGCCATGCTGTTTTGACCACTGTAGCTTCGTAATATGCTTAAAACCCATATAATATGAGTCTTCCCACTTCATTTTTCTTTCTCAAGATATTTTCAGCTATTCAGGGTACATTTTTCTTCCAAATACATTTGGTTATTGGTTTTTCTATTCCTGCAGAGTAAGGTTTTGGGATTTTAATTGGTATTGCATTGAATCTATAAATCAGTAAGGGTAGAATTGACATCTCAGCTATATTTAGTCTTCCAATCCATGAGAACAGTATGCCTTTCCATTTATTTAGGCCTTCCATGATTTCTTTTGGCAATGTCTTATAGTTTTCTGTGTATAGGTCTTTTGTATGCTTAGATAAATTTATTCCTAAATATTTGATTCATTTTTTTTTTTTTTGCTGCTACAGTAAGTGGAATTTTTTTCTTAATTTCCTCCTCAGATTGCTCATTACTAATTTGCAGAAACACTACTGATTTTGGGGTGTTGATCAAACCTGCCACTTTGCTGCACTCATTTATTAGCTCTAGTAGCTCTGGTGTAATTTTTGGGGGGGATTTTTGATATAGAGTATCATGTCAACTGCAAAAAGTGAGAGTTTTACTTCTTCCTTTCCAATTTGGATGACTTTTATTTCTTTTTCTTGTCTGATTGCTCTGGCTAGAATTTCCAGCACAATGCTGAATAACAATGGTAACAGTGGGCAATGGTAACAATTGCCTTGCTCCCAATCTTAAAGGAAAAGCTTTCATGTTTTCCCTATTTTGATGATGATGTTAGCTGTGGATTTTTTATATATTGTCTTTTCATGTTGGGTAAGTTCCCTTCTTTCTCTGTCCTTTAAAGTGTTTTCATAAAGGATGTTGAATTTTGTCAAATGCCTTTTCTGCTTCGATTGAGATGATCATGTGGTTTTTCTGCTTTGATTTGTTGATATGGTGCATTATATTAACTGATTTTCTTATTTTGAATTATCCTTGCATGTCTGGGAATAAATCCTGCTTGGTCATGGCATATAATTATTTTAATGTGCTTCTGAATTCAACTTACAATTTTTTGTTGAGAATTTTTGCATCTATATTCATTAGAAAGATTTGTCTGCAATTTTCTTTCCTTGTTGTATCTGTGGAGTTCTAACATTAGGGTGATGTTGGCTTCCGAGAATGTTAGATGAATTTCCCTCCTCTTCAATTTGTTTGAAGAGTTTGAGCAGGATTGGTGCTAATTCTTCCTTGAATGCTTGGTAAAATTCCCATAAGAAGCCATCTCATCCTGGACTTTACTTTTTGATAGCTTGTTGATGACTGCTTCAAACTCTACATGTGATTGATTTGTTGAGGTCATCTATTTCTTCATGAGTCAATGTTGGTTGTTCATGCCTTTCTAGAAAGTTGTCCATTTCATCTATGTGTCTAGTTTGTTAGCATATGATTGCTCGCACTATCCTCTTATTATCTCCTTTATTTCTGCAGGGTCAGTGATTATGTCTCCTCTTCCATTTCTGATTTTATTTATTTGCATCCTTTTTCTTTTATTTTTATTTTCATTTTTGTCAACCTAGCTAAAGGTCCACCAATTTTATTAGTTTTCACAAAGAACCATCTCTGGTTTGCTTGATTTTCTCAATTGTTTTCATGTTCTCAATTTCATTTATTTCTTCTGTAATATTCATTATTTCTTTCCTTTTGTTTAATTCAGGGTTAGTTTGCTGTTCTTTCTCTAGTTCTTCCAAGTGAACAGTTAATTCCTCAATTTTTGCTCTTTCTTCTATTTAAATATAGGCATTTAAGGCAATAAATTTCCCTCTAAGCACTGCCTTTATTGCATCCTGTGAACTTTGTTATGTTGTGTTTTCAATTCCATTTACCTCTTGATATTTCTTAATTTCTCTTATAATTTCTTCCTTGACCCACTTGTTGTTTAAAAATATGTTTTTTTTTTTTGGCCTCTATATATTTCATATATTTGTGAATGTTTTGGCCCTCTGATTGTTATTGACTTCCAGCATCATTGCATTATTATTCCAGAAAGTGTTTTATATGGTTTCAATCTTTTTAAATTTATTGAGCCTTGCTTTGTGACCCAACATATGATCTACCCTTTAAAATGATGTGTGAGCACTTGAGAAAAATATGTATCTTGTTGCGGTGTGTAACATTGTGTGAATGCCTGTCAAGTCTAGTTCATTTAGCATATTTTTCAAAATCTCTGTTTCTATATTGATCCTGTGTCTAGATTTTCTATCTATTGATGACAGTAGGGAATTGAAGCCTCCAACTATTGTGGTATAGGTGTCTATTTCTTCCTTCAGTGTTGTCAGTGTATGCCTCATGTACTTTGGAGTACTCTGGCTCAGTACAGAAATATTCACGATTGTTATGTCTTTTTGTTGAGTTGTTCCTTTTATTAATACATAGTGTCCTTCCTTGTCTCTTTTAATTGTTTTGCATTTGAAGCTTAACTTATTGGATATTAGATTGGCTATTTCTGCTCTTTTCTGATTGTTGTTTGCATGAAATATCAAATATCTCTTCCCAACCTTCCACTTTCAGGCTATTTTTGTCCTTGGGTCTCAAATGAGTCTCCTGTAGACAGTACGTAGATGGGTCCTGTTTTTTAATCCGTTTTGTCAGTCTATGTCTTTTGATTGGAGAGTTTAATTCTTAACATTTAATGTTATTACTATGAATATAGTATATTTTTATACCATTTTATCTTTTGGGTTTTATTTGTCATATCTAACTTTTTTTCTCTTTTTACCTTTATTGATAGTCTTCATTTCTACACTCTTTTCCAGACCTCTTTCTCCTGCCTTTTACTATCTATCTTTAGTGCTCCCTTCAGTATTTTTTACAGAGCCTGTCTCTTAGTCACAAATTCTCTCAGTGATTGTTTGTCTGAAAATATTTTAATGTCCTCCTCATTTCTGAGGGACTGTTTTTCTGGATATAGAATTCTTGGTTGGAAGTTTTCTCTTTTAGAATCTTGAATATATCATACCACTTCCTTCTTGCCTCCATGGTTTCTGTGAAAAATCCACACATTGTCTTATTGAACTTCTCTTATATGTGATGGGTGCTTTTCTCTTGCTGCTTTCAAAATTCTCTCTTTCTCTTTGACATTTGACAAACAGATTAGTGTTTTGGAGTATGTCTATTTGGATCTATTCTGTTTGAGGTATGCTGCACCTCTTGGGTTTATAATTTTATGTCTTTCATTAGAGATGGAAAAATTTCAGTTATTATTCACTCCCTTAGTCTTTCTGATCCTTTTCCTTTTTCTTCTCCTTCTGGAATATCCACAACATTCATTTTTGTTCACTTCATGTTGTCATTCTATTTATTCCCTGAGACACTGCTCTTATTTTTCCATTCTTTTTCTTATATTTTTTTCTGTGTGTTGGATTTCAGATATTCAGTCCTCTTGTTCACAAACCCTTTCTTCTGCCTCTTTAAAACTATTGTTGTAGGTTTCCATTTTTTAAATCTCTTCTATTGTGACTTTCATCCCTATAAATTCTGTGATTTGTTTTTTTAAAGTTTCGAATTCTTATTGTTCTCTCTAATGTCTTTATATCATACCTCAGTTCATTGATTTGATTTTTGATGAGATTTTCCATGTCTGTTTGAACATCCTGAAATAGCTGCCTCAACTCCTGTATCTCATTTGAAGTGTTGGTTTATTTGACTGGGCCGTATCTTTGATTTTCCTGATATGACCCATTATTTTTTGCTGCTGTTTATGCATTTGATTTCCTCAATTTGTTTGTTCTGGAGGTTGTTTTCACTCTTTGATCTAGGATTTTCTTGCTGGGTACTTTGTTCTCTATCTCTTATTCAACATTCAGTTCAGCTTATTCTAAACCTCTAGCATAGGTTCTTTTAACTGATCAGGATTTTCAGTTCTTGGTTTTCTGTTTCTTGCTCTGTCTATGGAGTGTTTTGTTTTGTTTGTTTTTGAGGATGATCTCCTCAAATATTATAGACCCAAGTCAAAAATTTCTTGACCAGATAGGTGCACGTCTCAGGCGGAAAGCGTAGCCAACATCAGTTTTACCTGAGGGTGAGACTCAGGAAGTTGACAAACTTTCCTATGAAGCCTCTAGACTCTGTGCTTTTTCTATCCTGCCCAGTATGTGTCACTTGTTTGCTGTGGATTACCAGCAGTATAAAGTGACGTGCTGCCTTCAACTTCAGCAGACTTTCCCTGCCAGGGCCATAGTTGAGACAGGAGTGAGGTTGTAGGATGACTTTAATTGCTTTAGTTTTCCAGTCCCTGGGTCCTGAATTTCTTGAAGGAGGGATTCCACCAGAGCTGGGCCTCACCTTTCTCTTGGGGAAGATACACCCTTTAGGGAATTAACTCCCTTCACCTGACCAGTTACTTTGTCTCTCAGACAAGCTTATTCTGCCCTTGCCTGGGACAGTTCTGGAGGCTCAAAGTGCTTTCAGTTCTATCTAATGATCTGTTAAGAAGCAGAAAAATCCCTTTTCAGAGCTGGACCCTTGATTCTTGGGTTTGTCAATCAAGAGCATAACTTGGTTCATGGCTCTATATATCTATAGGCTCTATAGCCCCCTTTTATTGGGGTCCAGTGCTTTTCCAGTATTTTGTGCTTTCCAATTAATAAACCTCTATTATTATTTTTTTTTTCCATCAGCCCCACACCCCTCTCATCTGGGACAAAGCTCCTATTCCCTTTAGTGCTTATTCCAGTTTATCTGTACAGGGGGCCTATTTTCAGTAGTCAGAATGGGTTAATTATTTCTGCAATTGAAGCTTAGTTGAGCTAAGCCCTTGCTGCTAGTAAACTCTCTTTCCTTTCATCTCAGGGAACTGACATGCTGTGCCCATGGGGGAGGGGTGTCTGCCTTCATGGCTTAGGCCTGTGTGGGGTCTCAGCCGTTTCACCTGGCCCAGATGGGTATACACTGTGTGCCTGGTCACTGATGTCCCCCCAGCACTGGTTCTGTACTGTTCCTGGCTATTTACTAGTGTAATTTTATTTTCTCATGGTATCTTTATCTGGTTTTAGTGCTGGAGTCATGAGCCTCATAGAATGAGTTAGAATGTGTTTTCTTCTCTTAAAATATTGGAAGTTCTTAAACAGAATTAGTCTTATTTCTTCCTTGAATGCTTGCTAAAATACACCTTTAAATTCACCTCATCCTGGACTTTACTTTACTATAAGGTTTTTGAGCAATGATTCTATCTTTATACTTGTTATTTCTCTGTTGAGATCTCCAATGTATTCTTGGGTCGATTTTGATAGTTTGTGTTTCTAGGAATTTTTCCATATTATCTAGGTTAATTTTTTGGCAGTTGTTCATAGTGTCCTCTTATCATCCTTCTATATTTGTGAGGTTAGTTGTAATTCCTCATCCTTTCATTTCTGATTTCATTTATTTCAACCAACTTTGGTTTCACTAATTTTATTTATTTATTTATTTAGCATTTTCTCTTTCATTTAACTCTGCTCTAATAATATTTCCTTCCTTTTCTTTGCTGTTTTAGCTTGCTGCTGCTGCTAATATGCAATATACCTGAAATGAGTTGATTTTTACAATGGAGATTTGTTAGCTTACAATTTTATAGCTCTGAGACTGTGAAAATGTCCAAAAAAAGGCATCGACCTGATGGTACCATTTCCACTGAAGACCTGCTGCCAACAAATCTTCAAATCCCAGGTCATATGGCCAGGCACATGGCGATGTCTTCTGGCCTCTCTCTTCTCTTCTAGGTTTCATTGCTTGCAACTTCCAGTTGTTGTTTTTCTGAGTATCCTTTCTCAGAGTCTCTGGGTAGATTTCCCTATAAGCTTCTTTGGATTATTTCTGCGTTCTCTATGTCTTTTATTTTCTTATAAAGAACCTAATAAGAGCAGTAAGACCCATACTGACTTATGTGGATCACATCTCAATTTTAGTTAAGATCCTACTCACCAAGAGATCCTGCTTATAATGGGTCCACACTCACAGGAATAGATTAAATTTAAGAACATGATCTATTGTGGGGTACATACAGCTTCAAACCATCACACTTGCTTTCTATTTAGTTTGCTCTTTTTCTTCTAGATACTCCAGTTGTCAATTAGGTCTTTGATTTGAGATCTTTCATCTTTTTTAATGTAGGCATGAAGAGGTGAAAATTCACCCTCAATTCTGTCTTTGTATTCCATAAGCTTTGTTTTTTTGTGTTTCCATTTTCACTTCCTTCAAAATATTTAATTTCCCTTGATATTTCTTCCTTGAGCCTTTGATTGTTTAATGTCAACAATTTGTGGATTTTCCAGTTCTCTCTGTTATTTACTTCTAGCTTTATTCCATTGTGGTCAGAGAAGGTATATGAGTAACCATATATTCTGAATAGTGATACGTGGGCACTAAAGGATAATTTTTTTCTGCTGCTTTTGGGTAAAATGTTCTATATATGTCTGCTGGTTCTAGTTGGCTTATAATATCATTCAAATCTTCTATTTGCTTTAATTTTCTAAATGCTGACAGAATGCAATATACCAGAAATTGAATGGTTTTTAAATAGGCAATTTATTAAGTTACAAGTTTACAGTTCTAAGACCATAAAAATGTCCAAACCAAGTCATCCATAGAAAGATACTTTTACTCAAGGAAGGCCAATGTTTGTCACATGGGAAAGCATGTGCCTGGCATCTGCTGCTCTTTGTTCGAAGTTCCATTGCTTCCAAATTCTGATGACAGTGATTTCTTCTCTAAGCATCTGTGGGTCTTCACTTAGCTCCTCTGAGACACAATTCTAGGTTCTGGGTTGCTTGCATCTCATGGGAAGGCACATGGTGATGTTTGCTGGGCTTTGCATCTACAAATATCCATGTCTAAACATTTGCTCATTTTCATATGTCTGCATCACTGTCAGCTCTGAGCTTTCTCCAAAATATTTCCTATTTCAAAGGGCTCCAAGAAACTAATCAAAACCCACCTTGAATGTTGAGTCACATATTTCCATCTAATTAAAAGGCCACACCAGTTATTGGATGTGTCACATCTCCATGGAAACAACTCAGTCCAAAGGTCCCACCTGCAACTAGGTATGTCACATCTTCATGGAACCAATCCAAACAAAATATCCACCCCACAATATTGAATCAGGATTGAAAGAAACATAGCTTCCCCCACAAATTTGGATCAAGAAAAAGGATATGGCTTTTCAAATCAACACACATATTGATTATCTGTCTAGATCCATTATCCATTTTTAAAAGTGGTGTGTTTTTCTGCTATTGTTCATAGTATGGTCTATTTCTCCATTCAAAACTGATAATACTTGCTTCATATATTTTGAACCTCCTCCATTGCATTCATATATATTTTAAATTGTTATGTATTGTTATTTAATTGATCCTTTTATCACTATATAATGACTTTATTTGTCTCATAACAGTTTTTAACTAAGTGATTATTTTATCTGATATTTTTATAGTTAGCCCATCTCTTTTTTTCATTACTATTTTCATGGTTTATTTTTTTCCAATCTTTAAATTTCATTCTACTTTTGTGTTTGAATTTAAAGTGAATCTCTTTAAACAACATACAATGAAGTCATGTTTTATATGCATTAGAACAATCTCTGCTTTTGGACTTGAAAGTTTAACCTGTTTCAGTTTAAAGGAACTACTGATACTAAAAGACTCTCCTCTACAATTTTGCTGTTTGGCCTTGGTGTTATTCCTTTTGTGTCCCTTAATTCTTTAAATTACTAATGCCATACTTATTTTTTTCTTGTAGTATACCATTTTGAGTCACTTCTCATTTATGTACATATATTAAATTATTTTCTTTGTGGTTACTAGGAGGCTTAAATTTAACATCCTCAAACTATAACTAAGTTTTAATTGATACCTTAATTTCAATAGCATATATATATACTATCTTACAGTCCTCCATTCCCCACCTTATTTTTCTACTTGTTAGAAATTATATCATTGTATATTTTATGCACCAAACCATAAATTTGCCATTATTTCAAAACCTGAAAGAATTAAAAATACCAAAATATACAATAAAATAGACCGTAATATGTGAAAACTCATATGGTTACCTGTACCAGAGGTCTTCATTTCATTATTCCATTTTTGATCCTCTCTCTAGTGTACTTTCCTTTAAGTCTAAAGGACTTATTTTGCCATTACTTGTAGGGCAAGCCTGGTGGTGATCAATTCTATCAGCTTTTGTGTATCTGGGGATTTCTTAATATTTTTCTCATTTTTGAAAGACAGACTCATTAGCTATAAAGTCCATTATTGGCAATAGTTTTCTCTCAACCCTTTAAATATTTTATCCCAATGCCTTCTTGCCTCCATGATCTTATAAGTAGTCCACAGTTAACCTAATGGTACTCTCTCTTATATAATGCATTGCTTTTTCTCTTGCTGTTTGAGAACTCTCTACTTGTCCTTGGCATTTGACAGTTTGAGTACTATACATTGGGATGTGGCTATCTTCAAGTTTATCTGGTTTGGGTCATTGGCTTCTTGAATGTGCTTATCCATATTTTTCATTTAATTTGGGGTTTGTGCTACCATTATTTCTTCAATATAATTTCTCCCTCTTTCCTTTTTCTTTCTCCCTGGGACTCTCATTATGCGTATATTCACTTACTTCATGGTGTTCCACAAGCCTTAGACTCTGTCACTTCTTCATTCTTTTTTCTTTCTGGTCTTCAACCCGATTCATTTCAATTGCTGTATCTTTGAAATCACTTTCTTTTGTGAGCTTCAGTCAGCCATTGAAATCCTCTAGGTAATTTCTCATTTCAGCTATTGTGGTCTTCAACCCCCAGTACCAGTTTGAGTCCTCTTTTTACAATTTTTATATCTTCATTGAGATTTTCGTGTTATTCATTCATTGTTTTCCTGATAGCCTCCTGACCTTAAGAATTCCTTTGTTTGCCAGAATTTAAAGTCCCGTCTACTCCCTTGAAATAGATTCTCCCCTTTTCTGGATTCTATATTGTATGACTTAAAAGAAGTAATCCTTTCCACCACCACCCTCAGGCTGCTCTGCCTTAATTTTTTCATACACTGCTTTATCTATCTGCTCTCCATTTCTGTCTGCAGGGAAAGTTCTGGGAAGGCGAGCCTGTGATGAGAGTCTTGGTTCAGTCTTTTAAGCTGTCACTCAATACTTTATTTTAACCAATCAATATTTTGATGTCTACACTCAGACACCCCTGTATGTGCATCGGAGTTGCTATGGTCCATTCCAGAACAGAATTAGGGACCCAGAATAAGAGTCCAGGTTGGATCCAAACTCACTGAAGGAGTGCTTGGGTCTCTTACTATTTTAAGGCTGTATTTTCTTGTTTTGGCTCTTGGCCAGATACTGAAACCCTTTAGCTGTGTTCAGAATTTTAAGTAAGATGGCTCTGCCAATTATTTTTTTTTCCTAGTTTTTAAAGGATTCTGTTGGTAAATGGTACCTTGGAGCATCTTCAGCTGCCATCTTGTCCTGTTTTGTTTTGCATGTGTCATGTTAGAATTCAATTGTTTGATATACTTCAAACACTGTTTATTCATTTATATTTACTTATTTAAATGATGTACATTCCTAGTAAGGTCTGAGAAATTATTATTTTATGATTTCTTTATGCTTTTATCTCTTATTTCTTTTCTTCTCTCCTTTCTGCCATTTAATGAATCAATTTTTTTTCATTTTCTTCTGTGGATCTTTGATTTTGCCTCACACTCACTTGAAAGGACTGCTTTCTTTTCTTCTCTTTCTGTTTCTGTCCTTAAATTATATATAAAAAAAAAGAACAGAAGAAGAGAATTGTAGGACAGAGGTAGAAAAACATATAAAAGCCATATATTTGATTTTATAATCATTTAAAGCAAGCACATATTAATCGTAACCCAAATTAACCAATAAAAAAAAAAAATGCCCAGCATTTCTGAAGCTCTATGTCACTTTTTTATTAGAAATCTATTCCACTTGGTGGAAAGAAATGTCTCATGATATCTACAATTTTGCCATGCTTTAGTATTTTTCACTTATATATCCATTCCTAAAAAACTATGTATAATTTATTTTAACTGTTTGTGAACTTGCTATAAATTCCATTTTTCAAAATGCAAGAATTTTATCAGACTCTACTTGGTCAACAGGTTCATTGATTAATCTGTGGTGTTTTCACAGCCACAGTTTCGTCATTTTTATTGCACTGCTGTAATTGATTTTAGGAATAAACTTTAATTCTGTACACAATACTATATATATCTTGTCTATATATGTGCTATTTCCTTGGTTTGGTGCAGCAAATATTTTTCTATGAAACTCATATATGAATATATGCATATATGTTTATATGTTTCATTTGTATATGTGCATACAAAGTTCTTGCAAGTTCAAAAATTATGGATTTATTCATCTTCAGTAGATAATTTCATCATTAGCATAAAATGTCTTACCAATTTACGCTTTACAACAGTGTATGAGAATTACCAATGACTCACATCCTTCCAACACCTGGTACATTCTGTTTTTTTTTTTAATTTAACCATGACAGTGTGCATGTAGTAGTATGTCATCATGTTTTTACTACGATTTATATTAAAAATGAGATTAAGCACACTTCTATGTGTTTATTAGTCTTTTAGGTAACTTTATTTATGAAATGCCTATTGAAGTGTTTTCCCTTAACTCTAGTATTTATGGTTTAATTCAAATATTGACTTGAAATAATTTTGAATATTAATAATTCATCAACAATGTGTGTATCCTCTCCTACATTTTAGCATGTCATTCCTTACATTCAGTGGTGTCATTTGATTAATATATAAGGAGTTAATTTTAATGCAGATAGATGTTTTACTCCTGTTATTTATTATTCATGGTCTTCTCTGCTGACTCCTTCTACGTCTCACTCCTTGTGGAAGGCACACCCCTTAGCTAACCACAGATGTAATCAGCCATTGATGAAATTCATAGCTGATGATTTAAGTCCACAGCAACAGAAAAACTGGACACCATTACCTGGCAAAGTTGACACCTGAACCTAATTACTCAAAACTCAACTGAACCTAACTGCTACAAAAGGTATATAACATAAGTGAAATCATGCAATATTGATACCTTGATTTTATACCTTGATTAATACAATTTTCCTATAGTGAAATCAAGAAGTTGTTTACTTATACTATTGTCTGAAAAGTCATAGTTTTACTTTTCATATGAATTATATTTTTACCAAATAATAGATTTCTGTTCATGCTCTGAGACAGCAGTAATAAATAGATATCTAAATGACTCATTAAAAATTATTGATAAAACTCCAGGTATTATGTTAGATTTGTTTTCCAGTGTGCTCCCAAACCCAAGTGATCTCTCATTTTCATTTTTTTCTAACTTTTATTCTTGTTAAAAATTCATTTACCTATTGACACTTTAGAAAATAGGTTGCCAACCCTTCAGAAATGTCATCATAAATAACCATATGTCTCACCAACCTTACATCTAGGAATGTACCCAAACAAAATAAAAGCAGGGACTCAAACAAATATTTGTACAGCAATATTCATAGTAGCATTACTCACAATAGCCAAAAGGTGAAAGCAACCCAAGTGTCAATGAACAGACGAATGGATTTTAAAAAGTGGTATATACATTAAAGAGACTACTAAATGAGCTTTGATGCATGCTACATGTATGACCCTTGAAGACTTTATATTGTGTGAAATAAACCAGGTTTAAAAGTATCAATATTGCATGATTTCACTTATGTTGTATACCTTGTGTAGCAGTTAGGTTCAGTTGAGTTTTGAGTAATTAGGTTCAGGTGTCAACTTTGCCAGGTAATGGTGTCCAGTTTTTCTGTTGCTGTGGACTTAAATCATCAGCATATGAATTTCATCAATGGCTGATTACATCTGTGGTTAGCTAAGGGGTGTGCCTTCCACAAGGAGTGAGACGTAAAAGGAGTCAGCAGAGAAGACCACAGAGCCAGCTCAGACACAAATGTTTGGAGATGCAGAAAAAAATCACCCCAGGAAAGCTATTTGAACTCAGAAGCCAGAGAGAAGGCCAGCAGTTGTCTCAGTATGCTTTCCCATGTGACAGGGAAGCTCAGATGAAAGCAAGCTGCCTTTTTTCCATGGAAGTGTAAATTTGGAACTAAATAAATCCCCTTTATGAAAGGCAGTCCATCCCTGGTGTGTTGCATTCTGGCAGCCTTAGCAAACTAGAACAGATTTTGGTACCAGAGGAGTGGATGCTGCTGCATTTGCAAATGCAAAACATGTCATAATTGCTTTTCAAATGGATAAGGGGAAGATTCTGGAATAATTGTGAGGAGCTTGATAGCGAAAGCCTAGATTTCTTTGAAGAGACTGTTGATAGAAATATGGATTTTAAAGATACTTCTCTTGCAGATTGGAAGGAGAGTGTCCCTTGTTTAGAAATAGCAGAAAGTTTGGAAAAATTGATTCCTGTTGCTGTGTGGAAGGGAAAACTAGAATGTGATCTGGGATACTTATCTGAGGAAATTTCTGAGTCAAATATGAGGATGCAACTTGCTTTCTCCTTGTAACTCATAGTAAAATATGACAGGAAAGAGTTAGACAGAGGACTGAACTTTGGGGTGCAAGTAACCAGAAATTGATTGTCTGGAAAATTCTGGGCTTCCAGAAGTGAGACCCCTGAGAATAGTACCCCATGTGAGGATTTAACCAAACATAGGACTTGTCAGTCATTACAAGACAAGCCATGATTGGAAATGGAGTTAGCCAGAAAGGATTTGTGGAAGGTCCTATTGTCTGATGGCTTCAATCCCTGCATGTTACATGCAAGTCAACAAACTTTTTGTGAGACCTGTATAAATGGAACCACTGCCAGTCTGGACTGGAAGGGACAGAAAAGGGCAGGTTGAAAGAAAATTAGCTTCAGAGGCAAACTGTGGAAGCTAAGGTCTGAAGCCAAGAAAACTCAGTCCATGACAGTGGATCCACCTGCGCATGTGGAGGGGATGAGTTTGCCCCAGAGACAGAGGGTGGGCCTTCTGTCTCTATGTTCAAGAAAAGTCCTTGTGCCCCAAGCCCCAGAGAGGGTGGAGCACATTCCCCAGGAATTGGGAGGAACCCAGCTGCTACTACACTGTTCTGAAGGGGTTGAGCATGTACCCTAGAGATAGTAGTGAATTTTGGTACTACCTAGATGCTCAAAGAGGTAGACCTGAAGAAAGTATCTCCCCAAAGTTGCCACACACATCCTAATGTTTGGAGAGAAGAGGGCTGCTGCACAGACCATTGGAAAGGGTGGGACTGCTGCTTTCTAAGGCCTCATAATGAATGAGTCTTAGACTCTGAAATCTATTGTAGTTTGCCCTGCATGTTTTCAGAATTTCTTAGGTACAGTGACCCATGTTTTACTTCCAATTTCTCCCTAGGGCAATGGGATTGTATATCCTGAGACAGTTCCTTATTAATATATTGGAAGCAGACAACTTGCTCTAAGTTCACAGGTCCACAACCAGAGAATTTTGTCTTAAAACAGACAATGCCTTTAACTGACTTTGATGAGATTGTGTGCTATTTTTAGGTTGGTTTTGTATTGTACTGTTACTGAAATGGTTTAAGGCTTTTGTCACGTTGTGATGAAATGAATGTATTTTGTATATATAGTGCAATGCATTATAATATAGTGCATTGCATGCAAGACATGATCATTGTAAGGCTGTTGGACAAAAAATACATCTGCTATGGTTTTATATTTAGAGATTAAGTATAGTTTAAGGTAATGTGTATAGTCATAGTGTTGACAAGAAATTAGGTTCAGATGGCAACTCGGCTAGGTCATGGCATCTAGTTCTGTTGCTGTGGATTTAATAATCGGCATGCAAATTTCATCAATGGCTGATTACATCTGTGGATAGCTAAATGGAGTGTCTTCCACAATGAGTGAGATTTAAAAAGAGGAATCAGAAGAAAGAAGCTTAGGGTCAACACAGACCCAGACTTTGGAGATATAGATAGGAATCACCCTGGTGAAATCCATTTGAGCCCAGAAGCCAGAGAAAAGGTCAACAGACATCATCGTGTGCCTTCCCATGAGACAGAGAAACCCAGAGGAAAATAAGCTGCTTTTCCTCTGAGGAATTGTAAAATTGTGACTAAGTAAATCCCCTTTATAAAATCTAGTCCATCTCTGGCATATTGCATTCTGGCGGCCTTCGCAAACTGAACACCTAGTATAAGCAAATTTATAGAGAGAGGATATAGATTACAGATATCAGAAGCTGGGAGCATGGGGGAACTGTGAGTGAGTTGCTATTTGGTGCATTGTAAGAACACAGGTATAGGCATAACAGAGATTCCCCAGCAAATGAATGCTTTATTACTTATTACAGCCCAGAATGCAGAAATCAGGGAAAAAGCTCCCACCATGCCCAGTCACCTAGGGAGGTCAAGTGCTTGAATGGCAGCTCCACACTCTTTGTGTTGGAGATGAGATACCAATTGTTACTGTTCTCTTGTCAGAGGGGTGTCAACAAATCAGTAGCTCTGCACACTCAGAGTTGCCAGGGTACTGGGATTTTACACTTTCCATGAAGAAGGGACCACCAATGAACAATGTTTGTCCCATGGTAAGAAACAGGCTGGTAATGATTTAACACCTCTCCCAATTTTCTGCTGTCTCTGGTGAAACAGATACCAAATGGGAACATGGCAAACAAGCACGAATGGGAACATAGCAAGTATCTGCACACAGACAAGCAAGAGTGGCAAAGGAGGATGGTGGGTGAAGGCTAGGGGGTGACCACTAGGTGTGTAGGTGACTGCCCAGGAGGAATAAATGGTGAGTAATTTTCTAATGGGTGCAGAGATTCTGTTTGAGGTGATGAAAGTGTTGCCTTAATGGATGTTGCTGATGAAAAGAAACATGAGGAATGTAATTAACACTACTAAATTGTGAACCTGAAAGTGATTAAAATGTAAAATTTTGTGCTGTTTATATAATCCTAAATTGAATTAAAAATAAATTGCATGCCCACTCTTCTACAATGGGACCGCGTTATCATTCAAGGACTATATGTAGATGCATGATTTTCTTGGTTGGTTGTTTTTACTACAGTGGTTTATTTCTTTCTCTTTCAGTTCCAACATCACTTTGGAAGAAAAAAGAAGAAATTATCTTCCAGTATATTTTATTCTGATGAAGTTGCAAAAGTAGATACAAAATACTTTTTTAAAAGTACAGTAAACTGACTTAGAGAAATAAAGTCCCTTGAGGTTTAAAAATACGACATTAATGTTTATGTAAAGCACATTTAAAAATATTTTAGATGATAACCAAGCTTAACTTATGCAAACTATTTTTAAACAGAATGTTGTTCTATAAAAAGCCTATGGCACACTCATATAATCCATTCAGATTTACAGAATACTGGTTTGGGATAGAATCTGACAGTGGCAGAAAAGCTAAATGAATTTCAATGCCGTTTCAATAAAATTACTACTACTACATGTAATATCATCTCTACAACTGTCAAGTCTTTTATAATTAGAAATATAAAAATCTAATGTAAAACACAGGAAGACTGAAAATGACTGCTATTTCCCTTCTTTGCCAGAATTTTTCAACATTAATAATCAAATCCACTCACTGAACTGGATGTCAGGAAGAAATAATGTCCCTGTAGAAGGTACTTAGTGTTTGGTTTCCAGGCTGACAGGAGACAGCCACCTTTCAGTAAGCAGGGACAGCACCAGAATCAGGACTGGGGCTGCTTAGAAACAAATTTCCAGGAGTTATACTCTGTGGGCCTGGTTTGTTTATGCTATTATATTTGAGGAGCCGTACTTCCAGCCCCTATGTAACCTCAATGCTGAGAGAGACGGCCAACAGGAAACCTCAAAAATCTCTGAGAAATTTACAATCATCACCAGGATTGTTCCTCTTAACCTCTGCACTAGTAGAAAAACTTTCCCTTTGCTGTTACTAATGTTATGGTGAAGACGTTTGCATTTATCGAGGAAGCAGGTACATGAGCCAGGGCTCTACTAGCTTCGGATGAAATACTTTGTCAGATGACAGCCTTGTAAAACCGATATATTCACACTCTGAAGAAGGAAAAGGATTTGCTTAGCTGTCAATAGGAAAACTGTGGTACAAGGACATTTCAATATTTAAGCAAAATCAGCACATCATTGTCCAAGACTTAAAAAAAAAAGACCTGAAAATTAAAGCACCATACAATTAACTGCATAATTTAGTGAACACTCTCCACACACCGTGAACGTAAGCAGGTGTGGGGATCACCTGACGCTGAGAGGAGAGGGCTTCTGATGAGAAGTGGGTAGGGGAGTAAGTAAGTGCTGGAGAGCAAGAAGCCTGCTGGGGTGCGTGGGGACTGGGACAGCACTGGGAGATCAATGAAAAGTGAGAGGCCTCAGAGGCACTGATTTCTTCCAACTCTTACTGGTCGCTGACTCTCAGACCAACTCAGGAAGGCACCTATCCTCTTCCGTTTTTTGTCCCTTACTCAAAGCTTCATCCCGCCCTCCATCCCTGGCTTTGAATGGAAACAAATAATATTAACACTAGCATTTAGGTGCATTATAGGTTAAGAACATGGTAATAATGTTTTTATTAAAAAAAAAAAGACAGTCGGGGTCTCAAATTGCCAACTTTTAATATATAGCAAGTTGCCTTTATTCCTATTCTAGGATGTGGCCATTTTTGTTTCATTATGGAGCTAGTCATGAGAGGAGGATTCCCATCACCAAAATTAAATGGGGAAAAGGGAGAGGTCCCTTTTGCTTGAGGATACTTAAAATTTAAGAAATGATGATAAAAGTACAACCATAGTTGAGAAACATAAGTTCATTCCTTGTAGCCTTAAAAAAAGTGGATAGCACAATACTACCTGATTGTAGCACAATAATGTTAGAACACTGAATGAAGCTGAATGTGAGAATGATGGAGGGAGGAGGGTGGGGGGCACAAATGAAATCAGAGGGAAAGACAACAAAGACTGAGATGGTATAATCTAGGAATGCCTTGCGTGTATAATGATAGTGACTAAATGTAGAAATTTAAAAATGTTTTTGCATGAGGAAGAACAAAAGAATGTCCTCACTGCAGGGTGTTGAAAATAGATGGTAATTAATATTTTAAACTTTAACTTATGTGTGAGACTATAGCAAAAAAAATGTTTATTTGGTACAATATTTATATTTTGACTAGTGCGTTTCCTAATAGAACTTATGTGGACAGCTTAATTGAACACCATAAGTGCATGGAACCTTGAGATGGGTATGAGATTTTGTTGGTTTGTACAGACTGATGCCCCGATAAATCTGAGTGATTTGAACAGTGAATAAAAAAGTATTTGCAAAGACCCCTTGGGGGAATGGCGAGAAAGGAGGGAAAAAAAGTGATCAGCATAAACATAAAGAGAGATTGACAGGGACTTTTGGATAAACTGTCATTTTTTATGGAATATTTCTCATAGGGCTTTTCTCTTTTATCATGAGCAATCATCTCTACCTAATTCCTCAAACAACGATGTGTGGTTCCAGCCTTAATTAGATGAAAGGTTTTATTTCCTTTAAAATTCTGCAAATAATTAAGAATTTATTGAAAGTGAGTTATTAAACATGGAATTTCTAAGCAGTTATTTTCTTTATAGTCTAGTGGAATAATAAAATTTTAAAAAAATATTTAAAGAAAATTATTTTTAATAATTTTTATAGCTTTACAATAGATCATGATATTAGATAGAGAGAACTATTTCTACACTTCCCCTTACATCAAGAATATCTTGTTATCCTTACCTTTGAACTTCTATATCAAAAACTATAATTGATATTTCCACATAAAAAATGAAATCTTTTTAGAATTATATTGAAATTCATTCAATTTAGTGAGTTTTCTTCTGTGCAGAAATAGCTATACATTCCTTCCATTCTGACTATAACATTTTAATCCGAATAATTTTGAATAAAATTATTTATAACATCCTTATATTTTTAATTTTATATTATTTTATTTTTGTAGTAGAACTTAATATAGTAAAATGTATAAAAGCATACAGATTGATAATGTTTAATATTTACATACATTCTTGCACAATTATATAGACCAAAATATATAATTTTGTCAGTCTCTCACTAAGTTCACTCATGCTGTCTTCTATTAAAGAAACTTCTGGCAAAGGCAATTTTTATATCTATCTACATAAATTTGTATGTCATAGTTTTGAGCTTCATATTATGAACTCAGAGTGCATGTTCCCTTTTAGTCTTCCTTCTTGCTCAATACTACCTCTATAAGATTATTTTTCATCTTTTTCATAGTAGCCATTTGCACTTTGTCATTGATGAATATTTTCCAGAAATACATTTAATGTAATCATTTATTCATTCTTTTATTGGTGTGTGTTAGCACTGCTTTCCATTTGGGGTTATTATGGATGAACCTATTATAAACATTTTAATGTGAGCAAATCACCACTCATTTCTCTATTTTATTAACGCAGGAGTATATTTGTTGGTTAATAGGATACTGTAAGGTTTTATATTAGCATATTCTTGCTGAAAACTTTACAAAGTAAATCAAACACTTACTATTTCACTAATAATGTACAAACATTCCATTACCTCCAATATCTTGCTCATAATTTGTATTTTAGTCCTTTAAATGTTTCCCATATTTGTGCACATATAATGGAAATTCATTTTGATTTTCATTTATCTAATGTCCATTGATGTTTAATGGATTTTCACATACTTCTCAACCATTTGAGTCTGTTAAGGTATGATGTTCATGTATCATGCCTACATTCTTTCTTATAGATTTGTGTAAGTTTTTGTTATTATATGGATGTTAGTTCTTTTTTGGATATGTGTATGTTATAAGCTGAAGCCATTATATATACCATAAAAGGCCATGTTCTTTTAATCCATTCCTGCAGACCTATTGTGGGTGAGACCTGTTGATTAGGTTATTGCAATTGAGATGTGACCCACTTCATTCAAGGTGGGTCTTAATCCTCTTATTTGAGTCTTTTATAAGAGGATGAAAGACAAAAGCTAAAAACCACAGAAGTGAATCATGGAATTAGGAGAAGCTCACAGGGAAAAAAAAAAAAAAAAAACAGAGAATCTAAGATGGACCCACAGAAAACAGACAAAGCCAATGAAACCAGAAGCTAAAAGCAACAAAACCTGGGATAGAAGGATCTACAGACATTGGCATTGTGCCTTCCCATATGACAGAAGTGCCCAGGATGCTGACAGCCTGTCTCCAGAGTTCAGGTATTATCCTGTTGATGCCTTGACTTGTGCATTTTAATAGCCTAAGAACTGTAAATTGTAAGTTAATAAACCTCAATTGTTAAAAAAGAAAAAAGAAAAAAAACTCAATTGTAAAAGTAACCCATTTTGGATATATTGCATTCTGGTAACTTAGTAATCCGAAACAATGTATTACAAATATATTCTCCAAGTCTGTGACTTGCTTTTTCACTTTTTTGATCAGTTTGATGGTCAGGCATCATTATTATTATGATAATCTATGTATCATTCTTTTCTTCTGTATTCAGTAGTACTGTGTCCTGTTTAAGAAATCTGTGTCTACCCTAATGCTGTGAAATATTCTCATAGTTCTATATGCCCTTTCTGTTGACATGCAAGTGTATGTTTCATCTCTTTTTTTTTTAGGAGGGGGCATGGTATAGTGACTAAATGGTAGTTTGTATTTGATATGCAATCGAATCACATACTCCAAAAAAACTGAAAAGACCATCGTTTATCTGCTGTATTGTAGTAGCAACTTTACATAAAGAAAGGGGATTTTATATGTGTGATTCAGTTTTCATATCCTCAATTCTGCATTCATCTATTGGACATAAATACATTTTAAAATGTTTATACTAATACAACGCTGTCTTAATTATCATATCTTTATAAAAAAAGTTTTTAGATATGCTAGTGCATGTCCTCTGGTTGTGGTGCTTTTCAATTGGCCTTACTCATTCTCATTTCCTATTGTCTTATGATTTGTTCTCTACTTTTTCTTGCTTTATAAAATTTATTTAATTTTATACCATTCTATTTTATTTCTATTACTTTAATAATCATGCACACTCTCCATTCTTGTACTGATTATCCACAAAATTATAAATACTTACTTTATCAAAATATTTTGTTAGTTTCTACCTCTGTTTTTTTCCCGCACAGTGCAAGGATCACAGAACACTTTACTCTCATCTATACCTGTACTAGTTTAAATGCCATTCTAATTATCGATTTTAATCCTCTCTCAATGTTATTATTTTTTATTTGTACTGTAAATTCTTGTTTGAGAGAGGAGAGAGAGACAGGCAGAGACACAGACAGAGAAAGAGAGAGATATCTCCATATAACATCTCCACATATTTACCATTTTGAAGTCATTTCTTTCATTTATAAGTAATTTTATTGAGATATATTCACATACCATACAGTCCATCCAAAGTATATAATCAATTGTTCACAGCAGCATCACATAATTGTACACTAATAAGCAAAATCAATTTTAGAACATTTGCATTACTCCTGAAAAAAATAAGTTATTTATTTCTTTCTACATATCTGATATTCTATCAGGAACATTTTCCTTCACAGAGTATTTTAGTGAAGATCTACTAGTGACCATCTCTCTCACATTTTTTTTTAAGCTAGCAGCATCATTTTCTTTTTATTATTAAAAGATTTTTTTCTTGATAAGAAATACTTTGTTGACAGTTATTTTCTAGACGTCCCTTGATAAAATCATTTCATCTGGAATTCATTGTGTGTGTTGAGATGTCATTGATGGTCTAACTGTTATTCATTTAAAGTTAACCCATAATTTTTATTATAATTTTTCAGATTTCCTCTTTTATGCATTTGTTAGCCGTTTTACTTTGTTTTTTTTTTAATGTGTAGATTTTTATCTTTGCATTGATCAGAACTGAATTTCATTTTTGTGTTTTGGTTTTGCGTTTATGTTGTTTGGAGATTTTAATGTTTCTAGCAGATATGGAGTAAAGACTTCATTGGTTTTGAAATATTATCATTCTGCTGCTGCTTATCCCTCAAATTCCAGGAAATAAAATTGAAAGGGCCTTTCCTATAATCCTCTACCTTCATATTGCTCTTATCCATTTTATTTATTTATATATTTACACACACTCATATACATATATGTAATATTAGTCTACCTCACCACTACCTATATATCTCTAAATCATCATGACTTCTAATCTTTTATGTTCACTAATTCTCTCTTCAGCTTTGTCTAAAATACTGTTATACCTATCAAGTCCTTTATTTTATCTTTTGAATATCTCTGTTCTACCATATCTCCTTGATTTTTGTTTATTTAAATTTTCTGATGAAATTCTCAAATTTTTATTTTTTAGATGCATTAATTATTTCAAATATCTTATTTGAAATCTTTATTAACTGGGTTGTTGTGTGACTGTTTCTATTGTCTGTTATCTCACTTGTCTTTTGAGCATATTCCCTACCCTCCTGCTCTTGCATAAGTTGTGTAATAGATGGCCTAATACTTCGTATAAAATCATTTCCAATTTTTAAATGGAACTAATTAAATAAACTTATTTCCTTCTACTCTCAGTTCCCATTTTTTTTTTCTTTCCTTCTTAAACCTAGCATCAGATTTAAAATTGCTATTTGAGCTACCTGACAAAAAGTATACAATAGGAAAGGATCAAAAACACTGGGGGACAAAAAAAAAAAGAAGTTAATGTTACTAAAGGACTAAAGTAAATCCAGAGATTGCACTGTAGCAAAATATGGCACTATTTAATAGGGGTGTTTCACTGACCCATAAATAACTGGATTCTACATGAATCAAGGCAACATGTTCAATAAATCAATAATAAATAATAGTAAAAATAGTAAATAGTAAAATAATAGTAAATAGACAAGCCTACAACAATGTAGTTTATTCCTATTAATCTATAGTGTATATTACCACTTTCTAGTGAGAGGCTTGGTAGAATCTAATCTGGATCTTACTAATAAGTACAAGAGAACATAGAAAAAGATACATTAATTGAAACCAAATTATTTTAAGGATCAGTATAATGTGATCTAATCACGTTTAGAATTTTGGATGTCTCCCTGTGTTTATTACATAGCTATTAAAATAAATTGCACAGGGTACCAATGTGGAATGATAAATATGTTTTGATAATGGATGTGGTGATAGTCACACAACATTGTGAACACAATTAAAAGCACTGAAATATATATCTGAGCACAATTAAATGAGGGAATGTTAGATTGTATACATAGTAACAAAAATGTATATATTTTCTAGGTGCATGGTCCCGGAATCAAACCTGAGTCTTCTGTACAGAAGGTGAGCATTCTACCACTGAAACATGAGGGTACCCCAAAATATTTTTTTTAATCCTATACTGCACTATACGAGCAGTGAACTCAACTTTAAATCATGGACTTAATAGTACAATCATAAAAATATGTCAGCATCAACTTTAACAAATCTTACACACCAATATAAGGTGTTAGTGGTGGGGTAGTATATGGGAATCCTATATTTTTTGCATGATTGTTCTGCAAACCAGCTTATTTAATGAAGGAAAAATATATACCTGATTGTGAATAAGACAAAATATAGCATAATTTTAATGATCACATATTTATTAGGTTGGTTTGAATTTTGAGGACGTTAAAATTGCACTATAACCAAGAACCACCTTTTTTTTTTTTTTTAGCCTTAAATACCCTGGCAAAGAGAAGTCTTATACAAAGATATTGGAAAAAAATAATTGATATAATGGTGTTCTCCCATTAGCAACATGTATGTTTAAAAAACTTTTCTGCTGCAAGAAATCTAAAAACGTGTTTCATAACTGGTAATCATTGCCCTTGTCCAGTATAAAGATTCAATGCATGGAATTTATATGTTCATACATGATCATATTTTCACGTGCAAATTTGATATTGGCAAAAGAAAAATAATGCTTCTCATGCTGCTGAAGCTTCTCCTTTAGAAGCCAGGAAATAATAGTTTCTTTAAAGTGACTTTCCCTACAACCCTCTACTAGGGATGCTCATCGCTTTGACCTCCCACACCCAGATAGTGTTTTTCTCAGTACCCTGTTCATGTTATTAGTAATATATGCCATGCAATTGAATTTATTTTTTAAATGTTCTTATCTTGGTTATTGGCTTCTCTATAACCATGACTGAAATACTAAATTTCTCTTTTTTATCTTGGTAGGCCCCATGTCTGCTGCAGTGTCTGACATATTGTTGTTTCTCCATAAATACTTTTAAGATAATACACTTTCTTCCCTTATTATCACTTTAAGTAGTAGTTGAAAGGATCGTGGCTATAGTCTTGAAAACTGGATTTAAACCATAGTTCAGTGGTTGAGTAAGAGTTAAATGATAAAATGTAGAAAAGAATTGCAAGCATGGTGAACATATATGTATTGTAATTTAGAGAAAAATTGTAGATTTAGGAGGATAACTCGTTGCTCATTATGGTATATGGGGAACAATGTTCAAAGATACCAGTGCTATAAAGGACAATCAGTTTGAAGATAATCAGATTTTCAAACCCATATGATTATGTAATACAGGTTGAATGCAAATTTATACAATTGCTTATCTTATTGTAGTTTCTATTCACCTTTTAGCATTTGATTACAAATATTATATCATATCTATTACATGTTTAATATAGGAGCCATGATTTTCTCATCCTTTTTGTGCCAGTTTGAAAGGATTTATGTACCGTAGAAAAGCCATGTTTTAATCCTAATCAATCTGGTGGGAACAACAGCTTCTTCACATCCCTATCCAGCACTACAGGCTGGAAACTTGATTAGGTTGTCTCCACAGAGACGTGGTTCAATCAGTTGTGGGTATTAAACTTGATTAGATGGAGATATGTCTCCACCCATTCTATGTGAGTCTTGATTAGTTTACTGGAAAATGATAAAAGAGGAAACATTTTTGGAGAAAATGCCTTTTGAGAACGATGAGAAAGCTGCAGCAGAGCCGAACAGAGCCAAGAGGTTGAGAGAGCCACAGAGTCCACCAGCCAGAGACTTTTGGAGATTCTGAGAGAGCAGAGAAGGATGACAGAATGAGGAGCACCATGAAGCAGAGTCCACTAGCAAGTGACATTTGGAGATGAGGGAGAATGTCCTTGGAGGAGTTTCATGAAGCAAAAGCCTGGAGAGGGAGCTAGCAGTTGATACTGTGTTCACCATGTGCCCTCACTTGAGAGAGAAACCCTGAACTTTATCAGCCTTCTTGAATCAAGGTATCTTTCCCTGGATGTCTTAGATTGGATATTTCTACAGATTTGCTTTAACTGGGACACTGTCATGGCCTTAGAACTGTTAACTTGTAACTTATTAAAGTTTCCTTTTTAAAAAAACAAATCCATCTCTGGTATATTGCATTCTGGCAGTTAACAAACTTGAACAATCTTGTATCAGCATCTTTGCATAAAGCAATTTGATTGACAGAAATCTACACTGATTTAGAAAATCTGTTATTACTTTAGTATGCCATATGTTATAGAATCTCATGTTCAGGTTTCAGTTTATTCTTGTAAGATGTCATTTCTATTTCCCCTCCCATGGTAGTGTATTTACATATCAAAATGAGATTCAGATTATTGAATATAGTGTATAGAATTTCCCTGTACATAAAATGTCATTTTTGAGCAGGCCACGGTGGCTCAGCAGGTAAGAATGTTTGCCTGCCATGCCTGAGGACCCGGGTTCGATTCCCGGTGCCTGCCCATGTAAAAAAAAAAAGGGCATTTTTTAGTTACAGCAGGCTATTAAATCTAATAAACTATATATTACATATAATATAACCTTAGAATAGTGACCCTTATTTTGTTGAATACTCCTCATTTGAATTTTAAATTAAGCTTCAAAATAAAATGTAAATAAAAAGAGTACTTAAAGCATATAACCTCAGTGAACTTAGATGAGGTCTCAATACTTAATGATACAGTCTAGTTTTTCACTAAGAAACAAAGTTATATCTTGTCAGGCAAAAACAGAAGTTTAAAAGTGATGAAACATACACATTTTTATGCTTAAAAGATGCTTGCAAACACTGATGTTGAAGGAAATTAGACCTAGGTGCAAAGCCCTGTTTTTAAGTTTAATATCTCTGTGAATTTGCCCAAGATCTTAAACATTCTAACTCTGACTCCAAATATTTAAAATGTCAATAAAACTGTTTACGCCATATAACTGTTGGGGGAAGTAAAATAAATAGTATATACAAAAAGCTTTGCCTAGTGGCTTCTACATAGTTGATGATATTCATTAATATTCATAAAAATCACCTCAGTAGAGTACCCACTAAGTCTAAGTTATTTTATTTATGTAAGATATTCCATAATCTAGAGGAAAATGTTTGAACCATGTATTTTAAGGTAAAAATAAAATATTATTATATTAAAAATAATTTTCATTATGGAAAACCTTACATTTCAGAGAAATAGAGTACAATCTACAATTTTCTGGGCAAGAACATTATCAGTATAGTGAAATTTTAGGCAATTGGCAACGTAGGTTACAAGAAACAAACTTAGAAATTGGAAAATATGTCAAGTCAACCAGCCTTGCTTGCACCAGCATTTTCTTTTTCTTATACCCAGCATCTTTGTGTTTCCTTTCTTCTTTCTAGTCCAACAAATAGACAAACCCATCATACTTACTGTGGTTTTGTGGTGTCTGTATATATTTTTTATTACTAGGCAAAATGCATTAAAATAGTGAAAAAGAAAAGTACGATATCTAAATTATGGAATTGTGGAAAATAATGCTCAATCATGGGAGGAAATGTTGCAGATAAAGGGAGAAGTCCTCACATTACCTCCCAAATCTTACTATGTAAGAGAGGCTTCTGGCTCTTAGAGCAAGGAACATTATGCTTTAAAGAGCTCTTGGATTAACATCCAAATAATTTGCTTAATTGTATAATTATACATTAATCACCTACAATTGTGATTAGAATTTCTCACTTCTCTCAATTTAGATGTTCTAAGTATTATATGGCTAAAAAGATTCTTTTGGATTTTTGATTGAAAGTTTTTAATACAAAGATATTATTGAAAAAAATTCTTCGGTCAATGATTTTTCCCAATATGTATTTATTTGGTCATGTGGCCATATTATTATCTTTATGAAATCAAGTACCTTTTGTGAAACCCAAATTATGCACTACTTTCATACTTTATTTCGATCTTTCATTGGCCATGTTTCAAAGTATGAGTGTTGTTAGCTAACATCACTCATCAGGCATGTACTTAATTTGTAATACTATATTTCAATCATGCTTTTGTTGTAGATACTTTTATTATACTTCTTTCCCAATTACAACTTTACAGTTGTATATTTTGTTATTAGAACATGTTGAAATTATTAAAAAAGGGTATACATATTCAGCCTATGCCTTCAATCAAGTGTGATTACTGTCACAGAAGAATGAAAAAATGATTTAATTAAACTTATTTTACATAAGCCACTTTATGAATGATTTTTAATTCCTGAAAATAATAAAAGTTGTATGTATTTGCAAAAATATTGCATACTAAATTAACTTATAATGGCCTTGTCACATCCTAGAACACTGGAAATATTTTACAGTGGCTTAATGGGCATGAGCTCATGACAGATCACTAATGGAGTCTACTTAATGTACATCTTAGGAAGATTTTTTAAAATATTTCATATAGATCAACCCTTAAATAGATACTTTTCCTTATGATTAATCATGTATAGTATATACAATAAATTAAACTAAAAAAAGAGATTATACTTATTATCACTTAACAGTATCTATACATAAATAAATGCCATAGAATTCTGTATTTGTATTTAATGAGAAAAAGATCATAAAAAGATTTTCTCCACTTTATGCTCCCCAGATTTTATGAACTGGGAATTTTTAGAAGTAGAACCATGTGCATAGAACTATTTAATGTTGATGGCAAACCATAATTTAAAAATATACTCCTGGATATATAACTCTGCAGAGAACATTGAATTATTTATTAAACATCTATAGCTCATATGGCAATTTCCAATATACAAGTAAATGGCAAGAATATATAGTCAAAGAATAACTCATCATTTGGAGCTGTATTTTAGATTCATTTGTTAAATTATTTCTGTATTTATATACTATGCAGATTGACTCAAGATTTTTAGATAGCATTCCATGATCCATACAACACAAATTTCCTTCTATTATTTGGTTATATATCACTTCTACTGTGGTCTTCTTTGCCTTTAAGCCAAGATAGCTTTCTCAGTCTTCTGAAAATAATACTTCCATAAGATTTTACCAATACACTGGGATTAGAACATGGAATAAAATCTATCTAGGGCAGTTCAAAATAAACTCTCCTACTTCAAGAGAAAAACAACTTCTTTTACTAAAATTTTTTTCAGTCATCCACAGTAAAAAAATTGAATTTGAAATTATGCATTAGGAAAAAATATTACTTTGTGTCTTTTAAGACGTAGCTTGTTAATTATCAGGAGATAGGGTAGGCTAGAGAGGGGGATAGTAAAATTTCTGGTTAATTATTTTCTTTTTATTACCCACTATGGAAAATTATGCTGTCTCTAAAATAACACATAGGAGGAGAATCTTAGAATTTGTTTCTGTCTGTGTAGATCTCTTTATGGTCTTTAAGGTAGAATTTAAAAACTATCTTTGGATCTTAAATGAAATTAAATTCATCAGATAAATATCCAAGCTCTGTTTTACATAAACTGGGTAAATGCATTTATTGCATGAGTAGTGAGTTGTGCCTTGTAGGATTTCTTTATTATGTCTTTGGATTCTAAATTCAAGAGAGATTATGCATGATGGAATGTATGCCCTTGAAAATACTTCCAGAATGGAATTCTCTTACATTTAGTTATTCTACAGTAAGCACATTTTCAACAAAGATTTTATCTGTTTATAACAGTCCATATTTGTCCACTTACTTCTCTAGTTCACAATTATATGTATTATAGACGTATTTAAACTGAAACTTACTTAAGGCAGGACACAGGCTTCATACCATAAGATTGTCAAATGATGCATGCTTTCCCACTTCCCTCACATTCACAGGATAACCAACTATTCCAAACGCAATAAAATTTCAGAAGGTCAACTTTTAGGGAGAATTTTAGTAATTTTAAAGAGGTTTGATTTTTAATGATCATTATATAAGAGCTATTAAATTAGTATTATTCAACTTGAGAACTGAATCTGAATGTGCTTCCAAGATCAGATAGAAGTTCAATCAAAGATCAAGATAGAATTAAGTTGGCTTTTCTTGCAAAACATTGAAAGACAAATACTTATTTTCCCAACTTTGTGTCTTTCAATCAAAAGTTCTGTTGCTTTGTTCTTTTAAGATCAGCCTTCTTATAACAAAGTGGTAGGACCCTAGGTATTCAATAAAAGAAAAAAAAAGCAGCAGTAAAAGAATAAAGCTCTAAAAAAACTCACAAATAATTTTTAAAATGAAATAGCAGCAAGTCTTTTGCATCTGAGGCAAAGCAATATTTCAAATGAGAGTTTCCTTAGTTCTATTAATCAGGGTTTGGAGAAACAGAACTGATAGAATAAATATATGACTAAATGTATAAAACTATTAAGAGATCTATTATAGGAATTAGCTCACATACCCATGAGGATTAGCAAATCCAAATTCTGTAGAGCAGGTAACGATTTGGGAAATCCGGCGAAGGTTTCAATTAATTCCCCAAGAGAAACTGACCGGCTGAAGTAGAGATAGAAATTCCTCTTTCTGTCTGTTGAAATCATCACTTCTCCGTTTCAGGTCTTCAACTGATTGGATGAGACTGCACTTACTGCTGAAGGCAATCTCCTTTGTTGATTGTAGATGTAATCAGGCATGGATGCAATCAATTGACTAATGATTTCAATCTAAGAGTGTTACTCGCACACTAACAGTCAGGCCAGTCCTTGCTTGATCAGACAACTGGACACCGCCTAGCCAAGTCTGGCACCAGTGATTAACTGTCATACTAGTGTAAAACATGTTTGCTGTAACTCAGAGAAAAAGTCTTTGTTCATGTTTAAAACCCCAGACAATGTGTGCAAAGGTCTGTTCTTAAATCTTTTCATTTAAATTAGATGAATGCATTATCATAATCTAAATATGTTTAGAGTCATCAGCAGGAAGACTTACTTATATCTAATGAAATAGTTCCATATCAATAATTAGATATTGATTTAGAAATAGACATTTTTTTTCAAGTTTGGATCCAAACTCAATTTACATTTAATTTTCTTTAACATCCAGATTTCCTTCATTCCATTCTCGCTCAATTGTGGAGTAGACAAAAGGAAAATACGAAGTAAGAAGAACATCTCTCTTGCATGAGAAAACTCTCCAATATCCAGGCCACCTGTAATTAAAAATCCAGCTCCTTTTTGTTACCTTTTTTTGTTCTCTTTATTAAATCTCCAACCTCTAATCAGCTACGTGAAGTACAGAGCAAGATAATGAAAGTGTTTCCAAATTCAGGCTTCCATATTAGCTTCTCATTTAAAGTAGCTTTTCTATTTTCATAATTCAGCACTGAGTAAGCTATTTTTTGAAACATTTCACATTAAGATTTTCTTCCTACAACCATGGCTGCATTTAGTAAAAAGAAAATCAGCTTTTAAAGAAACTTGTCTCTTTCTAACCATAAATGTTTGTACGTCATAATATAGATTTATGCTATCGCTCATATAACTGAGGTCAAAATGGAAAATGTGAATTCAGGAATGTGGAATTCACCAGAATGCATAATTCAGTTCAAAAACACATATATGCATAAAAAAAGAGAGGAGAATGAAATGAAAAGATTTATGGTTCATACTTTTTATCAATGCTATTTCCAAAGTCCTGTTCCATTCCTTCAAAAAATTAGACAATTTTATCCAATAGCTTATAAGCAGATGGCATAATCTTTTCAGTAACTTTGAGCATCCTAATTGCAAATAATTATCTTTGTCTATCTAGCAAATAGTTTCTTTTATAGCATCTATACATCTGGGTTCACACTCCATGTTCTAATCTTAGGCTTAGCAGGCTCTTTATCTGTTTGGCAAGTACCTTTGGCACTTGGTTCTCATTTCCTGGTTATAAAGTGAGAATATTAGACCTTGTCTTTAGTGTTGTGAAAATTAATTATTTAATGTTTAAAAGTTCCTTCAAGTTCTACATTTATAAAGGCTATGTAAGTATTTCTTATTTTCACCATGGATGTTCTCAGAAATGCTCTCATAAATGGAGGAAATATTAATACTTACCATAATTGAGTATGAAAATCATTATTAGAAATTGATATAATTAGAAACATGATATAATGCATGATACATATTATCATTGTTTGTTAGAAGAATGAGCTTCAGTATTTTGCAATTTTTACCTGCATTCTGCGCTGAATAAAACAAGTTAAGGCTTCAGGTCAAGAAGGTCTAACAGAAAAAAATTATACTTACTGAAGTCAACTTAAAACCACTCAATGAAAACCAAATCAAGTCAATACAGCCACATAATGTAACTACAATGGGCAGCTATACGAGTTAGGATATGTAATGTCAAAGAGGGGAAAGCTTATTTGGACCTAGCTTTGAATACATTCTGTAAATTACCATCGGAGGGTAAATTTATGGCAATAGATAATTTACTTGCTGGTCTAGAGGCGTGGGGGAATCAATGACCATGTTTTTTTTTTTTCTGTTTGTCCCTTTATTTTTGTTTGTTTATTTTAGTATGCCAAGAAAGCACAAGGATAAGAACAAATTGAATTTTAAATAACACAATTATTTTCTGATATTAAATTCTTCCCACTTTTTGGTTAAAATGCATATCACTTATATGAAACAATGGTAATGACAAAGTCATGTTTTGTTCTTTGTTTAATGCCTTTCAAAAATTTTAAAAGTAAGATAACTGTATATTGGTCTTGTCTTTTTTTCCTAAAGTCTCGTTTGTTTTTAATATCCAAAAGACTGAAGAATAACAGTTTGACTTGCAAATACGTGTGCGAGAATTGTGTTTCATTGACAAGTTGACACCACAGTAGTATTATAGTTGGAAAACATTAAAATTGTATTAACATGATTAAAACACCTGGAAAGGCTGCGCTCTGCATTTTTCATTGTAGTGGGAAATGTAATGCGGAGAAAGAAGGAGAGCGTAACTCATTTATTAAGCCACTAATTCAAATACTCTTTGGAAACATGGCTTATATGTTCTTTGCATGATTAATCTATCAAAATAAATTAGCAACATGGTGTCCCTTTAAATTATTGGATCATATTAGAGTAAAATGACATTACAAATAAAAATGAAATACAAATTCATATTTAAATAGTTTCTAAATTCAGATCACATATGAATTAATTAAAAATAGAGTGTATTGAGTTGATATACACAGTGGATTCTAGAATTATCTTTGGCTGTGGCAGAGAGATTTTTATGAGTTGAGAAAAGTGTCAACATTTCCTCCTCAAACTTTTAATTGGTAAAATAGGGTCATATTATCACATTAAACTTTTAAAGTCATAACTTCAAGAATAATCAGTAATATGAAACCTGTAGTGCTAATGTCACTTGGATAGATAAAATGGGCTGGTTTTAAAATATAAAGCAGTCCAGTTTTGCTCCATGATAAATAACATCAACATGATTATATCTGGAATAAGAAAATAAAATCCCTCCCAAATGCTTAAAGATAGTGCTAAATAAAACCTTTGGAATCATATCAACATTTTGTGTTTGTCTTGATAAGTAAAATTTATTCAAGCAAAATTGATGAACATAGGGAATAATGACAACTTTTTGGTCAAATTCAAGTTTTATAGAATTTTTATCAAATATCCAGCTTTGAGATATTCACAAATTACTCTCCATTTGGTAACTTTGTCAAATATTTTGCTTTATAGCTGGCCATTACTATACAAAAGTGCTGACACTGCCAATGAAGTTAAAGAAAAAGTGATTAAGTAGCATAAAAGAATGTAATATAGTACTGTCCTGTTTCAGAAAAGAAAGTTTTGTTTTTTGGTTTTCTTGTTTTCCCACCTAACCGTGTTCTCCAGAAATGCTTAATAGAGTCATAGATGTTTAGTTTAAATTCAGTTTCGTAGTGAGTTATTAATCAACATGCCAGCACTTTTCTAGACCCAATTATCAATCTGAAAATCAATCAATTCACCTCATCTTTCCTTTAAAAACTCCAACAAGAAATATGAAGAATTATGTTTAAATTTTTGATACAAATGAATCATATAAAAATAGTGTAAATCATCCGAAATCTCCCACATATTGTGTCCTGCTTCCTTGATTAAACCCTACCTTATATAAAAGAAATAATAATCTTTACACATTGTAAAAAGAATCAAATTCTAATGAAAAAGTCCATATAAACAGGAGGATCAATGTTGATTATTAACTATAACTACATCAATGTCATCAGAAGTTCTTGATTATTAAATAATTGTGAAACTAGTATGCCTTTTCTGCCTTCACATATAAACTTTTTCCACCTAGGATTAATATTCAAAAATACATTTACATTATAATTTCTGTGGCTGGCTCAACTGAATTTGAGTGGACTCATTATACATCATAGTATAATTTTCATGGCATAAGTTATTTTACAACACATGTTTAAAATGTCACTTTGTTTCATTTCCCAGGAAACATCTGCATGTCACTAAAAATTTTAAGAAAAACTGGCATAAAATTAAAAACGATACAAAAAAAGATGTATGTGAGAATATTCAGAATTATTATACTCAGCCAAGAGAAAAGTATGTTAATTTTTGTCTCAATTATATTTGAAGAGGGCTGCACTTAGAATAGTATAAAAAGAAAAGGAAAAAAAGAAGAATTTTAAGAAGTACAATAAAATATAAGACTTTTTCCTCTTATTGCTAGAATGCTTAGAAGTCATAGGCAAAAGCACTCGTGACCCCAGGAGCAACTCTATCTTTTATGAGAGCAAAAATATCTCAAGTGGCACAGTGCTTCTTCTTTTACCTCTGGTTTCCTGGTTTCATTAATTTAGATATACAATAAATGTTCTTTTTTCAGTATTCTTGTTTGGACAAATCAAAAGAAACTGTAATAGCTGGGGGATCACAGGGAAAACGTTAAAGGATTGGTGAAAGTGAAAACATTCGGTTTTGGCATTGGCCTGTCAGTGGAGATGAATCAGGATGCAGCAGTCCTTTCTTTCATTCATTTTTCATTTTTCCAAAAGAAATAATTTAATCTTTGGAACAACTATTTTCTTTTTCCTCCAAACCATTGTCCTTATTCACTGCTATTACAGAATCTCAGCTTAGGAAATTCTAGAAATGAAATTTATATTTCAAATGTTGTTAGTTAAATATACTTGGCATATATTTCAGTGGGAAAATCAGAATGTTTATGCTCCTTCCCAAAGATACAAATTTGAAAATTCATTATCTAATTTATTTTACTATAATCTAATACTTTCCTTTGTGAAAAACTAGAGATTAGTAACCACAATACTGTTCTCTTAAAGTGGAAGAAAACAGTGAATGAAATAAAACCTCCAGATATTACTTTGTGTTCACTGGCAATATAATATAAGTGACTTATTTCCTTCAACTTCATAGCTCTGCTCTTTTTCTCTTTGGTTTGTCTTATATAGACCTCATCCAAGAAAAAAGATGAAAAATAAATCTAATGTCCTGAATCCTTATCAGAGTACATTGGATCTATCAAAATTGGCAGCTGGGTCTTGTTCAAATTAGTCAAATGAAAGAAAAAAGTATGACTACTTATTTTTCAAAATAAAGTATTTGGAAAACTACAAAGTTACAGAGTAGATTTTGTTTGATTTTTTTCCCCATGGAAGTCATTTTTCTTTTTTTTTTTTTTTTGCATTTTGTCATTGATTTAGAGCTTTGCTTATTTTTTATGTATCAAGAATTTTCTGTTGTTTCGGAAATCAACAGAGTAAGTTATATTGGACGAATAGTTATACTGGATCTGGGAACTTGAATACCGAAATCAGGCTTCATGGGCCTTTTATGTGGTAAAGATTTTAACATACCATGGTCTTTATGCTAAGGCTAACTACATAAAGAACAGAAAAAGGTTAATAATTAATGACAATGAAAAAAGCTATTTTGGGCCTTATAGTGCTTAAAAAGTCAAGTACAAAAGATTTAATTAAGTTGCCCTCATGCATTACTTTAAATATTTGAAATTTCCCAACTGTATAATGATAGTGATCATTTGACATGGGGAAGGCAGAATATTTTTCCTGGGAGCTGGTTTATAAAGGTACAAACTGACGGCTCAGAAGACTTAAGAATATGACTGGTAGTGAAGGGTTCTGCCCTGTTAAACCATGCTAATTGTCGATAGTTCAACCTGTTTAATGCCACCTGCACTCCAACACACTGAAGCAGCTGGAATTTAGAAACAAATTGAAAAATATATTCACCACTTATTTTAACTGCATTGGAATTGGATAAAATTGATTTATGGCAATGCTGAGGAATTGCCCAATTCAAGGGAAATTATTTCAGAGAGAATTCACTATAATTTTAAAGTTACTATCTCTCTTAGAGGTTACAAGATCATTGGTAACTGAGATTTTTTTCAGAGCTGTTCCATTGCAAAAAAACTATTTGAGCTTCACTTTATTATTTATAATTCAGTGATGTCAGAAACAATGAAAGAGATATTTATCTACTTGGCAGAATTCATAGAAACATGCATTTATGGTATACTGATTTTATATGTGCACTGCATAATGGCAATATGAACTAAAAAATAACCTGTTTGGAAGACTATTGTTTTATAATCTCAGTCCTCTGGAGAGTTATTTAATCAAAATAGCTCTACATAAGTGCACTACAAGAGAAGCCAGGGAAAAAATGTGAGAGGATCAAGGATAGATGAAGAACTAGGAATTGCAATACTAAAAGTAATTTAATGCTTTAAGGCATAGCAATTTTTTTTCCTTAAACTTGAGGTAGAAAAAACCCAGACAAGTCAGGAGTATCAGAGCTACAACTGAGATCTTGCTGAGTGGCAAAATAAATTCTCATATTCATGAACAAATGAACACCCAAATTAAAAGTGTTAAATCACAATGGAAATACAAGTGCTGCTGTGCTCCTTAATAGTCAGTGTTAGCGAGACATTAATTGGTACCATGTGATGGCAAGTAACCACACTGAATTTATTCATCTCTTTCCTTAACTCTTTATTGAAAGCAATGTAAATTCAGGTATGCTTCCCTGTAACTGAGCTGTAATCTAGCCATGCTTAAGACTTACAATGAGTTAAAGGGCACAATATCCTTGCATAATAAATCAGGTATTAAGGTATACACTCTTATCTTACTAAAGGAATCTATGGTAATTACTCTATTAATGAATAGGATGTGTTTAACCAACATGCCTAATTATCCTACACTTTGTTTATTGAAGTTAAAACAATATAGGAAGCATAGAACCTTATAATAAGTTTTATTTCTTCCTCCTCTATTTATTTCCTTTTTTGTATATAAATTCATCTCACTTGTTCCATTATAAATGCATTCTGTGAAAATTTCCCTCCAAATGATCCTTACAGGGTCTGGTTCTTCCTCTGTATTGGAGATGAAAGCACCTTCAGCATTGCACAATTATTAATATTACGATATGAATCTTTTTTCAACGTTTTCCTTAGCATTTCAGTTTGAAGAATAGACTGACAAAGACTGCTTTCTTTCTTCTGACCAAGCTGCCAGCATTACTCTCAGGTCCTTCCTGCTCCCTCCCCATCCTTTTTCTTTCTGACTACCTTGAAACCAAGGTAGTGGGGCTGCAGACGAAAACAACTCAGACAGCACAAAAGAGAGCAGGGAAAAAAAGAATCAAAAACATTTCATATTCCAGCGCTCTACATATCAAACTCACCACAAGCTTTTTCCTTTTTTCCCTCTCCCCCAAGCTTTATGCTATCCAAGCACTAGAGTGACTCATAACAAGACAGTGCCTTAGTCTTCCCCTTCCTCTCTCTCAGCTCTTACAGACCCCAGGTGTCCTAATTACCACAAAAGAAGATGTTGGGGTAACCAGTTGCCCCTAATCACAAACTCAGTAAATCCCTTGCTTATTTTGGTGAAACTAAACCATTCTTATTGCAACCACAGTAAATAGGTCATACACCCCAGTGACCAACTTTCCTCACTGTTCTCCACTGTTTTCCCTCCAGTCCATTCCCAGCACTTAAAATATTTGATTTCCTTTATTTGCCTGTAGCAAGTTCTACTCTGTCTCCCTTCCTATTGCAATGCTTGAATAAAAGTCATTCTTGCCTGTTTCATATTGTGTGGTACAGTTTGTTCTTTGATAATGCCCATGCATGCCCTACTTTTAAAATTTATAATCACCTCTGAGTAATCAAGAACAAATATTTGTTGATCCTTCTGCTTCTAACATCATTTATTATTACTGAATAATATGTTCCTGATACTTCAGACAACAGTTAGCAGTAGTGGGTTACAAAACATAAATGCAAATTTAGACCTGGGTTTCTAGTAAGATTTAGCTGCTTGGTCCTTGAGAAACTGCTTACTTGAATTAATCCCCATGTTCTCTTTCATCATTACTCTAATCTAAAGAGCATCACACATCTTAGATATCAATCAGTGAATAGTCACTACTTCAACCAAACAGCCCAAAATGTACCTCTTAAACAAGTGCAAACATCCAGGGATGGCCATTCTAATGATAAAATATGCTTAGTATTGATCTATCTACTTTAGATATGCTTTCATATTTAATTGTTTAAGGAAAACTTGTAATATAATTGCAAATGATTTCAAATGGCAGTGATATTGATACTAATAATCAGATAAAATTTTTAATCATGTATTATTTTCCTAAACTTGGATTAGGTGTTCTCTATGAATATTTTCATTTAAAACAACAACACTGAGAAGTCAGAACCTATAACTGGGACCGAAATCATGTTTAAACTCTGGGATTGTCAGCCTCCTGTAAGAAATCAAGGCTCTGCTCAAATTTTACTCCATCAGAGAGGACTTTACTGATCACCCTGCATGAATACCACCTCTGCTATTGCCTCTGTCTAGCCTCTTATGGCACATGCAAGGTATCATTTATGAGAGGAAGAGGTTAAGAATGAAATCCCCTTTCCCTTGCCACTTTGGCAGGCAATATTCCTGATAGTGGAGCATCCATCAGTTCCTGGAGTAAGAGTATATGGATCAGAACCCCTAATCAATGTGATAGATAAATTTTATTATAAGCCACTTAAGTGCTGGAGTGTTTTTTTTAGCAAGAATGGGCTGGTTGAATACTATTAGTTCATTTATTCATTCATTCAGCAAATATTTTAGAGAACCTTCACTGTGCTAGGAACTGTTCCAAGCACCAGGAATATCTTAGGTGAACAAAACAAAAATTAGTAAGTCTTTGGAGTTTATTTTCAGGAGGAAAAGGCAAGCAGTAACAAAAAAATAAAAATATGGAACAAATATATAGTCGGTTAATGGAGAAAAATAAACATGAAATGGCAATAGTGTGGTGAAGCTAGATGGTCAAGGAACTAGTTCTTGATACAATGATATTTGCACAAAGAGCTAAAAGATATAAGTAATCCTGTCATGCATATGTAGGAAGAGCATTCCAAGAAGAGAGGACAGGCTTGTCTCACTAAGGAACAAAAGAAGGCTAACATAGTGGAGCAGAATGACTAATGAGCAGTTCAATAAAGAGGAAACAATAAAGATAGAGGAGGGTCCAGTGGGCTACTCATTTTTTCTTCATAGCATTACTTGCTAATTGTGAACATTAAATATTTGTTGAATGAATGGATTAACACTTTTGCAAGATTCAAGTATCTCATCTCAATGTACTGCAAACTAAAAGATAAGCTCACCGTGGGACAAAGCATGACCATGCCCACCTAATACATATGCTATTAATGAGCATTTGCATAGACTCAGTTGGTGGAATGTAAGACTGCTTTTCACTGGCTCAAAATCTTCATGGAAGAAAATTGAAAAAAGAAAAAGTGGTGTCTCCAGAAAGGTCTTTTACTACTGTTTTGGTTTGCTTAAGCTGCTGGAATGCAATATACCAGAAATGGGTTGGTTTTATAATGGCAATTTATTAACTTACAGTTTACAATTCTTAGTTTGTGAACATGTCCACTTAATGCATCAACAGCACCATATCTGGATTCTGAAGACAGGCTGCTGCTGGCATATGGGGTTTCTCTCTCACATGGCAAGGCACATGGCAGCTTCTCCTGGTTCTTCTCTCCCTGGTACCATTGCTTTAGCTTCTGTCTTCTCAAGTTTTTTCTGTAAACTTCTCTGGGTCATTTTCTCTGTTTCATCTCTTAGCTTCTGTATATGGTTATCTTCTTATAAAGGATACCAATAAGGGTATTAAGACCCACCTTGGATGCGGTGGGTCATATCTCAGTCGAAATAACTTCATCAAAAGGTCCCACCTGCAATAGGTCTGCACGCCACGCACAGGAATGGATTAGAAGAGCATGGCCTTTTCTGGATTACATAACAACTTCAAACCACCACACTGACTTATAACTTTACCACTAATCCTAAAGAACCATTTACCAACCAGAATGCAAATAAGGGAGAAAGCAAGAGAGAATATTTTGTTAAATCGACTAGGCTGTTTTGAAGAAAAAGTCCACCATTAATGAAAAATTTATTTTATTGGTTTGGGGAAAAGGATAGATTAATATATTGATTTATCTACTTGGAGTTTTAGAAAATAATTTCAAAATTTGTCACTATACAGAAATAATAAACATGGGGAAAGGTCAAAAGTTTTTCATGTTGGATAAGATCTGGTCATGTTCATGTCCATGAGCCATCATTAGAAAAATGCATCTTTTTTTTTGTTTTACTCTCTTGAGCAGCTTTATTAAAACCAAATTTGCTCACTATAATGAGGAGAATGTCAAATAAACTGATGGGCATAATTCCTGTTAAATATTCTATGGTAAGAGGAGTAATAAACTTACTTGTAGCATTCATACAAGAAAATATCCATGGATGCATAGAAGCAAATATCAACTTAGAGATGTACTATCAGCTAAAGACCGCAGTCAAATGGGTCACCTTAAGATCTCATCAGGCAAATTGTAAGTCAATATACCTGAGGAAATTTAGAAGCAAACACAGGCTACATAAATATTCCCAGTGACTTATTTTTATATTTTTATTGATGTTTTAGTGTAGAGTGTGAAACAAATGACCATCTGAAATGATCTTTCAGTCACACCTATGCAGTCAGTAATGAATGTCCCCCAGTATCATCTTCTAATAGACATGACAGTGATGAATTTTATTTTTATACAGGTTTTTGAAGATGTGATTGTGTCTGTATTGGTTTGAATACATAGATGCCTCCAGTAAAAAGAAACAATTCAGATTGCCACAGGCTAACTTGGTCTGTCTGTCCCTAAGATCACCTAGAATTTCAAAATATATGTCATGTAATTCAAAGTTCTCCCTGTCAGCCACCATATATTAAGTGTTTACAAGATGTATAGACTTGTATGAGGAAAAGAGAACCATGATATATGTAGAATCTCATTAAAGAATAGAATGATAAATAAGCAGAAGTAGAAGTGAAATTATTAAATACATAATTGGTAAATGAAATAAGAAAGAAATTCATGGTGAGTGACTAGGAAATTTTCACTGAGGTAGGAAAACCTGAAAAGAATCCTGAAAAAAGGAAGCAGATCATAAATCATAATTTTGCTAAGAAATCAAAGCCAAAATTATCAGCTTATAGCTGGCAGTGGAAGAGTTTAAGTAAAAATCATATAAAAAATAGCTTGCAGAATCTCAGCAAAGAGGAAGGGTTGCAATCATTGGAGATGCTAAAGATATAGTAGACTCAAAGAGCTATACAAGAACATGGCGGTAAGCAGATATAGACATCCAACTGCAGAAGGAGCTATTTTTTATTTGACTTTACCTAAGCATTCGCCTCTTTCATAAATAATAAACATCAGGACAGAATTTTAAACAAATGGATGCTGACAAATAACAGTGAAGATTGTCAAAGACAAAGTTTATAATTTTATTTACAAAGATTAATGTGTTTATTTATCCCTGGTTTTTCATGCTTCCCTATATACATGCCCTTGACAATGTGACATTGTAGCTCCTTCCTTTTAAAAATCAAGTTGATCCTATTTCCCAAACCATTGAATTTGGGCTGGCTTTGTAACTCACTTTGAAAAATATGGATGAAGTGATGACATGTCATTTCCAAACTAAGTGTCAAGAGGCCTCGAACATTGACATTGTATTTTACTTGTTCTTCTGCCTTCACTGTGAGAACAAACCCAAGCGTCTCTGCTGGAGAATGAGAGACCTACTGGAGGAGAGTTGAGTCATCTTAGTCAAGACCATGGATATGTGAGAGTCCAGCCAAGACAAGCACCTAGCTCCTTGCTGCTAAACAGATGTACATGCAGGAATGGCTGGGCCAGGTGAGATCAAATGACCCTCGAACCATCCTGCACAAAAAAGGTTATTGTTTTATACATCTGGGTTTTGTTATATAAACTTATTGGGGCAATACTTAACTGATCAAAAGTCCATTATGTTAGCATATTAAGTCTCCAAAGAATATATCTGATAAATAATAGAATATCTATTCTTAAATATAATAAGTAATCTGGTTTCAATACAACTAATAGGAATTATAGGACTGAATGAAATTAATAAATAATAATATTTACTTTTTAAAAATAAGATGAAAATATTTTCAACTTAAGTCAGGCTAAGTTGAAAAAGCTATGGTGATACTTGTAATTAGTGTTTAATTAGGAATATCTATGGACATCTTCTATTGTAGTTTACTTTAAAATGAAAATGGTTATGTTCCAATAGTAATACAACTTTTAGAATTCTTTGTTGGGGTAAATAATTTTATTTATATGAAATATTTACTATATCATGTAGCTAAAAGAAGTTTAAGAAAATGGAGCCTCAATGGCCCTGTCTAGATTTCCAGATTGCAGACTCCAATAATTACAGTTTCAAGAGACTAAATTTTAGATGCCAAAACTTTGTCATCAGTTATGTCTGTGCTTACCCCCAAAATAAAAATTTCATGCATATCCTTAAAACATAACTGACGCATTTATGAGTAGAATATAAAGATAAATTCACAAAAGAAACATGATATATTTCAAATTTATTTTCCTGTAAAGTGTGTTTCAGTAGGATTGTTCCTGCATAAGATGGGGATGTTTTCTCCACAAATCTAGAACAAGTTTTCTAGGATCAAAACAGACCTCTTTTTCTTCACTCACCTTGATAAAAGCTGGTAAATTCTTCTTTGTCAATTTCCTTTTTTTTCCTTCTCTGCTAAACCGTGGCTGCATTAATTTTTGTCAAATGAGAAGAAAAACTAACCAAAAATGATATGCTTTTTTTGTTTTAGGTGCTCTTATTTTGATTATATTCCAGGCACTAGCTGCTTCAAACTATATTATAGTAGGGATTAAAAGTGAAGGTGCAATCCAGTACTGACATAAATCAAGTGTGTGTGTCTGTGTGCTCTGACTCCAAACACTGGTATTTATTTTTCATTTGTAAATTAGAGTGTCTGATGAAACCTTGTTAATATGTTATGAACATTAACTAAAAAATGCATATGAAGAACTTAGCACCATATTTGGCAAATCATAAATGATGACAAGTTAACTATCATAGGCCATTCTTGCAGGAGAATAGTTTCTGTAGGCAGTTTTCCCCATTCATTATACATCACTTTTAATAATCTTTTCCTTTAAAAGAAATGGCTTTTCCTTATCTTCATTCCCTTCAATCATTGCTGGTGGTCCTATCTGATCCCCTATGTTTCCTAGACACAAATTACATTTTTCACTGTATCAGAAGAAATCTAAATCCAACTATACTCATCAATTAATTTAATCAGCTGAAATTCTTCAGCTCCTGGGGACCAACATAATATTGATGTTACAAACTCTAACTTATTGTCCACCTTGCTATGCGTTAAGTGTGCAACACAACCATAATTTTATTCAAAGCTAGAGCTAAAATGCTGCTTCCTCCATGCCATCCTCCCCACTGCAAGCCCTAAATTATCCCTCACGCCTCTGAAATTTCATGGCATCTCATCAGTGCCACCTATCATGGCATTTCTCATTTGTTATGTGTTGCATTAGTCTTTAAGAGATTGTTTGGGTCTGTATGCTTGAAATATATGATAAAGCCTGCAGAGAAAATGTGGCTTGAGCATTGTACAAGGTTGAGTTTATGAAAATAAATTAAATGCAAAGAAATCAGTTTGTTCTTTTCATAGACTTACTCATGAAACATAGTATGCTAAGGATTAATGAGACATGCCCAGAGCAATAACGGTCTCTAGTATTTTATCACCAAAGTAAAGACATCTTCTTGGAAAACAAAATGGTATAAATAAAATACCACTAGGTGTCAATGGGGAGGGAGAAGAGAAGAGAAAACGATTAAGAAAAAGATAAGTTGAAAACTTACCTTAAATGCATTATTTATGTAAAGATGCATAGCAGCTTTTGCTGACAAGATAACATAATATCAGCAGTTGCCAAGAAAAGGAGTAGAGTGGCAGAGGAGTCTGACTTCAATAATTTTGAAAACAGCTGCTCATATGTAGCAAGACAGATCTCCAGATGCTGGTTATGTGTTCAGTGCCAAAGTTTTCATGCCCCAAGTGTGTAGAATACCACTGAGGAGTACCAACATTTCAAATACATGTTGATGAGATGTAAAAGTCACAGTTGACAGACAGAAATTAACACTATAGTACTTTTAAAAACTTGGTAAACTTGCTATTTTGGTTCTGAATATTTTTGTGATTTTGTAAATTGGGACAAGACATTTAAAAACTACTGTTCCCTTTAGTCTAATCTTTTGACAATGAAAACCTGAATATAGGCCCTACCTACTTATAGGTTCTCAAGAAAGATAACAAAAGAGCACATATTCTGTAAACTATAAATCGCTCTATAAAATCATTATCAATTTTGCTCCTTATTTTTTCTTATATATTTCTAAAACAGGAATTACCCATTTTAAATTGTTGTTAGAGAAGGATTTCTCTTTGGAAAACAATTCATATTTTGAATTAAGAAATCACGATCTTAGAACTCACATAGTTGAAACCATTTTATTTTACTTTCCTTCTGCCATTGACTTCTGGAATCTAGAGTTTCTTTAGCTATTATTAATGGAATTGAGAGTTTCAGTGAGATAAGTGGGCCAGTTGGACAAACTAAAGTTTTTTTTATAAAAAATATTAGTAAAATGTTCAAATAAAGAAGCCTATGGCCCAGACTATAAATTCTATTTCAGATACGATTTTTTCATTTGTGATTTTTCCTCTTCCCTCATCTCAACATTTTTTATTCATTTTTAGGAGCGAGGCATATCTTTCCTATTCATTCCTTCATTGAAAAATACCTATTGAGAAGCACTCACATTGGGATGGATTCTGGGAAGAGAGTAAATATCATAGGAATATTTCTTGCCTTCGTGGCACTTAAAGTGTCATGTATGAGAAAGACATTTTCAAAGTTATTGCAACTACTTCCCCCAAATGACTGAGCTTCTGGCTTTCTGATCATACTTTGTCTTAATATCAGTCATACCATGTTTCCAACACAACTCACGTCCTTTCCTAATAACGCACAGTGGTTTCATGTGGCCTTTTGCTTGCCTATTTCCTTTACAGAATATCTTAGCTTCTTTCTTCCCCTGAAAAATCCTGTTCATTCATCCTGCTCACTTATTACCATTCTGTAAGCATTCTCTAGTGCAGTCAATTGTTTATTCTTTTGAGGCCTGATCACTCCATTTCTATCTTTATGATTGTTTGGAGTTCTCTCTTAAGATGTCTGTCTTGCTAACTGGTTAAGAGCAACATTCTAGAGCTAGGAGATTCATGATTTTGAATCTTTTCTTTGACAAGGTTTACTGTTTTCTTGAATTATTTATTCATAATTAGTTAAAATTATTTAACTTCTCTGATAATCAGCTTCTTTATATGTAAAAAGGGGATTTAAAAGCTTTGACCTCAATGGATTGTTGCAACAAGGGGATGAACTAGTATCTGTAACCCATTTCAATAGAGCTTAGGAAGTATTAAGTACTTTGTTAAAAACAGTTGTCGGGGAGTGATGTCAACAATATAGCAACGTAAGACAGCACCTGAAAACTTCTCCCCAGAGATTTAGTGGAAAAAAAGGACAAATATCACTTGCTAAGAACACTGGTGGAAATGATTGACAATGTAAAACACACAAACATATGCATCATAGTTGTCCCAGAAGCAGAAGAGAAGGATAAAGAGCCAGGAAGAAAATTTGAAGAAATAATGGCTGAAAATTTTCCAACCCTTACAGGAGACATAAATATGCAAACCCAAGAAGTCCAATCTGCTTTAAACAGAATATCTCCTAATAGATCCACTCCAAGATACATACTAATCAGACTGTCAAATGCTGAAGAGAAGGAGGAAATTCTGAAAGCAGCAAGAGAAAAGACATTCACCACATATGAGGGAAGTCAAATAAGACTAGTGCTGATTTCTCATCAGACACCATAGATGAAAGAAGGCAGTATTATGATATATTTAAAATAATGAAAGAGAAAAATTTCCAGTCAATAATATTCTTTCCAGCAAAGCTGTCCTTCAAAAATGTGGGAGTGTTTAAAATGTTCACAGATAAACAGAAACTGAGAGTTTGCCAATAAGAGATAGCCCATACTAAGACTACTTACCACAGGGAGTTCTGCTGGCTGAAAAGAAAACAAAGGAGAGAGAGGTCTGGAGGAGAATATAGAACTGAAGAGTATTAGTAAGGGTAGATTAAAGAATAAGAAGAGAAAAATATATCTGACAAATAAAAAACAAAGGATAAAATGGTTGAAGTAGAACTGCCTTTACATTAATAACTTTGAATGTTAATGGAAATGAATTAAAAACATGATCCATTTGTATGCTGTTTACAAGAGACTCATTTTAGACCCAAAGATGCAAACAAGTTGAAAGTGAAAAGATGGTAAAAGATAGTCCATGCAAGCAGTAACCAAAAAAAAAAAGCAAAAAAAAAATCTAGGGTAGATATATTAATATCAGATATAATAGACTTTAAATGCAAAACTCTGGAAGAGATAAAGATACTATGTATTAACAAAAGGGGCAATTCATCAAGAAGAAATGGCAACCGTAAATATTTCTGCTCCTATTCAAGGTGTCCCAAAGTGCATGAGGCAAACTCTGGCAAAACTGAAGGGAGTAACAGACAATTCTGCCATAATAATGGTAGAACTCAACATAACCTTCTCTCTAATAGACAGAACATCTAAACAAAGGATCAATAAAGAAACAAAGACCATAGATAATATGATTAATGAACTAGACTTAACAGACTTTTGTGGAACATTGTACCCTAAAACATCAAGATATACATTCTTCTCAAGTACCCATGGGACATTCTCTGGAATAGACCAGATGCTGGGGCAAAACAAACAAACAGACAAACCAAAAAGCAGGTCTTGATAAATTTTAAAAGATTTAAATTTACAAATTTTATAAAATACTTTCTCTGATCATAACAGAATGAAGCTGGAACCCAATAAATAGAGATAAAAAACAAATAACTATATGGAAGTTAAACAGCATGCTCTTAAACAATCAGTGGATCAAAGAAATAATTGCAAGAGAAATCATTAAATATCTTGAAATGAATGAAAATGAGAACACAATGTACAAAACTTATGGGATGCAGTGAAGGCAGTTCTGAGAGGGAAATTAATAGCCTTAAATGCCGACATTAAAAACAAACAAAGAGCTAAATCCAATGACTTAACTGAACAACTGGAAAAAACAGTAAATATCCTAAAGGAGGCAGAAGAAAAGGAATAACAAAGATCAGAATAGATATATGAAATTGAAAATTAAAAAAGCAATAGAGTCAATAAAACCAAAAATTAGTTCTTTGAGAACATCAACACAATCAATAAACCATTAGCTAAACTGTTAAAGCAAAAAGAGAGAAATTGCAAATAACTCAGAAATTAAAGAGGGTGCATTATCACAGACCTTAAAGAAATAAAAAACATCATAGGAGGTTATTATGAACTACTATATGCCAGCAAATTGGATGCTTTAAGTGAAATGGACAAATTCTTAGAAACAAATGAGCAACCTAGAAATAGAAGACCTCAAGCAAACAATCACAGGTATAGAGATTGAATCACCCATCAAAAACCTACCAACAAAGAAAAACTCAGACCAAATAGTTTCACAGGCGAATTTTACCGAGCATTCCAAGAAGAATTAATACTATTCCTGTTCCAATTCTTCCAAAAAATTGCCAAAAAAGGAACATTATCTAACTTAGTCTATGAAGCCTACATCTCTTGAATAACAAAGACGGATAAAAATACTACAAAAAAAGAAGACTTCAGACTAATCTTTCTAATGAATACAGATGCAAAAATCCTCAACAAAATACATATTAAAAAATTATACACCATGACCAAGTGGGTTTTATTTCAGGTATACAAGCATGGTTAAACACAAGAAAATCAATTAATAATAAACTATATTGACAAATCAAAGGGCAAAAAAAGGCACAATCATCTCAAGTGATGCAAGAAAGGACTTTGACAAAATTCAGCATCCTTTCATGAAAAAAAAACACTTCAAAAGGTAAGAATTGAAGAAAACTTCCCCAACATACTAAATGGCATATATGACGAACACATAACTAACATCATACTCAACAGTGAGAAACTGAAAGCTTTCCCTCTAAGATTGAGAACAAGGCAAGGATTCCGACTTTCACAGCTGTAACTCAACATTCTGCTAGAAGTTCTAGCTAGAGGAATTAAGAAAGAAAGAGAAAGAAAAATCAGTTAAAATGGAAGGGAAGAAGTAAAACCGTCACTATTTTCAGATGACATGATCTTATATTTAGGAAATCCTGAAAAAATACAATAAAGCTACGTAAGCTAATAAACAAGTTCAGCAAAGTGGCAGTTAAAAAGAACAACACATGGTGCACGGGTGGTTTAGTGGTAGAATGCACTCCTAACATGCGGGAGACCTGGGCTTGATTTCCAGAACATGTATCCAAAAAAAAAAGAACACATAAAAATCAATGGTGTTTCTATACAGTAGTATGAGGTATCTGAGGAGGTAATCAAGAAAAAAATCCATTTACAATAACACTTGAAATAATCAAATATACAGGGTTAAACTTAGCAAGGCTGTAAAGAACGTGTACAGGAAAACTAACAAATCATTTCTAAAATAAATCAAAAAGGACCTACAACATTATGTGTTCAAGGATTGTAAGTCTAAATGTTAAGAAGTCATTTCTATCAAATTGATCTACAGGTTCAATGCAATACCAATCAAATTTCCAACAGCCTACTTTGCAGAAATAGAAACCTAATGATCAATTTTATTTGGAAGGGTAAAAGGCCTCTGCCAAAAACATCTTGAAAAAGAAGAATCAAGGTGGAGTTATCATGCTTCTTGACTTTGAAGTATATTATAAAGCCAAAGCAGTCAAAATAGCATGGTACTGGCATAAAGATAGACATATCTATCAAATGGAATTGAATTGAGAGTTCAGAAATAGATCTTCAGATCAACTGATTGTTGACATGGGTCCTAATTCCACTTAACTGGGACAAAATATTGCCTTGAACAAACGGTGTTGGTAGAACTGGATATCCATAATTGAAAGAATGAAAGAGGACTTCTGTGTCACACCCAGTACAAAAATTACCTCAAAGTGGATCAAAGACCTAAATATAAGAACCAGTACCATAAAACCGCTAGAAGAAAATAAAGGGGAACCCATCTGAGATCTAGTGACTTAGATTTTACACCCAAAGCACAAGAAATGAAAAAGAAAAAGATAAATGGGAACTTCTCAAAATCAAATACTTCAGTGCTTCACGCTGACTCAATTGAAAAAAAAAATTTTGGAAGCGACATATCTCATGATGTTTGAAATCCAGAATATACAAAGGAATCCTACAAAACAATAATAATAGGCAAATGACACAATCAAAAATTCTGCAAAAGACAAGAACAGAAATTTTTTCCAAAGAGGAAATACTGATGACTAAAAAGCACATGAATAGATGCTCAGCTTCACTAGCTGTTAGGGAAATATAAATCAAAACCTCAATGAGATATCCTCTCATAACTACTAGAAACGCTGCTATTAAAAAATGGGAAATTCAAAGTGTTGAAGAGGATGTGGAGAAACTGGAGCACTTATAGCTGCTGGTGGGAATATAAAATGGTACAGCTGCTTGTGGAGGATGGTTTGGTGGTTCCTCAGGAAGCTAAATATAGAGTTACCTTCTGATCTGGCAATCCTGTAATTCAGGATATACTCAGAATATCAGAAATCAGGAATGTCAATAGGTATCTTCATATTGATGTTCATAACGGCATTTTTCACAATTGTCAAAAGGTAGAAACAACCCAAGTGTCTTTCAACAGGTGACAGACAAACAAAATGTGGTATTTATATGCAATGGAATATTATTTTGCAGAAAATGGAGTGAAGCATGTTACAACATGGATGAACCTTGAGGATGTTATTTTAAGTGAAATAAGTCAGACAGAAAAGGACAAATATATGATCTCCCTGATTTGAACTAACTGTAATATGTAACCTCTTTGACATAAAATAAAGAATAAAGGTTACCAAGATATATAATAAGGCTAAAGAATGGGAAGCAATTGCTTCATATTTGCAGAATGTATATCTAGGTTGAATTTAAACATTTGGAAATTGATAGATGTGATGGTAGCACATGATTGTAGGAATAATTAACAGTACTGAATGGCATGCGAATGTGGTGGAAAGGGGAAGTTTAAAGTCATGTCTGTCACAAGAAGGAAAGCTGGAGGCTTAAACTTGGGAATATATAAGGCAGTGAACTTGTGGTGGCCAATGACTGTGATTAACTATACAAATATAGAAAAGTCCTTTTATTTACTAGAACAAATGCATGATACAATTACAAAGAGTTGGTAATAGAGGGGTATATGGGGGAAAAGATGTATCTATTGCAAACCATGGACCACAGTTAACAGTAAAATTTTAGTATTCTTTCATCAATAGTAGCAAATGAACCACACTGATATTATGAGTCAATAATAGCAGGCATAGGGGTATGGGAGAATTTTTTTTTTTAATTTTTATTTTCTGGAGTAATTAAAATATTCTAAAATTGATGCATGCACAACTATATTATGATGCTGTGGGCCATTGATTGCACACTTCAGATGGTTTGTATGGTGTATGAATATAATAATAAAATCATATTAAAAAAAGAACAGCTGTTGAAATTATTTTCAAACCCTAAGTCCTGAATTGCACTATTTCTCAGGAGATATATATTGATACATGAACATATTAATTTACAATTAAAATAACTTTGAGTCTTAGGGACTTAATATAGAAAAAAAAAAGAAAAAGGAAAAACTTAAATCTAAACCTAAGTTCATAACCACCTACCCCAAGGTAAAGAAATGTTCAATGAAAATAAATATTTCTATGACTTTACAATTCTAGCTATAAAAATGATGATAAATGCTGTACATGTTTTATATTTATGAATATGCATTTTAAAATTTATGAATATAAATTTTTAATTTATATATATAAATAAATATAGTTATTTGTTTTATATTGATTTTTGATAATTTTATTAAGTTATCCTCTTACTGTTTGCTTAAATCATATTTCTGATCATTATTTGGATAGAAGTTTAATGAAGCAGCACAATAGAGTTTCTGTGCTTCTGTTCCTCAAGGGAAAACACATTTAATCATTTGAATTCCATTGTGGTATAAATAAACAATTATGTAGTATAGCTAAAAATGACTGAACATTTTGCATTAAAAATTGGAAACAGCATAAAAATGAATATTAGAAAAGAATGCATATTTCCTGCAAAATTATATCATTCAACTTATTGAAATATATTACAGGTATACTACAAAATAAAAATAAATTAATACCTAAATAAATAAAAGGAAAGAAAAATGAATAACATTGCCATTCTGAAGCCCATTTCTTCTCTGGCTATTAAACAAACAAGAAAATCTATGATGACAGAAGCTTGATTTTTACATTGGTGACACAAGTATCTCATTCTGGGGATCAATTGATACCTTCTGAATAGATTTGAGCTTAAGATGTTATTAGTCATATACATTGTGTCTGGTCCCCTAAGGAACTACAATTTGCACATTGTAAAGCTCATGTCCTCTCTTCACATCTAGTCTGAAATGACTAACTCCGCCATTCATATTATCCTCCAAGGTCTAATTTCCAATTTCAAGGTGATCCAGTTTGCTAAAGCTGCTGGAATACAATATACCAAAAATAGATTGGTTTTTAAAAGGGGATTTATCAGGTTACAAGTTTACAGTTCTAAGGCCATAACAATGTCCAAACTAAGCCATCCACAGAAAGACACCTTGACTCGGAACAAAGGCCGATAGCGTCCAGGTTTTCTCTGTCACATGGGAAGGCACATGGTGATGTCTGCCATCCTTCTCTCCCAGCTTTTGGTTTCAAACAGCTCTCTCAGCTCCTGTAGGTCTTTCTGGCTTCTGCTGAGTCACCCTTCTTCTATATCTTCAAACATCTGTGTCTAGGCATCTGCTCGCTTATGGAGTTCTCTCTATATTTTCTGCCTTTTATATTTTCATAAAGGACTCCAGTAAAAGGATTAAGGCCCATCTTGAATTGGGTGGGTCACATCTCCATGGAAACAATTTAATCAAATGTTGATATTTGCTTTGGTATATTAAAAAGACAATGAATCAAATCACATGTGAGTAGTTGAATTAATATTGATGAAATCCACATAATAAAGCATAGTACTGGTTTGTTCTTCTAATCCTGACTCAATATTGTAGGGTGGGACCTTTTGACTATATTGTCTCCATGGAGATATAATCCACTCATTGTGGGTGTGACTTTTTGACTCAATGGAGATGTGATTCTGCCCAATTAAGGTGTATCCTGAGTAATTTACTGGACTCCTTTAATAGGGGAAACATTTTGGAGAAAGTTCAGAGCTTACATGGACAGAAACCTTTGGAGATGAAGAAAGAAAAATGCCTCTGGGGAAGCTGTTTGAAATGAGAAGCCAAAGGAGCAGCAGATACCAACCAAGTGTCTTTCCACTTGGTTTCCAGAGAGGTCTTTCATAAGTCATGGTGTCTTTCTCCGGATGCCTTAGTTTGGCCATTTTTAAGGTCTTAGAACTGTAAACTTGTAACTTAAATACATTCCCTTTATGAAAACCAGCCCACTTCTGGTATATTGCATTTCTGGCAACATCAACAAACTAAGACAGCATGATTGAATAATTTTAAGGGTTTCCAGCAATTTATAAAGAAGAAAAAAGCATTTGTATGAGTGGGTAGAGTATTGGATAGTGATGGCTTCATCAACATCCTGAAAGAAAAAAAAAAATGATTGAGAACCATACTAAAAATTGATTGATAATGAGTTAAATAAATTGCAAAGATTATATTTATAGAAAATTAAGACAAAATACCATACAGGGAATACTAGCCAGTTTGAATTTTCAAAAATTAGATGATGTTTTAAATAACAACAACCTTGAAAGTATTAAGGACTCCTTAATGTAGTTTCAAGAAAATCATAAGTGTCTTAAGGTAAGATGAGGGTTACATGACATCATTTTAAAAAAGAATTAGCATCCATGAGCTACAAGATAAACACAAGCAAATTTTCAAGGTGATCCCCAGCATCTTCACAGTGGACTTGCATATACTTAGGGCTAAAAAAAAAAATTTTCAAGGTGAAGCAGAACCAATTGCTTCAATCTCATTCTATGATACAGAATCCTGATGTCTCTACTTTCTCTTGGACAAACATCAAGCATTGAGGAGCTAACCTCTGCCTCCCATGTGAAGATAAAGGAAAAATAATACCAATTACTGAATCATGTACAAGAGCTATCTTCATTTGTTCAGCATCCATTTGAGGGATGCAATTTTAGTCATCATTATCATCATTCATTATCCCTGCATCACCACTGTCACAGTCATATTGGCATGCTGGATGTAATAATAAGTGCAAGAGTTTGCTATATTCATTTATGACTTTCATTATTCGGTAAAAACATCACAATGCTAAATTTTAAGATATGAAAAAATTTTAATGCAAAATGTGGTTATGGGATAACACAAAAATCAGATTGTCAGAGAGCCACAAAATCAGAAATTTCAACTAGTATTCTTTCTTATAATTGCAATGATATAATTTTGGGGCACAAACAAAGCACAATTCCCCGTGTCCTTTCTTGAGGCATTAGGGCATTACCTAGTCCAGAAATGTACATGAAACCTCTAAGCTTGATTTCTGAAAAAATTATTCAGTTATAAGTAGGAGGATTATATTGGTCACAGAATATTTCCATTTCATACTCTGAAAAGTGAAATGCCTTGGTGACGTTTTCCACAGAGCCATACCCCATAAAGGCATGCATTAAAGTTTGTTTACCATAAACCAAGGATTGCCTAACATTTTCTGGGAAGAACCAAGAAGCAGATGTTTTATACTTTGCAGACTACATATGGTCTCTGTCACAAAATGATTGACATTTTTAGTTTTTTTTTTCAAGTCCAACATTTTGTTTACTTCATGTTTACTTTTATTCTGAAAATGCTCTATGTTCAGAGCTTTAAAGATCAAGCAGAGATTCCAATGCACAGATGTACTAAATAGTATCCTGAAAGGGCATCTGCCCTCTTAGTGACTTGAGTACCATGGCAGATATGTGTGACTTACAAACTTCATGTTTCTCTATCAATTTTGTGAAGATGGTACAGTATATTATTCAAGAATATGGGTTTCAGAAACAAGTGAGTCTAGCTTTAAATTTTGCCTCTACTATTGTAAAACTTTAGGACTTTGGACTAAGTTATTTCATTGTTCTAAGCCTTGTTTCTTTCGTATATCAAATAGAAATACAATTTCTTGTTGAGCTGCGATTAAATAAGATAATTCACATAACACCCTTAACACAAGGTGTGAAACACAAGACACACTCAGTCAAGATTTCTGCTGTTTCAGTCCTAATAGTTTTCTACTATCACCTACCGGGAGTTTGAGAGTTCCTCCTCTAAAAACATGGATCTTACAATTGGGCTGAAGACTTTTCTCTGTTACATTTACTTCAATACCTTTCATTGGCAATGTTTCTAGAAAAATGCTTTGCTTAGAAACGAAACTGCTCTGCTAAAGTGGGGAGTATAAAACACTTAGAAATACATAATCATTACATTTTTCAACTTAACTCAACCACATACATTAATCAGAGTTTCAAGTTTTACTTACTGACTTGACCTTTGCATTTAACTCCACTTGAAGTTAAGGTCACCCTTTTGCTGCATTAGCCACTGATGAAACAGTTCCTCTCTGACTTTCTTCCCAGGTAGATCTTCTATAGTTCAAGGTCAAAACTGCACTCTGCGAAGCCACCTGACACCCTTAATCGGGGTTGTTCCTCTTTTCCTGGGTCTCTTGCCTACAAATTCCCTTGAACTACCTTCTTATTGTCCCTTTATAACGCTTTTTTTTTATTTCACCACATGTACGGAAACCGTTTCTTCTAAGTAGCTGCTCTTCAATTTCAAGTCTTTGTGACTGACTTAAACTGATCAGCTTTACCCCTTCAATTTTTCAGCCTACACTAAACATTCTTTTTTATTGTGAACTTTGTGTCCACTCTTATTTACGCATTCATATTCCAAATCCTTCGGACCAGAAGATACCTTTTCTGTTAAATCATCTACAAAATTTAGTCCATTTAAAAATGATTATATGAGCTTGCCATTGTGGTGGTACAAATACAAACAATAATTGCCCAGTGTTTTTTTATTATTTTGCATCTATTTGAACCACCTGTTAGGCATTGGACTACTAAGAAATTTTCCTACCTACCATATCTTTTCTCTATAAATATAAAATGTAGTCCTTGCAGAAGTATAAGATCAAAAGAAGAACAATGTTCAATGCACTTAAAATTAGCCACCAACCTCATGGGGTGTCTGTGGTTTCAAAATATCTTACAGAGACCCCAGCTCTACCAATGGCAGAAAATTTCTGATGTGAATTGCTTTTATTACCCTGGCTGGTGGCTAAAATCTATTCTCAATTCAGATTCTGTAATGCTATTAACTCTCTGTTCTTTGATGTGCTGTGGTCTGCAATGTCAATCTCTTGTCTTCCTAATGAGCCCCAGTAAGTTGCAAAGTATATGATATGGGCCATGTCATTGGAATGTACCAGTATCTCTTTTGTTTTTCAGCTGGCCATTATTCCATTCAAATGAGAATTCTAGGAACAAATATGAGTGAAGAGCTTGAGTCCAAAAGGATAACATTATTATATTCTTCAAATCAGGTCCTCATGTGATTAGTATTCTCTAAAATCTTTTCCTCAACCAAAGAGTGGATTCTCAATGTACTGATGCTTTTCTCTCTTTTTCAAAATTGAGGAGGTAATAACAAGAAAAATTATAAACCCTCTGTCCAAGGCTTCACATCATCCGTGTCAGCCATTCTTTGCCCCTTCTCATCCATTTTAAGATTATATGTGTGTGTATATGCATACACATGTGTATGCATATAAAATTATGTATTTAATATTTAATATATAATTATGTAATACATAATTAGGTACATGGATATTCTCAACTACACTCAACCTATAGGCAAGTCAAAAGGGAAAGGTATGAGCACAGTTGTAATATTTTCTCTCTTGTCTTCTTTTCAAAAGCATCCAGTAACTGCAAGAGTGATCTTTACAATGACATAGAATAGTTTTAACTTTTGACTTATTTATGTATCTTTGGTTTCAAGAACTGTTTAGTGAAGTATATTATGGTTGAAATAGGTTTGGAGACGCTCTGACATTGGCTATGGCAATGTGCCCTTTTATGGTCTAGACTTATTCTACAGATATTGCATCATGTGTATTAGAAATACACCAGGACCCCTCGCAATTATATACAATAAAAAAATCTCACAAGGTGCATTTAACCCTAAATTAAATTTTCGGGGGGATCTGTTTACTATAACCGGTTATAACCATGGATATGTGGCAAGAAAAACTTGCAAGGACTCAACCACACAGGCAACTGAGGAATCAGTTCCTGACTAAAATCCTATCAAGTAATCTTTCTGACTCAGCCATAAGTGATTGGAAAGGATTTACTTGACAGGTCTCATGCAGCAAAGCTGCCTCCTTACACCAGACTTGGGGCACATTCAGTAAACTGCCATCTCTGAAGAGTGTTGGGGTGAAGAATTCAGTCTTGTTTCTGTCCCCGAGGCTGTTCAGACTCACTCACCTCTGCATTTCCAGTGCAGGTGTCAGCTGTCACCATCTGGGGCCTGCTTATCAGGGGGTAAGAGACTAAGAGAGTGAGGGGTTTTACACCTTTCTGTAGTCTGTCTCAGTACGTTTCCACTCCCAGTCATCCCCTTTCTTATTCTCACTGGCTCCATTAAAAGTGTGAGAAACTTTTGTTTGGGGTTCCCTTGACAGCGAGACAAATTCCCCCGTGTGTGCTGCACATCACCAGACTGATCATCTCTCAGTGTTGTTCTGTGGAGGAAAATGGAACACTGAGGGAGATGGCACTTTCATCTTTTTTGTCCTCTTGTTTACACAATTGCAGTAGTGAATAAAGATTTGACTTCCAGTTTGGCTCATTTTCCTAACTGATCACCTTGGCACCTGGCAGCTCATGGTAACAAGTTGCTAGCTTGGGTCTACACTAAGCCAAGGAGGAAGAGCACGAAATCATCAATCACTTCAAATTTCAAAAGCCTGAAACATTTTAAGAGCTCTGTAAATGGAAATTCTTAGTTATTAGAGATGGCAATTATTGTTTTATTCATAATTCTAATTTATTTTTTAAATAGGAGTAGCTTTAATCCTTGTAATAAATTCAACTGAACATTTAGGAGGAAATAGCAATAACAACAACAACAAAACATCAATCGCTGCTATGGCCAGTATAGAAAACTTAGCAACAACAAAACTGTCTCTAAATATATGCAAAATAGATGATCAGTTGCAGGTAAGTTTTCTCAGTGCTCAGACAGAATAAGTATGGTCAACTGCATTCATTTAAAAAATTTACTGAGCACCCACTATGTGCCAGGCATTGTGCTAAATACTGGGGATAAATGAAAGAGTGAAACAATCTCTGACTTCAAGATAAACTCAATTTAACAATCAAATTGAAGCAATATATATTTCAAGTAAAATATTAAACATCAACTTAATGCTTTCTGCATTTAAAATAGCAGATGCCTGAAATAATAAATCTATGTTTAAATTTGCAATTTGAATTTTGCCTTTGGGTATCTGAAACATATTAACATTGAGAATTAATTTAAGTATTGTAACTATAACTAAGTAGGAATGCTACATGGATTCGTAGACCATGTAGCTATTCAAAATCAAGTTGGGTTTTAAACTTCTAATCAAATCTGAGTCTCATTGCATTTGGAATCCCTGAGAAAACTCCTTAGAATAGTTTATCTATGTCATGTAGTCATGAGTCCCTACTACATTATAAGTCATTTAAAATGTTAGATTCACATTCTAATGGGAAACTTCCAGCATAAAAGCCACAGCATTCAAATTATTGCTGTGAATACCAAATTATTCATATTACCATATTCACATCAATAAATTATCTTATTTTTCTACCCAAATCATTTTCAATTAATCTCTCATCAGGGCAATCAGAACTGTTTTGTCATTCTAGAATTAGAGTATTTGTTAATGTATTCTAATTCATACTAAATTTTCATCATCTTTACATTTAACCTTCCTTTTGAAATGCTTCATCTACAGCAATACAGAGCCAGAAGTGGAAGAAATCAAACAGTGTTTGATATGAAATTGTCTTTCTAATTCAGGGGAAAAAAATCCTTGATGAACTAAATGTTCTTTTATGATTATCTAATGAATGTTTTGTACTAATCTTACCTAACTTTTGAAACCAATTAAATTATTTCACACTTTCTTTTCTTTAAAACGGTTTCTCAATCATGGCACTGTTGACATTTTGGACCAGACAATTTTTGTGGTGGGAGGTATTTCTATGCATTTCAGGACATTTAGCAGCATCTCTGGACACTTTCCATTAAATGATAATAGCACCTGCTCTGTTGTGACAATCAAGAACATCCCAGACATTGTCAGATGCCTCCTAGTGAGCAAAACCACTCCTGATTGTAAAGTAGGGAGATGCAATAAAATTTAACATTAAGAAAGTGAATAATAAAAGATTATTCAGTCATCCAGCAAATTTCAACAAATGCCTACTGTATAGGTATCATTGAGGAACATGCTAATATGCATAAACTTTGGACTGCAGGTAATTTTTTATCTTAACGTAAACGAGATTCCTTCCAAAATTCAATATATTAAAATTCATTTTCAAGTTACTTAGATACACTTTCTATTAAAAATCTCTACTTCTTTGCCATTTCTTACTAATTCCCTTTCCTATTATGCTTGTTATTTTCTTTTCAGAATTTTTCTGAAACTTAATTAAGTTAAGAAATTTGGAATTTTAATTAAGAAATTAAATTTTTTTTTAAGAAATTTGGAATTGCCCAGATACATATGATATGTGAAATCTATTTGATAATTTGTTTGGATTTTAAGTTTTCCCATCTGTATAGATAAAGTTCAATATAGGCTTAAATCTCCTTATATCTATCTGTTATTTGGACGTGGGATTTCTGCTCACCTGGAAGATCTTATGGAGCTTAAAGTCAGTTTATAACATGATACCTTCCATTGGAATGAATGAAGAGTTTTGTTCTTTACTCTTGGCCCCAGGGACTCATCTGATGTAGCAAATGTGTGTTCCCAAATTCTTTTAAGGTAAAAAGTTCATTCTATCATTTCCCTAATATTTAAAGGGTCCTTCAGAGATACTAAAGTTTTTGGCTGTGTCATAAGGCCTTCAGCTTTCATTAACATTTGGAGGAAGAATAAGATATCTAAAAAAGTCTAAATATATCTGAGTATTATTAGTGTCAGAAAAAGGTTGCATAACATCATGCCAAATTTGTATTCTTCATTATTTTGTGGCATGCTGAGTTAGTTTTGTTATCTGATATTCTTATTCATAAATGACTTTATATACATATATGTAACAAATCCATATTAATAAAAAGCTATTTACATATAGTTTATCATATATAAGAAATTCATATTAATTCAGTTTTCTTATTTATAGTTTAAAAAATTTTGTAGAAAAGAGAATATTAATCTTTCTTAACTTTATTTTATATGACTTTTTTTTACATTTAGAACTGTTTCATGCTTTACTTTAAAAACAAACAAACAAACAAAAAAACATGCTCTGCTTTCAATATTCTTAAAAGTATTTAACCAAAATCTTGATTTTGGAAGACTTAAGATATTGTGCATTATTTTGAATATTTCCATTCTTTCATATTAACCCTTTTTGAAACTCATTAAAGAAAAAAGCAATTGCCCCTACTTTTCTTAAAGATATATATTTTTTTCCTAAGAAAGTTGGCTACAGTATTTGAAAATGTAGAATTATGACTGGATATCAGAATGATTTTCCAGCAGAGATTGCTTATCATGAATCATAATAATATCTAGAAAATTAAGTAAAATGTTAAAAGTGATAATGCAATGGTTTATAACCATGCTTTCTAAATTAGTAATTTGATATCTTGGATTTATTTTCCTTAACAATCATTAGAATGAGCTTTGGTAAATATAAGGAGATCTCATATTTATGAAAAAGTCTATATTGGGACAGGTAATGATGCAAACTTAAAATGTTTTCTCGAAAATTTCTTCAGGCTGTGATTTATTTATCTAATGATCCTTTGAACTACCATGCTCCAAATACAAATGAAATAAATCTATTTTGTATTCTTCTATAATTGAGTTGGTACTTCACTGACATATTAATATCTTTTATTCCTGGATTTTCTTGTTCTAGTCCAGTATAAATGTATATCTTGGAATCCAGAGCACTTAAAAAATTAGCTATTCTTTTAATTTAGTAATTGGTAAATTACTATTTTTAGTAATTTACCAATACTATAACATTTATTGTTATAACATCTAATTGTTACTGAATTGCTTAAATCAGTGTTGAGAATTGTATTAATTTTTTATCATTATGTAACAATTACCAAAAAGTTAATGACCTAAAATAATATACATTAATTCTGTGACAGTGTATGTGGGTCAGGAGTTTGTCCAAGTGTGTCTGAGTGCAGGCACTCAGAAGACTGCAATCAAGATGTTACTTGGAACTATGGGGGGCAATTCTCATGGTCCTCTTGAAAGCTTACATGCTTGTGGGCAGAAATTATTTCCTTATAGTTGTAGGACTGAGGCTCTCATCTTGTAGAAGCTGCCCATAGCTTTTTGCCATGTGGCCCTCTCCCACATCATGGGAGTTGGCGTCTTCAAGATCAGCAAGAGAATGCATATTATTTCAGTTTTCTAAGAAGAAGGCTTATATTACATGAAATAATCATAGGAGATTCATCACATCACCTTTTCATATTCAACTGGTTAGAGGCAAGTCGAGCCACTTGTACTCAAGTGGCACAGATTATACACGGACACAACTAATTGGGCATAACTTTAGATATATCTTACAAACATCCTCCCTCAGGCTTTCAATGATTCACATATCTTCTACATGCAATGTTCTTTTACTTCATTGTCTCAAAATTTCTTGCCATTACAGTGTCTTCTTAATGTGTCCCTTCTCATAATATAAATGAGGTCCACATGCAGATGAGGCTTCTTGGTGTACTCCATTAAGTATATCTCCTGTGGCAAAATTCTCTCCTCTGACCCATGAAAGTAAAGAGACAAAGTCATCTGCTAGTGGAATAGGCTTAAGATAAGACCATTAAATATTCCTGCCAAAAGAGGTGAAAACAGGAGGTAAAAAATAAAAGGTCACTGGTCCATGGCATTTATGTAATCCAGACTATCAAAGGCTAAGAAATTCTTAAATACGTTTCAAGACCTTGGAATAATTCTCAGTGGTTCCAGATTCTGCCTTTGAGGCTCTCTTGACCCAACTCTCTGAGACATCATTCTTATTTTTTTCTCATTTAAGAGAACATACGTTTGAAGCTCAGTAATTTTATTAGTTTGCTTCCTTCCAGTAGAATTTGGGGACCTGACAGCATCATTTTATTTTATATTCTTTGTCCAAATGGCAGTGTTTCTGTTGAAACAATGTTCTAAGGTTATTTTGGGGAGGCTTTCTAAGAATTGTACCTGCATTCATTCCATTAGACAAAGGTTACCTCTATAGATCCTTTTCCTTCTTTACCTTGGGCTTCTGCTGAGACGCTGAGGAATGACACTTTTAAGTCATCTAGAGCCCAGAATTTCATTGAGAGTTTAAATGATGCATACCCTTAATCTCTTAAAAGGGACTTTTATGTGACTAAATATTTTGACATTGACTTTTTAATCTTCTGAGGTTTAGCAATGGATTGTACAGTCACACCCTAGGCTTTTTCTCTGGACTCTAGGGTATGCTATCCAGACAGTAAATCTCAATTTTAGCATCTTTTGCCATCTGAAGAAGCTGAGAATTTTCAAAATCAAGTCCCAGTCCCTTAGGTTTAGGAGTTTTCTCTCCTAATTTACCTTTCTCTTCAGCATTTGACTATGTGCAGCAAGAAGAAATCAAGTAGAACCATCAACACTTTGCTTGGAGTATTTCTTAGCTGTACAGTTAAGTTCATCACTTACCTGCTTTGCGTTCCACATAGCTTTAGGAGACACACTTGCTAAGTGTTCTACTCCTACGTGACAAGGGTTCTTTCTCCTACAGTTTCCAATAACATGTTCCTTGCTTCTATTTGAGTCCTATTGGCAGCATCCTCCAAATCTAGATTTCTTCTAAAAATATGCTAATGATAATTTAGGCTTTCTCTGTGATGCGCTTCAACATTTGTCCTGCCTCTGCTTTCTGTCCAATTCCACATCCACTCACACTTTTTTTTTTTTATATTTGTTACGGCAACAGCCAATTCAGGTATCAAATTATGTGTTAATGATATATTGCTATATAGAAAATTACCACAAATTTAGCAGGTAACACAGCATGCATATCATCTCACAGTTTCTTTGGGTTAAGAGTTTGAGGTTTGTTTAACTGGGTTCTCTGCTCAAAGTATCAAAGAAAACAATCAAGGTATGGGCTAAACTGCAGTTTGCATTTTATCTCAGGGATTGCCTGGGGGAAGAATCTGCCTCCGAACTCATTCAGGTTGTTGAAATAAATCCCTTGAAGCTATATAATGGAGGGCTCCTACCTTTTGCTGACTGTTGGCTATAAACTGCACTCAAATTCTAGAGATTACTCCCATAGTTATTCAAGGTTAATTATAATTCTTTGCCATGTAGGCTTCCTAACATGGCAGCTTACTATACCTGAAAGCTAAAGAGAAATTCAGAATTCCAGGCACCATCTCAGACCTCCTGAATCAAAAAATACATTCTTCCAAGATTGTCCAGTGAGTGTTTGCACCTTACTTTTGAAAATGGCTATTGTAGGATAAATTTTACATGTAGAGGCATTATTTTATTTTCCTGAGTTTCTCTTGAGCAATAACTTCTCCAATATTCCATAATCTCTGTTCATATTCCTTAGAGAAGCTAAATAAAATTTCTTTATAGTTGCCAGAATAGATGTGTAGGAGATTTTGGTGTGCTTGGACCTCATAATTTTTACAAATCAAAAAACATAATCCTCTTCACTATATACAATTTTACCCAGAATTGCTTTTGTGGTAAACTCCAACTAATTTATTAATGCACACAAACATGCATTTATTTCTTTTTTTTAATAAAAAGGCCACTATCTAAGCTATTCAGATGATTAGTTATATTACCTAAATTTACAGTACAATTTCTGGAGAATGATGCTTGCCCTACACTTTCCTATATTAGAAAAATATTAAATATACTCTAAATAAAAGAAAATTTCAACAGAATCTGAATTCTCCTAATGAAACTAGCCTAGAACAAGTAATTTGTTGCTAATCTTATACTTAAACATTAGTTACCAGAAAAGTGTATTTTCAATTCTAAGTTATCCATTGGCTAATTTAGTATATTTTTCAAAAATGTTCCTTCAAGTTTTAGAAGTTTCAAACATAATGTCGGTAAATGCAAGTCTATTTTTAATTTCAAAGAAAAACTAAATAACACTTGATGGGGTTTAAAATGTCACTTATTTATTTGTTTCCCTGTATTTATGGATTTTGCATGAACACTTGTTTAAAAGTTAAGAATCTTCAAATGATTTAAAAGTTAAACAACTGACATTTGGCACTACACCACTATTAGAAATATTTATCTAGTAAGCCTGTTAAACAAACTGGATCATAATAAGTCTTTTCATGGTAGATGAAGAAGGAAAGAGATGTTTTTCTTACAATTTCTCATAGTCTCTCTTTTATGCTCTAATCTACCCAAATCCAGTGGGCCTGGCATCTGTGATGATGCATCTTTACTGATTTAACCAAAGGTGTTGATTTGTCTCATCAATCTTGGATAACACCAAATCATTAGAAGGATGTAAAGCATTTATATAAGCTTCATTACCAACGTACAGGAGGGTTATTCAAAATTTATCCTTAAAGTGAAGATAAGGATTCAAGCCCTTGCCTATCAATGATTTGCCAGAAGTAAAGGCCTCTTCTGTGTTTCTTTACTTAAACATGATTTTATAGCACATTTTAAAAACTGAACCTGAGAAACTGTTGAGATTTATTTGATATGATACTATATTAAAAAATGATTTTATGTTGATCTATAGGAAAATATGATTTGCAATTATATATATTTTTCAGAGTTAGACTTTTTCAAATTAGTATTCAGAAAGTACTCTAAAAATGCAACTAAATTGGGTTAAACCAGTGTTTCTTTCTGCATATGCAAAGTAAACTGTTGAATTAAATGATTAGTAATCTGACAGTGAATCAGATATTTTATATTCTCCTGAAGTTTAAATCATTAGCTAACTGCAACTAATTTTTAGCACAATACTTAAATATAGGAAATCAACTACATTCAGCAGGCAAATATCCTGCCATTTGTATTTAGATCCCCTGAAGTTGTATAAAATGATATTTCATCATAATGACAACACTAAGTATAAAATCTTGTATCAACCATTATTTGATTTTGCCTAGCATACTACAGTCATTAGGGTAAGAATATTGACCAAACCTTTTTGCTAAATATTGAAAAATGGTTTGGAAATTGGATTTATGGCTGAAATTTTCATTTATTTAAGTATTGATGGAAGAGCAGTATTATTAATGTAATACACAAACCTAAGATATAAGAATTTTATTATATATAAGCCCACAATTCATAGTGCAAGCATATATTTAATGTGCCAATGAACTATTCAATGTATATAAGACAGAAGACCTCAGATATGGAGGAAATTGTTGACTGGATCAGGGGGAGTGGGTATGAGAAGTTACCATATTTTAAAATAACATCACTTATTTTGATGGAGATTTCAAAATGAAGTAAACAGTATGCACATATACATATATCTATATATACAAGAATAGAGACAGCTCTCTGTTTTCCCACATTTGATCGACTGGAAATTGTGGTGAACTGAATTGTGCACCACAGTTTAGAAATGTTCTTAGTCTCGGTCCATACTCTGGTGGGTGGGGAACCACTATAAATAGGATCTCTTGAAGGTGTTACTTCAGTTAAAATGTGGCCCAGGGAGTCAGGTTGGGGTTTACTCTGGAATTCTGGAGTATTTATAAGACAGAATGAAATTCAGGCATAGAGAGAGAAAGCCACAAAGAAGCCAGTCAACATAACTGGCAGAGAAAGGAGAAGGCATCACCATGTGTACTGCTATGTAACAGAAAAGCCAAGGAAAAAGGATCACCAACGGCCAGCCACAGAATGCCACAGCCTTCAGGAAGAAAGCATTGTCTTGCTAATGCCACAATTTTGGATCTCTCTTACCCTCAAAACCATGTGCCTATAAATTTCCATTACTTTTGCCAACTCATTGTATGGTAGTTACTTTAGAAGCTAAAATACTAAGTTAGTAATCGTTTCACTTCATCTAGCAATATTGACAACTGCATATCCTGGCCCAGTGCTTTTACCTCTTATTATATATACCTAGGGAACTACCACACATTAGCCCCAGAAGGGGTATTCCTGAAATGTTTATAATAGCAATGTTTTCCATAAGTCAAAAAAATAGATAAATACATTTTTTCAAATGTCCCTCAAGAGGAAGAAAAGAAGCAAAAACAAATCATGACATATTCATACAATGGAATTTTATGTATCAGTGAAAATGAATGAAGTATAACCACATTTATATTTAAAAAATATATTGAATAAAAATTGCGGAAAATGCACACAAAATGGTGACTTTATCAAAATTTTAAAATCAGGGATATTTATTCATAGTATGTTTTTATTTCCACACTTAGTAGAAAAAAAAGAATGAACAAAATGCAATCCAAGTATCCATTGGGAGAAAGGGATATGGATCAAAAAGGGGCTCAATTAAGATTTCATATATACCTATAATTGTTTAGTTATAAAACTGAGTATAGGTATATATGGGTGTTTCTTAAATTCTTATTATTACGTATTATACATTTTATAAATATACATGGTATTTTCCAAAGACTCTTAATCATCTCTACATTATAAATTGGGAAAATGAAGCTCACACATGCAACAATTTTCTTAGATGACAAACATTGTGAATTGAATAGCTCTACTTCCTTATCCTTTCATCAGTCCATGCCCTTACCATGACCTTGGCGTGGTAGAAGTATACCTATTGTTCAACTTGGGACTTGGGACTTATTTAGCCAATGTAGTATTAGGAGACAAGAGGCAAGAAGGATCTTCAAATGTGCTTCTGTATTTGAATACACTCTCTTCTTCTCTCACTGAGAAGAGCTTACCCTGAGTTTCTGCTGTCCCTTCACCCCAGACCTCAGAATGAAGTTATGTGGATCAGAGTGGTCCCAGCTGACCCACAGGCTTACTGCAAAAAAAAAAACTAGAGCAACTACTCTGACTGTCTAATTCTAAAGTAAAGTCATTCTGTCAAATAGAACTGTGATTAACAGAGCTGCCCTAGCCTACTTTAAATCAATGAGAACAAGTTAATGTTGTCATATTTTACTATGTATTGAAAACCAAATACTATAAAAATAAGTGCAGATATGAAACTTAAGTTTAAGAAAATTGATTTTTCCTCTCAGCAGAGCCTCGTCTACCTTGAGTGAGGTGTAACAAATGGTTCACATTTGAATAAGTGAGGTGATTAAATCCATGCTTCTAGGTACAAACTCCAGTTATTTTGCTAGTCAACAGGTTTTGGCTCTAATTAAACATGGCCTTGAAACCTGCATATTATATTGATTTAAATAGAGAAGATTGTCAGGGATTTTGAATGGTGAGGCAAAAAAAATGATTTAACTTTAAATAACAAAGATATAATACCTGTACATACTTGTGCTTATAGATTTACAGTTGTTTCATTGCTAAATCTACTATATCTCCATAAGTGATTTTTATTTTTTTTATTCTCAATTATCTGCAACACAAAAAGGCAACACAGCAGGGAGAATTCATGGTATGAAAGGAAATGTTTAATAACTGGCCTTTTGGTATGGAGATGGGGGATGCGGGTACTGATTTGTTGCATATATGTAAATACATTCACCATAGTTGATTGCAAGCTACCAGTAAGATGTCACTGAATATGGAGTTGGGAAGATGTATTAGTTTGAAAGCTGCCAGAATCCAGTATACTGGAAATGGAATGGCATTTTTTTTTTTTTTTTGCCTGAGCAGGCTCCAGGAATCAAACCCAGGTCTCTGGCATGGCAGACGAGAATTCTGCCCCTGAGCCACCACTGCACCACCCAGAAAGGCTTTTATAAAGGGAAATTTAATAAGTTATAAGTTTACAGTTCTAAGCCTATAAAAACGTCCAAATTAAGGCACCAATAAGAGGTAACTCTACTCAAGAAAAGTCAGTGGGTCTGGAACAGCTCTGTCAGCTGGTAAGTCACATGGCTGACATCTGTTGATCCCTTTCTCCTTGCTCTTGGGTTCCACTGCTTTCAGCCTCTGTTTCTGTGAGGGTCCCTCACTTTACTTTTCCAGGGCTGGCTTTCTTCTCTTGGCTTCCCTTGGCGCTCTCCAGGTTCTGGCTTGATTAACATCTCCTGGCGAAGTCTGCTGGGCTGCCAGCATATCCACATATCCATGTCTCCGTGTGTCCACATTTGTGTCAGCTCTGCTTTGAAATTTATGTAAACTCTGAAGAGTCTGTCATTTTTTGCTCTCTTCAAAATGTTGCCCCTTTTAAAGACAAGTAATGTAATCAAGACCTACCCAGAATGGGTGGAGCCATATCACCATCTAATCAAAAGATTGCATCCACAACTGGGCATGTCTGATATCCATGGAGAAAAGCTAATCGAAAGTTTCCAAACTACAGTACTGAATCAGGATGAAAAGAAATGGCTGCTCCGACAAGATTGGATCAGGATTAAAATATGGCTTTTCTGGGGTACATAATACTTTCAAACTGGCACAGAAGAGATGTGCACAATAGTCCTTTATGATTCAGTACTAGCCAACTCTATCATCCTCCTGGCTTTCAGACTGAATTCCTATTAATGACATTTGTTGGGAGGCAATTATCCACAGTGTTTCCACATGGCTTTTGACCCAGACTATCTTTTTAAGGATGTTTCCAGAACAAAAATCCTTCGAAGCTAGAGATAGTGTTTTTCTCTGGGTCAGAGGTTTTTAGTTGTTTTGTTTGTTTGTTTGTCTCCCTGAGAAGGATGTTAAAGTTCCAGAACCTCTCCCTCCTCAGTCATATTCCAGGATAGTAGGGCCTTTCCTTCCCCTCTTTGGAGAGACATGCTCACATTTCAGGGTAATAATGATAACGTCTTTCTTCAGTGGGTCAAATAGGCAGGTTTTACAGCAGCATTTGATAAGATTAGAAGTTTCTTATACTCAGTGGTTCTTATCTGTGACATAGATGCACTGTATTCTCAAATCTACCTGGACCCCCCTCTGTACTGCTCCATGAGGGAACAAGGACATCCAATGTGAACATGAAACTTATGCTGCCTCTTGTGCTCTGAGGTATAAACTCTCCAAATCCTTTTGGGTTACTTTTATGCTTAGGAGATAAATCTCTGGAAGTATGGCAAGCCAACCTGGCATCTACAGTAGTCTCTCCTGCTGAGGAACTGCTTGATTGCTCGGTAACATTTTGAGTGATCGTGAAATAAAATCCAAGTGCAAATGAAGAACTAACTGTTGTATATGCATACAGTAGTATAGATTAAGAATATGAAATATAATTTTGTGACGTATTTATAGAGACATGATTGAGAAAGACCTAGATATTTTTTAATTTCCTAAAGAAGAAGGATGATGGGATGGAAAGATGGCAGTAACGTGATAATTCTGTGGTTGAAAGTAGAAGTAGAGGAAGAAATAAAAGGAAAAGAACAACACATCACATGAAGATAGGGAATAGAAAAATTTAACAAGTTGTTGGTGCATAATATCAAAGGCTATTAATAAACTATATAAAATTAATAAAGTTGAAAATTTGGACTGGGAAAATTGTGGATATTGGAAACACAATTAAAATATAGGGCGGGCCATGGTGACTCAGTGGCAGAGTTCTCGCCTGCCATGCTGGAGAACCAGGTTTGATTCCTGGTGCATGCCCATGCCAAAATATAAAAAATAAATAAGTATATATATTTATGTATGTATATATGTATGTGTGTATATGTATATACACATACATATACATATAACTGCTATGTTGCAGAGCACTAAAAAGAGTAAGAAGTGAGAAAATGTCAAAAGAACTGAGGCAGAATAAACAAGTTTATCTACAACTTGATAATACAAGATCCAAATAGCACTGTTTACTTTTTGTCATAATTTGTGCACTTTATAATTTAAATGAATATTTTTTTTTTTTTTTTTTTTTTTTTTAAAGGAAAGACAGAGAGAAGGAAGGAAGGATAGAAGGAAGGAAGGAAGGAAGAAAGGGAAACATTTTAAACATTTTCTTGTTTTATTGTATTCTGTTTCTCCGTTTTTGTTACATGGGCTGGGGCCGGGAATCGAACCGAGGTCCTCCGGCATAGCAGGCAAGCACTTTGCCCGCTGAGCCACCGCGGCCCGCCCTTAAATGAATATTTTAATGATGTAAACTCAAAAGAGAAAAATGCACAAATCACCGATGTATAGTTAGATGAATTTTCATAAAATAAACAATAGCCATGTAATCAAGAAAATAGCAAGTAGAAGATATTACCTGAGACACCCCGTGATGCCATCTCAGTCATTAATAACCCCTCAATATCTTCTAATACAGTGAAGGCTATTTTCATCTGCTTCTGAACTTTTTAAAAATGGAAAGTTATGGTCTGAACTATTGCTTCTTTGTTTCTTTGCTTTTTGGTCTATGTTTTTCACTTAACAATGGTTTTGAGCTAATTAATGTTATTACACATAGTGGTCATTTGAACAGTTCTCCATCTCTTTAAATTATTTTTTCATATGCATGTACTATGGTCTGTTTATTCATTCTGCTCCTCAGGGATATTTTCCCCCAGTTTCTGGCTATTATAAATAATGCTGTTATGAACATTCTTATATATGTCATTTGGTGACTTATATAGGTATTTCAGTTCAGTGCGTATTTCAGTATATAATTATGGGACCATTCATTATATAAATGAATATGTTTCAAAATGTTTTGAAAAACATATTACCAATTTGCATTTTCAAAAGTAGCGAATAAGTGTTTCAGTTGCTTTAAATGTTTGCCTAAAGTTGATACTTTTTATCTTTTCCATTTAATTTTTCTGGGGTGAATAAAAGTATTTGAATAGAGGTTTTAATTTGCATTTCCCTAAAACTAATGTTTACCCTTTTTAACATGTTTCTTATCTATTTGTATTTAGTGAAATTATCCTTTTAGTTCAAGTGATTTCTTTAGTTTTCTATTCAGTTGTTTAACTTTTTCAAATTGACTAGGAAAAATTCTTTATATATTCTGCATACAAATTCTTTTATTGGTAAAATAATATAGGTAATTTAGGTAAAATAGGTAATATAGGTAAAATATAAATATTTTACCTATTCTCTCCATTCTACCCTTTTACTTTCTCACTCCTTTAATTGTGCTCTTTGTGGTTAAAAAAACTTCTTAATTTTAAGGTGTTATGAATTTTCTTTTTTCTTTGTACAATTCAATGTAGCAATTGCATTTTTTGATTGATTAAAAATACAGTAATTTTATGGTAAAATGCTCTATCTATTCCTCTGTTTTCCTATGGAAAACTGAGTCACAACAATTAAATCAAGTAGGGTATAAGTTGTATTATTTGGGTCATTCAACATCCATTAATATTGAATGATGTAGTCCTCAGGAAGTAGTTATCAGAGTATGATCTCTAATCCAGGATCACTGTCATCATGAAAATTTTTATAAATGTAAATTCTATGGTCCCACAACAGATCTACTGATTTAGAAACTCTAGACGTTAACAGGTTCTCCATGTGATTCCAGTGATGGTTAATTGCCAGGCAAATTCACAAATTTGAAAGAAAATAACATGTAAACATCTATTGTAAGTTTGGGTAGCTTAAGACCCATATTTTGTACCCTCCACATTCTAAATAATGAAGAGTAAGTGATGAATCATCTTTGAAAACTGCTCTGTTCTGGCTCACTCATGAATTTGGAACTTGGAACAAATAACCCCAGAGATGGCCAATAGTTTGGCCACCAGTTCAGTGTGAGAATAAGCATGCAACACTATAAAAGGCTTGACCTCATATGGGGATAGTGTCATTTAACATATCTCCTCCGATTAAGAGTGAAAAGCCAGGTTAATGACATAATCAAATTATAAATTCCTACTCATTTGTGGATAATCAAAAGACTGTGGATGTATGAGGAGACAGCATTTTCTCCAATAATGCCCTGTTTCTAAAATTGAATGACATTATTAAAAATACAGATATACAACTATTTCTTTCTCTCAAAGGTAAGATTATTGTTCTCACTTCTTCATTCCCCTCCCTTCTTCAAGGCCAATATCTCAGAGGTAGGGCAGATAAAGAGAGTATATGTATGGTAGAATTTTTTCAGAAAACCAGAGTTTTAAAAAGAATTAAAAGACATACTAAAACTAAAAAACAAACCAAAAAATACAGACCAAATACTGCCATAACATACTTGTGGTTTAAACAAAAACAGTTCATTGAAATCATTGTAGCAATGGAAAACATAATGAAAAAGAATTGCAAACCTTTTTAAATGGGCAGCTTTAGAGAAAATACTTAAGGAAATAGGTCAGAATTTCGAAACTAGGCAAGTTGATAGGTAATTCAGCGGACTCATGCCTGTGAGTCCGTGCTTAGTTACTTTTAATTCAAATTGTCACGGACTAATCCTGTAAATAAGGCTCTTTAATTGATGCGAAAGGAAATTGACTCAGACTGTTAGTGATTATATCATGGTTTTGTTTGGTATAGTTCATCTGTTTGTAAAGTCTTAGTACAATGAATTTTTTAAGTTGTGACTTCCAGTTTAAATTTAAGTATGGACCAAATATAAAGATAAGCAAAAAAGAATTAGGTGAATTGATAATGATTTGAAATTATATTGGGAAAGGTCTTAATGACTTCCACGTTCATGGCTTGACTTCCAAGATGAATGATAATTTAATTAATTAAAACAGAATCTCCAGCAAAATATCAACGTTAGGATTAAAGAGACAATCATTAGTTTTTGTACATTAATTTTGATGTTGTTGCATCATATCCAGGTGGTGATATCAAGTTGGCATCTGATTCTCTACATATTTTATGGAGACATAAAAAATAAAGTTCATTTAAATGCTTCAATACTTACTTTAGTCATCAAGCAGTTTTCTGTACTTAGTTTAAAATGAACTATTTTTAACATTATATAGTGATTATCAGTAGTCACTGGAAATATGAATCTTCTTATATCTATTCTGAACTTGTTTTACATCTATTACTTTAATAACAAAACACGAAATAGCAATGTTTATATAAACACTGCAATAGAAACAAAAATGATATGGGTATTATAGATTCTTCCAGTCCTCTTAGATGTTTTAAATAATTCCTACAATTTGTTTACTTAATTATAAAGAGCCCTATGGAGATTTGAGGATGATATAAATCTGTAACACTAAGGATGACATGCTGAGTTATTAAATTAGTCTCTAAATTAAAATCTGAGCATATTTACTTGACTTGACACCGTATAAAAGTATCAAGCTCAAAAGTACATTCACGTATGTTTAAAAGGCTATAATATTTCTTTGAGAAGAGTAAAAATTGAATATATAAAATAGAAGTTTTATATTTTGGAGGGAATTTTGAAATCAGTATCCACTGATGAAGTGTATCTACGTAAAATAAGAGAGAGCATCACTAAAACTGTGTGATTAATAACTCTCTGGGGTAGAAATCTCTTCACAATTCATATTTAATTCAATTTAGCAATAGCTATAGACAATTTGTGAGTCATGATTGGGTAGTCATCCCCTTCTATTTAGCTGCCTTTTTTTTTTTGAGTTTCTATTGTTTTATCCTCACTTGAATTTCTGCCCTATTTTCCTGTACCACCTTATTATAAATTTACTTTTTTAAAAAATTTTATGTCAATCATACCTCAAGATATAGTCAGTTGTCATTTATTGAGTTTCCACTATATGGAGCCATATACTAGGAGTTATGATTAGAACTTTAAAAAAATAGATTATTTGTGTTTTTTTAATGAAAATATGCACCATTTATACATACAGTTCATGGACTCCAGAGCTTTCTCTATTTGCTCACAAAGCAGAGTGCAAACAAGTGCAAATATACAAGGTGAAAACTACACTTGTGACTGCCTAAGGCAACCAGAAATGTGTGGAGTTTGGAACTCTTAAAAAAATATCTTGAACTAATTTGAAAGGAATCTGGGTTTTAAAGGAGAAAATAGAAGAATATCAAGTGGCAAAAATCACATGCACAATGGTGTCTGGCACTGTCTCACAAATTCCATGTGTTTGCTGAATTCGCTGCAGGTGGGAACAAGCAAATGCTACTTAGGCAAAATCAGTCAAATGAGTCTGGCTGGAGGAAGGAGTCTGCAATGGGGAAAAACACAAATTAAGAGACGGTTGAGAGACTTTGGGGAAGATTATGTGTCTCAGAGAAATTTGTATGGATTGTGTGTTACAAAAAATCAAATTTATGTATTGAAAGTAGTGTTTAAAGTAGAAGATTCAAAAACTAATTAAGATTCTGGTGGCAATCTTTTGTAAAATATGACATAGAAAAGTTCTGTGAAACCAGAGAGCAGCAACTTGATTTTATAGCTACATTAGGGAAAGTATTTGCATAAATAGCAGTTTGGGTAATAAGAACAAGAGAGTTTGCCTAACAATAATTTCAATTAAAACTATCATTATCTAAATGAGTACAAAATTATGTTTAAAATAAAGTAAGACAAACAACAATAATATGAATGCAACCTGATGTATATGATAATATAAAGTAACACTATTATACTAGGATGATATTGATGTAGATTTCCTGATATTTCTGCAATTTATTCAAATGTTAAAATAATTACGTAAGAACTACATGAACTGGAGTGATTAAAAAAATCAGGTGCATGCATACCTTCTGAGTTCATATCCTTTTTTCTAAGCACTAGCTTTTTAGACAATGGAACTCAACCTTTCTGTATCTTTGTCTATAAAATGGAGATACTAGTAGATGCCTTACAGAAGTCTTATGAGAATTAAATGGGTTAATATATTTACATCATTTTGAAAAGCTATTATTTAGTGAGACCTCAATGAATCCTAGCTATTATTATTGCTATTGATGCTGTTAGAATATTCAAATAATACCTTAAAATTTAGAGTGAACACAAAGTTCACTCTTCACCCATTTCCAGTCCCTCATTCCCATCTCCAGAGGAGAAAAATAAGAGCGGTTTATTTTCTTCCTCTATGTTTACTATGAATCCTAAATCTTAGGTGTTTATGCATGTATGTATGGAAAACTTTTTAAGTAATCAAAATCATACAAAAAATCATACAGTAAGTGTAATTCTGTCTTCTTCACTGTGTGCCTGTACCTTCCATGCAAACAATAAAGCTCGATTTATCAACATGATATTTAATAATATTAATGTACCATTATTTATTCAATTTCCTGCAATTAAGCACTTAGTATATTTCCATTTCTTCTCTGTCATGAGCAAGATTGTAAAGAACATTATTTTATAAACATATTGTATACATTTGACAGACAAGAGTTTTTAACAGGTACAGGGACCAACTAATCAGAGGGACTGCTGAATGAAACTATTATAGCCTGAGATAAACAAAAAAAAAGCAAAAACAATCATTTCATAAAACTGGTGAATATAACTCCTGATGAATAGTTCTGTAGAAAATATTCATTGAAGTAGAAACAGGTGTTCAAAAAGTTTGATACCACCAAATCTGTCTTTCTTAATTAATTTATTATAAATTCTTTACTATATTAATCTGAGTTATAGTTCATGGACACTGAAACTATAGTGATGACAAAGATAAGAAAAACAGGAGTCACAAATATAACAAAGTTACAGAGAATCTATATTCTTTTTTATTATAAAATAGATTATAGATTCCATTAGTAGTATTTTTTATTGAAGTAATAGTGACAAAATTAAAGCAAATATTTCATAAATGCATTTCAGAGGCCACTGGAAATTTTAGTGGTAAATTCAAATCATTGATGAAATAAATAATGGAAAGTTTCTTCAACGGAGAGTAACAAACAGGGCTCTACTAACTTCGGTTATATCAGAGCTATACTTTTAGCTAACGAGCAATAACATTTTCAGAGGAATTTTGTATTTGTGTGCATATTACAGAAGAAAATTCAGCAGCTGCACAAAGGGAAGAAATTACCCGGTAGTTTTTCAATTTGACTCTGATTTGAGTCAACATTTGACGCATATTAATTAGACTTATTTTATTCTTGGGGAACAATGCTAGATCCTGTGGATTTGATAGTGTGCAAGATACAATGTCTTACCTCAAAGAATTTAAAATCTACAAGGAGAGATAATTCATGTGGACAAGTTCAATAGAGTTCAATGTGTAAAATATTTTTTTGCTGCTGTGAGGGAAATGCCTATGAAAATCACGAGCTACTAGGTGGAAAATCTAGATACTGGGTGGAAAGTAGGTAGGTTAGAAAAGTTTTCTGTTAGAAGCAATTGCTTATTAGAGTTTTAGAGGAAGATGGGAGCTCTGTCAGCTGAAGGATCAAAGTGACTGAGTCGTAAGAATATCAATTGTTTCAATTAACCACAGGACAGGGAATTAGCAAAATTATATATTGTTAAATAAAACTGGTTAACTTTGCTGGAGAAAGGATCTTGCAAGAAGAAAATACATGAATAAATTGTTGTGGTAGAAGCCCAAAGTTTTAAGAAAGCATGTTTTCATGGTTCTGGCATTGCTAGTAGCATATGAATGGAGCATAGGTTATGAAGTGGGGATTGATAAGGAATGAAGTTAAGATCAAAGTGCTAGTGCCTTCTAGATAATTTTCTATTTTTTCATATGGGAAAAGATATTACATTGTTGCAAAGATGGCCAGAAAAACTCTTCCTGCGTCTGTTTGCTTGACCCGTTGCAGTGACTTCGCCATACCTCCCATCAATTCATGACATTTAATTTACTTCTTGAATTTCTGCTGACCTTGCGACTTGCTCTGATCAGCAGAACACACAGAAATTATACAATATGACCTTCATGCCTCAGCCTCAAAAGCCTTGAAGTTTTGGTCGCTGTCTCTTGCTGCCTTGAGGCTTCCATATGAAGAAACCCTGCCTCTCTAATTGAAGACTAATTGGCCACTGGAGACACCACCCAGCACCAGCTGCAAGATATGTGAGTAAGGCCATTTTAGATCAGCCAGTTGCACCAAAGCCATCAGATAACTGTAGCCAGAAGAGCCATCCAGAAGAGACCAACAAAAGAACTTCCCAGAAGAGCCTAGATAAAATTGCTGAGCCATAGATTTATGGGCAAACATTGTGGTGCTTATTTTAAGCCTCCAAGTTTTGGAGTGGTATGTTTCACAAACATAGTTAGCTATGGAAGTGCTCTAAACGAAGGTAGCAAGGTATCTTCACTATGAGAAAGATCACTGGCTGCAGTGCTGAGAATGGTTTCAAGTTGTTTTGAATGGAGACAGTAATATAACTATTGCTATAAGCCATGAAAGATATGAAAGTTTGATCTTAAGTAGTATTACTGGAAAGAAGTAGACATATCTGGGAAATAATGAATATGTGGATTAGACAAATGTAAATGATTGATTGGATGCAGATATGGCATAGCATGTGTAATGCAGTAATGAAGGATGGTGCCCAGTTTCTAGATAGGATTCTAAAGGGATTTTAGGTAGTCACTGAGGTAGGGCACATATGTGGTCATGTTTGTGAAGGTGATATTGACAAGTATTGCTCTGCTTTATGTGAAATATCTGTGGAATATCTGAATGGCTGTTAGATACAATGATCTAGATCAGAAGAAACATGGATTTGAGAAACAACTTCAATAAAGTGTAGTCAATAAATTGTAGTTGAGATTAATGAAAGACTGAATGTATTATGAGTTGAAAAAGTACAAAAAGACCCAAAATGCAAATCTAGAGTTTTCACAAATAGAGTTGAAGATTTCATGATAGATATTTGAGAGCAGGTATTTCCAAAGTTTCTGCTATTATTTCCAAGATTTAGAGATAATAACTATTAGATCAATCCTTCATAAGATTAACTGGTTTGTGCTCCAAGGTGTATGCAATACAGAATCCTTCACTTGAATTATAATTTCATTAACCAGCATTAATTTAATACAAGTTTAGAGAGCATATACTCTATTTCCAGGCATTTTTCTAGCCTCTGTGGATACAATTTTGCATGGAATAGACAACATGTTTGCCCTCAGGGAGTTCAGTAAACAGATGATAAATAAAAATATAAAATAATGTTTTGTAATGATAATTACGATAAAGTAAAATCAAGCATGTGTAGAATATTGTGAAAGGAGGACATTTTTTATTTCTGTAATGCTTCTGAACATACGGAGAGAGGAAACATAGTTTGACATTGGAAAAAGAACTCTGCAGGTAAGGAGAAAAGTATGTGAAAATATATTAAGATGGAAATGTATGGCATGCTTGAGAAATAGACTATTGCAGTTGGATCGATCATGTTCAACAAAGGGATGAATTAGAGGAAAATGTAAGCTTTTAAAGATAACAAGGAGGATTTAGGATTTTGTTAAAAATGTGATGGAAGGCCATTGGAGAGTCTGAGGCAGGCGAATGACAACATTCTTCATATATTTAGGAGATTACTCATAATAACAAATGGATGATAGATTTTAAATTGGGTGGCAGTGTAAGCAAGAAAATCAATCACATGACTAAACAGAGGTAACTGATGGGAAAATTAATCTCAGAATGCATTGTAAAGACTGATTTATTAGTTTTCTATTATTGTCCTATTAAATTGCCACAAATTTTGTGACTTAGAATAGCACAAATTTATAATCTAACAGTTTTACAGGTCAGATGTTTGACATAGGTCTCACCGGGTTACAATTAAGGTACCAGCAGACGAGGGTTCCTCACTGAAGGCCTGGAGAGATAATCCATTTCCAGGCTCATGCAAGTTGTTGGCAGAATTCAGTTTCACATGATTGTAGGACTGAAGCTGTTGTTTTCTTCCTGTCTGTCTGTCAGGGGTTGTCTTCCAGTCTCCAGGGAGCACCAATATTCATTGGCTCTTGGCACCCTTTGTTTTCAAAGCCAGCAATGTTAGGTCAAGTCTTTCTTATGCCTTATGTCTTTTGCCTTTTATTCTATTTATTTTATTAAATCCTGCTACATTTCTCTCACTGTCACTTCTGCCTTCCCATTTCAATTATAAAGACTCATGTTAGTGGCCTCACATGGGCCATCCAGATACTCTCAATGCTCTCCATATTTTAAGATGAGATGATTAGCAACTTTAATTCCATCTGCATGGTCCCTTCGGCCATGCAAAATAACATATTAATGGAGTAATGCCAATGGGAAAAGGGCATGGGGACCAAAATATCCTGCCTACCACAGTTGACCTGACAAACAATTGCTGATATTTGAACATTTCTGACCTCTAAAAATGAAAATTTCATTTGGTTTGACCTAATATAAAAATTATTCAGATTATAGTTAGGATCTCTCTCTGTGTCTCTATAAATGTTGCAGTCTCTCGCTCTCTTTCTCTGTCTCTCTCTTCCACTTCTGTTCATATTAGTTATAAGTAAAAAGGCTCATACATGTAAAGTCGCTTTATAGCTCACTTATTTCTCACAGCAGTCCTAGATGGTTTGTGCTATTGCTTCCTCTGCCTGAATATTTTTGTCTATTTGGCAGAAATACACTCGCATTCAAAGTTGTTTTTTTTTCAAATCACATATGAAATATGCCCTCAATTCTTCTCTATCACAAAGTAAAACACTCCCACACACCCTTCTCCTACCACTTGTCTCCTTGCTTACATATTAACATTATGTTTCTCCATCCATTGGGTTGCATTATTACTGTGAATCCATTGCCCAGTCAGATTCTATATTTCTGAGACCCTTGCCCATGGGTGTGGCAGGTGCCAAATTATTACCAGAGATATGAGATGTCAATAAAATGGTGTGTTTCCAGACTGAGGAATTTAAAATGTGCAATATGCTTTTACTTTGCTCTCTTATCTTCTTTTCAGAGGTTTCCTGTGATGCCAGTGATGGAGGGGCCACAATACAAAAGGTATTTGGATCCCTCAGTCATCTTAGAAGGAAAGGTAACTGCTGACTAAGAAGATAAGTAATAAATAAAGATACATATATTTCCATTGAAATTTTCTTTATTCCAGTAGCCAATGCTATCACAACAATATAGAAATTGGTCTCTTTGAGGGCGGTTCTATGAAAAAAAAGAAGCTAAAGTAAGTTGAATTGACTCGGCAGTTTGGAGGTAAGCAATAAGGTAACAGAGCGCTGTCTGGGAAGATGTAGAATTGGCATTGCCTTCATTATCTTGGGAAGCAGAATCAGTGACTATTGACTGTATAGTTAGGACAGTAACTAGAAAAAGCCAGAATATTAATATGTGCAGTCTTCTCTTCACTGCTTACAGCAAGTTATTGCACAGAATAAACAAACTCAGGCAACAATTATCCACTTTGCTAGAAAAAAAAAAATTAAAGGAAATAGAGGGCAGAAATTTAGGGCCTCAGGTTTTCCAACCATGAGCACCTCTTGATACATAATAGCAGGAAAGACAGCTGAAATAGTGCTAAGCCACAGGGCCAGTAAGGAAAAGGGTCCAGCTTTCAGGTAAAGATCACAGTAAGAGGCAATCTTGCTACAAAATCTTCCTATTTCATATGCCTGAAATTTTAGAAGAGGGGGGAATGGGGAAAAGATACTTGTATCCTTCCATAAATAGAAAGGCAGGAGAATTATGTCTGGAAAAGACGTGAAATATACTTTTGTCTCTACCTTTTGTTATTATGTTTGAACATAGATTTTAAAGATTTAGGTAGATGCAAAACCAACTTTTCACATTGAGTTCTTCTAAAATGAGAATACAACTGTCCCATATCACATTTAAAAAAACATATATATTGATAAAAAAACATACTAAATTAATTTATATTTTATTCAAATTCTATCCCCAATCTTCTAAGAGTGATTTGGCTTTTGTGAGGATTTTGCCTGGAAAAGTATGACATCTTCCCTTTAACTTTTTATAGAATTTCTAAGAATTATGATATCTGGAATTTTAATATTATCACATAGTATTGTAATGTCAAGTTCAGCAATCTGTTCTCTCTTATGGCTGAATCAATTTTGATGTAATCCTTGATGCACTTAGAACCAGCAGACCAGAAGCTAGCTGTCTATCACCAAAATTGATTGGAGACATATGTTCATAAAATCTTCCTATTATTGATTCACTGAAAATTGTATGTATGTGTTTGTAACACCATAAATAAATGCAGTATAAAATTTTAGGTTATTTTGAACTACCTGATGTACTTTTGATTCATAATGAAATATTGCATACCCTGAAATGGACAGTATCATTTCCTAAATTTTCATTACCCATCCCCAAACTCAGATCCATGGTGAAAATTAATGTCCAACAGACTATCATCAGCAGAAACTGGTGAAAACATAATCCCAATATATACAGCCACAGGAAAATCTGTGACAAAGCCGATAAGCAACTAGAATCCAACATAAAACTCTTCTCTGTTTTCTGCTTACTTCCAGGCAGATAAAAACCAAGGAGCAGCAATTTTATCACCTCCCTTGAGCAAGATCCCTGTCTTGTGAGTAACAAGAATGACAGACATTGACTGTGTTCATAGATAGTGAGGCTGTAAGGCCCTCTGTATTTTGAAAGGACACAGAGGTGTAACTGTCAGCATAAGAGAACTATATATTTCAAGTGGAAGACAGAGGTAGACAAGTTTGAGAATATATTTACCCAGGCACTCTCAAGGATAAAAGCAAGTAAAATCAAATGAGACAAATAACATGATAATTTACTAGGGAATAAATTATTTAAGAAAAATCTATTTTTCCTTGGGTTCATGCACAAGTTTCCATGGTCATGAATGAGTATTATCTAAAATGAATAGGTAATACTAGATGATTAAAGAGTAATTTGCTTTTAGTGACATAAGGAGACTATGTAATTGCACTTACCAAGAGATAGTAGTCCAGCTTCCACAAATTCACTATTTTCTCCAGTAAATTATGCTGTCTTAATGCACTGACATAAGGAAGCTACAAAAAGAGAGGAACAGAAAATGAGAGTGTAATTTTTAAAAGCAGAAAATTATAAATACTTCAAATTTTAGGCTTATACTTCACTAAAAATGAAAATTAAAGGAGGATGTATGCATGTTTTGTAAAAGCTTTGCAAATCAGATTCAATTATGACAATTTATAGCTGCCTTGAAAATAACAAAGATTTTTTTTTTCCAAAATAAAACTTTTGGAAGCAATCTGTGTATGAATGTGCATCTGTAATTAAATCATTAAAATCATGAATGCCATATATATGATGCTATTACTAAATCTATTGATATATTCAAAGTCAAATCAACAATTGATTCATTACTTAGCATTTAGATATAGCTGAACTAACTTACAAGAATGTGTATGTGACTGTTTCCTGGTTCACACATTATTAAAAGCACAGTAGTTAGAAGTATGAACTTTGGTGTTAGGCAGCTCTAGGTTCAAATTCAGGCTGAGTCTGAACTAATTTTGTGTTATTGACGTGTTAATTAATCATTTTTAAAAAGAAGCATCCTCAGCTACAAAATGTTTGTAATAATGCTTACTTGGTAGTTCCACTGTGAGGAGGGTTAAATCAAATATTTTAAGGTAAAATCTTTGACATATTGTTTTCCATACAGTTTACACTTTATAATATAAACTAGCAAGATTCATACCCTGTGGTAGGCAAGATTTTGACCCATGACTTCCTGATGTTATGCCTGTGAATTTGCACCTTCCATGGTCAAAGGGACTGTGCAGATGGAGTAAGGGTTCCTAATTACCTGATGTTAAAATAGGGTGATTATCCTGGAGTATCCAAGTGAGACTAACATGATTACACGGGCTCTTAAAAGAGGAAGATGGAGACAGAAGGAAACAGCAGATGAAGAGGCAGAAGGTCAGGCATACTTTATGCACAAGAAGTACGGGTCATGTTGTCGCAGGCTTTGAAGGGAGAGAAAGGAAAAGCAGCAGCCTCCAATAGCTGAGAACACCCTACAGCCAACAGATAGCTTGGAAATTGGGACCTCTGTCACAGGTCCTCATGGAACTGAATTTTGCCAACACTTGTCTGGTACTCTATTATGCTATAAGGTCTCTTCGGTAAGAAATGCAGCTCTGCAGACATCTTGCTTGAGTTTGTGGAATCCAGAGCAGAAAAAAACAATCATGCCCACTACACTTCTTACCCAAAAAACAGCGAGATAATAAAATTGGGGTAATTTGTTAAGACAGCAATGCAAAACTCAAGCTTCCTCACTTATATGCATACATATGCATGCACAGATAGATGATCCTATAAACACACTTTTTGTTTAATTCAGTTACATAATAAATGATATCCTAGAGGACTAAAAGTGCTAATTTCTCTTCAGTTATTTCTCTCAAGGAGAATATTGCATATTAAAATGAGATTTAACTTAAATATTTCAGGCTACCTGCAGTTTCATTGTTCCTACGGGGTAACTGACTTCAGATCTTTTGATGCTCATTTTGCTCCAGAGATGGTCTCTTTGCATTATTCCTGTTTATCTGCATCTATCTACCCTGAGAGAATTTCAACAACTCTGACTTTATATGTATTTGTGTACGTGTGTGGGTGTATTTTAATTCTTTTTTCTGTTTAACTCTAGAGAATATTTTGTAAACTGAATGAATGAAACTGTCTTACAGACCTTTCCACATACACTAGATATTAACTACATTTGTGAAATAGGGACTTAAGCTGAATATTAAACATATTCTTAGAAATAATAAGAATGTTCACTGAAGCCATGTTACCAACAGAGAAGTAGTGAGGTAACGGTCAGAAAGCGAATACGACAGTTTTTCAAATCAGGTGTCATAGCTGTGAATTGCTAAAAACCTTAGAAAGCAGCTTTGGCAAATGGGACCATGTTAACAGAGAAGACATACAGAAAGGTTATCAGAAATACTGCAAATAAATAAATAAAAACATGTACATTTTAAAAATATATTAGTCAAAGAATACATTTCTAAGTACTATTATATTTGTTCCTCTTTTTTCCACATTATTTTAAGTTGCTAAAAAAGTAGTTTGTTATATGAGAATTTTAGAATAAAGAGGTCAGTTTGGTAGGGCTATAAAGCTTTCAGCATAATTCTGTAATATTTATTGTATGACAGAGGAGCCCAGGGAGAAGGATATTAAAGACAATATGATGACAATGAAAATAATATGAAAAATATGATCAGATATGACCAGTTGTAATCACTGTATATAAAACACTTTAATTCTTTCTATAAAATGACACTCCTACTCAAAACAATTTCAGCTTCTTCTTATAACCAGGAATTCCAGCTTTCCAAAAAATTCCATCCCAGATGCGAATGTGTGCTAATCTGTCATCCAGACTTCAAATTTCCATGCTCCTTTAATTTAACACTCTCCATTTTCCTATATAGGCAATCAGGTGTAGGACCTTCGACAGAATCTTAGTAGTATGTTATATTGGAAACTCCAGAAAGAGAATATTTTCTTTATATTGGTAGTCTGGTTTAAATTGAATCTTTCAATGTGAAGGTTTGACTGTTATTTGGTAAGGATCATGATATAGTAGATTTGACAGATGGGCATAGCAAGTTTGAAGTCTAGAATGTCAGTGTCTTGTAGTATAATTTTAAGTGTCCTTTCTTGAAAAGTTGAGAAGTTTTAAATGGAAGTTCAGGAATTCTTTAAATTAATAATAAATTTATTTTCAACTGCTTTCTTCATGGTCATGAGTTCCCTAGAACAGTAACATCTTATTGAGGAAGACAGTGAAAGGGAAAGTGATGGTAGTGGAGATGGTCAAAAATCATCATGTGAATAGTAAGGTGTGTGTGTGTGTGTGTGTGTGTGTGTGTGTGTGTGTGTTGTAAGTTCTGAAATTCCATGATGCTTTGACACATTTGAGCTAAACAGAGCCCCAGAGTTCTAACTATAAGTTCACCTGTCCTCCCCACATATGCCCTTCCAGTGGGAACATACCCATCCTGTTATTTCCCCTATCAGCTGGATCAGTTGCACCCCAAAGCCCTCAACTTAATGGATTTCACCTCCTTGCCAGCCTATGTAATTCTTCACATCTTCCCTTACATAGGAACTAAGGGCTACCCCACCCTCTTATCATTACGAAGCCTGCCTGCCTGCAGGTTCATTCTGCTGCTGAGTACAACCTCGGTGTAGCCCCTCCAAGGCATGTGGTGACCTCCTCTGGGCTGGGAGTCTATGTGACTGATAAACTCCTGACAATCTCATCTGCACAGTGTGGGATGTCGTGCATTTAGCTTCGCCTAGTATTTAAGGGTGGGAAATCCCTCCTTCGCCAACAGGCTAAAATAGGAATGAGTCAAAAGAGTGGGTGAGTGGGTACCTCTGTATGATTGTGTGTGTGGTTTTGATTGACAATTTGAATGAATAATTTCAACTTTCTGACTGACTTTTCTTTGTTACTCAAATTAAGCCAAGTAAAGTTAAAATTGTATACTTTAGGAATGTGTGTGTGTAAAGATGATCTAGGAGCTATAAACCATGTAAATCAACCATGCTAATGCCTGTCTATAATCTCAGAAAATTGAGAATTTATTGCTCACTTTTTACTAATCCTAGGGAATTTTTTTACAGTGCTGTCAGCTGAAGCTAGCAACTAACAACCGATTAGTGATTAAAATGGTTCATTTCCAAGGATATATTAATATTTTAATAATGAATGAATGACTGTTAAAAATATTTCCCTCACATATTCTGGTCTTTTATGCACACAATCATACATACACAATATATACATGACTATACACATAGGTACAGACATATGCATAGATATGCCCGGAGATAGCAGCACATACTATATATATGTTTTCTAAAAAAGTAGAAAACATGAAGAAATATGCTGGCAATTAAATATTGTCTAGTAAATATAGACTTCAAACAAAATACTGCACCCCTCCTCTCTACTTTATCTTGCTCTTTCTTAACCTTTCTCCTTTGCCACTACTGTGGGTTAGTATGTTCATACTCAGAGCTACAGGTTTTCACTTTCCCTGTTCAGAGGCTATTTACTTTTAATTGCTCCCCAAGCATAGGCCAATTCAGGATGGAAAGACAGAGCAAGAATTCTTTGCACATCTTTTGAAGTTTGAAGGGCTACTATTCACAGTGCCTCAGGCTTCAATTCTCACATTTATGTGAAAATGTGAGCCTCCGAACACCTCTGTCATACATGCCCAAAGTTACTATAACCGAAAATACCTCCTGCAGATTTGCTTAAGCAATTTTTAACTATTCACGTAAAGTTTAAAATTTGGATATTAATAGATGTTTTTGCTATATGCATTTGAAATGGCATTAAAAACACCTGATTGTGAAAGAACACCAGTGCTTGAAAAAAATTAAGCTAAGCAGGAAATATACATGGAGTATTTTTTGTGTATTTGTGTGTTGGGTGGAAAGGTGTTTGCAAAATTATGTTATCTCCAAAACTGGAGAATTAAATCATTAACTGTGCTTTGCAACTTTACACAGTTAATACATAAAAAAGTATGATGAATAATATCGATCTTTTGTAGAAGATTTTTAATAAAGATGTATTAAAGCTTTCAATTTCTTTTTTTGTTGTTTAAAATAAATAAAACAGCAAATAAAGAGTAAGGAATATGGCATTTTTCCAGTTGTTTAATTATAAAATTATATTATACAAGTTTTACCCTTTATTTGTGGTTGACAGAAACTAAATCAGGTAAACATCATCGAGGGCAAATTGGAATTACAGATGGTTCAAAATTCATTTTAAAGAAAGCAACAGAGGAAATGTGGACTAGGAGATATGTGCAGGTCAAAGGTTTTAAGAGATACCCTTCACTAATCGTATTCTAGAGAGCATTTACAGTGTTTTACCAAAGGGGAGGGAAAACTTTAGAGAAATGAAAAAAAAGTTTATTATATGATGAAAAAACTGACTTTTCATTAGAGCCATTTTTTTAACCTGACCTCAGCTTTTTTTTTTTTTTTTTTTTCACTTGGGCATGCACCAGGAATTGAACCCGGGTCTCCAGCATGGCAGGAGAGAACTCTCCCTGCTGAGTCATCGTGGCCCGCCCAACTTGACCTCCAATTTTAAAAGTTTGTTTACATTCAACATTAAAATTTAAAATGGCTTCTTTACATTCATTTCCATAAAAAAGATAATTGGACAAAAAATAAATCATTAATATATATACAAATTGATCCTCAAGTAAGGCTTATTGACCCTGAAATTAGATGTTCATTTTACTTTTAATCTTATTGTTTCAGAAGATTCTGTTTGAACCTGGGTTTATTATTTGTCAAGAGCCACAACTATCTATATCTGTCAGAGGGGTTTTTTTTCAAGGTTACAGTTGAGGTCTTCGATTTGGGAATATATTGGGTGTATCTTCCCTCTTCTAGATGATAATTCATTTGGGGATTCCATTTTATTGCTATTTTCATTGTTAAAGAACCAACAGACTAGCCACTTAGGCAATGTGCTCTTTTACTGGTTTGTGCTTCTTCCTGCATTTCCCTTCCTGGCCCCTCACCTCTACTCCCTGGGGACATCATCAGATTTAACCAGCTGCATTCAATTCTTTGCCTCATGCTGCTTTTGGGGAAACCCAATCTAAAAAAGGGGAAACCTTCCTCTACAAACTTATTTTTGGTAATATTTTATTGAAAATAAATGCAGTAGAGGTAAAAATAAAATAACCACCGCCTCGTTCCATATGGCTGTTTACTGAGAATATAGAAAATTTTTCTTCTCTCCATAATCTGTTCTTTACAGTTAATGGTCTTTTAATTAAGTCCTTGATTACATGATCTATCTCCTACTCAGCCAAACTGAATGAAACTTGGGAAAAGAACACAGCCTCGAGGGTTTAAAGTATGTTCTTGTTCTTTTTATTATCATGATTTGTGGATAACAGTTGTATTACATACATTGCTTGATATATATATCAACTATTACAATGTAAAAATATAAATATAAACAAATGATAAGGCTGGACTGCAAAAGCACAAAATAATTAGTATATTTGCAAATGAATGAAATCAAAGTCTCACTAGATGGATTCACAGAATAATGGACAAAGGGGATAGGCACAACATAATGGCCTGGTGCCTTTAGTTTCATGTTATTCTCTAAGGAGGTAAAAAAGGATGAAAACATGTGAAGGGTTAGGGAGAGGCTATGAAAAAGAGAACAGACTAACTGTTCTCATAGGCATCTAAAAGAAAAGTCAGAAGAGGAGACAGAACAAAAATGACAGGAGTAGGTCCATTAAAATCATCATCATCATTGTCATCTCTTAATGCTTTCTACAGACAGAGGAATAACATTCCAGAAACCCAATTGCAAAAAAAATAGAAAGTCCAAAGTGTTCTCAGAAATAAAATGTAGATAATTAGAACAGCGCCAGGTTTTTTTCTAGACTAATACTAGATGATAAAAGAAAATAAGTAAAAACTCTGGAGGACACTATGTAAAATGAATTCTATTTTAAGTCAACCAAACATTTAAGTCCAAAGACAAAATATATTTTCAGCCAGGAAAGTACTCAGAAGTTTACCATGCAGTCTGAAAAAATGATTCACTTATTCACAGCTGTACTGTAGCAAAAATGAAACACTGATACAAGGTAGAAAGAGGTGTAAACTATTGTTTAAATGATGGCTTCACATCAGGAAATACTTTTGTACAATTTATAATATCATAGTTAGATTATTGTGTTATAATACAATACATTATAAATATATTTTTGCTCTATGACCTGAAAACACTCTTTTTACTATAATACTCATTTCCAATATTCACTCTTAAAAATTAGGAATCAAAAGAAATTTCACAAGTCTGATAGAGAATATCAACATGATACTTAAAAAAATATTATATTTAAAGAAAATGGAGTAGAACTAAATTCACTTAATTCACCAGAAGTGAAAATCTTGGCCATGGGAAGAGAAAAATTACATAAATATTAGAAAGCATTTTCATCATTTTCAGGATGTCATTTTTTTTAAATGATGTGATTATCCATCTTAGTAAAAGCCCAAGTTGATAAATTTGTAAATCATAAAAATTAAGATGGTATATGTAGTTTCATAGTTGGATAGAAAGCCAACATATAAAAATAAGAATATTTAATGGAATAACATATAATATTTATCATGAGAACAACTATTAAAAATTTAACAATGATTCTAAAAAGAAATCTGACAGACTTAGGTGTAGAGAATTATTATGATAATTATAACTCTTAAATCACTTGATATGTGAAGGAATAGATACTATGATTTTAAAATGGCCATATTTTCACATTACTATAACTAAATCCCAGTCAAACAAGACTTTTCTAAAATTCATGGAATATACATTGTAACATAGCAAAGATTCATCAGAAAAGGAAAATAGGGCAAAAAAGTTGAGAATTTTTGAATAAGAGAGCTAGTCAGAGGGCAATTGTCATGCTATGTACAAGCCCACAATAATAAAAATAATGTTTCATGGGTATAAGGGCAGACAAATAATTAAATGTAAAATATGTGAAAACTTTACAGCAGACCATAATATTGTGTTTTTATAATATATGATAAAAATGTCTTATATACCCACATAAAAGACTGGCAGTTTATATAATAAAGTTGACATTTCCATATACTAGGAAAAGGATGGGATTTCAGTACATACTTACCACACATGGGTTAACCAAGTATTGGCTAACTATTGAAAAAAGTTAGTGTGCAAAATACATTACTTTTCAGATTAAGATATAAAAACAGTGTATAAAAATAAATATTATGGGTGGTGCAATAGTGGCTCAGTGGCAAGAATTCTCTCCTGCTGAGCTGGAGACCTGGGTTCGATTTCCAGAGCCTGCCTATGCAAAAATGAAACAAACAAACAAGCAAATAAATAAATACATATTAGGAGAAATAGAGAAGGATATTTCTATAATCATTGGATGATAAAAATCATCTAGATCAATGTTATTCTATGAAACTCTGCAATTATTAAATTTGCTATATACTTATTCTCTGGGAAGTCTCTATGGTCCTAGCACAAAATCTCTTGACTTATCTCCATCTATATATGAATTCTCTGCTTTTAAACCTCTTTCTAAAAATCCATATACTGCTCCTATCAAAAGGCACCTATTTGCCTGAGCTCTGGATTTCTTCCATTCTTGCCTTTTCAATGCATGCCCTGCAATTATCCTCTGTCATTCATCATTGATTTCTCACCATTATCTGCTATAATTTCCATATGTATATAAATATGTTTTGGAATTTCCAGTTGAGGTAAAAATATTGTTTGATCTTACATTCCCCTTCACCTACTATCTATTTTTCCACTCCCCTTCCCAGCTCAACTTTAAATAGTAGTCCATAATTAACATTATCATTTTCCACCTTGTGTTCTGCTTGTGATTTTTTCCAAATATTCTTGCACCACAGAACTCCATTTGAACTGCCTCATCATCATTTATTTCAAGCTACCAACATAATGTTAATTAATGCATGTTTGGGAAAAAAGCACATGGTTAGCTTTTTTTTTTTTTTTTGCATGGGCAGGCAACAGGAACCGAACCCAGATCTTCTTTGACATGGCAGGCGAATATTCTTCCTGCTGAGCCACTATGGCCCGCCCCACATGATTAGCTCATGTAAGCTGACTCCAGCAAAACACTGCATGTAGCTATAGATGTAATTCAGGGTCTTTCTTTTAAATTTTATCATCCACTTTTATCTATCTATCTATCTAACATCTATCTATATCTCATATCATCTATCTAATCTGTCAATTATCTACCTACATATATGCATGCATATGTGTGTGTATTTAAATATGTATGTGTACTAATATATGTATATTCAAACATACATCTGTTTGGTATTTGATGTAAATTTGGAGTTACAGCTCTCTAATTAACAAGTTCAGCACACTAATGTCACCATTTCCTTAATAAAATATATTGCCCATGGTGGCCCAATGCAGCATGAAAATTAGTGATTCATAGGTTACTCTCAATTATGGTCATGAGCATCTCCTCCTACCAGAGAGTTGCATGCTTAACAATATTGTATTGTTTTGTTCCCAAATCTGTTTAGACCGATCGCATATTTCATGATTATTTCATTTATTTAGCTATTACAAAGGCTGATGGAATGCAAATGAAAAAGGAAAGATTACTGCTGTTTCTGTGAAAACAAATCTACAGATCTGAGTATGTTTTCCTCATTTTTTATGTGTATTTGTGAGTTTTCAGAAAAATCATGCAGAAAGTACAGAATTTCCATACAACCCCCATATACCTACAGATTTCCTTATTATTAACATTTTTGCCTTAATGAGGTAACTGTTAGAACGGATGGAACGATATTATAATTATACTATTAACTATAGTTCATAGTTTACATTAGTTTTCACTGTTTGTCTTGTACATTTCTTGGATTTTCTAAATGCATTATTCTGGTAATATATATACAAGCTAAAATTTTCCATTTTAACCACCCAATTCAATGGAGTGAATTATGTTCATAATTTTTTTTTTTTTTTTTTTTTTTATTAACGGAAAGAAAAAAAAGAAATTAACACAACATTTAGAAATCATACCATTCTACATATGCACTCAGTAATTCTTAACATCATCACATAGATGCATGATCATTGTTTCTTAGTACATTTGCATCAGTTTAGAGGAACTAGCAACACAACAGAAAAAGCTATAAAATGTTAATATAAAGAAAAGAAATAAAAGTAGTAGTAATAGTAAAAAACAACAACAACAAACAAACCAACAAGCAAACAAAAACAAAAAAAAACCCTATAGCTCAGATGCAGCTTAATTCAGTATTTTAACATGATTACTTTACAATTAGGTATTATTGTGCTGTCCATTTTTGAGTTTTTGTATCTAGTCCTGTTGCACAATCTGTATCCCTTCAGCTTCAATTACCCATTGTCTTACCCTGTTTCTAACTCCTGCTGAACTCTGTTACCAATGACATATTTCAAGTTTATTCTCGAATGTCCGTTCACAACAGTGGGACCATACAGTATTTGTCCTTTAGTTTTTGGCTGGATTCACTCAGCATAATATTCTCTAGGTCCATCCATGTTATTACATGGTTCACAAGTTTATCTTGTCTTAAAGCTGCATAATATTCCATCGTATGTATATACCACAGTTTGTTTAGCCACTCTTCTGTTGATGGAGATTTTGGCTGTTTCCATCTCTTTGCAATTGTAAATAACGCTGCTATAAACATTGGTGTGCAAATGTCCGTTTGTGTCTTTGCCCTTAAGTCCTTTGAGTAGATACCTAGCAATGGTATTGCTGGGTCGTATGGCAATTCTATATTCAGCTTTTTGAGGAACCGCCAAACTGCCTTCCACAGTGGTTGCACCCTTTGACATTCCCACCAACAGTGAATAAGTGTGCCTCTTTCTCCGCATCCTCTCCAGCACTTGTCATTTTCTGTTTTGTTGATAATGGCCATTCTGGTGGGTGTGAGATGATATCTCATTGTGGTTTTGATTTGCATTTCTCTAATGGCCAGGGACATTGAGCATCTCTTCATGTGCCTCTTGGCCATCCGTATTTCTTCTTCTGGTAGGTGTCTGTTTAAGTCTTTTTCCCATTTTGTAATTGGGTTGGCTGTCTTTTTGTTGTTGAGTTGAATAATCTCTTTGTAAATTCTGGATACTAGACCCTTATCTGATATGTCATTTCCAAATATTGTCTCCCATTGTGTAGGCTGTCTTTCTACTTTCTTGATGAAGTTCTCTGATGCACAAAAGTGTTTAATTTTGAGAAGCTCCCATTTATTTATTTCCTTCTTCAGTGTTCTTGCTTTAGGTTTAAGGTCCATAAAACCACCTCCAGTTGTAAGATCCATAAGATATCTCCCAACATTTTCCTCTAACTGTTTTATGGTCTTAGACCTAATGTTTAGATCTTTGATCCATTTTGAGTTAACTTTTGTATAGGGTGTGAGAGATGGGTCTTCTTTCATTCTTTTGCATATGGATATCCAGTTCTCTAGGCACCATTTATTGAAGAGACTGTTCTGTCCCAGGTGAGTTGGCTTGACTGCCTTATCAAAGATCAAATGTCCATAGATGAGAGGGTCTATATCTGAGCACTCTATTCGATTCCATTGGTCGACATATCTATCTTTATGCCAATACCATGCTGTTTTGACCACTGTGGCTTCATAATATGCCTTAAAGTCAGGCAGCGCGAGACCTCCAGCTTCGTCTTTTTTCCTCAAGATGTTTTTAGCAATTCGGGGTACCCTGCCCTTCCAGATAAATTTGCTTATTGGTTTTTCTATTTCTGAAAAATATGTCGTTGGGATTTTGATTGGTATTGCATTGAATCTGTAAATCAATTTAGGTAGGATTGACATCTTAACTATATTTAGTCTTCCAATCCATGAACACGGTACGCCCTTCCATCTATTTAGGTCTTCTGTGATTTCTTTTAACAGTTTTTTGTAGTTTTCTTTATATAGGTTTTTTGTCTCTTTGGTTAAATTTATTCCTAGGTATTTTATTCTTTTAGTTGCGATTGTAAATGGGATTCGTTTCTTGATTTCTACCTCAGCTTGTTCATTACTAGTGTATAGAAAAGCTACAGATTTTTGAATGTTGATCTTGTAGCCTGCTACTTTGCTGTACTCATTTATTAGCTCTAGTAATTTTGTTGTGGATTTTTCTGGGTTTTCTACATATAGTATCATATCGTCTGCAAACAGTGATAGTTTTACTTCTTCCTTTCCAATTTTGATGCCTTGTATTTCTTTTTCTTGCCTAATTGCTCTGGCTAGAACTTCCAACACAATGTTGAATAATAGTGGTGATAGTGGACATCCTTGTCTTGTTCCTGATCTTAGGGGGAAAGTTTTCAATTTTTCCCCATTGAGGATGATATTAGCTGTGGGTTTTTCATATATTCCCTCTATCATTTTAAGGAAGTTCCCTTGTATTCCTATCTTTTGAAGTGTTTTCAGCAGGAAAGGATGTTGAATCTTGTCAAATGCCTTCTCTGCATCAATTGAGATGATCATGTGATTTTTCTGCTTTGATTTGTTGATATGGTGTATTACATTAATTGATTTTCTTATGTTGAACCATCCTTGCATACCTGGGATGAATCCTACTTGGTCATGATGTATAATTCTTTTAATGTGTTGTTGGATACGATTTGCTAGAATTTTATTGAGGATTTTTGCATCTGTATTCATTAGAGAGATTGGTCTGTAGTTTTCTTTTTTTGTAATATCTTTGCCTGGTTTTGGTATGAGGGTGATGTTGGCTTCATAGAATGAATTAGGTAGTTTTCCCTCCACTTCGATTATGTTGAAGAGTTTGAGGAGAGTAGGTACTAATTCTTTCTGGAATGTTTGATAGAATTCACATGTGAAGCCGTCTGGTCCTGGACTTTTCTTTTTAGGGAGCTTTTGAATAACTAATTCAATCTCTTTACTTGTGATTGGTTTGTTGAGGTCGTCTATTTCTTCTTGAGTCAAAGTTGGTTGTTCCTGTCTTTCCAGGAACCTGTCCATTTCTTCTAAATTGTTGTATTTATTAGCGTAAAGTTGTTCATAGTATCCTGTTATTACCTCCTTTATTTCTGTGAGGTCAGTAGTTATGTCTCCTCTTTCATTTCTAATCTTATTTATTTGCATCCTCTCTCTTCTTCTTTTTGTCAATCTTGCTAAGGGCCCATCAATCTTGTTGATTTTCTCATAGAACCAACTTCTGGTCTTATTGATTTTCTCTATTGTTTTCATGTTTTCAATTTCATTTATTTCTGCTCTAATCTTTGTTATTTCTTTCCTTTTGCTTGCTTTGGGATTAGTTTGCTGTTCTTTCTCCAGTTCTTCCAAGTGGACAGTTAATTCCTGCATTTTTGCCTTTTCTTCTTTTCTGATAAAGGCATTTAGGGCAATAAATTTCCCTCTTAGCACTGCCTTTGCTGCGTCCCATAAGTTTTGATATGTTGTGTCTTCATTTTCATTTGCCTCTAGGTATTTACTAATTTCTCTTGCAATTTCTTCTTTGACCCACTTGTTGTTTAAGAGTGTGTTGTTGAGCCTCCATGTATTTATGAATTTTCTGGCACTCCGCCTATTATTGATTTCCAACTTCATTCCTTTATGATCCGAGAAAGTGTTGTGTATGATTTCAATCTTTTTAAATTTGTTAAGACTTGCTTTGTGACCCAGCATATGGTCTATCTTTGAGAATGATCCATGAGCACTTGAAAAAAAGGTGTATCCTGCTGTTGTGGGATGTAATGTCCTATAGATGTCTGTTAAGTCAAGTTCATTTATAGTAATATTCAGGTTCTCTATTTCTTTATTGATCCTCTGTGTAGATGTTCTGTCCATTGATGAGAGTGGTGAATTGAAGTCTCCAACTATTATGGTATATGTGTCTATTTCCCTTTTCAATGTTTGCAGTGTATTCCTCACGTATTTTGGGGCATTCTGGTTCGGTGCGTAAATATTTATGATTGTTATGTCTTCTTGTTTAATTGTTCCTTTTATTAGTATATAGTGTCCTTCTTTGTCTCTTTTAACTGTTTTACATTTGAAGTCTAATTTGTTGGATATTAGTATAGCCACTCCTGCTCTTTTCTGGTTGTTGTTTGCATGAAATATCTTTTCCCAACCTTTCACTTTCAACCTATATTTATCTTTGGGTCTAAGATGTGTTTCCTGTAGACAGCATATAGAAGGATCCTGTTTTTTAATCCATTCTGCCAGTCTATGTCTTTTAATTGGGGAATTCAGTCCATTGACATTTAGAGTTATTACTGTTTGGATAATATTTTCCTCTACCATTTTGGCTTTTGTATTATATATATCATATCTGTCTTTCCTTCTTTCTACACTTTTCTCCATGTCTCTCTCTTCTGTCTTTTTGTATCTGACTCTAGTGCTTCCTTTAGTATTTCTTGCAAAGCTGGTCTCTTGGTCACAAATTCTCTTAGTGACTTTTTGTCTGAGAATGTTTTAAATTCTCCCTCATTTTTGAAGGACAATTTTGCTGGATATAGGAGTCTTGGCTGGCAGTTTTTCTCTTTTAGTAACTTAAATATATCATCCCACTGTCTTCTAGCTTCCATGGTTTCTGCTGAGAAATCTACACATAGTCTTATTGGGTTTCCCTTGTATGTGACGGATTGTTTTTCTCTCGCTGCCTTCAAGATCCTCTCTTTCTCTTTGACCTCTGACATTCTAACTAGTAAGTGTCTTGGGGAACGCCTATTTGTGTCTAATCTCTTTGGGGTGCGCTGCACTTCTTGGATCTGTAATTTTAGGTCTTTCATAAGAGTTGGGAAATTTTCAGTGATAATTTCTTCCATTAGTTTTTCTCCTCCTTTTCCCTTCTCTTCTCCTTCTGGGATACCCACTACACGTATATTTGTACGGTTCACATTGTCCTTGAGTTCCCTGATACCTTGTTCAAATTTTTCCATTCTTTTCCGGATAGTTTCTGTTTCTTTTTGGAGTTCAGATGTTTCATCCTCCAAATCACTAATTCTATCTTCTGTTTCTTTAAATCTGTCTTTGTAGGTATCCATTGTTTTTTCCATGTTTTCTACTTTATCTTTCACTTCCATAAGTTCTGTGATTTGTTTTTTCAGTTTTTCTATTTCTTCTTTATGTTCAGCCCATGTCTTCTTCATGTCCTCCCTCAATTTATCGATTTCGTTTTTGAAGAGGTTTTCCATTTCTGTTCGTATATTCAGCATTAGTTGTTTCAGCTCCTGTATCTCATTTGAACTATTGGTTTCTTCGTTTGACTGGGCCATATGTTCAATTTTCTGAGCGTGATCCGTTATCTTCTGCTGGCGTCTGGGCATTTAGTCAGATTTCCCCGGGTGTTCGACCCCACAGGTTGAAAGATTTTTCTGCGCAGTCTCTGGGTTCTGTTCTTCCTATCCTGCCCAGTAGGTGGCGCACGTGGCACACGCCTGTCTGTGGGTTCCACCAGCGAAAGTTGCTGTGGGTCCCTCAACTCTGGAAAACTCTCGCCGTAGGGGAGGTTCGGCAACCGAAGCGTCTTGGAAGAATGCCAGCCGGCCCGGGGTTCCAAACGCGGGGAGGGTCGCCGGCTGTCGCAGCACAGGAGAGCGTCCGGCCAAATTAGCTAGTCGACCCGGGGCACCAAGCGTGGCGGGAGGGCGCCAGCTGTCGCAGCCCGGGAGAGTGCACTGCTCCCAGCCGACGGGGGAGTCACGTGTTTGGAAGGGATCCCCCGGTCACTGTTCTCCGCAGTCTGGGGATTTCCGACCCAACTAACTCAGTTGTTCCGGGGGGCCTCGTGTGGTGGGGGCACCAGCCTCCGCGGCCTAAGGGGACCGCCTGTCCAATTCTACCAGCTGGCCTGGGAAGGTGGAAGGGAGGGACTCCGGTCGCTTGCTGTCCCACCCAGGAAAGCCCGTGCCCCTTGGTGATCTCACCGGAGCTGGTTCTCCCAGATAGTCAGCCGTTCCAGGATGGGGTACGCTGTCCCTTTGATCTCCCTCGTGGCTCCGGGAGCTGCTCTGTATTATCTCCACTCCCCCAGTAGTTGTTCTGGAGGAGGAAAGGTGAGGGCGGCAAGGCTGTCGAGGCTGGTGGCGGAGGAGCACGGTGAAGGCGGGGAAAGAGGGCACCGTGTTGGTTGGAGAGCAGCCGGAGCAGGAGGGGGAGGAGGGGGAGAGAGGGGGTAGGGAGGTCGGGCGGCTCGGCTGCTGCGGGGCGCGTGCGCCGCGCGGCGGTCCGGGGGAGAAAGAGAGGGGGTAGGGAGGTCGGGCGGCTCGGCTGCTGCGGGGCGCGTGCGCCGCGCGGCGGTCCGGGGGAGAAAGAGAGGGGGTAGGGAGGGCGGGCGGCTCGGCTGCTGCGGGGCGCGTGCGCCGCGCGGCGGTCCGGGGGAGAAAGAGAGGGGGTAGGGAGGTCGGGCGGCTCGGCTGCTGCGGGGCGCGTGCACCGCGCGGCGGTCCGGGGGAGAAAGAGAGGGGGTAGGGAGGTCGGGCGGCTCGGCTGCTGCGGGGCGCGTGCGCCGCGCGGCGGTCCGGGGGAGAAAGAGAGGGGGTAGGGAGGTCGGGCGGCTCGGCTGCTGCGGGGCGCGTGCGCCGCGCGGCGGTCCGGGGGAGAAAGAGAGGGGGTAGGGAGGTCGGGCGGCTCGGCTGCTGCGGGGCGCGTGCGCCGCGCGGCGGTCCGGGGGAGAAAGAGAGGGGGTAGGGAGGTCGGGCGGCTCGGCTGCTGCGGGGCGCGTGCGCCGCGCGGCGGTCCGGGGGAGAAAGAGAGGGGGTAGGGAGGTCGGGCGGCTCGGCTGCTGCGGGGCGCGTGCGCCGCGCGGCGGTCCGGGGGAGAAAGAGATATGTTCATAATTTTGTGTTACCAGTACCACGATCTATTACCTAAACTTTTTTATCACTCCAAGTTGAAACTCTGTACCAACTGAGCTTTACTTCCCCAACCTAAATCAGTCAAAATTTTAAAATCCTTGCTGTCATTTGTTTAGGGGGTCTAATAAAATTAATAAAGATTGAACAATATACTAAAAAAAAGAAAAGTCTAGAAAAATCCTGCATTCAAATTATTTCTAAAGTGTCATCAAGTACTTGCTTCCCTTAAACCAAAATTGGACATCAGAGAAGATGAGCATTATGCAAGAAAGCAATGATTGGGGAACACAGCAATACTCTCAGAGGAAAGACCTTTGTAATGTATCGACTTTGTCAGGCTGAAGTTGGTTCCAAGAATTTCTTTTTCTGTATGTTACTGTTATAATAGACCATAAGAGACTTTTTTTGCACTAGATATAGAAGATTGAAGTGAAAGCAGGATACTAGACTGCATAAATGATAATAATTTGATAATTTGCTTGCATATATGTATTTCTGTGTGTAAGTTTTTGAGTACATCAAAGGCTGAAATAAAATATTTCATAAAATTAAGAGATATATTCATTTATCTCTGACTGATGCAATGGTAGGTGATATTCATTTTCCAGATTCTCTCTTATTCTCTATTGCATTTTTTGAAAGCAGTTTTATAAGATATGTTCACATACTGTACAATCTATCCAAAATGTACAATCAATGACTCAGATTAAAATCAAAGAGTTATTAATTCATCACCACAATCAATTTTAGAACATGTTCATTACTCCAAAAAGAAAAATCTCATACCCTATACAGTCCCTATTATTGAACATTAGCATTAGTGTGGTACCTTTGTTACAATTGTTAAAAGAATATCAAATTATTATCATTAATGGTAGTGCATAGTTTGCATTAGTTGTAATTTTATCCATTTATTAATACCTTGTAATAGTGATGGGTACACTTGTTCTAGTTCAAGAAAGAGCATTCTTATATTTGTACTAACCACAGTCATTGTCCACAACAGTGTTCTTTGTGTTATACAGTCCAATCTTTTATCCTTTAGCTTTCTTTGTTAAGACATTCCTGACTTGAAAATTTCCCATTTAAGCACAATCATACACATAATTCAGTGCTGGTAAGTACACTCACAACACTGTGCTCCCATTACCTCTATCCATTTTGACACATTTCCCATCAACCTAACTAAAAATTCCACACAAATTAAGCAACAGTTCCCCCTTTTTCTACCTCACTCTGTCTCCTGGTTACCTATATTAAAGATTTTAACAACCAGGAGTTAATTTACTATAATTGGTACATATTAGAGAGATCATACAATGTTTTTCTTTTGTGCTTGATTTATTTCACTCAACACAATATCTACAGAAGTTTCATCCATGTTGTTTCAAGTATCAGGACTTCACTGCTTCTTAAGCTAAATAATATTTCATGGTATGATATACCACATTTTGTTTATCCATTAATTAATTGCTGGATACTTGGGTTCTTTCCATCTTGCAGCAATTGTGCTTAGTGCCCCTTTGAACATCAGTATGCAAATGTTTGTTCAAGCCCATGCTTTCAGTTCTACTGGGTATGTACCTAGTAGTAGGATTGCTGGATCATATGGCAATTCTAAACTTAGCTTCCTGAGGAACCAGCAAACTGTCTTTCATAGCATTGCACTATTTCACATTTCCTCTTTCTCCACCTCCTCTCTAACACTTGTAGTTTTCCGTTATTTTAGTAGTGGCCATGCTAGTAGGTATGAAATGGTATCTCACTGTGATTTTTATTTGCATTTATCTAAGAGCTAGTGAGTTTGATTATCTGTTAATGTGCTGTTTAGCCATTTGTATTGCCTCTTTGGAAAAAAAATGTCTATTCAAGTCTTTTGCCCATTTTTTAATTGGGTGTTTGCCTTTTTGTTGTTGAGTTGTAGGATTTCTTAATAGATTCTGGATACTAAACCCTTATCAGATATAGGGTTTCCAAATATTTTCTCCCATTGAGTAGACTGCCTTTCACTTTCTTAACAAAGTTATTTGAAGTGCAGAAGTACTTAATTTGAGGATGTCCAATTTATCTACATTTTCTTTCATTGTTTGTGCCTTCAGTGTAGCATATGAGAAGTCATTGCCTACCACAGGATTTTGAAGATGCATCCCTACATTTTCTTCTAAGTGTTTTATGGTCTTTGTTTTTATATTTAATTCTCCGATACATTCTGAGTTAATTTTTGTATAAGTTGTGAGATAGAGTTCCTCATTTTCTTGGAAGGATATTCAGTTCTTCCAGAACCATTTGTTGAGGATTATTCTCTCCTGGTTGAGTGGAGTTGGCAGACTTACCAAAATCAATTGACCATAGATATAGATGTTGTGAAAGTCTATCTTTATGGCAATACCATGCTGTTTTGACTACTGTAGCTTTGCAATATGCTTTAAAATCTGGAAGTGGAGTCCTCCAATTTTCTTCTTTTTCAATGCATTTTTGGCTTTTCAGGACCCTTTACCCTTCCAAAATACATTTGGTAATTGACTTGTCCATTTCTACAAAGTAGGCTGTTGGAGTTTTTATTGGAATTGCAATGAATCCGTAAATCAATTTGGGAAGACTTGACATTTCACAGATACTATAGTTTTGCAACCCATGAACACAGAATATCCTTCCACTTATTTGTATATATTTTTAATGTCTTTCAGCAATGTTTTGTAGTTTTCTGTGTACACTCCTTTTCATTCTTGCTTAAGCGTATTTCCTAGATATTTGATTCTTTTAGCTGATATTGTAACTGGATTTTTCCTTGATTTTTCTCCTCAGAATGCCCATTGCTAATGTATAGAAAAACTACAGATGCTTTCATATTGATCTTGTACCTACTAATTTTCTGACTTTGTTTAGTAGCTCAAGTATTTTTGTGGTGGATTTTGTGGGATTTTCTGTATATAGGGTCATGTCATCTGAAAATAAGGAAAGTTTGACTTCTTTCTTTTCACTCTGGATGTTTTTTTTTCTTCTGACCTAACTTCTCTACCTGGAACTTTTAGCACAATATTGAATAATGGTAGGGACATGGGACAGTGGGCATTCTTGTCACGTTCATGATCTTAGAGTGAAAGCTTTCACTCATTCTCCACTGAATAGGATGTGAGCTGTGTGATTTTCATATGTGCCCTTTATCATGTTGAGGAAGTTTCCTTCTATTCCTATCGTTCAAAGTGTTTTTATTAAGAAAGGGTTCTAGATATTTTCTTTGTTACTATGACTGATTCAATTTATTTACTTGTAATTGTTCTGTTGAGGTGTTCTATTCCTTCCAGAGTCAGTGTAGGTTGTTCATGTGTTTCTGGGAATTTGTTTATTTCATCTAAGTTGTCCAATTTATTGACTACAGTTGTTCATAGTATCCTCTTATGATCCCTTTCATTTCCATGAGTTCAGTTGTAATGCCCCTCCCCATTTCTGATGTTATTTGTCTATTTTCTCTTTTTTTTCTTTGTAGGTCCAGCTAAGGATGTACCAAATTTGTTGATTTTCTCAAAGAACATCTCTTGTCTCTGTTGATTCTATTCTTTTGTTTTGTTTTCTAATTCTCAATTTCATTTATTTTTGTTCTAATCTCTGCTATTTCTTTCCTTCTGTGTGCTTTGGGAATAGTTTGCTGTTCTTTTTCTAGTTTCTCTGGGTGTACAGTTAGGTCTTTGACTTTAGCTCTTTCTTCTTTTTTAATGTAGGTGCTTAGTGCTATAAATTTCCCTCTCAGCAATACTTCTGCTGCATCCCATAAAATATGATATATTGTGTTCTCGTTTTCATTCATGTCAAGATACTGATTGATTTCCCTTGATCAAATTCTTCTTTGATCAACTGATTATTTAAGACTGTGTTATTCAATTTCCATATATTTGTGAATTTTCTGGTTCATCCCGTTATTGATTCCCAGTTTCATTCCATTCCACTATGTTCAGAGAGAGTGCTTTGTATAATTTCAATCCTTTTAAATTTAGTGAGACATTTTATGACCCATCATGTGGTTTATCTTGCAGAATGATCCATGAGCACTTGAGAAGAATGGTATATACCACAGTTTTGGGGTCCAATGTTCTGTATATGTCTGTTAAGTCTAGTTCATTTATCATATTGTTCAAGTTCTCTTTTCCCTTATTGATCCTCTCTCTAGATGTTTCATCTATTGATAAGAATGATGTACTGAAGTTTCCAGCTATTACTGTAGAGATGTCCACTTCTCTCTTCAGTTTTGCCAGTGTTTACCTCATTTATTTGGAGGGACAAAGGTTAGGTTCATGAATATTTGTGATTGCTATTTCTTCTTAATGGAGTGTCCCTTTTTAATCATTAGTGACCTTCTTTCTCCCTAATAGAGGTTTTATTATTTAAAGTCTATATTTTTCCAATATTAGTACAACTCCTTTTTGGCTACTGCTTTCATGCAACAATGTTTTCCAACCTTTCATATCTTATTTTTGTCTCACTTTTTACCCTTCCAGTGACAATCTTTATTTCTACACTCACATTCAAACCTGTCTTTCCTGTCTTTTTCTTTCAGCCTGCAGAATTCCCTGTGATATTTCTTGTGAGCCAGGTCTCTTATTGATGAACTCTGCTTATGTTAATCTATGAATGTTTTAAACTCTCCCTCATTTTTGAAGGACAGCTTTGCTGTATAAAGAATTCTTGATTGGCAGTTTTTCTCTTTCAGTATCTTAAAGGTATCATACCACTGCCTTCTTGCCTTCATGACTTCTGATAAGAAAGCAGCATTAGCCTTATTGTGTTTTTCTTGTGTGACAAGTTGCTTTTCTCTTGCCTCTTTCAGGATTCTCTCCTTATCTTTGTCTTTTGACATTCTGATCAGAGTAGGCCTATTATTATTTATTTTCCTTGTAGCATGTTGCACTTCTTAAACATGTATATTTGTGTCCTTCATAAGAGTTGGGAAATTTCTTGCTGTTAATTTTTCCACTATTTTTTCTGCCCTTTTTCCCTTCTCTTTTCCTTCTGGGAAATCTGTCATGCATATGTTTGTGTGCATTGTGCTGTCAATGAAATCCCTGAGATCATGCTCAAATTTCCTCTTTATTTTCTCTATCTGCTATCTATCTGTAAGATTTCAACTGTCCTGTTTTCTAGTTAACTGATGTTTTCTTTCGCCTATACAAATCTGCTGTATGCCACTAGTGTATTTGTAATCTCTTGTATTGTGCCTTTTATTCCCATCACTTCTTCTATGTTTCTTTTCTTATTTTCAAGTTCTTTGTGGTCACACAATGCCTTTTTAAGATCTTTTATCTCTTTACCATATTTCCCTTCATGTCTCCAAATTGATTTAGGAAATTTGTTTGAACATCATTGATTAGTTTTCCAAATTCTATGTCTCATCTAAAGTTTTAAATGGTTCATTTGACTAGGTTGTATCTTCCTATTTTTTGGTAAGGTCTGTAATTTTTTGCTGATGTCTAGGCATCTGATTATCTTGGTGTGTTTTCTCTGGAGGTCAGTTTCTTTCTTTCCTATGGTTTTCTTATTGATTGGCTTTGTGTTAAGGCTTTCCTTTGAAATTTGGCTCAACTTCTTCTAGCTTGTATTTAAAAGATCAGATTGCTTCAGTTCTTAGTCACCTGATTCTTGCCCTGGATAGATGGCACAATTTCTGCAGTTAAAATATTTGTACAATTATTTCACCCCCAAGAGAAAGCTTCATTTCTCATTTTCCTTCTCTGGGAATATTGATCTATACTCTTTGTTTTGTATTTCCTCTATACTGTTTTAACACTCCTATCACTGTCTCTAGCTGCCTTTGTCTATATAGCAAATGATTGGAGGAGAGTCCCATGCTGGACCATGCTTTCTAAGTCAGTATTTCCCAGTCCAACCAAGGCTAAGGACCATGAAACAGGCATAAATCTGTTTGGAAGTGCCCTTGGTGGAGACTAGGCAAGATGCCAAACTTCTCTTTAATTGCTCCATGAATCTGTGATTACCTGGCCCGCCCAGCAGTTGGTTTTCTTCAGCCAACTGTTCCCCACGTTCCTAAGAGTTATTGCCTTTAAGTCTCAACTGTTCTGATACTGTGACAGGGATGTTGGAAACAGAGGCTACCAGTCACTTTTCTCTAGGGTAGGTTAGAACTGTATCTCAGAGCTGGGACCCAGAAATCTGAACTTGCTAATCAAAAGCCATGAGAGTGCTGGAATATGCTTCACCCATTTTTGGAAGAAGAGTCATCCTTCAGCAAACTGTTTCCCACATCCTCAAGAAGGCACTCAGTTTCCAAATTGCCCCTACTTCTTCCGCTGTCAGAGGAAGGGTTGAAACAGAGGCTGTTGGTTACTTTCTGTCTTGGGCTGGGTAAACCTGATCTCTAAAATACCCAAGCAGTTGTTTGAGACAGTTTTTGATTGCCCTGGATGAAAAACTGAGTTCTGGAGCTCTCTACCCTGCCTTCTTGCCTCCATACTCTTGCCACTATATTTGCTTTTTGTGTTTTTTTCTTTTTTTTTTTCACATGAGCAGGCACTGGGAATTGAACTCAGGTTTCCAGCATAGTAGGTGAGAAATTTGCCACTGAGCCACTGTCACGCTGCCCCACCCTCTCCACTGCTTTTACAATGATAAAACATATTTAAATATATTACAAAAATAAATATATATTAGGATTAGCGAAAGATACAAAATAGAGGTACTTTTGGCTTTCTATAACAAGTAAATATCATTTATGACACTAATTATTTTTCTAATTTCACTTAAGCCCAGAAATTATGCTGATTTTTTTTTTTATTTTATTTGCTATGTGTTCTGTGGTAGTTATGTTCAGGTGTCAACTTGGCCAGGTGATGATGCCTAGTTCTGTTGCTGTGGACATGAGCCAATGGCATGTGAAGCTCGTCTGTTGCTGATTATATCTGCAGTTGGCTAGCCAGTGTGCCTGTTGCAATGAATGATGTTTGACTTAATTGGCTGGATGCTTAAATGAGAGACCGCAACATAGCACAGCCAAGCAGCTCAGCATACCTCTTCTCAGCACTCGCAGCTCAGCCCAGGCCTTTGGAGATATGGAAAGGAATCACTCCGGGGAAAGCTGTTTGAACAGAAGCCTGGAGAGAAGACCAGAAAAGATCGCCCTGTGCCTTTCCATGTAAGAGAAAACCTCAGATGAAAGTTAGCTGCCTTTCCTCTAAAAAGCTATACATTTTTAACTAAATAAGTCCCCTTTTATTAAAAGCCAATCCAACTCTGGTGTGTTGCATTCTTGCAGCTTTGGCAGACTAGAATAGGTCCCCTGTTCATTATTTCAATATTTGCTTGACAATATCCAGAAATCTCTAGCTCTATTCTGATTGGCTCTTCTACCCTGATAAATCAATGGCTCAATTAAAGCTTTGTTTCTCTATGTTCCTAGACCTAAGCCATTCAAGCCGATGCCTCTATCTACCCATTCTCCAATAAAAAATATGTCAGCCTTGAAGTTGAAGTTTTATATATCCCAGAAGATATGTTCTTAAACTTAACCCATTCCTGTGGGTGTGAACCCATTGTTTATAGGACCTTTAGATGAAGTCATTTCAGTTAAGAAGTGTCCTACTTCAATCAGAATGAAACCTAGCTCTATGACTGGAGTCCTTTATAAGCAAGTGAAATTCAGTCAAAGAAAGAGAAAGCCACAGTGGGAGCTGCCAAAAGCTGGACATCAATGGAAACAATAAGAGAAGAGCGAGACTTGAAAAGTCACCATGTGCTTGCCATGCGACAAACTAAGAACCACCATTTGCCACAACCAGCAGCAGAATGCCACAGTCATTAGGGAGAAAGCATCACCTTAATGATGCATTGATTTGGACTTTCTTTTAGCTTCAAAACTCCAAATAAATTCCCACTGTTGAGCCCAACCCATTTCACCACCATTTGCTTCATCAGCCTAGGAAACCAAAACAGCTCCTAACTTTTGTCTTGCCATAAACACTTTCTGACATTTTTCCTACATGTCTCCTGCTTGATTATTCCCAAATTCCCTTTAAATTTATTTTATTCGAAATAAAATTCATCATTCTGAGCATAAGGCCCAATCTTCTATTTCTTCAAGAAAATAGAAATAATCAACTAAGTATATTCTTAAACCCTAACCACAAATTACTAATAATCTGCATTCTTTCCTTTTCATCTCAGGAAAGGAGCATTATAGCTCTTAACCAAGATTAATCCCACCACCAATACTCTTGGTTCTCCTATAAACTCCCTACACAATGCTTGATGTTCACGCCTCTTTCTCTACCTACAATTTATTTATATTAACAAAACTTAGGGTGGTGCCACGGTGGTTCAGTGGCAGAGTTCTCGCCTGCCATGCTAGAGACCTGGTTCGATTCCTGCAGCCTGTCTATGCCAAAAAAAAAAAATATTAACCACTTACAACAGCATACTTTTATTATTCCACACTTTTTTTCAGTAAGAAATCTGGCATGACTTGGCTGGATGCCTTTATTTGAGGGTTTCTCAAGATATTGCAGTTCACCTGTGGGAAGGGTGTGATCATCTTTAGGATGGATTGAGTGACACCCTCTTGGTTTTGCCCTCAGAACAATTTTTCCTTTCCTATAAAAGTTAGCATATGTTTGCAATTCAGTAGTTTTCACAGCCCACTTGCAGCTTTTAGAAGTCTGGGATGCAAATGTCTTATTAAAAAATCTGCATATTTAAGTGCAAAAAAGGAATCTTTGTTGGTCCTTTGTGAATCATGGGATTCAAGCCATTAGACAAAAGACACATAAACAATTCTCTCAGATATAAGTAGATTCTTTCCTTCAATTTATGTGGAGAAGGCTGAGGAACAACTCTTTAGGCTTTATAGAGGCAGCACTGTTTGAGGAGTTCTTTAAGACACATCACTAATGAACTTAAAGGACCTTTTATATGACTGAACAATACTCTGGGGCACTACATTTCATTTTTTCTAATGTCATAACAAAACATTTTACAGTTACACCTTCAACTTCATCTGCATATCATATTTGTCTACTGTGCCCTGGATTTGATCCTCCCTGGAAACCTTTCCTTATTTTTAACACCTTGTTTTAGCACTCAATTGTTCCAAACCATCAAAATCTGGTTTCTGTTTTTAGTAGTCATTCCCTCAAATTATCCCTTTCATTTCACATTTTACTATAAGTAGCAGGAGTGAACCAGGCAGCACCTTTGACTCTGTGCTTTGAAATCTCTTTAGGTATATGACCTTGATCATTAGGTACATTTTTTTTTCACTTTCCACATAATTGCAGATGAAAATGTTTCCTATATGTCTCCCACAATGCACTTTCCTTCAGTTCTCAAAAATATTTTCTTCACTCATTGCAGTCTCCTTAAAGTATAAAATCTATTGACAGTGTGTTCAAAGTACACTTAACTTTCACTAGCACTCTCCTCCATGTATACTGCTTGGTCCCAAAACCACTGTCACCACTTACATTTAAGTTACAAGAGCACCCCAATTCCAGGTACCCAAATCTCTATTAGATATTCATTGTTACATAAAATGCTGATTTTAAAACAAACAAGCCAACAAATAAAGTAGCATTTATTACTCACAGTTTCTATGGGTCAGTAACTCAGGTATAGCTTAGGTGGGTGGTGCTGGCTCTGGTTTCTAAGTCAAGTTGCTGGCTTGGGCTGCAGTCATCCGAAGGCTTGACCAGGGGAGCATCTGCTTTGAAGCTCATACATTAGGCTGTTGACAGGTCTCAGGTCATTGCTAGCTATTTCATGTCACTTGGTCCTCTTTATAGAGCAGTGCACAAAATGGCAGGCAAAATGCCTCAGATTAAGCAAGCAAGAGGAGAAAGAGCTCCCAAGATGGAATCCACCATCATTCTGCAATCATATCCCAAAATTGATATCCCATCCCCTCAAACATATTCTGTTGATTAGAAGACAGGCAATAAATTCAGCCCACAGTCAAGAGAAGAATTTATAAAAAGGCTAGGCTTTTTGAGGACAATCTTAGAGGCTGCCTACCATCCTCTAACCATTATTTTACCCCTTTCCTTTAAGTAACAAGCAGGTTTTCTCTAAATTTATTCTGTATTTGCTGCCTTCTCCTTCTTACATGCCATCCATTCAACCTGTTATGATTTGTCTTTTGATCTCATCATTTCACTGAATGTGTTTGCATTGTGGTCATCAATATCCCTCTTTTTGCCAAATCCAATGGACGTTCTTCAGGCATTCTCTTAAGAAGAAGATCAAAGTTCTACTAAGATTTCCTCCCCCAATGAATGCTATGACATTCTCATCACAACTTCTTTTTCCAGGCTCTTCTTTTTTAGCTTCCTTTGCTGTCTTTTCTTCTAATGTCTTTAAGAATGTTGATTTTCCCAAAATCCCATTAACTCCTTTTTTCTACACATTATACCCAGAAAATGCTGTCTTCTTTCATGACTATCCCTTTTAATTCTCAAGTTTATATTTCCATTCAGTGGCTCTTTACTAGTATTCACATTTATACTTTTGATATATATTATTTTATTTTATATTATTTATATTCACATTTTATGTTTCTATACTTAACTTATGACCTATGCTAAATAAAGTGTTGTAATATTTGACATATTATAAATCATACAAGTGCATACAAATTAAGTTGGGATCTTGTTAAAATACAGATTTGGGCTCAATAGGTCTTGGAGGATGCTGAGATCATGCATTTCTCATAAAATCCCAGGTGATACCAAGGCTGTCAGTCCTTAAACAGCTCTCCGAGTTGCAAGATTTTGTTGCACTCATGTTTCTTATACTCATAACTGCTTCTCCTTTTGTAATACTCTCTCACTTACTGAAAGTAAGTACACCATTTGCCACACTGATATCTGGGAGATTACCCTAGGGTTTTCTTTTCTCTTTTGCCTTCATCTAGCAATGCAAAAGTATCTATATCTAATGTATTAGTTAGGGTTCTCTAGAGAAACAGAATCAGCAGTGAACACTTGCAAATATAAAATTTATAAAAGTGTCTCACGTGACCGCAGGAACGCAGAGTCCAAATCCACAGGGCAGGCTGTGAAGCCGAGGACTCCGATGGATGGCCTGGATGAACTCCACAGGAGAGGCTCACCAGCCGAAGCAGGAATGGGGCCTGTCTCCTCTGAGTCCTCCTGAAAAGGCTTCCCATGATTAGATTTAGCATCACTAATTGTAGAAGACACTCCCCTTTGGCTGATTACCAGTGGAATCAGTTGTGGATGCAGCTGACGTGATCATGCTTTAACTCTATGAAATGTCCTCATCGCAACAGACAGGCCAGCACTTGCCCAACCAGACAAACACATACCACCACTTGGTCAAGTCGACAAATGAACCTTACCATGACATCTAATTTTTATAGATTAATTCAAACTGGTCTTTGCTCTCCATTTACATAATCTCCTTATCATTGCCTAGAGTAGAATTTCTGATGGAGAATAACAAAAGATACCTAGTCAATCCACTGCCTTCAGCAGACACAACCTTTGTATTGCCACAAGAGAAATTTTCTTATGTAATGTAAAACTTATTTTGTGACTTTTCTTTGCCTTTGAGATAAATTTTAAAGTCAAGCTTTGTATTTCAGATATTTCATGATCCATCCATGACCTATCTCCCAAGGCACTCTTTTCAGAAATTTATTTCCCTTAATCATTCTCAATTTTCAACCTTTTCCTTCCCAATGGTGCAATTCTTACAGGTAAATCTCTTTAAAAAGACTCTTGATTCCACAAGGTCATGAGCTCTGCTAATATCGTTTCTTTAATCACATTTTCATTTTACCCACACACAGACAACAAATATTTCTTCCATAAATATCTGGGGAATTAAACACTTAAGATTAGGAGTCTTATTTTTACTATTTACAATCTAAATATTAAATTTTCAATGTGTATTAATATTTAAAAATATATTTTATCCTCTTACTAATGCCTTTGTTTTGGTTGTATCATGGGTGTCTTTATTTTTTTCTTTACATTAGGGATATCTTACGTTATGGGTCTAATTGTTTGGCCACCTGCTGCAACAGTGGCTCAAATTATAAAGATATTTGGTCATTAGTCCATACAGTTATTTCACGCATGAGAATTATCATTTTTAATTTGGCAGCAGTGAACTAACACCCCAGCATGTGTTCAAAACTAACACCTCCAAAGAGCAATAAAGGGAGTTGACTAAGTTGATTAAGACAATAAAACTATCAGAACTGCTTCAGGGCTAACAAAAATGCTTACATCAACTCATACTGTTTATAATTGCTAGTATTTTTTTTTCTATTTTTCTTAATGACAATAATACAAGCTACTAATTCAGGTTGTAAATTAAAATGTGCATAAAATGATAATGTAGTTCATAAATTACAGAAATCGCCCATTGAAACTTTAATTATCAAAATATGTCAACGTAAAATGCACCACGATAAGACACTGAGTTGAAAATATTCAAGTAGCAGGCATTCTCTTTCATAGTAAGAATACCAAGGCTATTAGGAATGAAAATGTAAATGAAACGAAAATGTAATTTCTGAAAAATTATATAAATGATAAAGGTATATTTTGCTCCTTTGCTTTAAGTACAATTATTTAAAGCTTCACAATTTATTTTGTGGTTTCCTAGTGAATGCAGGCTTTTTATACAACTACTCAGTGCCAGGGGAAAACTAGAATTTCTCATTAAAATTATGCTTAAAAGTTAATACAGTTTGGATTTAGCTGCTGTTTGTTAGTTATGTTTGTTAATTTTACATTTGGCAAATAAAATATCAATAAATCACAAAGTTTAGAAGCTTAATAAATGATTGATGGACTACAAATTTGATAAAATATTTTCTTCACATATACTCCAAACATATTAGGAATTCTTCAGTTTTTTGTTCTTTTGTTTAAATTTAAAATGTAATTTAATAGCAACAATACTGATGTTAAAAGAAGCAAATAGTATACAATTAATGTAAACTTACAATATTAAAAAAGCATAAGCATGCTAAATTTATCAAATAAAATGTGACAGATGGCAAAGGAATAATCATTATAATGATTTGCTTTCTTTATTTGGTCTTAATTGTAGGATATGTTTCTCAATATTGAGTATAAATTAGAATCATATATGGAGTGTTTTAAACCCATGAATATTCCAGGTCCATTCAGATCAACAAAATCAGAGTCTCTGAAGGTGAGGCCCAGCCATCAATATTTTAAGAAACTTTCTGTGTGATTAAAATGAGCAGCCAGCTTATGGAGCAATTTTCTGCTCTTTTTTATTTTTTTACCATTTAATATCCTATAATGTCTATACTAGCAAATGATACATGAACTTATTTTATACAAAAATAGTTTACAATAAACTTTTAAATGTTATATAGTCATTTTTCTTTTAATCCAAAATTTCTTCTGATGCTTATTTTCAAAATCAATGACAGATGATTTATATTCCATTGTCCAGATTTAATTATTTTAATATGTACATCTTTTTGTTTTCAACAGTGGAACAAAACCCCCAAGATAACTACATAAGTGATATGACCAGCATTGATGACACCAAATAGTTTGACTTTCACATTAAAATTTTTCAGACATCCATTAAGCTGTGAGAAGTCTTTGAAGTATCTGAGGCTCTACCTGTCAACTCGTACAAAATTCTGCTTAGCAGGGGAGAAAGCTGCTTCTGTGCATACAGGTGAATTTATGTGAAAATTTACTTTCTTTTATTTATTTAGCATGCCCGTTTCTCCTGGTTTATTGGGCATGAGTCCAGCTAAGCCTGGATGAATTCAAAGATCACTCTCAGTGGTGGCCACTGTTCTTGCTTGAATTACAAATAAAAGTAAAATAGAACAATGTAAAGCTTTCATTTTGAAATAGGGATGGTGTCAAATATATCTATTTCATGACTTGCAATGTACTTTGAAGCAGCTACACAATATTGGGAAAAATCTTGGTCCTAATTCTTATTATTGTTAATTCGGCCTAATGCTAAATTTCTGGAGTTGAGGAATACGTTAAGTGAGAAATTTTATTGTGAAAGATCCTTTAACATAAATAATACAGTTAGTCCATGTGATTTAGTATGTTCCAGAATTGGGGTGAATTTTTTTTACATTAGTAATTGGAAAGGGAAGCACATAACTGAAGTATATGAAATATTTTTTAAAAATATAAGAAAATTGACTTATCTATTCAAAGGTATAAAGTGTATGCTATATCATACCAAATTATACTCAAAGATGAGATAAAAATACTCCTTGCCTAATAATTTTTTAAACTTTTTTTATTGTGTCGTATAACATATACAAAGCAAATAAATAAAAAAGCAATAGTTTTCAAATCACTTTTCCAAAAGTGGTTACAGGATGGATCCCAGAGTTTGTCATGGGCTACCATACGATACTCTCATATTTTTCCTTCTAGCTGCTCCAGAATATAGGAGGCTAGAGGGCTTAAATACTTTTTTATCATCACAATCGACTGTTTTTCCTTCCTTTTTTTTGTGAACAATAATATATATACAAAAAGCCATAAATTTCCAAGCAAAGCACCACAATTAATTGTAGAACATATTTCAGACTTTTACATGGTTTACAAATTTCACAATTTTTGGTTTTTACTTCTAGTTGCTGTAAAATACTGGAGACTAAAAGAGATATCAATTTAATGATTCAGCATTTATATTTATTTTTTAAGTCTTATCTTCTATGTATAATTCTACCATCAATGTTGATCTTTCCATACTTCTCATTAGGGTTGTTTGGGCTATGGGAATTCTAAATTTCTGATATTGGAAACATCTATCACTAATATGGGGTAGGGAGATGGAAATATCTGATGTTCTGGAGAGGATGACTAGGTGTCAGGACTTATCTGGACCAGGGACCCATCTGGAGGTTGTAGGTTTCTGGCAAATTACTCCAGTGCCTAGAACCCTTGTGGAATCTTATAAATTGCCCTAGGTGTTCTTTAGGATTGGCTGGAATGGTCCTGGCCAGGGGTTGGCAGGTTATGATAAGTAGCAAGGTCTACCTGAAGCTTGCATAAAAGCAACCTCCAGAGTAGCCTCTCGACAATTTTGAACTCTCTCTGCCACTGATGCATCATTAATTATACTTCATTTCCCCCACTTGGTCAGGATGTAATTGTTGATCCCACGGTTCCAGGTCTGGATACATCCCTGGGAGTCCTCTCCCACATTGCCAGGGAGACTTTCACTCCTGGAAGTCATGTCCCATGTAGGGGGGAGGGCAATGATTTCACTTGCACAGTTGGACCTAGAGAGACTGAGGTCCTTAGCTTAATAATTTCTATAATTTCAGTTGACATGGAAAGATGAATATAAAATTATTCTAATCTAAATTATGATATTTTAAATGCTGCTACAGAATTGAAATACTTATTATAATAGGGAATACATTTCTTAAATTTTAAATAAATATGTAGCCATATTATATATGGTTGGGTTACAGTTTTCACATTTACAATAGTTACTATAATAATGGACTGACATAAAAAAACAAAGAATGAGAAAGCCATGCTGATACCTTTTTAAAAATTGTGATAATTGATAATGTATGCTACAAAGAGATGTCCAAGTACTATAGTTATATTTCAGAAACTGAATAAGTTGTTATTATCAGTAATTACTATCAATAATCATTTATTTTGAGGTAGAAATTTTAAGTTTAATTCAAGTAAAATAAAAGTTTAGAAAGATATTTTTAAGTCTCATATACTAACCTAAAATTCTGACCCACTCCATCTCTCAGATAAAACAAGGCAACTTTTGGAATACTTTTGAATGAATAAATATCAAATATGTTAATTTGGTTCAATAACTCTCTTTTCCAACAAATGAGTATGACCCGTAACAAAATCATAACCTCAGATTTTTTCATAACATGATTAAATCCCATTCTGTGGTTGATAGATAATACATAGCTTTCCTTTAAAACCACAATGACTTGTTCATTGAGTTGATCTTAAGGTTAGACAGTATAGATCAGAGGTCATTCTCAAGCTTTGGTTTTATACATGTGACACAAGTTGCAGTTTTTTTCAACTACTGGAATGTGAAAAGCATTTAATATGGATGAAGCCAGAAAGCAGAAGCATTTTCTCCTCCATCCCATTTCATTCTTTCTTTTTTACAATTCAGTCTCCTAAAGTCAAAATTATACTAGTTACAGACTCATTGCTAAAACATTATGGGAAATTGGTGGATGAAAAATAATTAAGTTGGAACACTGCACAGTTGAAGGATGGCAAATGTTAAAATTTGAAGTCTAGATTTTCTCATCACACATTTGAATGTCTATTTGAACTTAAAAATCTCTGGCTACTAAAATGTTGACATAAATATACCCAGTTTATATAAATATTGGTCTTTAAGATTTCAAAGCTTTAGTTTATTGATCTTGCTTGATTCTTGAAATTGTTACAGTGAACTCGTTCTTAACCACATCCACCCCCATTACCCTTTGAAGCCTTTGTACATATTGTCAGGCTTTGTGAAGCAATAAGCAAACCCAAGTTTAATGCTACATTAAGAATCATAAAGTTATTTCTGCTTTTGAAAAGACTATATTCTTTGCAATTTTTTTCCAAGACTGACTTAAAGGTTTTTTTCTTTTTTTTCATGGGCAGGCACCAGGAATCGAACTCGGGTCTCCAGCATGGCAGGTGAGAACTCAACTCTGCCTGCTGAGTCACCGTGGCCTGCCCGAGTTAAAGGTTCTTTATAAAACCATTAGAGTTTACATACCCTAACTTGAAGACAAACAACAGCATTTTAAAATATCAAACATGTATTAATTCCCTTATTAAATCAACAGATATTTATTGAAAGCCTATTATAGGCCAGTCACTATCTTAAGAACTAAATTTGTGCATACTTAGTAGGTATTTTAAGAGATACCTTATTAACCTAGAAGAATGCTTCATAAAAAATAATCCAAAGAACATCTACTTCAGCATCTCCTGAATTATCTCCTGAATTATTGTAGGGTAGAACCTTTGTTTAGATTGTTTCTATGGAGATTGACCCACTCAATTGTGGGAGCAATCTTTTGATTAGATTACTTTCATAGAAATGTGACATACCAGTTGGGGGAATGACCTTTTGATTAGATGGAGATGCTCATTCAAAGCAGATCTTAATTAGTTTACTGAAGGCTTTAAGAGAGCTCACGGGAAAGAAAGGGTCAGAGCCAACATAAACATAGGCATTTGTACTCACTTGGAGTGCTGACAGAGATGCTTGGATAGGCAATACAGGAGAAAGCGTAGACATAGACATTTGGATATGCAGAAGCCCCAGGGGACACCAGGAGTTAAGAGACCCAAAAGAAATTAGACAGCAACCAGATCCCAGAAGATATTGCCATGTACCTTTCCATGAGATGCTAAGCTAAGAGATGAAACCCAGTCTTTTGCCCCAGAGCAGCTAAGTCAGGATGTACAGATGCTTAGAGAAGAAGCCACTGGAATCAAAGGCTGGAAGCAATGGAACTGGGAACAAGAACCAGTGGATGGACACCAGCCATGCCCCTTCCCATGTGACAGACAGCAGTCATTCTTGAGTCAATGTATATTTTTCTGGATGCCTTAGTTTGGGCTTTTGAATTGTAAGCTTGTAACTTAATAAATCTCCTTTATAAAAGCCAACCCATTTCTGGTATATTGCATTCCAGCAGCAGTAGCAAACTGAAACATGGACCAATAGAAAAATAAAATGACTAAATGTCCAGCCCCTGACTGTGTGAATATTTCTGCCTCAGATTCCACAAACAAAATACCAACTCTAGCATTTGATCATGTTTTCTCCCCCTGACATTATTGCCAGTGGAAATATTCTGGACTATGTACAGATTTTGTAATTATTAATGGATCTATATTCTGCACTTGGATTATTTTATTATTAATGCAAAAACCTGGTTTGAGCCATTACAATCCTTAATAAAACCTTAGGTAGATATAATAATGTGTAAGTATTTCATGGGATTTTGCTTTCATAACTAGAACAATGAAAATCTTATCAATTGTTACCTACTAAATAGTCCAATGAAATTGATATGAATCCAAAAAACTTTTCTATAGTAACAGGAAAAACTAAAAGTTTTATGGATCTAATAATTCTCACAGAGATAAGATGACATTTTTTAAAAAGTGGATGCAAATATTAACAGTAAAATGTCCTTAAAATCTATGCTCTGTATTATTGAATAAAATTAATAATGTGCATTGTGAATATTCACCAATTAACATTTTCTAAGCAATTGGCCAACTAGAAAGAAATGATATTATATTTTAGGAAAAATGTGGCAAATGTGAAGAATATGAGTAAGGAAATGGGGGGTAGAGAGAGAGAGAGTGTGTGTGCAATTATATGCTTCTTGAACACCACAAACAATTTGATTAGGTGCTGAGGGCAATCAAATGACTTTGGAGGTACAACATTTTCAGATAAATGTCTGCATGTAGGGGATACAGAATGAAGACAAAAGTATGCAACAATTTTATTTTCATTGAAAATTAAATTTGTTTAAACCTGCTGTATAATATAATTGCAGTTATTCAAAGGTGATTTATTAGAGGTTTCGTACATAATCTATGACACACACAAAAGAAGCACTTATAAGAAACCTCTAAGTGCCATTTAAAGTGCTCAATATGCCCCTTGTAATAAATCACAGATGTCTTCAGGAACTTATGATCATATATATGTGAACTCTGATGAAAAATAAGTGCTGAGTAGACACTCTAGCAAAAATAACTAATCAATATACTTGACTAGTTAGTAAATAACAAATTCTTTACTAATTTCTGATTCTTTATCCTGCTTTATTATTCCATCTCTAAACTTCCATATACATTCATACAATTCAGTGTGTTATTGGTTTAAACTATCAAAACACAGTATTTTAATTTCCTGGCTGATTAACCAAAAAATTATGCAATAGGTTAGCTTAGACAGTTTAAGGGCTTATGATTTTGAGGCTAGGAGAAGTCCAAAGTCAAAGTGTCACCAAGGCTCTCGTTTCTCCTATAAGACTGGTGTTCTGGGACTAACTGATATGATCCTTGACTTTTGTCACATAGTAATGCACATGGCATCTTCTCCTGGTTTTACTTTTCTCCTCCACATTCTGTTGATGTTCGGCTTTTAGCTACTCCCTCTTCCTTTCTCTCTCTGTGGCCTTCTCTATAAGGTCTTCAGTAATAGGATAAAGACCTATCCTGATTAAGGTGGTCCACACTTTAAGTGAAATAGCCTCATAAAAAGGTCTTATTTAAAATGGGTCCCTGGCCCTACAGGAATAGATTAAGAACATGTGATTTTTCTGGGGTACATAACTCTGAGCTACAACACACAGATTCTTTCCTAAGAATCTGTTTTTATGTCACTAAATTCAGTCAAATAAAGAATTTCCTCACAATGTGTCTTCTTTTTCACCTAGAGAAGGATTAAAGAAAATAGAGAAAAGGATTCTGGAGAAAATTGTGTTAAATGTATTAAAATATTCTTGGGTTTATATTTGGCTTAGAGTTATTATATATAATTGTTTTCCCATTTAAAATTTCCTATGTTTTTAAATCAGACAAATTAAAAATTCTTAGAGGACAATGCCTTAAAAAAGCTATTATGTAGACAAGCTAATTCCCCAAGGGTATAAGAAGCTTGAAATAGAAGCATAGCCATTCTTGGACAATTCTGCTAAACCAAAGAGATTAGGAGCTTGACATAAAAAGTAATAATAATAATAACTACAATGACAATAAAAATAGCAAATCCTTATTTATCTCTAGGTATGACATAAATAGTAATTTATAAGGTTGAAATGCAACATGTTGTGAAAACAAAAAGAAAAATTTTGAGATGAGCAACTACTATATTACCATTTTACGTAAGAGAAAGTAAGACAAAAGATGAGTGAAATATCCAAATTTGCACAACTAGTATTTGGTTAGGCTAGAAATCAAACCCAAGCAGGCTTATATTTTGCTAAGTGGCCAAGATTGAATTCCTTTAGAGTTACAGGACAGAACAACACAGTGATCTATCATGAAAATTTATTTTATGATCGGCTGGCAAATTGATTAGGCTCTCCTTCAAAGTTGACAAAAACAAAGAATTGCAGACAAAGAGCTACTAGGAGATTTTTAATCTAATCATTATCCCAGTGCCAATATCTGGAACTTCCATTTGTTTGGCACCACAGGTGATTTTCCTCTTAAAATGAATGAATTGCAGTAAAGTGAGGAATAGTGCTAGAAGGCCAATTGTGAAAGAGGAAGTGGAAAATAAGCTGTCAATGGCTCAAGTGTACTTGGGCAGATCATATTTAAGAAAGATATTTGGGAAAGTTGGAGATCTAGAATTTTTTTTCCATTAAAGCTATTCATGTACCCATGTTTACCCTTTGAAAAGTTTTCATAAACTCATGGGAAGTGGGGTGAAGTTACAAATAAGTAGTCACAGTATGAAAGCTATTAACTGAAATTCTGTTTGCATGTGGCTTCTCCATATACGCAAATAAGAAGTCTGGAATCCTGGCAACTAGGATAGTGCCAGGTTTAATTTAATCTTTGTCATGATTTCCCCCCAAGTAGCATCAATGGGTATCTTTGGTTTATAGAACTCATAAAATTGTGGTATCATAAATACTTTTTGGCTTCCTCTTCTTCTTTTTCTGATTAATAGGGTGAAATCAGCACAGTGCTTACATTTTCCAGGATGTTTATGTTCACTAGATCACTGCTTCCCTTTGTACACGGCTTCCTACCAAACTCAATAATGCAGGTTAGAATATACCTTCTCATATCGGCAATGGGTTATGCAGCTTGTCTCCCTGGATCTGTACTTTGCCTTCTGTATTTATTACATGTGAGACCTTGTCACCACTCTGCCTTGGTTTCTTCATTTGAAAAATGAAAATAGCAGAAATGCATATTTTGTTGTTGCTGTGAGTCCAGAGTAAATCACATGTAAAACAGTTAGAATGGTGCAGGCACATAAGAAGTGTTCAGCAAGAAGTTAGAAATTATTACTGTCATTTATAGATAGTAAATGGGACACATACAATGGATAAACTTCTTTAATTTATAACATTCTATTAGGGATGCTCTCACAAAGGTATGTCCAAAGTCCAAGACCACCACCACGACCCCAGTCCTATGGATATGAATGCATTTGCAAATAGGATCTTTAAAGATCTTCTTGGGCAAGGTAAGGGCAAACTGAATCAGGGTGGGTCTTATACCAATGTGAATGGAGTCTGTATAAGCAGAGGAAGTTTAGCCAGAAGAGGAAGAAACAAAGAGCAGATTGTCATGTGATGGAGGCTAAGAGATTGAGTTTCAGTTGCCAACAATACAAGAACACTACAAACCTCAGAGAAAGCATAATTCTGTTGACACCTTGAATTTGGACTTCTAGTCCCCAAAACTGTGAGAAAATAAATTCCTATTATGTAAGCCAACTAATCTGTGGCACTTTGTTGCAACATTCCTGGCAATCTAAGACATGTCATTTACTGGGTATACATTAGCTTTTTTTTCGCATGGACAGGCACTGGGAATCAAACCTGGGTCTCCTGCATGGCAGGCAGGAACTCTACCTGCTGAGCCACTGTGGCACGCCCTACACATTAGCTTTTAGACACTGGACTGAGTGTCACATGCACTGTCACATTTCAACCTCTTAAAGTATTCTAAGATAGACACTATATTATAGATACTATAAGCATCTTTTTTTTTTACACAGATGAAGCTTAAAAATGAGATCAGCTGGTCAGTTTATACACCTAAAGCTATAATTAAGTTCAGGTCTGTCCAACTTTCCACATTTTAAATTCTTTGATAAAACTTGTATTTTTACAGATTCAGTATATATATATATAAATGTCATTGAAAGCAAAACTGAGAAAATGCTATCAGATGCTCTCTGCTCATACAGTCATTTCAAATGCATGTATATTGGATCTGAGACATGTTATCCAGTTTTTCTTCATGACTCTTCTTCTTCAAGACACAAGGATTGTGGCTGCTGATGGCTCATAACTGAATTCCCTTCTTGGAAATGCCTTCATCAGGAAGAGGCTGTCTTACTCCAGTTAAACGTCTCCCCAGGGGAAGCCCACATTCAATGCCTATTCCAGGGTGCAAATGCCTGGCTCCTCTTGTTAAAATCTATGGTACCTCTGAAATTCCACCCAGAGTGACCCTGAGAGCCACCAAGGTTACTGCTGCAATCAAATCACACTTCAACTCCTTCCTCTGCCCAATCCTGCTTCCCTCACCCTCTACAGATATGAGCTGTAGAGTTCTTCCCTAAAAACAACTCATTCAAATTTCAAGCTCAGAGTCTGCTTTTTTTCCAGAATCCAAGTTCTGACATACTTGCTGCTATTCTTGGCACTATTGAATCACCACTAGTGTGATTCAATCAACACTAATATATATAATATAATTGAATCACCACTTCAAAGGAAAATATAATACATATTGTAGAAATTTTCAACCAGATAATCTCTGAATTAGAATTAAAATCTGTGATTATTTTGAAGTAGTTACTTTCTAACCATGGTTTTAAAAATATTTATTAGTAATGAGTTAAATGTTTTGAAATATTTCCACTTCAAATATGTTTCAGTACTTCTGAAGTCTGCAATCAGTTGCTTCATATAAGTTTTTTTAAAGATTTTTCCTCTGTAATATGGTTTAAATAATAACTTACTAATAGATGTGGGAAAATGAAAAGTTAAAGTGCATCTCATCCTAGTCTTCTTCCTTTATTTTCTATGCCCATTCTACAAATTTGTAAAAAGGAGAGCCACAATGTCCTTTGTAAAAGCAAATATACTCAGGCACAATTCTGGTGAAAGAAGTGGTGATTGCAGTTGAAATGAAAAGGGCTGCATAAAAATTTCAATTTCTCCAATATTTCAGAAAATAGCGTCTTCTCACCTCATTAATCAGAATTTTAGAAATCTTCTGGTCCAAACGCTGAAATATGTAAGTTAGAAAAATGAAGTCCAATTAAATGACAATTTTATGACAGAAAAAATACCTGTCTGAATTCATCAAAACATCAGCACTAAATGATGCTCTCATGGGAAGTATTATCATCTCGGAAGAGATCAGTTGATATTTCAATGATATAAAAAGCAAACTAAATCCAAAATATGTTAGTATTTCCTACAAATCACTAAATAGACTAAAAAACAGAAAATGTAAAAGGTCATGAAATGAAGGGAAAATCCAAATATCAAATAATCGAAGAAAATAATTTAATCCCTTGACAATCAGAAAAAAATTGAAACAATTAAGCAGTTTTTATTAAGTACTATATCAAAATTAAATTATATGCAGTTGATTTGGGGAAAGGGACATTTATTTCTCCCTTACTGTGCCCTTCTTGAGTCATATTGCCTCTCTTTTAGAATCCTTAGAACAATCTAAGGTTTAACTATTATCATCTCCATCATACAGATGAGCATTCTGAAACTTGGGACAGTTAGAAAACATCCAAATAATATTCAGATAAAAATTTTAATCAGGATTCAAAAATTATGTTTAACTCTAAAGTCCATAATTTTTCCGTTATGGCATTTATATTTGTACATTTTTGCTAACTGTGAGATACAGTTTGGTATAACAGAAAACTGTGAGCCCATATCTTATTAATTTACAAGAATGTAGACTGTGCTAATGAACCTTATATCCCTAATTTCTACATAATAACAGTAACACTGTTAAATGATGATTGATGTCCAGCACTGGAAGACTGGTGTTATATTTTCATATTTAAAATTTGTAATATTTCTGAGAACACATTCTAAATTTTGGAAATATGTGATCTGATTCAGCAACAGTGTTTCAGTCTGCTGAAATGTGCAGCTTACTGCACATTTGAACAGAAATGTATAACTGTAATATAGCTACCAAATTAGCAATTATGAAACTATCTCCAAATTAGTGATTATGAAAATGCCTGACAACCATATCTATGTAAATGGCATATTCTTTCACAATAGTTTTGACATGTAGTTTACCCCCAAAGAAGAGTCAGCCTTGTTGTCACAGGAAATCAAGGTTCTAGGGACAGAATCTTATCAGATCCTTCAATAAGCCTCCATGCTGGCCATGGTAAGATACTACCACCCAGAAGGTAAAGGCATGGAAAAGGGTATTCTTCTGTTGTATTCATACTTTGAAGAAAAATTAGAAAAATACTCAGGAAGCCTTACAGGTAAGCAGTTTTCATGTCAGAAGCCAAGATTATGCATTCAAGACAATAAATACTTTCAATATCTGTCTCAACAATTTGAAAGAAAAAAGAAAAGAAAAGAAAATCCTAGTGAACAAAGGAAATAGGTTTGGTAATTGGATAATGAGTAAGTCCTTGAAGCAATACTTAGGTCAAAGGACCTAATCAATTTTCAAAAAAGACACACACATAAATAGAATAATAATTATAACAACCATAAGAGATAATCCGGTTTCCTCTCTCATTGCTGTTTCGTATGGACGCCCACCCACTTATATATGTGCCCAGAACTTGATGGTCATGATAAAGTTATAACAATCAATCAATTCATTCAGGAATCCAGAAGGAAACAGATTCCACATTTGCTTATTTTGAGATTTAGTAAAGAGAATTAAAGGAAACAATTAAGGAAACTTGCATGTTCAGTTCCTGAGAAGAAGACGGTGGTTACCAAAAGTAGGCCAGAAGGGGCAAAAACCTAAGAGGAGTTACCTGAAACCAGAGCGCTGTGGGCAGGAGCTTTGACCTTTTGGTGAGAAGTGCAGACAGATCTTAGCAATCTAGATGCCATGGATTCCTGAGTTTCTAGAAATTACTGCAAGTACAGAGCCAAAACCTTATAAATTACAGAAGATCTGGGTATTGCTTTCCCCACTGTATAGTCACTCTGATAAATGGCAGCAGGTCACTCTTGGGAAAGAGTGGGGTAGAAGAATTGGTTTTTGATTTGTGTTGCATTCTTCTGTTTTCCGACTGGGAGAATTTATTGTCATTTCCAGGCCCTTTTTTGCCAACACTTACTGGCTTGTGTTTATGGGGACAGATGGCAGGACTTTCTAAATTCTTTCTAAGTTTACTGGATCCATACTCTATACCCAAAGTTATGTTGCAAAATATTGTCTCCAAGGGGCTGAGCGTTCCCAAAATGATGGGTTACAAATCTGTGAATTGTTTTTTTTTTTTGCCTAAGAACTGATTAAAAGGCCATGTTTCCTCACTACAGTGTGTTGACTTTGATTTCTATCCACCAGATGTAGATAACTTTTGTTGCTATATGCTCTCCCCCTCCCTGGCTGAACAGAAACTTAGAAGCTTTTGTAGTATTTTGTTTCATGGCCTCCAAGAGCAGGCCCAGTTATATCAATTGCAAGTCATAGATTATCAGTGTCTACTGTCATGGAAGCTATCCACACATCCCTCAAATATATGAGCAATCCAATTCCTTAATTCCATTGTAAAAATCCATTTCCTGGAGTCACTCCTATGAAGCAATTATTGTATCAGTGATGATCTTATCAAGAAGACGATTCTAGAAGTTTAAGAAAGGAAATATTACCAAGGGAAGGACAGAGTATATGAAACTCAAAAGGAAAAATACAGTACTTCAGGTCTCATATTGTAGTTTTCAGATTGAAAAGATGGCCATCCTTAATTCCTGTAGTTATATATTATCCCCCCATCCAGATGGATGTGTTTTGATATGCTTAGAGCAGGGGAATGTTGTAAAAGTTATGTTGTGCCAATTTTAAGACTGTCTCTATACAGGCCTAGTGGTGTCTTTCTTTTACTCTCTTGGATCCCTGAGCTAGTATGTGAGAAATCTGGCTGCCTACCTAAAAATCTAAATCGTTTCATCTACTGTAGCTAAGAACCTAGATGAATCTTGCTTCATGTGCCACCTCAAGTAACATCATCTGAAGAAAAAATAAACAGAGCTCATATATCCATGCCAATATTGAAAAAGCATGAGCAAATAACTGGTTGTGGTTGTATTAAGCTCCTAGTTTTGAAGTGGTTAATCATGCATCAATAGATAACTGAAATACCTAGAAACAGTGTGGCTCTGATACCAGGTCTAGTTCTGAGGACATGGAGAAGATATATCTTTCTAGACTGAAAATAAATTCCAGCTTCTCTTTGAAACCGCATGTGGAATTTATGTTTGTTGCTATGTGTTAGTTTGCAAGCTGTCAGAATGCAATATATCAGAACTAGAATGGTTTTTGAAAGGGGGAATTTGATAAGTTAAAAGTTCACAGTCTAAACCTATGAAATTGTTCAAACTAAGGCACCAACAAGAGGTTACCTTCACTCAAGAAAAGCCAATGGATCAGGAACATTTCTGTCAGCTGCATAGTCACGGGGCTGGCATCTGCTGGTCCTTTGCTCCTGGACTCCATTGCTCTGTCTCTGTTGCAGTGAGGGTTCCTCACTTTGCTTCTCTGGGGCTGGCTTTCATTTCTTGACTTTCTTTGGCTCTTTCCAGGTTCTGGCTTGTTTAGCATCTCATGGTTATGTCTGCTGGGCTCCAAGCATCTCTAAACATCTGTGTCTCTCCCCTCTGAAGCAGCTTTTCTCCAAGCATCTACACCTGCTTTCTCTGTTGGCTCTGAGGTTTCTGTCATTTTTGTCAGCTCTGTCATTTCTGGCTCTCTCCAAAATGTTTCTTCTTTTAAATGATTTCAGTAAACTAATCAAGAGCTACTTGGAATGAGTAATGTCATATCTCCACCTAATCAAAAGGTCATATGTACAAGTGGATACACCACATCTTCATGGATATAATATAATCAAAAGTTTCTGCCCTACGGTATGAAATTAGGATTAAAGGAAATGGCTGCCTCCACAAGATTGAATCAGAATCAAAACATGGCTAATCTGGGGTACATAATATTTTCAAACTGGCACATTGCACCTTGTAGACCCCACATACAAGAAAGACATTTTTTCCACTCCATCTCAATATCACAATAGCCTTAAACTATTTCAGTAACAATATAAATACAATACAAAGTCAGAACCAGTACAAAATCTCATCAAAGTCTGTGACAGGCATAGTCTGTCCTAAGGCAAATTTCTCCTCTGGTTCTGTTCATGTAAAAATCCAGAACAAGTTATCTGCTGCCAATATGCAAAGGAGGGACAGTCATAGCATTCATGTTACCATTGCTATAGGGAGAAATTGAAAGGTAGTTTCTTGCTCAAGAAGAGTTGTGCCACCATTACCTACTCCCACCACCTCTCTTAGCTTCTGGATCTTAACTAGAAGTTCCAACAGACCCCAAAAGGTGAGGTACAAATTGTGAACTATACAGAGGTGCACTATAGTCCCAAAAGAATAGCATGAGTTGTGCAATTCATATAGACAGAAATCAGGGGAATATGTGTCAGAATGAATATTAAGGTTGTGAGATAATAGTGGAATGAACATAAAGTTGGTTCAGTCTGAATTTAGTGATGTGGGTCCATTAAACAGATATTCAGCATTCAATGTTGAAGCTTGAGGGATTAGAAAGTTCTCTAATAGTTTGTTCAGATGGTTGGCAGAAGCATGGATAAAAAGAATGTCTACAAAGCCTATAGTCAAAATGCCAGAACTGCCAAGGTATTATGTAGATAAGGTGATTCAAAGGCTTAGAGATACTGGAATGATAGAGTGGATTTATCATATAAGACTGCTCACTCACCTCAAGAATGTCCATAGGACAAAGCTTTCATCGGGACTATGAGTAATAAATTTGTGAGACTAACTGCACTATTCCTGAAGTCTGTGAACTTTTATGTTGGTCAGATATTACTGTGAGGATTGCTATCACTGAACTTTTTGCTTAAACACAGTAGGTATGATCACATCCTGGGTTGGACAGAACCAAGTTGCTGCACCAAATTGACAAAGACAAGGTGAGTATTGCTATGATAATGGACAGCAGGCTTAAAGCAGTTATTGGAATAGTCTGATTCACATAGACCTGATGCTTGTGCTAGTAGATCATAGAATACCTTGAAGTAAAATAGATGGGCCTGTCTACTAACTTCTTATTTGATCTCAATTAGCAGAAGAGTTCTAGGTCAAGTAATTAAAATTTAAATTGAACTACAAAAACCAAGTCATGAACTCTTAATCAATTCCCAAATGTGAGACAGTTTAAACACCCAGAGCCCCCTCATTGAAGGGAAGGCTGAGTCCCCTTGAGTAAGGACCCTGCTACTCTGCCAAAATTTGTACTATTAATCTTCCTCACAGATTTCCCCAAAGAGACATACATTGTTTTACCAGGGTAACAGTGCATTGGGGAAATGAAAATGATCAAAGATTTCATGGACTGTTAGACACTGACTCAGAAATGACATTAATTCCAGGAGACCCAAAACATCACTGTAATACACCAGTCCAAATAGGGGCTTATTAAGTCACGTTATTAATGAAACTTTATCTCAAGTCCATCTCAAAATAGGTCCAGTGTGTCCCTGGACCCCTTCTGTGGTTATTTCCCCATTTCCAGATTGCATAATTGGAATAGATACACTCAGCAACTGGAGGGATCCATAAATTGGTACCCTGACTTGTTGACTGAAGATTACTTGGTAGGAAAGGCCAAGTGGAAGCCACTAGAATGACTCTACTGAGGAAAATAGTAATTTAAAAGCAATACCACATTTCTGGAAGAATTGCAAATATTAGTATCACCATTATGGACTTGACAGCTATAGTGCTGATGATTCTCACTGTATCCTCATTCAACTCTCCAGGTTGGCTAGTGCAGAAAAAAGATGGATCTTAAAAGATCACAATGGATTATTGTAAACTTAAGTTGGTGGTTATTTCAATCGCAGCTACTGTTCCAGGTTTGGTATTGGTGCTTGAGCAAATCAATACATTCCCTGAAACCTGGTATACAGCTACTGATCTGGTAAATTCTTTTTTCACAATTTCTGTTAGTAAAGGTCACCAGAAACAGTTTTATTTCAGTTGGCAAGGCCATCTGAAACTGTAAGCTGTAACTCCTAACTCAGGGTTATATCAGCTCTCTGCCTTATGTCATGGTTTCTTCTGCAGTAACCCCTCCCTCACACAAGACATCACATTAGTCCATAATTGGTCCATTTATATATTGGTGATATCATGTTGATGAATCCTAGTGAGCAAGAATTTGCAACTGCTCTAGACTTACTGACAAGGTATAGTACATATTTGATCCATCCTTATATTGATGACATAATGTCGATTGGACATAGTGAGCAAGAACTAGCAGCTATTCTAAACTTAATGGTAAGTTATTTGCCTTTGAGATGGTGGGAAATAAATCCAACAGAAGTTTAGAGTCTTTCTACCTCAGTAAAAATTCTGGGTGTCCAGTGGGATGAGGCATGTTGAGATATCCCTTCTAAGGTGAAGGATAAACTGTTGCATCTGCCCTCTTACTACAACTGAAAAAGAGGCACAATGCTTAGTTGGCCTTTTTGGATTTTGGAAATGATGTATTCCTAATTTCAGTGTGCTCCTCTGGCCCATTTACCTAGTGACCTGTAAAGCTTCTACTTTTGAGAGGGGACTGGAATAAGAGAAAACTCTGCAATAGGTCCAGGTTGTGGTGCAAACTTCTCTGCTACTTGGGCCTCATGAACCAGAAGGTCCAATAGTACTAGAAGTGTCAGTGGCAAATAGAGATGATGTCTGGAGCCTTGGACAGGCCCCTATAGGAGAATCACAGCACAAACACCCGTGATTTTGGAGCTAGGCCCCATATCATTTGCATATAACTACCCTTGAGAAACAGCTTTTCGCCTGCTACTGGGCATTAGTGGAGACTGAACACTTAACCACGGACCACCAAATTTCCCTGAAATCAGAGCTGCTGATCATGAATTGGGTGTTATCTAATACGCACAAGCCAAAAAGTGATGCATGGACAGAAGCACTTCTTTATAAAATGAAGTTGTTTATATGAGAAAGGGCTGAAGCACGTCCTGAAGGCACAAGTAAGTTACATGAGGAAGTCACTAAAATGCCCATGAACCCCATTCTTGCCATGAATCCTTCTCTTTTCAAAGCATAGCTATGTATTTTGGGGAGTTCATTATGATCAGTTGACTGAAGAAGAGAATTATAGGGCCTGGTTTACAGACAGTTCTGTACAACGTGCAGATATCACCCAAAAGTAGACAGCTGCACCATTACACCCCTTTCTAGGATATCAATAAAGGGAAATGGTAAAGGGAAATCCTCCTAGGTACAGAACTTTGAGAAGTGCACTTGGTTATTAATTTTTCTTGGAAAGAGAAATAGCCAGAGGGTGTTTGTATACTGATTTATGGGCTGTTGTCAATGGTTTGATGGATGGTCAAGAATTGGAAGAAACAGGATTGGAAAATTGGTGGCAAAGAGGATTACGGGATAGGATGTATATGTACCTTTCTGAGTGTGTAAAATCTATGACTATATGTGTGTACCATGTGAATGTTCACCAGAGGATGACTTCAGCCTAGGACAATTTTAATGATAGGGTGGAAAGTTTGACCCATTCTGTGGAAACTAGTTGGCTTCCTTCCCCAGTATTAACTTAATGTCACAGTCTTAAGTTATAGGATCTCAAGTTTAAGGGTAAATATTACCCAAGGACTTGCATCTTATTCTGGAAAAATTAGTGGATTTCCTGTTGTACTCAGGACAGTTGTTTTATTAGGCAAAAATATAACCGTTACTATTTTTATTTAGAGATTAAGTATGGTTAAAGAAATGTATATGACTACCAACTCAACATGGGCTAGACTGTGATAGTTTAGTTCATGTGTCAACTTGGCCAGGTTATGTTGTCCAGTTGTTTGGTCAAGCAAGTCTGGTCAGATTGTTGCTGTGAGGATATTTCATGAATTTAAATCATCAATAAGCTGATTAAACTATGACTGATTATGTAAAAAATGAGCTGAGAAATTGCTTTCAAAATGTTTTTCAAAGAGAGACATCTTACCCAATCAGTTGACAGCCTTAAAGGGAGAAGTAATCATTTCAAAAGTTGGGGGGAGAATTTCCATTTCTACTTTAACCCCCCAGTTTCTCTTGGGGAATTCAGTGAAAAACTTCTTCATAGTTCCCAGTTTGCAACCTGTCTTACATATTTTAGCCTTGCCCATCTTAAAGTTGCATGAGCCAGTTCTATACTAAATGGCAATCTATCAACATATCCATATATCATATATATATATATATATATATGCCATAAACCAATATATCCATATATACCATATACCAATATATCCAATATATACCTTATACCAATATATCCTATTAGTTCTGTTTCCCTAGAGAAACTGATAAGCACAAACACCTTCCAGCTCATGCCTCTTTGTTATGATTTAACAAGGTGAACTCAAGAGGACTCTTATCATTATGTACCGATAATCTTCCAATAGAGAACATCCAAGAAAATACATTTTTTTACATAAGGAACAAGCTGGGAGAAAGGGCAATGCTCCCATTTAAGAGTGTATAGGCCATAGAATGACTGCCCCTTTCCCATTAAAGAGCAATTCATCGAGTTATTTAGCAATTAGTTTCCACATACCTGGCTAATCACAGAAAAATCCTTGTAAAAATATCATAACTACATAAAATTAAATTTAAAATACTTTATTTATCTTTCTAAAATAAATTGAGTGATAAAAATAGATATTTTCCTAATGTAAATGTGCTTGTGGAATCCTTGTGGCAGATATGTATTTTGTATTAGCTATGAGAGTTGATAAGTATCATTAGGTACTTTCATGCAGAGATAAGAAGAGGACACTCTGATTCCAGTGCATTAAAAATGTTGGTATTCCATATAAAATGACATTGTATACACTTATACATTAATGAGCCATAATAATATTTTTATCAGATAGGTAATTACCACTTAGTAGAGTTAACATGTTCCACTTGATTGAACGCATAAAAGTATAATTATAGTAGTCTTAAATGATTTCTTTTTAGAAGCAAGGATGTCAAAGAGTAGTAACAAAAATATTTCATTCTTAAAAAATATAAAGGATATTTTGAAATTGTGTCTAGAATTGTCATATGAGTTATATGTATTTGGGAATGAGTTTTTTGAGCTCCTGATCAGTTCCCTGTTCAAAATAGCTCTAACACTCGCAGCTGGGTTCACTGAGTGCTACCTATATATCTGATTCTAATGCAGAATTTGAGGCCAATTTTGTCCTTAGGCAGGGAGTTAATTCATTTCAGCACCAGATTGGTTGTCGCGCAGATTTTATTCAGTTAAGAAACCACACTTTAACCTGGTCTTCAAACTTTTTTATGGCTAAAATCCTCATTGTGCATTTTATTTCTTTGATGATCAATAAACATTATCCAAATGCCCATTAAATGGATTCTCACACATAGCTAAATTACAATGTTGAAAAACACACTATATTGATATGATTACAAAAGTCATCATGAAAAAGAGTGGATTAATTCCTATCTGGTAATTCTTATCTTTTGACTCAATGGATGTATAGAAATTTCCCTATACACAAATATAGCACTTCAGTCAGAAATATAATGAATTTGCTCTCATTAATAATACCAGACTTACTTCTAATGGGTATTCATTCTTTCATTCAGAAAGTATTTATAAAACAATTATTGAACATTTAAATTGTATTTGGTGCTTTCCATCAAAAAAGAACAGGCTCGATGTCTGGGAATTTCTGGTCTACAAGCTGAATTTCAAAACTTGTTATCTTCTCTTCCACAAAGAGCCCTGTGATATTGTCAAGTCATTTAAAGTGTTTAAACATTGATATTTTCATCATTAAAATTATAATAATTGTGTTTACATTGTATTCTTTTAAATATTGTGATATAAAACATAAATTAATCCAATCAGCTGTCAAACGATATTGACTTCTCTAATATGATTTCAGAAAATGAAAAAAGTCAGGCCACTAATTTTTTGTTCAGCACAGGAGGTACTATGGTAAAGTTACATACTACAACCTATTGTTGAAAGGGTCAGAGGAAAATTTCTAAAGGAAGTTTAGAAATCAGTGAGTGGGAGGGTTACCCACAGCCTTCATGGTGTTCAGAAGTCTGCTGGAAAGCAGGTGCCACTCACCAAGTTTAACAACAATACTGGTGCAGGGAAGTTTTCTAACCCATATTTATCATACATGTCCTGTTTGATGCTGTTAGTCGTTAAAATTTAGGGGAAATAATGAAAGATGAGCACAATATATTGAACACAACATTAACTCTTACATTTCTCTGTGTGTCAGAAACTTTAGAAAATCGTTTACTCCCTAAAGCAAAGGGAAACAATGTGGTCCAACCTTATATTTATGCTGTTGTACAGACCGGATTCTAATTTTGTATCATTTCTAAAAAAAAATTAAAAGAACCTAATAAAAGCCCTGAACTTTAAAGACAGGAATTTTAAAATATGCTATTCATTCAGTGTTTTGAATAAAAACATCCTCTTATGCCTTGTAGTAAATAATAGAATCAAGATGCTGATGGGAGCCTGAGTATCTTTTTAAATCAAATTGGACATCCTAGAATGGAGACACAGAGTACCACCCTGCAAGAAAAATATAATTCTATGAACTCTGGTATTACCATAAGTTTTATTTGGAGCTAAATAAAATAATCTGTCAATAAATCCACCATCTTGTCCCTAGAACTGATCCACAATAAGAGGAATAATTTCTACTCTATAATATGTGTACTTCCATCTAACTTCAAATTTGAGGGTCGGGCCTCAGTCTTGGCAAGGACATTTCACTTAGTGTGTGAATCTTTAAGCTGATGTGGCCCTGAAACCATTATGATTATGATTTACCAGTTCTCCATATACTGTGTTTATGCCTTATGGCATAGTTTAAATTCATTGGGTTCAGGGTGCACAGGTAGTTTAGTGGTTAGAATGTCTGCCTTCCATGCGGGAGACCAGGGTTCGATTCCCGAACCATGGACTCGCCCCCCAAACAAAACAAAAATTCATTGGGTTCTTGTGTAACTCATCTTCTCTGTTGCATGAAAAGTTTAACAGCCTGAATGTCCTGTGATTAAAGCTCTGTTGTCAAACAGTGTACTGTTAATAGTTGCTCCAGAAGTCACTCATTTGCTGTCTTTGTGCATAAAATGCTGACTTGTATCAATTGGTTAATGCTATGCTTGTGGCTAAGGCCCACCATATTCTACACATTGTAACACCATATATTTCCTATCCTTTTCCTGATTGGACAGGTATTCACTTTTGGACCCACATGTAGGCTTAAACCATTCATCTCATCTCTGGAATAACTTCACAGGACTTGTTTCTTTGTGACCCAGTACTGTTTTTGAGTAAGCAAAGACATGTAAACTACCACCTGTTGTGTCTCAGCCACATTTTGATGAAGTGTAAGTCACATATTTTGACTTATACCAAAATAGGCATATTTGAGCTCACACTTTCATGGAAAGTAAATGTTTAAATCTGTGTTTCACATTCTCCTAGTACTGTTCTGGTTCATTTTAATTTCAGCCACTGAGCTGATAGGGCTCAAAGGAAAACAAAATGGATTTATCCATCACTGAACACAATTAATTGTATATTGGCCTCTTTAGGAATGGAGTTAGATAAAATGGCTTAATCACAATTTTTCAGGGGAAAATTATAAATAATTAACCACTCTGACTATGACTCTGATAAAAGAAAGGAAAATTCAGCACATCCAAGCAAATGAAAATCAGATAAATTATTTACAAGTAATATTCCATTACTATAACAGATTTTCCCCACATCACAATGCCTACTGATTTAGTCTACTACTTTTTAAAAGGGATCTGTGTATAATAAGCCTGGTGGTCAAGTTCGCTACCCATCTGCCCAAATAACTAAAATCTTTGCAAATGACTCTATTCTTTACTGATGCTTTCAGTTTTCATTCCTGAACATTTCAGATTTTAAAATACATGTGAGTCTCTACAATATAATCAAATTATATCGTAATTATATTGACTGAAACTAGAGCCATTTAACTACTGAACCCAGAGTAGAATATGTGTTGGACATAACCATGAAGAATTATTGGTGGATAGGATTTATCAACTATTGCTTTTTGCTTTAAATACAGCTGTCCCAGTATTTAGACTTAGAAAAACATATACTGGAAGGTTGAATATATAGTAACGCTAAATTAATACTATGTAAGTAAGTCTGTGGAAGCATTTGTTTCAAATACCAAGTGTCTTTGTTTCAGTCACATTTAAGACTTTGATGGATGTCTTGTCCACTGGAACCCTCCACCCTCACCCAAACAAACAAATAAAACCAACCAAACAAAAGTTCCCTCTCCAAGTAAATCCTTCAATTTGTCCTGCAATTTCTCTGGTCTCATCTAAAAAACTATATACCCCAGAATTCTTGTAACTAGTACTTTTGGTTTGCTAAGGTTACCAGAATGCAATATACCAGAAATGGAATGGCCTTTATAAGAGGAATTTATTGATACAAGTTTATAGTTCTAAGGTCATAAAAATGTCCAGACTAAGGCATCCAGAGAAAGATGCTTAGAATCAACAAAGGTCAATGTCTATCACATTGGAAGGTGCATGGCTAGCATCTACTGATCCTTGTTCCAAGTTCCATCGCTTCCAGCTTTTGATACCAATGGTTTCCTCTTTAAGTGTCTGTGGACCTACTCTTAGCTCCTCCAGGACTTAACTCTGGGTTCTGACTTGCTAAGCATCTCTTGGTAAGGTACATGGTGACATCTGCTAGGTTTTGCATCTCCAAATGTCCCTATCTAGGCATCTACTCGGTCTATCGGCACTCCAAGATCCCCAAATGTCTGTATCTCTGTTGTTGGTTCAGAAGCAACTGTGTTTGCTCCAAAATGCTTCCCTTTTAAAGGACTCCAATAAACTAATCAAGATTGGCCTTGAATGGGTTGAGTCACATCGCTATCTAATCAAAAGTTTTCACTTACAACTGAGTGTCACTTCTCCATGGAAGATCAATCAAAATGATCTCACCCCCCAACAATAAACCAGGATTAGAGAACATAGTTTTTTGGGGGGTACACAACAATTTCAAACTGGCACACTAGGTTTCCAGATATTAGTTACACGCTGCCACTCAGATGCATCATATAAGATTTGGAAGGTAGAAATGTGATGGTTGCCCTCTTCTTTCATGGCTTGGTTGTTTTCTTCTTTGAATAAAAGGGCCTACATATGGGGGAGGCATCTTGGAATGTTATTTGAGTGTTTTCTTTCTACAGATCCCTGGGTATAAAAATTCCTCAACATCAATTCTCCAATCTCCTAACAGTTGCAGTGGTGTCTTTTGCCTGACTAAGTCCAGCATTAAGTTTCAAATAGAGCAGCACCGATAATGCATCAAGTTGGTAATGTTTTGGAAGCAATTCCAGAATATCAAACTAGACCTTGTTTGATCAGCCCATGCTATCTCAGGTGCATCCAGTTCATGTATTAAAATTCTTTTTACTTAAAATACTTAATGATTTCTATTTCCTCCACTGAATTCTTGTCAATGCAGACTTTAAAACTCTTCTTCTCAAGACTCTTTTCTGTGTCCTCTATCTGGAGTGTTCCACTCTCCATATTTACTTTGGTCTATTTTTAAATCTTTCTCCAATATTTAGATAAAAGGTTTTCCCCTACATATTAAATTAATATCCTAACTGCAAAATCATGTGGTATAAATTTATCAGGGCAAGTGATTCCTTTATGGTTCTATAAACTTCCATCCTGAAAAAAACACAGCCTCAAATGAAACAGAAACGTCCAAACCCTATATATTATAATTTTATGGAGAGTCTTGAATATGAACTTTCTTTCTAAATATGATTTGCAATGAGAATATAAGGAAACTTTTTCTACAGGACAATTCTTATTTGAATAAGAAATGTCCTAAAATGTTTCTGCATCCTTGGTATCTCCATGTTCCTCAAATGTGATCTTTATTGTTGCATTTCATGTGTTTGGCAACTGAAATGAAAAATATAAACTGGGATCAGAGATGAAAAGAGAGAGGAATTGCTCTGGTCTGAATATTCACCCACCCTTTGGGGAAGGGAGAGGGTTGTGCTTTAGTGTAATGTCAACCTAGTGAAAGAGGGTTCAATGAAGTTACCAGCAAATTATGAGATGTAGTTCTTGTAGACAGGGACACAAAGAACTAGAATCTAACTTTCATCTATGAATACAAGTGGAATGGTATATGGACTGACCATCACCACCAAATACAGAAGGTGAGAAATTGATACCTGTCATAGTTAATATGAAAGGAATATAATGTATACTGGAATTTTCTTTGTTTGCAGAAGTGAGGCATGAATTTGTCTTCCCATAGGCCAGATGCAGGCCTTTTACCTGCTGAAGAGACAAATTCTCCAACAATCATTCAGAATAGAGATGCTTCTACCAATTCAAAACAAGTGTAACAAAGAAGGGTCAATCATAGAAGACCACAGCTTTCCTTAGGCTTTCTAAGGAAAAGGGTTTGCATTTAAGGAATGCTTAGACCCCAACACTACAAACAGCTTAGAATATTTCCTATTCAAGTTGAGAGCAATCAAGTTTCCTCTCTTCCCTGCCCCCAGCTTCTACTCAGATGGAATTTAAACCAGTTGCAGGAGTTTGGAGTTTTGTCTTGTTTTTCTAACAAACATTCTACTTTCTGAATCAAAATTGCTGTGTTTCTAAACATATCTCTTTTGAAGATTACATTTCTTAAGATTTTTCTCAGGTAAATTTCTGAAGATTTACAGTAAAGTTTTCATGCATGAAGAACAAAAGAAATTCCCCTAAATTAAGTAAAGTAGCATAGACAAACTCTGCTAATGTTTTTTATTAACTATGAGACATGGATAAAGATTATTGATTACACATAAACAAAAATAACATAGATATCCCTTTTTCATCTAGCTATTGCTCTATTTTTCTACTTCATGTTCATAGAAAAACTTCTTCAAGTATTTTTTAATACCTCAATTAAGATTTAATTTACTCTGTTCCTGCTTCCTAACCACAATTCCCATTCATAAGCCTTTCCAAGATCACCAAAGAGAGTTGGTGTCACTATGTATAGTGGACACATTTCTTTACACACTCAACTTGTTTATTTAGCAATTGGCAAAATGGCCACTCCCTCATCTTTGACAAACTTTCTTTGCTTTCTTCTGTTTCAGAGGTTGCTCCTTGTTCATCTCGATTATTTAATTATTTGTCATTTTCACAAGCAAATGTCATAAAGCCCAACTTTCTACTAACCTTTTTCTACATATTGGTTTATGGACTGTCTGTTGATAAGTCCAATAACATTCTCTGAGCCACACAGCATCCGCCTAATTATTTCAATAACAGTTTATCCACTAGTATCTCAGACTTAACATAGTACAACTTGAAATCTTTATTTAAATATAGATGGTAAGTAAAGGGTACTTAACTGTAGGAATGACTATGAAAGAGAGTAACAGACACCGGGATTGTCTCAGAAACTAGACATGCATGAGTGTTCCCATGGGACAGATGCAGATCTTTTTTGGAAAAGAAAAAAAAAAAAAACAGAAGAAATGACTCCACTGGTTTGAAACTGTTATGCACCCCATAAAAGTCATGCTTTTTAAATCCAGTCTTGTGAGTGTGGACTTACGGTGGGCAAGACCTTTTTATTAGATTATTTCCATGGAGATGAAATACTGCTTACTCAAAGTGGGTTTTAATTAGTTTACTGGAATCCTCAAACTTTTAAGGATTTCTCTATGAAAATCCTTTCTCAGAGAGAAAGAAAGAGTTCAAAGCCAACCAGGAAAACAAGGAGATGAAATCAGACTGTCATTTGGAGATGCTAAGTTAAGAAATGAAATTCGTAGTTTGCCCCAGAGAAGCTAAGTGAAGACCCACAGATATTCACAGAGAAAAACACTGGAATCAGGAGCCAGTTGAAACCAGAAGTCTGGAGAGAAGGACAGCAGACTTCATCATATGTCTTCTCAACTGACAGCGATAAAAAATGTAGATGCCACCGGACTTTCTTCAAAGTCAAGTAACCTTTCTCTGTATGCCTTAATTCAGACATTTTCATGGCCTGGGCAATAAATTTGTAATTTAATAAATCCCCTTGGAAAAGCCAATCCATGTCTGGTATATTGCCTGCTGGCAGCTTTAGCAAACCAAAACAGTGGCCAAAAGGAAATGTCATATCCAGCCAAACAGTTTTTCAAAAATTAGGGTAAATGGAAATACTCCCAGATAAACAAAAACAGAAAGAGTTCTTTGCTAACAGAACTGCCTTTGCAGGATAAACTAATGGAAATCCCTCAGGCTGAAAGTAAGTAATCTCAGACGTTAATTTGCATCCACATGAAGAAGCAAAGAGCATGAGTAAAAGAAATTGTGTAGGTATTTATAAAGTCTGATTGTGTAGTTCTTTTCTTTTGTTCCTTTAACCAATTTAAAAAGCAGCTACCTAAAACATTAAATAACTGTATTGGAAGGAATTCAACATATAGAAATATAATATATTTGACAATAATATAACAAAGGAGATGGGTAAGAACAAAACCATATTGAAGTAAGTAAATGGCATAGGATGGTAATTCAAAACTATGCAAGAGAAGGAAAAGAAACAAAATTAGTAAATTATATTGTTAATGTAAACTCTATAAACGTATGCCTCCTTTCTTCCTTTCCCAACTTCTTTCAAAGACATACAATTTATAAAGTTATAATTATAAGAAGTAATTATATTTCTGTATTTGTAGTATATGTTGATATATTACAGAAAAGGGGAAGAAAGCTATAAATCTATGTAGAAGTAGCCTTTCCATACCTTGGTAAAAATGTTAAATCTGTTATTCTTTTAAGTTGATCAATCTCAAGTAATATAAATAATAAGATAAAGTTTATTATATGGTTAAAAATATTAAAGTCATTAAAATATTATGCTAAGAAATAGTTATTGAAAACTAAGGCAATAAAGGAAAAATTGAGGAATAAGCAGGACGTGACAATAGAAATCAAAAAGCAAATTGGCAGACATAAATTTCACTCCATCAATAACAACATAAATATGAATGTGATAAACCTTCCAATCAAAAGGAAGACATTGTCAGAATGGATACAAGAAACAAGACCCAACGTTATACTGTCTACAAGAGACACATGGACTCAAAAACACAAATAGCTTAAAAGTAAGCAGATGGAAAACATATATTATACATATAGCAACGGTAAGAGAACTGGATCAGCTATGCTAATATCAGATAAAATACACTTTAAAACAGAAAAAAATTTACAAGTGTTAAAGTGAGACATTTTATAATGATAAAGGGTCTGTCCCATAAAGAATATATATATATATATATATATATATATATATATATATATATATATATATATAATTATTAACTTATATGCACTTAACAAAATATTCCAAAAATAAATTATTTTGTCAAATTCCTAGAAAGAGGATAAACTACTAAAACTATCTTAAGAAGAAATAGAGACTATGAATAATTGTAAAGCAAGGACAACATGGAGTTATTAATTTTAAAATGTCCTACAAAGTAAAGCCATAGTACACATGACTTCAATGGTAAATTCCACCAAATGTTTACGGAATTAATACCAATTCTTTGCAAACTTTTCTAAAAATATATGAGTAGGAATTCTTTGAAAGCTTATTAATTGTGGCCATTAGTATGCTGATACAAAATCAGACAAAGAAAATACCCACACACATGGAAAAAAGAAACCTTAAGACTAATAACTGTTATGAATATACATGGAAAAATCCTCAACAAAATATACCAAATAAAATTCAGCAACATATAAAAAGAATTATACACTATGACCACATGAGATTTATTCCAGGAATTCAATGCTCTTTAATATTCAAAAATCTATTAATATAAAACACCATATTTGTAGGAAAAAAATTGGCACATTCATCTCTATAGATGCAGAAATATTTTTTACAAATTGTACACTCTTTCATGATTAAAAAATTGAAGTGAGCAATAGAAGGATACTTGCGCAACTAGAATAAAGGCAACTATAAAAAAATCCACAACTAATATCACATTTAATGGCAAAAAAACTAAATGTTTTCCTTATGATCAGGAATGACATAGGGAAATTTGTTCTCACCATATCTATTCAGCACTATATTTGAGGTTCTATCTAGGAAAATTATACTGCATAAATATATATGCATCCATGTATACATGCATATATACATAAAAGAAATCTAGATTGGAAAAGAGGAAGGAAAATTATCCCTGTTTACATATGACATGATTATATATATACAAGATCTTAATGAAGCCACTTAAAAAAATTAGAAAAAATAATGCTTTCAGCAAGGTGGCAGGGTAGAAGATCAATAGACAAAATTCTTCTGTATTTCTATATATTTGTAATATATAATCTAAATAAATAAAATTAGGAAATGTTTCCAGTTCAAGAGCATCAAAAATAAAATACTTAGGAATAAATTTTGCAAAAGTAGTGCATACATGTGTAAAAATTTGATAAAAGTAAATAAGAAGATACAATTAAAAATGGAAAGACATCCCATGTCCATAGATACAAAAACTTAATAATGTAAAGATGGCTATATTCCCTATTAAAAGCCCATTTTCCAGTTTTATAGAAATTGACAAGCTATTCATAAAATTCATTTGTAAATGCAAGGGATGCAAAATAGAAAAAAAGAAAAAGAAAGAAAGAAAGAAAAAAACATTGAAAAAGAACAAAATGGAGATAAATTTCCTGATTTCAAAATCGATAGTAATACTACTAACACCGCAATAATCAAAACAGTGTAAGTACTGTCATAATGATAGCATCTCGGTCTCTATCTCTCTTTTTCCATCCTTCTCTTTATCTTTTCTTTCTCTCCACCAAAAATTAAACTTTTGCACTTGAAAAGACACCACCAAGAAACTTAAAAGACAACTGACTGAATGGTAGAAAATATTTGAAAAACATATCCTGCTAAAGGGCTAAATGCAGAATATATTTTTTAGAAAAACTTTATAATTCAATAAAGAAAAGATGAGCAATGCAATGGACAGATAGACAAAGATTTAAATAGATATTTTCCAATAAAGATGTATGAATGATCTTGATAAACATACAATATGATGTACATTATTAGTCACTAGGCAAAGTAAATTTGAAACCATGAGTTATGCCACTACACTGCCATTAAAGTGGCTATAATCAATGACAGACAATAGCAAGTTTTGGTGAGGATGTAGCATTATTATCAATCATCAAAAAGTGGAGACCCCCAAATGTCCATCAACTGATGAACAGACAACCAAAATAAGATATAATCCATATAATGGTATATTATTCAGCAAATAGAGGAATGAAGTAATGATACATGATACAGCATGGGTGAAACTTGAAAACATTAAACTAAGGTTAAAGAAGCCAGTCCAATTATTTTCAACACCCTGCAGTACTGACATTCCTTTGTTTTTCCTCATGCATAAGCATTTTTTTAATTTGTACAGTTAATCACTGTATATTTTAAAACTTTGACTTATGTGTGAGACTAAAGCAAAAAATGTTTATTTGGTACAAAATTTATGTTTTGGCTACTGCAGTTCCTAATACAACATGTGGACAGCTTAATTGAACACCGTAAGTACGTGGAAACTTGAGTAGGGCATAAGATTTTGTATGTTTATCCAGAGTGATGCCCCAATAAATCTCAGAACAGTTAGTAAAAAAGTATACGTAAAGCCCCCTTGGGGGAACGGTGAGAAAGGGGGAAAACTGAACTTCCCCAAGTGGAGAATTCTTGATATTCTTACAAGCAGTGGGGACAACCAAAACAATAGGTTGAGCCCCCAGTTTTGGGGTTTGTTCATATGAAACTTAACCCCACAAAGGATAGGTCAAGTCTACTTAAAATTAGGCCTAAGTGTCACCCCCAACAGAACCTCTTTTGTTGCTCAGATGTGGCCTCTCTCTCCAACCAACACAATAAGCAAACTCACTGCCCTCCCCCTGTCTACGTGGGACATGACTCCAAGGGGTGTGGAACTTCCTGGCAACGTGGGACAGAAATCCTAGAATGAGCTGAGACTCAGCATCAAAGGATTGAGAAAACTTTCTTGATCAAAAGGGGGAAGAGTGAAATGAGACAAAATAAAGTGTCAATGGCTGAGAGATTCCAAACAGAGTCAAGAGGTTATCCTGGAGGCTATTCTTATGCATTAAATAGATATCACCTTGTTGGTCAAGATGTAATGGTGAGGCTGGAGGGAACTGCCCGAAAATGTAGAACTGTTTTCCAGTAGCCACGTTTCTTGAATATGATTGCATAATGATATAGCTTTCACAATATGACTGTGAAATTGTGACTGTGTGATTGTGAAAACCTTGTGTCTGATGCTCCTCTTATCTACCTTATTGGCAGATGAGTAAAACATATGGAATAAAAATAAATAATAGGGGGAACAAATGTCAAAATAAATTTAGTAGATTGAAATGCTGGTGGTCAATGAAAGAGAGTGGTAAGGGGTATGGTATGTATGATTTTTTTTGTTGTCTTTTTATTTCTTTTTCTGAATTGATGCAAATGTTCTAAGAAATGATCATGATGATGAATATGTAACTATGTGATGATACTGTGAAGTACTGATTATATATGCAGAACAGAATGATCATATGTTAAGAATGTTTTTGTTTGTTGTTATATTTTTAAAAAATTAATAATAAAAAATAAAGCTAGTCCAAAAAATACCATTTATTGTATATTTCCATTTATATGAAAAGTACAGAATGGGAAAATATATGGAGACAAAAAAGGAGAGTAATATTTTAGTGGTCACCTGAGATGGGGGTAGAGGGTTTTAGGGAATGGGAAATGTTAACGGGAAAGGGCTTTTTTTCAGGGTTTTTTTTTAGTTTGCTAAAGCTGCTGGAATGCAATATCCTAGAAATGGAATGGCTTTTAAAAAGGGAATTTATTAATTTGCAAGTTTACAGTTCTAAGGCCATAGAGATGTCTAAACTAAGGCATCCAGATAAAAATATCTTGACATCAAAGTAAAGGCCGATGACATTTGGAATTTCTCTCTCAGCTGGGAATACACCTGGCAACAACTATAAGATTTCTCTCCTGACCCTCATTTCATAAGGATTCCCTGAGGTTATTTTCCTTCTGCACTTCCAAAGGCCTCTGGCTGTGTGAGCTCAGTTGGCTCTGAAGGTTTTTCCAAAATGGTAGCCTCTTAAAACATTCCAATAAGCAACCCCATCTTGAATGGGTGGAGACACATCTCCAAGGAAACCATCTAATCAAAAGTTACTACCCACAATTGTGTGAGTCACATCTCCACGGAAACAATTAATAAGATCCCACCCAGCAATACTGAATGAAGATTAAAAAACATGACTTTTCAGCATTACAGGACAGTTTCAAACGAGCACAGTAGTAATGAAAATATTCTAAAAGTAGATTTTGGTACTTTCCCAACTCTTTGAATATAATAAAAACATTGAGTTGTACTTTTTTGTGTGTGTTGTGTTTTGTAATTCAATATACTTCTTTTTAAAAATAGAAACGACATTTAGGGTGCATCAGTGGTTTAGTGATAGAAGGCTCACCTTGCATGAGGGAGAATCGGGTTTAATTCCTGGACTATGCACCCCCTCTCCGCCAAAAAAAGAACATACAGAAAGATAAAATTCTCAATGTGTTACTAAAAATTAAAATAAGAATCAAATTCTTATCTCCTCCTTCTTTCTTTACAGGGTTCTAAAGTATTTGTCCTTATTTACTTTTCCTCATCTTTTTACAGGCTATAGTTCCCTTTATTAATTTCTAAAAGTTTTGTCAACTTTCGCATTATTTTTTTCAAAATGAATACTCTTGCACAGAACAACTCTCTACTAAAATATACCTCAACTATTGATATGTTTGTGTAACCTTTTCCAGTACTGTTCAAGTCCCAGCTCGAGATTAGCAGCCTAGACAGGTTTCTCGGATCATCTGTGCTTATAGATGCTGTTGTATATCCCATAAAAGGCCATGTTCTCTCTTTTTTTGTGATGGGCAGGCACCAGGAAATGAACCCCAGTTTCTGGCATGACAGGTGAGAACTCTGCCTACTGAGCCACCTTGGCCTGCCCGGCCATGTTCTATTAATTCATCCCTGTGGCGGCAGACCTGGTATTGGGTGGGACTTTTTGACTAGTATTATTTCCACGGAGCTGTGACACACCCAATTCAAGGTGGGTCTTAATTCTTTTACTGGCATCCTCTATGAAAAGAATAAAAGACAGAAAACATACAGAGAGATACAGAGCCCAGAGAAAAGAAATTCATGACAGAGAAAGAGAAATGCCCCAGAGATGCTAGGAGAAAACCCACTGGACACAGAGAGCTCAGAGAGGCCTCCCTGGAGAAGCAAGCAGAAACACATGGAACCCAGAAGCAAAGGACCAGTAGACTCCTTCCCACGTGACAGAGGAACCCCAGATGCCATCAGCCTTTCTTCAGTGGTTTCTCCTATTGATGCCTTAATTTGACATGACTTAGAATTATAACTTTTTATTTAATAAAATCCCATTATTAAAAGCGAACCCATTTCTGGTATATTGGATTTTGGTAGCTTTAGCAAGCTGAAGCACCACCTCAAAAAAAGAGTCCATTCTGAACTTTTCCTTTCGCAACTTTATCTTCATTATTTTTCAGAAGATTGTTTAAGTTTTTAAATTGTCTCTTGTTGGTTTCCTTCCTCCATAGTGGGGACTTGTGAAAAGAAGGATAATGTGATTTTCACTCACATCTGTATATACACTGTTTGGTATAATATCTGGCATATAATAGGCTGAAATATTGATTATTAAATAAATAGAGAAAACACAAGATTGTTTATGCTGTTCCTTCTATTCTATTGGTTGTGCTTACCTAGCACCTAAAATGAATAGTGAAAAATAAAATCTGCCAAGGGTCAGAATGAATGACTATAATTCCACTGTCACCAGTGACTGGCTGAATAATTTTGGATGAGATCATGAATACACTAGGTTTTCATTTTATCCACTCTAAGATGATGGCATTATTACTTGGTCTAACCATAATACAAGCCAGATAACAAATTAAAATAAGATAAAATATAGTATAAACTTTTATAAATTAAAAGTGATGTTCAAATAAAGATGATGTTGCAAAATATTCAGAAGTATTACAAAACTACCCTAATAATTTCTCCTTTGTGATCAATGGTTCACTTTTCTCTATCAAGAATTTCTTAATGATAGACAACAATCTGGACCTTTCCTGTCTTCCCTTATTTCAAAACTGAGTCTAGCATTTGCTTTGTCATTCATTTTATTTTAAGGACACTATCAACTTTCCGATGTATTTGAATCTCTAGCTACCTATCCATTCACTATAAGGATTGAGTCAATTCTTTTGGAAAATTCATGAGTATAGAACAATTTGACTTTAACAACTATTTTGAAAATGTAGTTTTCTTCCACAGTTTTTATAGTGATTCCTTTTTCCATTATATTTATAATTTAAAATGTCTGACTGACAAAAAATATACCATGACAATGATATATATTTATGACTATTTATTGTTATACAAAGTTAATTTACAGGGGTTGTTCAAATATATTATGATACTTGATTCTAACAATAACATGTATTCTTTCTTTGCAGATGATAAATCAGAATAATGGGGATTTTAATATCTTGCCTGGATATTAAAGACCAAGTAGAGTGCACAGATTTAAGCTATAAATTTAAAAGGTCATAAGCTCCTATAAAAGAAAACAGACCTGAGTTGTCCTCACTTCACCCTTTGACTCCTTTCTTTTTATCCCCTTTTTTCCCCTCTCTTCTCTTTTTGTTTTCTTTCTTATCTCCCTTTCCCTGAAATTTAACTGGCATCAATCACTTAGCAGACAGCATTAAAGTCTAACAAAGACAGTCTTTAAAATAACTACTCTGACAGCTACCAAAATGAGATTGCATCACCCATCCTGAACCAAAGCTGTGAAAACAATCTCCCAATTGTACCCCCAGCATAAGTATTGCAGTTGATAAAGATGAAGAAAACTGCAACCTGGCAAAGACCCCATGTCTTCCCCACCCTACAGAATTCCAATCCTACTTAGCTCTGGAGATTACCCGGTCTTAAGGTATTTCCTCATTATGCCTCAGATGATTTGAATCTTCAACCTCTAGTTGTCATTCTAATCTTAACATTCCTTAAGGAAAGATAACACATTTCAATTATGTTAGCATATTGTTTACCCTCATTCAGACCTAATCAAACTCCCTTTTTTCATAGTTGGCTCTCAATAACATCAGATAATTTCATAATCATTTTGTGGTGCAATCAGCCCAAGTTTTATAATTACATCCTTAGTGTTTTTTCCTAAATATTTTTAGCAACAACTAGATGTAATGAGTTATTACTTTATATGCTCAAAATATTTTCCATATTTATTGAAATAATTCAGATATTTTTAGCATCTAGTGGTTTAGTATGGCAGCACTTTACAATTATCTCCTTCTGAATTCAGGAACATAAAACCTTAATTTAAATACACACCTCAAAATTGATTTATGTTGTAAGAGTATCCTTGAACATTTCTTAAGTTGAGTATGTATTATCAATTCAACTTCCTAATATAAGGTGATATTATGTTCAAATTCATCATTTATGTAAAAATTTAAGTTATAGAGATTTCACAGAATATTATTTATGATCTTTTTTTCAAAACTGTATAACTAAGGTTGGAACCTGAGGTCAACAGATATAAGAAAGATTATTTGAAGTGAGAGAGAAAAGGAACTGAAACAAGATTTTCATGATTTTACTTTATCCTATTTGGTGTAATAAAATTTTAGAATGTTAGGTAAGCTTAAGAGTTTAACCCAAAAAGTTCTAGTACTTAAGACTTATAAACCAGCACAAAATGCAGTCATTCAAAGAATAAGTTGATTCTACTGGGTGCTGAAGTATTTTTATAATTAAATATAAGTATTTCCAAAGAAAATAGAAAAGCTTTTTATTAAAAGGCTTAACCAAAGTAGTGACAAGAAATAAACCTCCAGTGAAATCAGATTCCAAATTAGTAAAGAGTTTGGAAAGTAAAAATATTTTCGTAAATATAATGGACACATGAGACTTAAGAGTCCCTTAAAATTGAGTAAACTATCTCATATGCATAGGCAGATCTTCCTATTCGGTTGAAAGTAGGAGCTGAACTTTTGCTCTGTGCATATGCAGAAAAGGTCTATTTAGATGGGAAAAGTGTTTTCAACATAAAAATACCACTTTAAGGAAAATATTTCTAAATAAATAATAAAATTTTGGGAATCTTCTTGGAATATATAAAATTTATTTTCAATATTCACATGTTTTGTTAGTTAGTAAGCTGCCAGTTTACAATATACCAGAACTGGAAAGCCTTTTAAAAGAGAGAATTTAATAAGTTACAAGTTTATAGTTCTAAGCCTATAAAAACATCCAAACTAAGGCATCCATGGTTAGACACCTTAATTCAAGGAAAGTTGATGGGTTAGGAGCACTTCTGTTAACTGGGTAGTCATTTGGCTGCATCTGCTGGCCCTTTCTCTTGGGCTCCCTTGCTTTCAGCTTCTGTTCCTGTGGGGGTTTCTCACTTTGCTTCCCCAGGACTTTGTTCATCTCTTGGCTTCCCTTGGCTTTCTCCAAGTTCTGCTTTCCTTAACGTCTCATGGCAACATCTTCTGGGCTCCAAGCATCTCCGTTCTCCAAGTGTCAGCTTCTGTATCAGTTCTGCCCTGAAGTTTCCGTTGGCTCTGTTGTTTCAACTCTCTCCAAATGTTTAATCTTTTAAAGGATTCCAGTAAACTAATCAAGACCAACCTGGAATGGGTGGAGTCGCATCTCCAGCTAATCAAAAGATCACACCTGGGGGTGCAAGGGTAGTTCACAGGTAGAATTCTCAGAATTCTCAACTTCCATGTAGGAGACTCAGGTTTGATTTTTGGTCCATGCACTTCCCAAGAAAACAAAGAAAGAAACAAAATAAGCAAACAGACAAAACTTCAACGAATGGTGCCACAATAATTGTATACTCACATGGAAAAATAATGAGATGTGACTTCGCCATAGAGCATACAAAAAAAAAAAGATCACACCCATAATTGAGGGTGCCACATCTCCATGGAGATAATCTGATAAAAAATTTCCACCTACAGTATTGAATTGGGATTAAAAAAAATGTCTGACTCCACAAGAGTGACTCAGGATTAAAACATGGCTTTCTGGGGTACATAATACTTGCAAATCAGCACACATGTTTAGATATGTTAATGAAATTAATTCAAGTGGTTAAAAAGTATTTAAATGTATAAGTCCTTATATTAATAAACATAGTTGTACAGTAAATGTTATCTGAAATGTATCAATTTTACTTTCCACTTAAAAAACCACTATTAGAAAGCTACAATTTTGATGCAATATAAACTTCATGCACTATACTGCATCTATAGCTATATGAACCAGAGTAAGTCATATATCCTGTTGAAATTTCCATTTCTTCATCTCTAAAAATAGTAATTCTATTAATAATAGAAAATTATTTAATTTTAAAAACATATGTAGTGCTCAATATGGACTAAACAATTGGACTGTTTTCTATATAATTTACAAATGGTATTTCACAAAATCTTCAGTAACTTAGTGATGTGAAAATATTAATAGTCCTGCATTCTTAGGTGACAAAAACTGATTTATAAAGGCTAAATCAGCTTTCCAGATCAAAGAGCTACTTAGGGGAGATTTGGATACAATGATATTACCGATAGCCAACTTACATAGATGTGAAATTAAATATGAAAATAAACATGGATTCACTGAGTAAATGAAATCAATGCACATTAAGAATGTAATATGATAATAGATGATACTCTAAAAATAATTCTAATTTTTCAAATATTAGAGCAACTAAATGCAAAACAACTTGTTTTCAAAGAAATCACATTATATTGGCTGAATAGAGTCACAGTTTTAAACAAAATTCATCTATTTAATATATGCAGATCAGTGAATTTTATTGAATTCTCATAGTTGTGAAACCATCACCAAGGTCTAATTTTTAAGTATTTCCATCACTCCCAAAATGCTCCTTATACCCCTTTGCAGTCCATCTTCATTTTTATCCTATGCCTCAGGCATCCACTAACATGCTTTCAATCTCTGACAATTTTCTATTTCTTAACATTCATATAAATAAAATTCATAAAATTACTCTTTTTGAAGTTCCTCCATGCTGTAGTATGCATTGGTAGATTTTTTTTTCCTTTTTATTGCTGAATAATATTGTTCTATAAACATATACCACTAATTCTTCATCCATTTATCAGTTAATGGGAATTTGGCCTATTTACATTGTTTGGCTCTTTCAAATAACGTGGCTATGAAATATCACTTACAAGTCTTGGTATAGACATATACTTTCATTATTCTTGGGAAGGTATCTAGGAATATAATTGTTGGGTCCTGTGGGAAATTTATTCTTGTTTTTTTTTTAAGGAAACTGTCAAACTGATTCCCAAAGTGATGCTGAATGACTTTTCATGTGTTTTTTAGTATTCTTTAGAGAAATGACTATTCAAATTGTTTGCCTATTTTCAATTTTTTGTTTTCTGATTATTGAGTTGTAAAAGTTCTTAATATGTTCTTTATACTAGTCCTTTATCAGATATATGATTTCCAAATATTTTCTCCCAGTTTGTGGTTTGTCTTTTTAAGGTGTTAACTGTGTATTCTGAGGGCAAGGGTTTTTCACTTTAATGAAGTCAAATCTATCAGTAAAATATTTTTCTTTATGAATCATGCTTTCATGTAGTATTTAAAAATCTTTTGCCTAACCCAAGGTCACAAGATTTTCTCCTATGCAAATCACTTGATTTGGAACAAAATTAAATGGGAGAGAGTTGGGGCATTAACTGGCCAGTATGTTTTGCAGCAGATGTGCAATGTTTGTGACCAGCAGCAGTGAGAGTTGCTTCCTGATTTGTCAGACAACTTCTTGATACAACAGCTTAGTGAAAGTGCCAGAACTAGTGCCAGAGTTCCTGGAACTGGCAGCAGAGATCCCCATCATGTCAAAGACAACTTCCTTGATGGCCCAATTCTGAGATGTGATTCTTTTTCTTAGTTTTCTCAGTGTTCAATCACTTTCCGTTAAACTAACCTGATGTGAAATCTATTGATCACCTCTAAGAACCTTTATCAATATATAACATCAAGACAAATGAATCACAATACTCTAATATTCTAACTTTGGACAGCAGCATCCAGAGAACAATATTTTCTAAATAACATAAAGTACTTAATATACTGCAGATAATAGCTCTTTCTAATAGCATTCAGTAAGGCCAAGTTTATGAACAAAAATGATTTCTATAGGGCTAAAGCTACAGGACATATACTTAGGTCTAAAATTTGAAGCATTCATTCTTTTCAGTTTTTATTTATTTTTTATATAAAAATAGAGAAACATCAAATATGTGCTTATAGAGAAACAGTAAATATTTGCTATTCTGATATTTCAGGTTATTTTGATTTGTGGATGCTCATTTGAATTAATATAGGAACTTTTGGGGAATTTCTGCAATGAGTTGGCAGAAATTATTCATTCTATAGGTGCTTAAAGGTGTACCTTTAGCTTATGGGTTGATCAAAGAGAAACTTAAACTACAAAAATGAAAATTCAGATGTGAAAGAGAAGAAAGGCAACCGATATAAAAAATAATTATCTTGTTCAAATAATAAATTCTTAGTTAAGGAAGAGATGAGAAGAAGTCATTATAACTCCTCTAAATAGATATAAAAATAGCATGTTCTTTATCACAGATAAAAGCAGAGGAATATATATTTTTATGTGAAACTGTGTATGTATGTATATATGTGTATATAATTTGAATATAAGTTGCTTAAATATTCTATGTCTTGAAGAGGGTATGAATAAATAAATCAAATAATTATGATTATTTAGGAAAGAATTATTTATGTTTCTACACTGCCCAAGCTAGCTAAAGTTAGACATCATTTCTGCTTTCTAAGTTTTCAAGTGGTATATTTTCCATGTTATCCATTTTAAATAAGTGAGCTATTATGAGAATGTCACATCCCTACTGCAAAATTAGAAAGGGTGTAAGACAGTGGAATTCTCCAATAAGAATTATAAAGCTTGTATATATTCTCTTACACTTCTAATAATTTGTTATTTCTATACAACTGACAATTGCTGAGTCTTAATAACTCGCATTTCTCTGCACAACATCTATTCTAAAAACATGTATTGCATGATCTACCTTGGACATTTTCCTTTGATAGGTGATAGGTAGATAAAAGGAAATGCAAGAGACAATCCATATTCTAGAATTGTGACTGATTTATTTATTAATTAGAATTAGAATTTTCTTCAAATTTGGCTGTGATTGGTTTATTTTTCTATTTTTCCACAGGTAGCTCATGCAGTATGAAGGTAATTACTTAGTACTGAGAGACAGAAGATACTGTTTACACTATACCTTAGGGAAACATTCTGGTTGCCAATTTCCTTACTGGGAAAAGGAGAACAAGTGCTCTAAGATATATCTATTATGATTTTATATAACTTCATGAATTGCAGCAATGAAGTTTTTAAACTTCTGCAGTTCAGTTGTTGTTTTTCATTCAAGATTGTTCACCCCATTAAAATTGGAAAATTGGTTAAAATGTCCTCATAAATTTTCAATTTTCATATTGACTTAGATTCCTATCATTGCATACTTTTCTTCTACTATCCTTGCTTGCATAATTTCACTTAAGCCCCTTGTAGTGCAGATTTCATCTTCAGCATTGTTTCACATGTGATAAAGGCTAGCTTGCAAAATTGAAACTAGATTTTCTGCTTTTGGGAATTTGTCCATTTACTACTATATAAAGCAACAGAATTAAAATTTTTAACTGGAATTTGACAAGCAAATGTTATTAAAAATTGTATGAAGATAATATAGAAAATTTGAAAAACATTTATTTCTTACTTTTGCTTATGAACAACTTTCTGCCTCTTGCCAATTCAGATAAATTAAAGCTATAGAGTTAGTAAATACCAAAGTGAGGATTACAGAACTGTTCCGTGGCTTCCAGGGTCTGAATGGTGATGTGAGGAACGATTTTGTTTTTGATTTGAAAAGGGAAGAAATTTCAATATGTTTTGTTTAAAATATTATATTTAGTTTCGGTTGTTCTAGTGATTTGAAAAATCATGCATACTGATTTTTGCTACTGCAATATAACCTCTATAAAGACTCTGTCCAGAAAGCAGAGAAATTCCTGGAAGACATGTATTTTCTCCAATAACGATTTTTGAAGATCTTACATTCTTCTTACTAGAAATTTAAACAAGGCAAAGTTTGTTATTTTTAGATAAAATTGACCTTTCTGCGTAAAGTGAATTGGCACTCAACAGTCTCTTATGCAACGCAACAACTTATAAAAAGAAAAATGAAGTGATTAAGAAACAATTCAGCTTTAGGACTGGGACCGAATTATCCACATGACAAGACCAAAATTTATGAATATAAATAACATGTAAAAGAGGTTAGAAATAATGGTGGAAGAAACATTATCTGACTTAATTAACAAAACCAGGAAAAAGAGTTTTCAATTGGGAGAAAGACATTTATTCCTCAATGTATTAAATATCAACTTTCTTGGCCAGTATATAAATTTGACATTGATTTATATGCCATTATTCCTGAAGGCTACTTATTGCTTTTAGTTCAAAATGATTCGTTCCATTGACATTTAACAATTGATTGAAAAGACTATAAGAATTTTTGCTTTCTTTTCATTTATAAAGTAATCCTGTGAAGCTTTTGCTTTAGTTTAAAATGTGCATGTCATTTTTGTTTTCATGAATACTCATACAGCTCTCAGGTTCCCTAAGAGGATGGAATAGTGATTAATTTAATAATGCCTAAAATATTTTAGAAACTAAAAATTTCCACTCAAAAGTGATAGCAGTATGAGGTACAACAATTGATTTTCCTTCAAATTTCTGTGCATACATCACCAGGCCGTTTGAGCAATAATTTCTGATTGGCAACATGTACAAGTATGTATTTGTTCTCTTGTGCATGTTAAACTTTTCTATTTAGAGATAAAATTATAGATATTCTCACTTAACATCTGCCAGGATTACTCACCTAGTTTGAGAGTAAACTATGAACTTCATTTTATATGATGAATGAATTTAGAAAGGCAAATATCCTTTAGTTTATGGAATTTCAATCCCATTTGGGCTATCACTATTGAACTCATTGAACTACTCAAAGAGAAGCTGTAACTGAGGGTATAGAGGATATCTTCTCTAAAATATTTTTAAGCCAATTCAATTGAAATAAAGTATTTACTTAATTTATTCAATTGAAATAAAGTCTTTAACAAAAATTTAAACTGTACCAGAAATGTTTCTGTAATAATAGACAACTTCATCATTTTGCCTCTTGAAAAGCATTTAGGTCATCTCTACCAAATCCAATAGATGAATAAAGACAATAAAGCAATCTCTGTTTAATGCAAGTGGGAAAACAAATATTTTAGGGTCAATTACTTTAATATCTCAAGCAAAATTGTGATACAGGCCTATTTGTTGAGGTATGGTTGTCATTTACCTCTGTATTTTATTAAAATATGCATAAACAGTGTTAATTTATTATGAGAATGATTTTTTTGAAGTATTTATCTTCATACTAAAATTTTTATTAACAACTACCAGTTACTGAAGAATAGGTACAGGCAAAGTTTCAATTTTGAAATCCATCCACATTAGAATTTTTGTGACCTATGGACAAAAACTCAAACATGTTCTTCCTCCTGTTGCCTAATTGGAAAGTTCTGAGTGGCATAAATTCGTGTTTTTGGAAACTAATCACTTCTGGCCTGAAACTAGGAATGAAAAATAATGACTGCAATATAAATTGTAAGAAAAATTCAAGCAATTAAAAATACTTTTGCTATCAATTTTCCCTGCTAAAACTCTCACACTGTAGTTTATAACCAATTTGTTGCAAATATTCATTCCAAAGTTAGTTTTGATCATCACTCTGTAAGTACAGCAAAATGCAGAATAATATCCAAGTTTTAGCAGTAACTTGTTTATTGTCTTTAAGAATAATGTGTTTTTAAAAGATAACCACTTTGGAGTAATAAATGAAATACAGTACTTCGTCTATTGTTATGGAGCATAAGTCATTAATTATTGCACCAAATGGTTATTTCTGGCAAAGCCATATCCACTAAATTCAAATGTTTTGTAAATTTCAGGACTATGCTATCAAATCCGACAATTTAGATACATAAGAAAAACTATTGGGGAAGACCAAGAGAAATATGTTGTGATTATTCCTTTCCCTCACTTTTGCTGTACGTTTGAAATTTTAATTACATCCCATATCATCTGTGTCCTGAATTAGCTCTAGTTTGCATAAGGCTTTACTAGCTATAGGCAAATAATTAATTAAAAACTTGCAGCTATGTTTTCGTTTCCTAGGTTGCTCAAAGCAAATACCATGAAATGGGTTGGGTTAAAAAATAGGAACGTATTCACTCATTTGGGTGGTTTTGAGGCTGGGAAAGTATCCAAATCAAGACATTATCAAGGCCATGTTTTCTTCCTGAAGACCAGCTGCTGGTGATCCTGGGCTCCTCTGCTGCATAGCAAGGGACATGGCAGTGTCTGCTGGTCTCTCCCTTCTCATCCAGGTTTCATTGATGTCAGCTTTTTTTGATTCTGTGGCTTTTCTCTCTCTGTCTAAATTGCATTCTCTTGTAAAGGACCTAGGTGGGTCACACCTTAACTGATGGAGTCTCAACAAAAGGTTCTACCTACTATGGGTTCACATACACAGGTATGGATTAAATTTAAGAACATGTTTTTCTGGGGTGCATACAGCTTCAAACTATCACTAGTCCCTATATTTGATTGCATTTCTTTTGGTAACAATATGACGTATTTTTTATTGCAAATAGTATTTGCAGTACTACTTGATCTTTGTAGCCTAAGGAGCATCTAGAATGCAATCACAAAGTAGAAAGTTGTAAATTAACAAAATCTGGGTCTGCAGAATGACAAAAAAAAAAGAATTTTTCCAAATTTGAATTTGTTTCATATTATATTCTCTTAAGATTTATTGTAGTAATTAATTGAAACTGATGTAGAATGCTAGGAAGAATTTACATATTCTAGGAGAAATGTACTAACTTACTGTTAGTATTCAGTCAACTAGAGTAAATTGCTTATCAGGGCTTTTTTTGTATATCAAGCAGTATTTCTACTTTGTTAATTTAAGTAGAAATTATTTTATTGCATGATAGCTTATACACTCAGAAAATTATAATTTATCCATTTTATTTGAAAATCATGGACATAAGAGTAAATAATTGGAAATATCATTGATACAGAAAATGGAGCAAGTTGGACTCAGCTCAGTCAGAATATGTGAGGCTGCAATGAAGTCTAAAACCTGTCTCATAGGTAGTCGCAATTCTTCCATTTATATCCTTTGCAAACATACAAACATCACTTTACAAACATCACTTTAACTTTGTACTTCAGCTTCAAGTCTCTAATGAATACCTCTATGTAATAAAATTCCATATATATCTGCATAGAAAAAATATTAATATATATGATTAAGATATCTATGTATACATATGCACACATGCATACACACACATATATATGATAGCTTCTTTTATTTTAAAATTTCCACTGGAGAATAATGATTGTGGAATATGTTCAACATACTTGAGAAAATAAGTAAAGTAAAATATTATTATCTGTAAATATAACAATAAAGAAAATATTGCCAGAATCAGAAAAAAAGTGCCTCCATAATTTTTCACTGAAAACCCAGTCTAGAACCCACTGAGTCTGTATGCAGACATAGAATGCAGCAGTTTTTGTTTTCTGATAACTCCAAATTTAATTTCCATTCAAAGTAATTTGAAAGGTTATTATATAGTAACATGTGATATCACATTTGCCAAAATGCTTCTCAATCTGTTTCAACAGATGTTAAAAACTAACTGCTTCCAGTTTCATAGCCACAAAACTGTGACAAAAACAGTTAAAATAATTGTATTACCACAGGCTAAAAAAAATAAAAAAGACAAAATATAACAGTGTACAAATTTGCCACTCTATTTCTTTCAAATATTCATTGTATTTAAGAGCTGTGCCAATATTGGGTTAATACAAACCAATATATATTCTAAATAAACCACTTCCATTTGGCTGTAAATTATATTTTTGTTGAACATTTATGTGTCCGCATTTTACAGTGCCTCAACTCAAACAACACAAGGATGCCTTAAAACTCCACTTTTCCATATTATATTGTTCGGAATACCTCTTATTATCCATTGAAGTGAGGACACTTCTAACATATTATAAAAATTTCATATGCCAAACAATATCTTGGAAGAAAGATTCTTAAATGACAATGTGATAATTAAAATAAAACATAAAAAATTAAAAAAAATTAGAACAGAAAGTGAATGTCGGAAAAATGTTCATGCATAACAAGCAACATAGTTCTAGTCAAGTCACTCAGCTTGTGCTAATAAGAAAAATCCTTCTGATAAACTATTTAATTGAATTTAACAAGGCTGTTTATAGCCACTGCTAAAGGCACTAATAGAAAACTGAAGGCCTGTACTCAATGTTAGTCTTGCTCCTTTTAGATCTTGCTCATAATTACAGCTTGCCCTTTAATTATTCTGCTTCTCATTTTCAATTTATGATTAAGACAAACAACATACCCTGGAGACTAAAAGTGTTGAAATGGACAGGAATAAAATAAAGGACAACAATTCCTTTAGCCTATTGGTCCAGGTGGCCAGGAAAGATACTTTTTTGTTTTGTTTAGTTTTTAAACAAGCTGTTCCAGAATGAATAAAAAGATACTATTATTCAAAGAAACCAGTATATAGTAGAAGCAGTAATTAGGTAAGTTAGGACAACATTTTCATAACATTTTAATTATATTTTATTTGGGAACTACTAGTAAATAAATCCATGGTCCCTGGTCTGCTATGTAGCATCTAATCCAAACTCTGCAATTTACCGTATTCATGAACTTCAAACATGTCCTTAACTTATGGATGCTTTAGTCACCATATGTTTAAGAATGAAATAACATAGTACAAATCATTAGAGTTGCTTTTTCATTAACTCAGTTAATATGTGTAAATTACTTTGAACAATGCCTGGTGCATAGGAAGTGCTTGAAGTTCTGTGTGATATTATCAATATTTTTGACCAAAATATTTTTTGATGACAATTAGAAGATGTTGCAAATTCCAAACTGAAGGTGTTTCCAGTTGACTTCAATGCTTTCTAGATACAGATTTAAGTAATCAAGTATTTTACTCCATGTAAAACTGAGAGAAAGAAGTATATGGAAAATATAATGCTTTTTGAAACTATTTTCATTCATGTAATATATACTATATCATGCAAAGAACCACTTAAATTCATAGCATCCTTCATGAACTGCTCTCACCTTCTAAACTGGAAACAACTTTCTAAATTCTACCTCAAACAAACATCAGTAAACTGTGACAAAAGAGAAATAGAAAAAACCCAACAAAGGTATTAAAGTGTAATTAGGCTTTACATATGTAAAGGAGTAGTACATATATTTGACTATTTAGTAACATGAATAATGAAATAGATTTAAGAGATTAACAGGACAGTATAAAGCAGTGAGGTTAAAGCCAGAATCCATTGAGCTGATGATATTTTAATAACAATCAGGGGAACAGAATTAAACAAGACATGACATAAGGTCATTCATTGAGACACTTGTTTTACCATGTGATCTAAAGAATAAAAATTGTACATTGATAACTCCACATAAAGACCCAGATAGAGCAGTGCTACGGTAGCTCAGTGGCAGAATTCTCGTCAGCCATACAGAGACCCAGGTTCAATTCCCAGTGCCTGCCCATGCCAAAAAAAAACAGACTCGGGTAGACCCACATGGTCTCCTACACCAAGTGCCTCATGGTATTTGGACTTTCTCTTATATTCTTTGAGGTCTCTCTTGGGTTGGTTTGTGAATGATGGATCTTTCTTGAGTCTTCTTAAATAATCTAGTCATTTTGTCTTTCTTGATGTCCTAAGACCCAGGAAGAAGTAATCATTCCTTTACCTAAAGCCTTGCACCATTATAAACATGCATGTCTTAAGTTCTTTTGGAATCATGCCCTACAGCTTGATGTAAAATTTTCTGTAACCAAAATGCTGCCAGTCCTCTAAGGCCTTGTTAGGAATGAGGCATGATAATCAAAACTAATTCAGGATTGATTGGCATGGTCTCTTTCCTGAATGCTGCAGGGCCTAAATTCTCTCTGAGAAAATCCCAAAGAGCTTTTGTACTTAGTCCCAAATCTTCATAGTGCCAGAGAGGCACAGTTTATGGCAGAGCAAAGAGTAGTGACGCTCTCTTTTTTCATGTGTTTTAGGAAGGGCAGTCATAATACAGTCTATATTACTTAATTTAGCCAAAGCTATTGCTTCAGTTTTTACTTCTACTCACCTCACTCTCATGGCCTCAAGTGATAATACTAGTTGCTAATATTTATTGAATATTTACTATTTTCCCATATACTAAATACTTATAAATTCTTTCCATGGATTCTTTTGTGTAATCTTAATCCCAAAGATTATACAAATACTATCATTTCAATTCTCCACCTCCTTTTGTAAATGGAGAACAGAGCCTCAGAAAGGTCAAGCAGTTTGCTTCATGCTGCATCTTTTTAAGTGGCAACATTAGGATTTGAACCCAGATCATGTTATACATGACCTTGCAGTCTTTAACCCTGGAAGGAAGGAAGGTCAGAATAGGAGGCAAATTAGAACATCAGCCAAAATACTCCACTTAGAATCATTTTTCCCTCTAGCATCTAATCTAGTCTTATTTGGGCCCATTTCCTTGCCTTTTGTTTGTTATGTTTTGCTTTGTTTCACATTGAATGTGATTCTAAGTGTTCCTCGGAACACTAAATGGGGGCATCATTAATGATATTCCATCCTTTATCTAAACCTCCCAAATATATGATTGATAGAAGCAAATAAGAATCCTTCTAAATCAGGAGTACAGAATTTTTTTTTTTCTAGTAAAAGGTCAGATAGTAAATCGTTGAGGATGTGTGAGCCTTATGGACTCTTGCAACTGCTGAACTCTGTAGTTGTAGCAAAAACATAGCTACAGCCAATTTGAAATTGTAAGGTTTAGGTTAAGGTATGATAAGTGAGATGACCAGGGCACAAAATTTAAGGAGGCCTTCACTGCAAAGGCCACTCAAGTGAAGGATTCTGAAAGTAAGCGCCTTTTTAAATTTCATCTTTGCTTCTCAACAGTTTCATATTAGTCCTCTCTGTGAGACCCCAATGGGTGTGACTGTCTTTCAATAAAACTTTTGTTATGAAAGAAGTGGCCAAAGCCATTTTCCCTTTGAGGTATGGTTTTCAGACCTTGTTATAAATGCTCATAACATGTCTTAGGCTCTGAGATTCTACTTATTACTTACATGTATGATTCATATCTAAGAGATACTTTATGTATCTTAGACTACTTATAAGAGCATTTTGAACATGATAGGAAGTAAGTCAGATTGCATAAACAATGGGTCTGTAGAAAGAACTAGCCCTTTACAGCTATGGACTTGATCAGCTCTTGGAAACTCACAGAACTAGAAGAACTTGGCCTCTAAATTGGAGAAATAAAATTTGGATGAAAATAGGTTGAGTTGCTTTAAGTCTCATGGAGTTGTGAGTCTATTTCTTGACTGAAGGATATTGGAGAAGTAGGAGAAGGCATGCTTGTTAGCATTTGGTCTTCAGGGATAAAACATAGCAGAAATAAGTAGAGAGAAATTGGATTTCAAAGAGAGGTATATTGGAGAAGAACATGGCCACAACTCCGGACAAAAATAAACAAGCATAAGGTTGGGAATTATAACCAGAGTTATAACCAGAGTTGGATTGCTCTCCACAATACCACTACTCACTCAGATGGAGGGTTCAAACTGAAATCTATACTTGGTCCATAGCAGGACTCAGTCATTGCCACACATTT